>NC_134705.1:129408738-130067904 GCF_043290135.1 Rhipicephalus microplus
TTGTTAATTGCCATGCTTGGCGCTTCAAAACATATTCTGACGTGCTACATACATCTAAGAACAATACTGTGCTGGTTGGAGACGCGCATCACTTATTATTGCTTGGTGCTTTTTAGCCAAAACACCCTGTATGTGTGGGTGGCTCTGTTGATGAGTTGTTCACGCCGACTTCGTTACTGTAACTAGCATGATTAGGAAAGACAGGCCGTATTGTGCCACACGTTAACAAAGCACTGTATTTATCTTTTCTTGTGCAGACATTTAAGTTTACTTTAATATATACTTTGTGCTTGTGACATGGCGAAAACCGTATAGCGAACTGTCCAAACTTGGTGGCGGCGAACTGAGGATCATTGTCGGTTACCACACACTAGGGTATTTATACCTAGCAAAAATATCATTCAGTCTATTAACGACCATTCTCGACATAGTGGACGGAAGATTGGCTACCTCGGGGCATTTAGTAAGATTATCCACGGCAACAAGGTATGCCAGGCTGTTGATTATGTACAAGATCTACTCTCACTCTCTCAAGTAAATGATGGTGTTGTGGTTGCTATCATAGGCTAGGCTCGTCGCTGAGCATGCTGTGTGCAAACGGTGCACTAATACATGAACTGGGACAGTTCGGAGGTAAACCCTGGCCACCAGACAGAACATTTAGCAACACTGTGACAACGCCCAGTACCCCGATGCTCATCATGAAATCTGCGTAGCACGTTTTTCTTAGAAACAGTGGGATTACAAGGATTGTTTTTTCAGCAAACGACCATCGATCATATAAAGGCATGCTCTACTATGCCAGTAACGCTTGTAGAGAGAATGTACTTTCGTTTTTTTGCCAATTTGCCGTACACAGCCCACGCAGGTGTGTAGATATGACGTCATTCATTTGAGACTATCGCACTCTAGACAAGTTCCCAGTTTCTAAGCAAAGCAAGCACGTCTTTGAGTATGCTGTGGCATCTGACACCCTCAAGTAATTTTTAAAATCGTGGAATCCCCCTGATGACCTCAAAATGGTGTTGGCTGCGATGCAATTAGCCGGGAACGTACAGGATACTGAAAAGATAGCGCATTGGGCGTAGCCGAAATCGCTGAATTCACTGTAGCATACCATCAATGGTCATCTGGATTTGTAGGAACACCAAAGGCTTGGGATCAGTCTCGTAGGTAACCTTTAGGTCACGTATGTACTCGTCAAATCATTTGGCTGTCCACGTCAGTGCTAGTGCTTCTTTTTCTATCTCGCAGTATCGCTGTTAGGTGTTCGCGAGAAACCGATCCGCGAAAGCTTTTGGTCTACCACGACCATCTTTCTGCGTTTGCGAAATAACATCTCCCAGGATAAAAGAGGGTGCGTCCGCTGAAATGACAGTACGAAATGTGGCATCGTATACGTGACCATACACTGCTCAGAACAAATTAGCCCTTTGATTATATATGAGTGTCGAACAATTGCTTTACGACATCCTTAATCTTTCTTAGCTGCTTCGCCACTCAGCCAAAATGCTGCGAAGACTTCACAGGCTTGGCGGCTCATTCTGTAACGTATGGTGCGTACCTGGACCTCTCCAGAACGTTCATCGAGAGGTGTGACGGAGCAGTAGTCATTGAATTGGTCGATTCACACAAGCTACTCAAGCGTTTTGTCGAAGTCTAGCGTTGGTCGCTGCTGGAGCCCCAGAATCACCGTTGCAGGCTTGTTCGCCATTTATGGGAGTTCAGCTGCCCACGCACTTTGCGAGATAGTTGGCCAGTCCAGACTTCTGACGCCATGTTTTGACACTGCCTACGAGAATGATGCGCATGCGTTTCAAAATAGGGAGTGTTAGAATACCGTTTGCAACTGCTGGGGGCGTTGTGGGCATAGCGGGTGCCATATGAATTTTAGAATAGCGTTTGCCCTGCTGCAAATCGCAACGCACGATCGCAGCGACACCGTAGTCTTGACACGAGCGTTTGCGGGCCACATGCGGGCCGCGATCGCCGCACGCTATTTCGGATTTTCTCACCGCGAGCCGCGAATGCGAACGCCGACTCGCGTAACGACGCATGCGCAGTGGCAGTGACCGCACCGCAAGGTGCGGTCACTGCCACTGCGCTCATGGTGCGCTCTTCTAAAACTCTCTAGCAATCAGTCGACGAGCTCCACTCTAGGTGGCGAGAATGAAAAAAAAAACGCCCCTCTAGAATGTGCCGTTCGATAATATACGCTTCGAGGGACAACACAAGCTAAAGGTAGATTGGTGTACAGAGTTGTATACCAATCACGCGAAGGCCTTGTAACATCATCTCATGACCAGCGAGTCGTATTCGTCAAGCCATCTTACCCTTCCATACTTATTTCGGTTTATCCCAAGTTATAAGGGGGTGATCACGAGTGCAGCCAAACGTAGACGGACGGATGGACGGACAGACGGACGGACGGACAGAAACACTCCACGGGTCTGCAGTTTGCTGAGAAACGCTTCGCATTTAATATAAACCACCGTGATATAAAATATCAAGGTTACAACAAGGTTCGAACCTGTGTCGTCTCCAGAAGAGCCAGTATCCAGAGCAGCCGTCTGCAGAGGAGCCAGTAAGGAACCGTGTTTACATCTGTAATGTGGTGTGTGTACACCATGAAACAGCGAGTTCATTGTGTGTCGCCATATTTTTATTTTTAGAATGTCCATAGATCGTGCCCTGCAGTCTGCCGAAGACTTTATCAGCTACGTACTATAATAAGTGGTAAGGTATAAATGGTAATGATAAGGTATAATAAATGTGAACAAAGAAAAACGTCGCTTTCGACTCAGTCCGAATCTGATATACGCTTACAGTCGCTAAGAAAAACTAGAATTTTTAGCCGGCATACCTATAGCGGCATACCTAAAAACACACTCTAGCTTGCGGTGATGCACCGCAGGTGTTTATCATTTGCCGGTCATGCCCAGTAATGAGCATGACTGGGAAACGATATTGTAGCACCATTTTTCAGTGCTACAGTGACGCAGCCTAAAACCGCTGATTCGCCAAGTGACCGTCAAAGCTTGTTGCAGTTTGACTGAGTTGAAATCTATACTTTCCGCTGTGGACATTCCTGCGCATCGCGTTAAATTTGTAAGAGTACGCCGTTAAATTTGTACTCAACGTGCGCAATGTGTGCATGCGCGCGGAAGTCGTATTATACCCTAATATTTGGATGCAACCTGCGAAAATGTACGGTAATTATTTGGGGCCGTATGCTATAGGCATAATACGCGTGTAAATCTACTTACTCATATAACGTTTACTGGGTCTATAGTTCTTACAGTTGATTGCAATTATCCTCTGGCGGTGGAGCACGATGTTTTTAGTTACGGAAGGAAGTATGTACAACTTGAAAACACCACACCGGCAGTGATTTCCGCATTCTGTAGTAATCTTCTCAGACAGTGCTGAGTGGTATCTTTCTCTTGTGCTAATTGTTTTTGCATCCACAGACAGCCCAGTGGTGCCCACACGACTTCTCGTAAGCGGGAGTGGCGTCTGTTAGCACATTCTCGTATTTTACAGCCCCAGGAACGCACATGTTATTTTGTCGTCACAGAAGCGCACCTTGGCAGCTCAGAATAAACTTACCGTCTGGTTGGAAGAGTATGCACCGAGAGTTCAGGCACCTGAGCGTGAGAGCGTGCTCTGATCAATACAAGAAGGAAATACCAGTCATGCGTCACAGAATGGCAATTTTATAACTAGCTAACCAGGCTTCAAATATTCACTCGTTATGCAGTTTGTATTGTGTGCACAAGATATCAGCTGCGTAACGAGTGGATAGTTGAATGCTTCCAACCTATTACAAAAGATTCGGCGAAAATTCTTGATCATCATTCTCCACCACATCAACAAAATGTACTGAATAGTGTTTGCCAATTCTTAGCGGGTGCCTCGCGTCTCTGCAAAATAAGGAATACTAGCATATAGCGTGCTTTACACATAACGAAAATTTTGATGTGTGGCGTCATGTCTAGATTGCAAGGACACTTCTATTAGCAGCCAGAAGATAGGGTACAACGGGTTATCGGAACATTGATCTCCTAGCTCTCAACCACTTCTGTGCAGCGCTTTGCACGAAGGCCTGGCGTTTTTTTTCCTTCTAATGACGTTTTACGACAGTGTTTGGCAACATCAAACGTGGAAGTGATATCGCGTTAAAGAATTATGAAATAAAAAATACGGCCACGTTCCTCGTATGCAAAAATCGGGATACAGGAAAACACAGGCATCGTTCCGCCCTGGTACTGGATGAAATGCTCGTCGTACGAAACAGTAGAGCCGTACTTTGCCGCGTCTATTGTGTCACTATCTCAAGTGGCCCTATTGCGATGCCCTTGCCGGAATGCGAGAGAGAGAGAGACAGCGCGATTGCGCAACGCGAGAAGGGAAGGCGTTACCTGGCGCCATTCCAGCTGGATCAAAGCCGCACACGTGCGGTGGTTTCTGCGCGGCACGCCGAGTTGCCGACTGGGTTCTTTCAGTCTCCGGGTTCCTTCAAGCGTAAACACCTCGACAACTCAAGGCAAGTGCTCCACTTCTGTTCACTGTTGTATTCTAATTGCATTACAAAGGGTAGCGGATTGCGCCATAGTTGTTATGTCATATAGCAATTGCTATAGCGCAAACGGAATACCAGGACACAGAAAAAAAGAGGGACAGGCGTTAGCGTCTGAGTTTACGGTAGAGAAAGAAAAATATAAAGCCCAAAACGACAAAGAACAAGAATATCTGTCTCGCTGTACACGTCTCCAATTGGTGCACTGGTCAGTACAATGGCAATTGTACTGCTCAGTTTCAAATCGGGGATCCCGGAACAAAACTAACAGCCACCCACAGCTAGAGGCCAGATGCAAGAACATTCGTACGCTTATGTTTAGGGGCGCGCTTAAGAACCCCAGTTCTCTTGAATAAGCAGAGAGCCTGTTATAGGTCATTCGAGAAAACATTTACGTGGAGTGTAAGTCTTGGTGAAGAAACGTCGAAAAAGGATAAAAGAACAAAGGGCAACACAGGTGCCAACTGCTATGTCAGAAGCGTATTTCGGAGTGGTCTTTATTTAGGAGTGAAATCACATCACGCGAACTGAATAAGCTACATAATAAAAATAGGTTGTGCAACTGAAAGGCGTATGTGAATATACAGCTTAAACGTTTTTTTGTTGATAAGCTGCTCAATGAAAAGAAAATGTTCCCAGGGGATACGTTTTATCACGCACGTAAACAGAAAATATGCCCCTTGGCATATTTGCTATTTCGTCATCCCTAGCATGTGCGTGACTCGTTAATTATAATGAATGAGTGCTGAAAACGAAATAAATGGAACGCCACTCAGGAAGAGACACAAAAGAATATAGGGCTAGGTCAGCGCTCACCCTTTCTGTGCCGTGAGAAAAGGGGCGTGCCCTTCCCCTTCCTTCTATTTGCATATCATAATCAGATATGTGTTCAGCTTCGAGAAGGTTCTTCACACATTTTCTCGGGAGGTGTCCCGTTCGCAATGTGTGCTTTTAGCACAATACGCTTTTAGCATATATCATTTCGACGCGAAGTGGTGGCGTAGCTTTCAGGCGCAGGACTCCTGACCCGCATAACGCCTGATCCAATTCTGAACATGGCGGCAGCGTTTTCAACAGAGGCGTGAATGCTTGAGACCAGCGTACATATAATTGCATGCAAGGTAAACAACCACAGGTGGTCAAAATTTCAATCCCTCGAGTAACGTTCTCCCTCATAATTGCATGGTAGTTTTGGAGTGCTAAACTACAACAGTTAATATTTTTCAGCACTACGATTTCAGTTTTTGAAGTGTGGTCACTACATCGCTTCACTGCACTATTGCGTAAGCGCTTACACTTCTTTCTATCTCTTTCGGCCCTGACAGTGTCAACTGCCATTATCACAGAATATTTCCGTCCCCTAGCAACATTGAAATGAAGCAGAAACTGCTAATTCTTAAACGTGAATTGCTCTAATCATCCCCACTGCAATTGCCCCGCCATAGTGGTCTAGTGGCTAAGGTACTCGGCTGCTAATCCGCAGGTCGCGGGATCAAATCCCGGCTGTGGCGGCTGCATTTCCGATGGAGGCGGAAATGTTGTAGGCCCGTGTACTCGAATTTGGGTGCACGTTAAAGAAACCCAGGTGGTCGAAATTTCCGGAGCCCTCCACTACGGCGTCTCTCATAATCATATGGTGGTTTTGGGACGTTAAACCCCACAAATCAAATCAATCCCCACTGCAATTTGAAATCACCTCAGTGGCATGTTTGCGTGGCTAGAAGCTGGCATAAAATAGGCGCCTCACCAAATTTGTGGGTGACGCCGAGGCGGATAAGTTGTGAATAAGTGCCATTTACGGGCCGATGTCCAAAAGCTGTTTCAAGGATTTACACACTGCAAGATGATGACGCTGGTTCAGCTTTTGTGTGCCCTAGTGAGGAGCAGGAATAATTTGTTCCCATTTAGGAACCACTGAGCCCGGAAGAGCTAATTTCACAAAGTGCATGTAATTTCATGACCCATTGCGTCACTGACTCTCTTTTGTTGGTCCCCCGAGGTCTTAGCAATGAGAGAAACACGTGGAAATAAATCCCTCGGCCAATATAAGGAATCCAGGGCTTAACAGGTTAAGCGAATCACAAATTTCGGTGGTAGCGTCATGGAGTAAAAACGAGGCACCTATGACGGTACAAATAAGCGGCCCTCGAAGATGCTCCAATATCATGCTCACGTTTATGTGTCATTTCCCGTGAAGCTCATCTTTCTAGATATTGAGCTCGTATGCAACCAGCCTCTGCTCATATGGCAGCCTGGACTCATAGCGAGTTCACTCGTCAGTTCACGTTGACGCATTTGATTGCGGCATGGTTAAAACACACGAGAGTCATTGCTGCTCGTAGCAACCGCAGTGTTTCCCCTGCTAAGTGCGTGTATCAAGGTACACGCCCAAGCGTGGAGCAAAAAGAAGTTTGTAGGTAGAATTGCACAATCCATTAGAAAGAAAGGAAAATTGTAGGAAATCGGTAATTTAAGTACGTGGATGCTTGTCAGTGTTTTTTCCGATAGTGCAAGAATCCCTGATATATCTTCAAGCACAATATAGCCCCCTCAACAATTCTGGTGGCAGCACGATTTGTTCAGCACGGCAAAGATCGTTTTCGTGAAGTTCTGTAGCTAAACATATGCTTCTTACACCTAGTAATAAAAATTTCTTTAATGTGTTGGACAATGAAGCAGAGGGCGCAACGGCCTTCGAAGCGCTTGCCTCCTCATTGAAATAAGCGCATTCTTAGCTACTATCGCACCCATACCACCGTGTGGAAGGTATGGCCAAAGTCAGTGTGTTTTATGTCTTTGCAGAATATTTGCAATAGGCGAGATTAAGTAGGAGTGAGATTTGCGGCAGCAGCCAAAAAAGTTAGTAAATTTTTATACAAATTTTCCAGATGTTAACAAGTACTTATGCATTACCCAAGTTCGAAAAAACAAGAAAAACCTAACACGAAACCACAAAAACACATACTTGGGTTCCCTAAATGGTTCACAAGGTTGCCTAAGTGAAGCGAACGTGTAGTGCCTTCAGGGAAGCTGAATAGGACTAAGCTATGGCCTAAAGTCAGTTCGTTTGTCAAGTCGCGTCTACAAAGAATTTTACAGCTAAGGCCGATCTCACCACCCCAGCTCCCAGACGCATTCTGCTATTGTACCGCTTAAAAGCTCTGTCGCTGCCGCGGGCTAGCCTGTAGCTAAAATGGTGCGATTATTTTCTGAATGTGTACTGCTTCTCGCCTGACGGGAAGGCATGAAAGTAGTTTGAAGAAATCTTCACGCACGTGTGGTCCGCAATCCGGTTATTGAATTTTGGCCACCTAAGCCATCTGATCAGCCACAATCGTCGAAACACCACCGGGCGTTAGCTTACTCTGTCATAGTGGCATAGTTACATCTGCCGTTATACGTTATTCATGGCTGCTTCACTGTTCGAAAAACTATGACGATGACACTTACGGGAACAAGTTGGCGCAGGCGCCGTGCTGTCGTGTCCGTAAGGTTGGCTTAGCCGCGGCACTACTGAACACTGGACATTGTTTCGCACCACGTGACGACACTCGCCGCATAGCGGCGTGAAAGGCGCAAGGAAATGTTTCGCGCAGCTTTACTTCCTGTGGTAGGATATTTAGGGAATTTCATTATTCATATGGGAAAAAGTCCAAGAGAGGAGGCCAGGGCTCGGTTGATAAAAAAACGAGGCAAGCGTCATAATAGAATACTTGAAGGAGTGTAAATATTAACGGAACAGAAGAAGAGCACTTATAGGTACATTTCCTGCAAATCGATGGAAATAAAGTTACTGAAGACAATTAATCAGATGAAGCCCACTTGATAATGTGCTATTAGTGTCTATTTAGCCTATACTCTCATTAAGGCCACACGCCATGAAAGCTTTAATTATAGCTCTGTGGTCTTTGGATGCACAATTTTTTTTTCATTTGTTTGGGACAAAATTTACACAAGTACCATTAATTCCGTGCTTCAAACTAGTATCATGCCATCTCCCGTTGTATTCCAATGGACTACTGACTGTTTCCGCCCCGCAGTTATTCGTCATGAGCTCAAGAGGTGTCTACCGAGATGTGTGCGGCATCTACTTGTCCTGGCCATTCCGGGATCACATCATCGAAGAAGTGCTCGATTACAAGCCGAAACAAGGGGATGTGTTCATCGTCTCCTATCCGAAGTGTGGCACAACATGGACGCAGCACATACTCTACGCCATATTTAACGACGGCATGTCACCAAAAGTGAGCAGCACTCCTCACTATTAACCGTGGAGCATCCATGTAACGTCTTACAGAGATCGTGAAGGGGCGTAGCTGTTCAAAGTGAAAATGTTTTCGGTTCTTAAATGGGGAACAACCTCACATTTATTGGGCAAAGTCAGCTGAATTTTAAGAACCAACGTAATTCTCTTGTGGGCTAAATACTTTTCTGTGCGCAATAATTTTATTGTAAGACACTCCATCATAAGCCCTACAAATGAAGATTTTTAGTTACGACTGCGTAATGGTGGAAGGAGAGAGACAAAGACGAAAGAAAAGAGCACTGAAGTTTGGTCCTGGTTGGCCAACCTACACGAGGTGCGGGGAAAAAAGAATAGAAAAGATGGGTGAAAGAAAAGGAATTAAAGAAGCTAGGGAGCTTATCTAGCGCTTTACCACCTCCGAAAATGGGAGGGGAAGGAGGACGTAATGCACGCGAGCTAGAGGAGACAATACATGGCAGCCCACAAGTTTATACACCTGATTATATACTTGTCAATCAATGAGAACATCAAATCAAGCCAATTAAATAATTGACAACGGATGTTATTGCACAGTGTATATAAACGTATAGGAGTTATTTTAAATAGGATATATTATTATAAAATTGGTTACAATAGATATATGTAGGGCATTGTAGTATAATTGTATAGACGTTAACATAGACAAGAAGCTATTTTGTCGCCAGCTCAAAACGAATCCATGAGCTCCGAATCACCGGTCGGACGCCCTACAAATTGAGCTGCGGTGATGATCCTCCTCTAGGTCACTTCATCGGCTGTTTCTGCGCATTGAAACATGGGAGAATTATCATTTATCGGTGCGTTGACAACGGGCGTGCAACACTCTTTTTCAGCCTGCTTGTGTGACGTGGCACGTCATCTTCTCACGAGCTGGCAGCTGACTTATTATCGCTTGCATACTACGTTAATGAATGCTGTCTGTCATAACGAGACCATCTCCACGAATTAGGAAAGGAGGGGGATGAAAAGAGGCTGTTTTCGTTTGTTTACTACAACCCTGACCATGGCTTCCACGATTAGTTTCTTCAATGCATCATTTCTAAACATGTCTCAATCGAGGCGTTTGTAATAGGTGTATGTCCAATTTTGTCATCGCCAAACACACCCCCAGGTGGCTATCTTACCATAGGTGTTGGTATCGCTCACAGCATTCATCCATGCATAGCAAAAAAAATTGCTAGCAAAGCCTAACGCAATCTGCCTGCTTCATCTGGATTATAGTGAGCTAGTTCTGGATGTACTAACTGTGCGTTCACCGCTTACGCTCACCTCGGGGAAAATTGTGATCGGCTAACCATTGCGTTTCCCTCTGGTCGTATCGTGGTGTTCATTAACTAATTATGTCCCGAGCAAGTGACCTTAGCCCAAATTCGGCGTCCAATCAGTCGAGTTCTTCTGGCTGTCACATCGCTTTTTCTGGTTCCGCACTCAGCTATGACAACGAGGGTTCGTTTAATCAGTATTGATGATTGTCAATCATCGGGAAGGAGGCGTATTACTAAGCGTAAAAGTGAATGCACCCAAGTTAAGCGGTGTTATAGCTGTCAAACACCAATAGATTTTGCGCAAGCTCTCTATCAGTGTACCTACAGTAAACATTACACGATTTCTGTAAGCAGAAGTTTTACTTCCGTATATTTTAGCGATTTTTATGATGGAGGTACCAAACATGTTTCTTTTCGAGCTTTTTTTCTATCATGTGCTGTTTCTTGTCATACGGCCCAAGAATTTAGACTGTCTTTTCATGCATGTGAGAGTCGCATAGCTCTCCCTTTAGAAAGGGACGTTGACTCTTTTTTGGAGTGTTGTGGGACGCACTACTTTCCAAACGAGTCACCGCACGACTCTGCTGAAAAGCGTCAACGGGCCCATCCAAAGGAAGTGCTACATGTGACAAGGAAAGGTACATCTGACATTTAACCGCATGAAAACACAGCCAAATGGTACCTTTTTTCATAGAGTGCAGGTTCGCCTTACTGTTTATTATTTGTCCTTTTTTGTACAGAACATGGAAGAATTCATGACGAAGTCGCCCTTCATGGAGATGATAGGCGTAGGAGCCGTGGAGTCGATGACACGACCCGGAGCCATAAAGACGCACCTTCCTTTCTCAAAGCAGCCGTACTCTCCACAGGCCAAATACGTATATGTGAGCCGCAACCCGTACGACTGCTGCGTGTCATACTTCTACCACTGCAAGTCATTCCCCTCCTACTACCTCACCAATGCTACCTTCGACACGTTCTTCAATATGTTCCTCGAAGGTAGAGTAGAGTTTGGAGACTACTTCGATCACCAGATTTCTTGGTACGACCACAGGAACGACGACAACGTGCTTTTCATCACCTACGAAGAACTCAAGAAGGACCCGCGAGCCGGAATCGTCAAGATCGCCGATTTTCTGGGGGACGAATACGGCAAAAAGCTTCGACAAGACCCACACATGTTAGACCGGGTGCTAGATGCGTCCAGCCTAAAGAACATGAAAGGGTTCAACGAGGAATTTACGAAGTGGGCCGAGAAAGCCAAGATGATATTGGAAGCGACGGGGAGGTACCGGGAGCCGGACGCCGAAATGCGGGAAGTGTTGGCAAAGCCGATGACTGGAGAGTTCGTGCGCAAGGGTATCATCGGGGATTGGAAGAACCACTTCACGCTGGACCAAATAAAGCGTATGAAAGAGAGGATAGCATTCAAGACGAGCAACAGTACTCTGATGAGTCTGTGGAAAGATGTTGATCTCCCGTGATCCCCCGGATTTCTTGGTTGTGTGTTGCTTAACTTTATTCATCTGCCCCTTCCCACAAGTCGACTGCGTATAGTTCCGCTGTGATGACGCTTCATAGCGGACAGACAACGCGCAAGTTTTATTGCAAGCTTCTGTGCTGGTGTAAATCGTTCCACTGACGTACAGCTCAAATTCGTGTTCGTAGTTTGAGCTAGACTTCTTTGACCACACGGCATGGGGTCATTGATTTTAACGGAGACAATATTTTAATGTCGAGTTTCCTTGAGGACGTTGAGTCGTTTATTAGAACGAATTTTCATGATTTTGCTATTAACACATTTCTTTATATCAGTAATAGCACCAGTATCTACAGTGGCTTCAAAAAATATTTTGCACGCTCATGGAAACAGTGTCACTGTTTCTATGAAGACTTGCATTTTTCATGTTTATTATTTACTTGAAAATGTGTGCAGGTTGCTTTGTGTCGGTGGCTGACGTTCCTAAAGTTGTTACAACTGTATACAGTGTAATGCCAACTGAATATAAATAGCGCAACACAACACAATGGCTTTTTACAATCAGCATTTTCTCACAGAAGAATAAAACTGACATAAGTTACATCAGAGAACGTTATCTCCAAAGAGATTATCATTATTATTATTCTGATAATGCAAAAAAATATGAGACAAAGGAAAGTAAGTTACATGTCGGACAAACGCTTCTATAATACAGCACTACCTTCTTGTCCTTTATAGTCTTTGCGCTGTCAGTGAACCTATACCAACTATCACCCGCATCTTGAAGCTTCTAGGGTAAAGTATACGCTGGTGGCCTCATCAGCCTATAACCCTGTGCATTGTGTCAACCCAACACCCAAACTTCATGTTTCATTTCATTACTTTTCGCCTTCATATGATCACTGGCGTTCTCAACGCTTTCTTTAAGCACTTCATCGTCAGATCTTATTCACAATGGCGAACAACTCACGCTGATTCGACAGGAAATTGCAGCTTCATTTTAAAACTGAAGTTAATCTCAAATGAAATTTTGATTTCACAAAAGAACCGTGTACATGTTCTCGAGTGTTTTCTTTACCGATTGCTCGGTGAATCGTTTTCAAGTAAAAGCCTAAAGACGCTTTGGCAACCTTAAGCTATCATTTTTTGCTAAATCTTTATTCAAGCTCACACATCAGACAAAAAAAAAACCGACTGGCACATCTGCGTCTCATTAAATACAATCCGTACAATAACTTTATGCGCATGCTTTCAGTATGAACAACTTGCAAAGAATAAAACGAGACACAAAATTGCCGTTGTTCAGGCCGTAACCAGGGTATTGTCACTCTGCCATGCGTTCAAAAAGAATTTCACCGCCTGCGGGTCATTCTGGGCTTCAACGTCAATGTGATGACTGCTTATAATTTATAATAATGCCGTTATAATGTGTTCATGATTACTAGCCACCCCCAATATTTTGCATTTACATTATGCATGGGCACCCCTGAGCCATTTCACTAACGAGAACATGCATTAGTTTTAGAGATTTGCGTATCAAAGCCAACATTTTTATATCATTGTCAAGATTGCTGTGGCCAACGACACGAAGACTTGCCCGACACGTTTTCTAGCAAGAGCATTCAAAGTCTTCGAACTCAAAGGCTCTACCTAGTCGGCATCGCAGAGGAGTGAGGATGCTTCATTATATAGTTTCGCACACTTCTTGTCTATATACTGCAGTGTAGATTAAGAGGTGCACAATATTATGCTGCCAATCGGGTACTTAAATGGCTCTTCAGCTTTTTTTTTTGCGCGACAGCTGTTGTTATATTACAACCGCCTATTTCGGTGGCGCAATCGCTCAACGCAGCCGCTGGGGTTCTTAGCCACGGCCGCGCGCATGTGATGACATACAAAGTCAAAGAAGATGTCAACCTAGGACTTTTGAGCAGCAGTCGAGCGTTCTACCACAGGCACCAGCTATAGTGCTTCCACGCAAAACAGTATAGATACATGTGTCGTGTTGTGCAAGTTTCATTAAGACCGCAAATATATAACCAGGCGTCACGCATTGAGAAACGTACTACGAGAAGGAGTCAATAGTGGGTGGCAGAAAGGTTAGCCCCCATTGCAGAAGGATTAGCAGAAATTTTTTGTCGTCATAAGCCACAGCAACAGCCTATAGTGTGCATACATCCTTAACTGTTTAGCGGGTATCTGCTTTCCCTGCATATTGACAAATAATGGTACAATGGTTCCTTCTCTACATCACGAAATTATTATTCATGGCATAATGGCTACCTTGCCAGTGTACTTGGGGTAGTTGCCCAAAAATAGTTTACAGCAGGCTCTAAAATGCCACTGAGCAAGCTTTCTCTGCGAATATACTTCGTGTTGCGCGTCGGCCTGGCATTTCAATGCAAACTGCAGCGTCTTTGAGCGTATCTATCTATCTATCTATCTATCTATCTATCTATCTATCTATCTATCTATCTATCTATCTATCTATCTATCTATCTATCTATCTATCTATCTATCTATCCAGCCGCTTACGTTTGGGTGCTCTCGTGGTCACCCCCTAAACTTGGCGTGAACCAAAATTAGCATGGGAGGGTAAGCTAGTTTGACGAGTATGACACGCTAATCAAGACATGAATATTGTCACAATCCCGTCGCGCACGTCATCAAACACTTCGCGTCAGACAGTGGCACATACCCACGGGTGGGTATGTGCCGCTAGTGTGTGGGTATGGGCTACAGGGGATTGACACTTAGTAGCTACCAAGGAACGAGGAGAACACACATGGGCAATTTTAACACGCGAGAGTTAAGAAATAGCCCCGCCGCGGTGGTCTAGTGGCTAAGGTACTCGGCTACTGACCCGCAGGTCGCGGGTTCGAATCCCGGCTGCGGCGGCTGCATTTCCGATGGAGGCGGAAATGTTGTAGGCCCGTGTGCTCAGATTTGGGTGCACGTTAAAGAACCCCAGGTGGTCCAAATTTCCGGAGCCCTCCACTACGGCGTCTCTCATAATCATATGGTGGTTTTGGGACGTTAAACCCCAGATATCAATCGAGAGTTAAGAAACGCTAGCGTCGACCTGACGAATGCAAAGAATAAATGTCAGCGTCCCAGCTGGAATCAAACCCAAGCATTCTGCGTGGCAATGAAACATTTTCCCACAGAGCTACGCCAGGTCTCGGAACTACTTTCAAATAGACACTGATGTTTGTGAAACTTCAATAGTGGTCTATTGCTGCCTACGCTATTTTATAAACGTTCCATATGTATTTATTTGATAAAGCCGTCACGTCGGGTCAACGTCAATTGTGATTAGTTGCCATGTGCTGAAGTTGATTTATGTAGCAGTGTCTAGGGCCAGCATCCTCGCGCGAGCATCAGCGCTGCATATCAGCTTGCGGTGTTGCTAATACGCATATTCCAGTTGGCATCGTAGCGCTAATTCAAACAACTGGTAATATAAACATATCCAACTCTTCAATATATGTATGTGCGTGTATATATTTGACGTCATTTTATGGCGTGTCGCTCAATAGAAAAATTGCAACACGGTCACCTGCCCTCCGCATGCTTCTCCTAACGTCGATTCCCAGGTACGTGGAATTTGCAAAATCTTTTTTTTTTCTTTAGGTTTCAACGACTTCATCGTGCAGCAGGAATGAAATGGCGCAAGCCTTCACTGTTTTGCCATCATGAATGTTTTCATATGCCTAGCATTTCTGTTTGTTTTGTTTTTCTTCAATGAAGCATGCAAAGTAATATTACCATTAAACTTTAGCTTGAATACATCTCCAATTTACATATGCCTCTATCATGTCCCTTTCTTTCAAGTTACATCATTTTTTAATTGGGGAAAGATGTATGTATCCGCAGGTCATCGTCACACAGGCTAGACTCATACTGTAGATACAATATTCAGCATGCAGATGTCATCTTCTACTAGGCCAATAATTACTGCAAATGAGTGCACTATTTATCAGTAATAATAGGTGCGAAACCATTCGAAGATAAAGTAATTCCATGTCGGAGCACTTTGTTGCCCTATGTAAGATAGGAGTTGCCAGCTTCATTAGTGAATAAGTTTCATTACATGTTCTCGAAGCTTCATCAGAACAAAATTGTGATTGTTAACTCTTTCGTGAGCGTGAGAAAGTCCGCCACAATTTGTAGTTTTCCGTAAATATAAATATATATTTTTAATTTTATGTGAATAATATTCTGGACAACAGCTAAAGTAAAATGACTACTGATACAAAGCGAAGTGATTGTACCTTTCGATATCGTCACTTCAGAAAACCTATATTAGAGTAAAATATATGAGACTATTTATGGAAAGCAACAACTGTTGAATGTCCAATAGAACATTTTTACACTTCTGCTCGCACAATAAAAAAAACAATTTATTCTACTGAAAATATTAGTTGAAATCTCTAAGATGCATGCAAGCAAAAAAAAAAATGTAACGTTGGTGTGGCACGGGCAAGAGAGTCCCTCAAAGTGGCAATATTTTGATTGGGAATTTTCTTTTTCTCACAGCAGTTTTTGTATTTTTTCACTTCTTCAACTGCTAGGAATTACAAATGTGCGTATTTTGGGAAGGTGTACTGGTTGAAGCTTGACCGTGACATCCACAGGAAAATCAAATTCACCACCTCTGCTGTGACGACAATGTGCCGAGAACACTAATTATCGTCATTAGACGGCTTTTACAGGATCCGGAACTACGCCTGGTCATTTTAGTTAGCACTAATTCTGTGTATTACTTCCGCTGTGAAACTTATGCCCGAAACGCTCATTTTCTTTGTGGTATACATCGCTTCGCTGCGGAATCCTAATCTGACGTCACGCACAGCAGGGTGCTCTTCTTTGGCTTAATATTACTATCTGCTCGCTCAAGCTGATTTCTCTAAATATTCAGCTGAGACACCACAAATAAGGCATGTAATAGTGCCAACATTTTATGAACAATTTTACCACCATAAAAAATTGATCTGCCACAAAGCAAAACGTGCTGCTAAAAACCTGACTACGATCGGAGCGCACTATATGTTTAGTTACTATCTGAAATATAATTTATAACTGACTCATCTTATAAGTAACTTGCTAGAAACCGCAGAAAAATTACCTGCTGATGCAACAGATTCATCCAAAGAAGAAAATTTCCGCGAGGGTCGAACTTCATCATCGGCCATATTCGTGAAGAAGCAAAATCTTTGAATCGCTGCTAAAGATTGCCACCATCGGAGAACAATACCAACCACGGGAAAATGAGACATCAGTGCTTGCAGAATGGACTAGACTTTGCAACTAGTTCATAGTATCACACTTTTGTAACATGATTGTTTTATGCCTAGCTCCGCCGTGGCTTTTCTGATGTTCTTTCGTCGCGGAAGTGACGTTAAAAGTATACTATATATCTATTGCAAAGAAAAAATATTCACAGAAGGCAAGCATTTGCCGTGTGAAATCGAACCATCAGCCTCTCGATTCCGAGCGTGTGGTGCTACCACAACGTCACGGAGCGTACGTCATCTGAAAGGCTAACAGCAAGCCAGTTATAGACCGCATACACCGTTTGGCAGTCCTGAAAGGTTCGAAAAATTTGTGCGTTTTTGTTATCAGTAGTGAGATGGCGCGACGGTCTCATGTTGGGCGAGCTCTAAAGGTCGTCGCTTCCACGAAGAGCCGCCTCCACGGAGCGTGGTCGCTCTTGCCCGCGCGCTTATCAGACTCGTAATTCGGGAAAGAACGAAAGTCACTAAAGGTCACTTCGCACCCTGCGCGGCCGCGTTTACGAAAGGAGCGCGTTGGTGACACAAAACGCTGAAAGATGTGTAACTCTTGCTAGCTCGTTCCATGCACCTTTATTTCTGTTTGAACAAAACGCTTTGCGTGTCGTGCTTGCCAGTTGTTAGTCCATGCTCATCTTGTGTATGCTATTCCTTGCCTGCTTTCTGCTTCAGGTGTGCGCTGCAAGGTCGAGTTTTTTGACGTTCTTAACGTGATTTGTAATTCGTTGCTGTTCCTTGAACAATGCACAATAAACGCTGAACTACCTCTGCAAAGACACTTCTCACTTTCGCGTTCTACCGATTCCTATATAGGGGGATCAGCCACGTTTTGTGTGATTCTTGCTGATCGCGTTTCAATCTCCTGTGACCCAGTTTTCACAAGCACCAAAATAAAAAAAAGTGATGCAATAAACTTTCTATGTTAACACTTTGATCAAAATTAAATAAACTCAAGCAGTTCACTTTCAACGTTTACTCGCTTCTCGTTTTCCTGTATGCCTGTATTCGAGTAACCTCAGCAGTCAGTTATCCTTGTCAGCAATAGGAATAGCCCAAAGCGATCGCTTTTTTTGGCAAATAGCCCCTCTCTGATAAACATCTGAATCACGCGAATGATGTGACTGGAGACTTTTGCGGTTGCGGACCACGTTTCCTTGGCGGCGTGCGTTCAACCACAACATCCACAGGTTCCCCTAGAGAAGTCGTGTAGGTGCTGTCTGAATGTGCTGCTATTCGTTATTCGAAATGCACGACGTGGTGATTTACGTATGCGTTACAACACAAGGAAGCGCCACAACACGGAAATATAGAAGAGGCTCCGAGCCAAGCAAGCCCTCCCTTTTTCTTTCACAATCTCTCGCGTGCATGCGCGACTGCAAAGCTACACCCTCACTCGATATAATGGCACCTGATGGCACACGCGACCCAGTCAAGGACGCTACACGATTACCATTCCGCTTCGCACTCTCTCGCCTTACCCTTGCCCGTGTTTGCACACGCAATCGCACCTTGCGCGAAGATGGGGTAGTGTACTGACGTTGTCTTAGCTCCGCGCAGTAAAATAGTTCCGCGTTCCAACGCGCGCATATGTGTAAGTGCGCGCACAGACTCTGTACCCACTGGCAGAGGCACCTATCGAGAGCCGTAAAGAGATAGCTAGAGCGAGGGAAGGCTTCACAGCCCCGCCCCCAAACAAGAACCGCCGATCACTAAGGCCCCAAATACCTCGGGAAGAGGCACCGTTACGCTATCCGCAAGAACTTGTTCTTCTCTGTTGTGTTCGCGAGGCGCAAATTACGTGATCCATTCGCGCGCATCGGTGGCTGCGCACAAGTCTCGGAGTCTCTTCCAGACCGAAGCGTCAGTATGTGTGGAGCTTAACAGAACGGCCGGACGTCAGATAGCCAGCCGTCACTAGCAGTCGACACCGGCTACAAGATCTCCGCCTTCCCAGCGCAATCTATTCGGCGATTCACTTGAAGTAAGTTTCGGTGGTCGTTATAGTTTTGAGCCTGCATCATTATTATTACGTAAGTTTAAATTACCCCACCTTTCCTGCATGAGTTCACGTAGGTTTGTTGCGTTAGAGAAGAACAGAAACATCATAAATTCGTTAGAAGTAGTGTCACAACCACTTTTAAAGCTGAAGTATTTCATTGGCAGCAGAGGTGGCGCAGAAATATATATATATATATATATATATATATATATATATATATATATATATATATATATATATATATATATATATATATATATATATATATATATATATATATATATTTACTGGTGTGGTACTCACGCCGATTGAGCTCCTTTAGGCGGGGATGAGGGAGGAAGGGGCAGGATCACTGTCATTTTAAGCGATGTTTTGAACATGTTTGCTCATAGAGGAGGTGGGGCAATGAAGACAGGAGGTAATTACCGGGGCCGGGGCACCATCTCTCCTTGGCGCTGCTCTTCGTAAAAGTGGCTTGTGAATTGGGAAAATCGGCGATATATCATTTTTTAGTCTGGGTGGATCTCGTAGTATCGCTCCAGGAACGGTCACTTTATGTTGTGAGAACGCAGGGAAAACAAGCATGAATAATAAAATGATATAATTACGCCAATGCTGCTTTAGAAACGGCACACATTGGTAGCTCAGTGCTGGTAAGCTTCGGAACGCGGGTTCTATTTTCTGTCGCATATTCAATTTCCTGTCACGGCGGCTGCATTTTGACGAAGGTGCACGTTAAACAATCCCAGCTATTCAAAATGCTCTGGTGAGCCAGGTGCCATGTTCCCGTCATCGTGTCTTGTTTTTAGCCCGTCGGTTTGCCACAGTGCTGTAGCAAATATGGTGCTTGGCTGCCGACCCGAAAGTGGTGGGTTCAATCCTAGCCGCGTCGGTCAAATTTTAATGAAGGCGGAATGAAACAGACTTTTGTACCATGTGATGTCACTGCGAGTTAATGAACACCACATGGTCGAAATTTCTGGAGCCCTCTACTATGGCGTTGCTCATAATGTCATTTTTGGCAATGATAAGCAATTATTATTATTATTATTATTATTATTAGTAGTAGTAGTAGTAGTAGTAGTAGTAGTAGTAATAGTAGCAGTACTGGCATGTCTAGCAAAAGAGCTTATAATCATAAGGGAGTACAATCAAACGATTTCAAGGGGTTGCTACCATCTCTCGCGCTAGGGTGCTTCTATGTCTCGGGAAGCAGGTGATGAACGTCCACTAGCCCTTGTGATTTCGGAGCGAAGAAACTGATTTAAATAACTGCAAAAATATGTTCTAAGTAGCATGACGGAGTAGGATTCGTTGATACGTATTCGTTATAAAACAGGCTACGTGTGCAGCGACAAACACGATATAATTACACACACAATAGAATTACACAGACCGATGAGATTAAACACTATTGCTGGCATTTGAGTGATATTGATTTCTGTTTTGCGCCCTGCTGTCCGCCTAACATTTCTTTTTTTATAACCATGTTTCCATTTAAGCCGCCGACGAGTGATATGAACAGCATGAGTCATTTTTACATATTGTCGAAGTTAAATGAACGAATCTTGAGGCAGGTTTATTGTGTTATTGGCCTGGTTGTTTTGGTTCTCAAAGCTTGCTTTATTAATGAAAGTCGCAACATCTTTCAATAAAGCTGCTGGTCTCAGTTATATATTTAACGAGCGGAAATGGGCTGATGAATATAAAATGTCACAAGTAACAAAAGGTAAAGAAATGCGCCACACTGACGATGAAGAAAACACGAAGATAAGCGATGGCCTCTTAAGTAATCTTCATTCGCTCCGGCGAACATTTTCGTATGTACACGTGGTCACACACACAGTAAAACATAACCTAATAAGGTTGACAAAATAGACGTCAAATCTGCCTATTGAAACACGAACTTCTTTTTTTTTTGCTCTAAGACGATTGTTGGAACACTTGTGCAGAAATTCTTGTAATTAGTTATGTGCAAAGCTACGATTATATCTGAAATGGCGCAGTCACGATTCCTGGCGATGATGTTGGTTCTGCTGAAATGAGCGTGCCAGAACGTCTCACAGTGCGCAGCTAGATGCGATCGGCTATCAGCATGTGTGTTCTATTCGCGTTACTTTAATTTAAAATTCAGACTCGTGCGGTCTGACCTATATAATATGAGGGGCATGGCAAAAAACATTGCACACTACCTTCGCAGCATGTCCACTTCAGGTGGTTGTATAGATTACAACGCTCCATACCTTCGTTCTCTCTTTTTTTTCTTTCACGCTGTCGCTCACGTGAGGGCGGATTACTCCCACCCGATTAGGCACTGAAGACACCAATTTAATGCCTAAGTAGCCTTCGACAACTTATGCAGAAGACAGGCGCGGGCTCGGACGCTTGAGAAGCAACACGGCTCCCGACCTGGTGTATTCTACGTAGATATAGCAGGGCCTTCGCCCACGGGATTTTACACGGCCTCTGTAGTTCACCGGGAAAAGCATGTCAATGGGCTCTCGTTCCGAGCACAAAATCCAGAGCGCGCTGAGGAAGTCGCGATAGCGCTTGCTGCTGCGGACCCCAACTCGAAAGTTATCATCACGGACTCCAGGAAAGCATGTACTCATTACTTGGTAGGAGAGATATCCCCCCTAGCCAGCCAAATTCTAAAACGGGCTCTCGCTGATCCAGCCCCGAAACGCATCGTATGGGCTCCTGGCCATCAGGGCCTACGAGGTAATGAGGCCGCTGACGCGGCCGCCCGAGCGCTTACCCACCGGGCTCCTCACCTTGGCTCTTATGACTCGGAGGCCAATACACCGCTGCTGCGGTTCAAAGAAATTCTCACCTATTATCGTGACACTCACCGCCTTTACCCGGCTCCTGCAAAGGGGCTGAGTAAGGCGGAAGAGCGAACTCTAAGGCGCCTGCAGACAGGTACTCTACTCTGTCCTGCAATCCTAAAGCATTTCGATGCGAACGCAGATGGGCGGTGCCCACACTGTGGGGAGACGTGTGATATCTTCCACATGGTATGGGCATGTCTGAAAAATCCCCACCTACCCCCTTCCCCTACCCCTTCCCGAGAGGCATGGGAGACTGCCCTCCTCGACAGCTCATCACTAGAGTCTCAACGGGCTCTGGTGAGACGGGCGCGAGTAGGGGCCTCGTCATGCGGTGTCCCGGACTAAGGACGCCGACCATGTAGCAGGGTCATGCTTTGGCCCCGTACCTCTCTCTTTTATAATAAATGTTTTTCATCATCATCATCGACAACTTATGTGACAATTTGTGAACGTTGAGCACTATGGTCAGTTTCTTGTTACTTAAAGGGGTACTGACGAGAAAAATTTTGGCCTCTAGCTTTTTTGCTGCAACAGGTTGCTCGAAGACTGTTAGTCAGAACAGGACATATGGTTTGCTGAAGCGTGAGACAGGTAATTAATTACATGCTGCTCATTGCCGACCACTTTGAGTTTGAGAGAGCTACAAGAAACGACGCCGTCTAGCTGAACGGTAACCACTCGGCGTGTGCAACTTTCAACCACAGCTGCACAAAAAACTGTGACGCACTTCTGCACGGTCCACACCAAGAAGTCCTTTCCAAGAGGAGAAGGAACATCAATGTCGGTATACGAAATAAAAAAAAGGGCTGGCGAGTAGCTTCCGAGTAATAGTTTGTTGCTGCAAAGGAAGCGAAAATAAAAGGCAGCTATGACGTCATCATACCTAATTGCATCGTGGTCTCGTGACGCAAGTATATATATATATATATATAGGGGAGACACCAAGGCTTACCTGTGCGGGTGTAAATAGAACGACAGAGTGGATCGCTGACGCAATTGAACTTAAAAACTAATTTAAATACCTCCCGAACTGTGTTTGCTGTTAATATTTTTCACATATAGACATGTTCACTGGAATCGAACCCACAGGCCATCGCAGGTGCGAAATTGTTTCACGGTACCCCTTTAACAACTCGAAATGTATTGCGCATAATAGCCTGCGTTCGATGGCACAGGATTGCAGAAGCTGTCATGCTTCTATTATTACTAGGAAACGATCGGCCTATAAATTTATTAGGGACGGCCACTTCAACGTCTGTTTTGCAGAAATTTCGCCACCAGTGCCTATGACCTACAGTAGCAGCTACTTTAAATAAATACAGCTCAAGCCTATATTACTACTGCACATTGGTGCATGTGGAAGTACCCTAGTTTTCTTATTTACCCACGTCTAAACTATTACCTCACTGAATAAAACACGAAATGTATTAAGGAAAACTACAATGCGTGCATGCTGTCTTTGTGGAGAGATGGTCAGCGCAATACTCCGTAACCCAGCGAAATGTTTCTCTTGCGATCACACACGTGCTGGCTGCCCATGAAGGCTACAAGCTCAAGGGCCTGATAACAGCCTGCGCACACTTGATGGCCTATCCCACCCTGTTATCTCAAGCCGCCGTAGCGTATCAAGGTTAAATACAGTGTATCTTGCGAAAGCAGCCATCCAGCTTGGGAGCCAATACATTTGCCATACCAGGCTAGTAGTGGCTGAGCAATAACACCGCAGACCTGAACGTCATGGAATTACTTTTATTTATTTATTTATCTATCTATTTGCACAAGTGCATCGCGTCACAGGTGGTGTGGGCGAAGGTAATCGATGATTAATTTAATCAATGCCCTGAAACATACTAGACTAGAGTGGATCACCGCGTCGACAGGAAGACGATTCCTGCCCTTCGCTATCTGAACAAACAATGACTTCATGTGAGTGGTAGTGCGGGCTCTGGAAGCACTCCTTCAGTGTGGCCATGATGAGACGAAGTGGAATACATGAGCTCAATGTTAGCCTGATGACGTCGAGCGTGGCAACATTTAAGAAACATACAGAGGCTTGCAATTTCGTGGTGCTCATAGAGGGTTTGAAGACCAAGGGGTGGTTTCAATAACACATCTCGAGCTAGTTGGTTGATTATACCTTGGCGAAAACAGCAAGCACTTCAATAGGTTGAGAAGAGGGGACACGATGCACAGGTGCTATCAACTGGACGTTTATTCCTCATGCGTCATGGTAAATTTATGTCACGTATCAACAACGACAAAGACGCACAGCAAAATTAGCTAAGTTTGACAGATACACACTGAACGCAGCTTAATGAAAGGGAATCATGGTTATCCAGCTACCGACAGGAAAGCTGGTCCTTTATCTAGAAAGGCCATACAAAAGACACTGACAAAGCTGTCATTCAGGTTCACGATGTTTCGGGCTTCATGACTTCTGGTGTCGTTTTTTCACCAGACCTCCACAGTATGCTCGGGCTGCTAAATTGCGGCGAGCATTCACAATCTAGGCAGCGGATGCCCAGAAGCCCTAAAATTTGCACTTTTGTGCTTGTTCTCTAAGAATACTTTTTTTAGTCATCCACCCGTTTCACCAAAGCAAGTGCGTCCGCCAGAAAATGGAAGGGAATATGAGACTATACTTCAGTCGATAGCCTGAACTGATCGCGAAGGGTTGTGCGGCAGCCGACATTCGCATGGCAATTCAACCCAGAGATTCGGGCTAGTTGGTGGGTGTAGGATTTCTCTATCTTAGTGGAACAAACAATAGAAAAGAAGGACGTACACAAAATGGGCGCTATCAGTAACTGTGCGTGTGCCCCATCTGATTTTTTCGTTGGCAAGAACTACGATTGGGAACCGACAAAAAAAAAAACGTGATCCCATTCCATCTTCCTGTCTCGCCCAACTAAACAAAGATATATGCAGGAGAAATTACATACACGTACCGTCTTTACACACTCAAATTTTCTTCGAAAAACCTGTGGCACCTATATGTAGAATTACCGCACTAAGTGACACCACGACACCGACTTATATCAGTGTTTATCGCATTAGGCGGCAGACCACTATGTTTAAAGGGACATTTGGGGCCTTTGCCTACATGGCCGCCCTTGTTAACTACAAGTATACGTGAGAGCCTTTGGCTTTTGCCTAGTACCACCACTGCTTACGCACCAGCCCATGTACTGACAATTTTCTCTTTTCTTTGCCTTCTCTTTCCTTTCTCTCTCTCTCATCCTTATACTCCACCTTCCCTATACTAGAGCGTAGGGTAGCAAACCGGGCATGTTCCTGGTTAACCTCTGTGTCTTCTCTCTTGTTCTTCTTCATTCCTTCCTTTGCCAACAACAGATTTGCAAAAGTGCGCCTTAAATGCAATCCGAATATTTGGAAACATTGTGCAATTCTTCAACATCACTAGCACATCGAAGCTGTCAATTGTTTCACTGTTACGATGTATATTTGTGACTGTCCTCCTAGCTCCGCCATGAAAGTCGTTGGTGTCGTCTCTACAATAGTCTTATTTCGCAATTCCTGCCCCCTACCCCTGAATGTGAAGTAGTACGCGCTGGAGATGGGAAACAGTAAGCAAAATTATAACAGTGGTAATTATCCACAAGCACGAAAGTGCTTTTTGCTTCTGTGGTTCGTGTGCCGTTCAACATGATACGTGATTCCCACGAGTAATTCCATTCGTTTAGGCACGTGATCGCGGGTTAATGCGTGACGCGTGCGTCGAGCAGCTCGGAGCATCAAGAAGAGACAGTTGCCGTGACGTCTGCGATTAGTGGTGACAATGGTGCATCATGGGCGCTTTATCCGTGATGTTCACAATAATAAGCAATTGAGATAAGTATCAAGAGTTGGCCTCCTTGCTAGATACAATCTTGACCTTAGTGAGGTTAATGGTGTACCCTTGTGGTAAGAGCACCGGGCGCGCAAACCGAAGATCGTGAACTCATTTCCTGCCGTCGATGAGTTGATTTGCCCTCCACTTTGTTTTGTCCATATGTATAAGACAATAATTACTGCGCACCGTAAATAGTACAATTAAAGTGCCCAGTATCTTTTTGGCTTCATTTTGTGCTAATTATTAGTAATTTGTTTCGCTCATTTTTATTAACTATTTTTCAGCGGCAAATACGATTGCGACTTCAGTGTTCTCGCAGTTTGCTGCAAGTACTTACCAATATATATTCGTTAATTATGAGCTCTTCTGCTTTGTATTGTTATGGCTTTTTTAGAATTTTACTTGAGTTATATGTAGTCCTCCACGAAATTTCTGTTTAGTCACACCAGTTGAAAAAGAAACATCACTAGACTTTAACAAGTATTTCCCAGAACAGCAAGTTGCGAAGCTTGTACTCAGGCATGCAAGGCTCAAAACGGCGGATCTAGTTGATTCTGAGGACTGCATGATGAGGTTTTTCTAGTTTCTAGACCTTAGCTAGGTAACGATAAATTATTTGTACGTGGCTTCCAGGTCGTTGCGACGCTTTAGCGAGGTGATGCTAGGTTTTTTTACGTTCATTTTCTGCTCAGATAGGTACGAGTTAAACAATGGACAGCTACTGACGTGACTCAGAAGTCTGGAATTTTCAGGCAGAAACGCGCGCTAAAATGAGGCACCTATTACACATCTACGGACACGTCGTCATCCAGGTATGCTTTGCCTCACTTCGGGGTCCTCTTGCGGCTGTCGTTTATTTTACTTTTCCTTCCTATCCTTTCTTCGTACGTGTGCTTGGAGTCTTAGGCTCACATAGCTATTCTACTTCGCTGCAATTCGCTCCGCTAGCTGTGGCCGTCTTCCTTCTTAGTGCACCAGGGGTGAGTAGCAGAATTCGCCCAACTTATATGGCGCGAACCCGTTTACGATGGTGCTACTTTTATGGGTCAACTCACAAGAGACTATGGGCTCAAATGTTTCGCAGTTAAAATTACTAGGAATTATGTGGTGGTACCCGCGTACACTTTTTTCATTGGCTGCCGAAGTTTGCTTTATGTCACTTGGAAAGTGAGTACGCCTATAAAACGTGCTTGCAGAGTACGCACATTCATGTCTCTCAAACAACCGGTGGACCAGAAATGGGAAAAAGTTTGACCCTTAGAGAGAGAGAGAACTAAAGAGAATAGGAAGGCAGACAGGTTAATCAGAAGGTAGTATCTGATATATGCCACCCTTTTCTAGAAGTGGGGCAATTAGGGGAGGAAACATTTCTCTGTTCATCATGATGTAACTTGCATATCCATCATATATAAGATTAGAAGTGTGGGCCTGTCGGTGAGGTATAGTCGGTAAAATGAAGCGCCAAACATAGACAATTTAGAGCGATGGAAAGAGTGCTCGTAATGACTGTGGATATTAGAAATTATCGTGCTATCTATACAGTACGTGCAAGCGGGCACAACACACACGCACATACACGCACACACACACGCGTGCACATGCGCACAGCAACGTGAAAAAAAACCGTGCTAAAGATAACATGTGGTAATGTAAGTGCAGGACTATCCAACTGCAATGTGCAGCACCGATACGTATATTTAACTACGTAAACTGTAAAAGTAAACAAAGTAAAACGAAAAGCTGAGAAGTTTGGCAGATTCCACACCTTGTGGAAACCTGTTTCATACGAAGTAGTCGGCGAGTAATTGTCTCAGCTCTATTTTTGAGTTCTGGGCTTAGCTTCCCGAGGTGGGTCGACACTTTTTTGCAGGAGTAGTAGTTGCTTGGACACCGTTGGCTTACCAAGAGACCCCACTACCATGAAATGCACTTTCTTGTTTAAGAAAGCCGCTGAGGGGTCACTCACGCTCTGGTCGGGTCTACAAAGTTCAACCAAACGCATTCTAGTGTAGGTTTTTTTAATAGTTTTGCTTCATCTGTTTTGTAGGTTCGGCGCGGTCAACAGCGTACCAGCGCTCTATATTCAACAGTACATTCCAGGGCATACACATTTCTACTGGTTTTCTTGTTTTCACGCGTATGGCCGCGTATTTTTTGTGCTGGTCACCGAGGAACATACACAGAGGGAACACAGGTGAAGACATTGAATGAAAATGCTTGTTTTGTCTGTATTGTGTTCAACTAATAAAATGACCGACAAGAAAATTGTTGGGAAGGACATTATTTCGCCTTTCTTAAATGCATTGTAGTGATTATCACTGCATTTAAAAAAAGAAATAAATAGGACTAGGCAGGACCAACGGTTGTACCTGTATTGGTACAATCGATGGTCCTGCTTTCTAATGTAGTTTTTTTAAATAGTTTTGCTTCATCTGTTTTGTAGGTTCGGCGTAGTCAACAGCGTACCAACGCTCTATATTTCAGCAGGATATTCAAGGGCATACGCATTTGTCAGGTGCCATTGTTTCTACGGGTTTTCTTTTTTTCACGCCTATGGTCATGTATTTTTCGTGCTGGTCACCGAGGAACACTACAAAGAGGGAACACAGGTGAACACGTTGAATGAGAATGCTTGTTTTTTTCTGTGCTCAACTAATAAAAACGACAGACAAAAAATTATTGGTAAGGACAATATTTTGCCTATCTTAAATGCATTGTAGTTATTATCACTGCAATTGAAAAAAAAACATAAAGAGTTAAATGGGACTAGACAGGACGTACTATCGGTTGTAGCTGTAGGAAATAGAAGTAGAAAATAAACCTCGAAAAAAGGGGTTTATTTTCTACTTCAATTACTTTCTATTGCAATGCAGTTGGGCAAACACAAATGATTTCCCGTTTGCTTTCCTCAGCTATAAGTGTTCGGCGCTCTCATTGGTTGTGTACAGTGCAACGGGGACGCCTATTTTATATTGCTATAGCATACAATATTTTGCCTAATGCCTTTTGCAAATGAAACTGGCAGAGACATAGCCTACTCTACTGTGCTTTTTTAATTGTATGTAAGAATGCACTGCCCCTGCTTGTATATTATTATAATATTTTACCTCATGTATATAATTTGTGTGGTGATCAGCTGTCAACTTTCATCATTTCAATGCTCACGAAGAGTGTTATTTCTAGAGCACGGCATTTCAAAGAATGGTCAATGTACGTCACTAGGATCATTCCGACATGTGTCAAGGGGGGTAGTTAGGTCTACCATTAAGCCCACGTTGTTAGTTGCTGCACTAACACGCTTCATTATTCCGTGGTGCACGCACGGCCTTAGGAATAAGGCCACTTTCCAAGATAATTTTTGTTTCAGATCATGACTTATTATATTCCACCACCTTAGATAATCATTTAACCTCAATTCAATGTAAGACTTTTTTCACATTTTCGCCACGTGAAGTCTATTCGAAATTACCGAAATTCAGATTTTTTGAAAAGTTCAATGATGACCATAATTCTTTGATTTCTGTTTTATTTTTATCTTCCTAATAAGAGAAAGTCACCCCGTGCTTTACAGTCGAACCAGTACGGTATTAAAGAAGCATAAAGTTCATAGACTTCTTTTCATTTGTCTTTATGATTTGTCGCACCTCCAATTGAATTCTTTTATACCAAGGAAACATCAAAATTTCTATACAGTGCAGTTATTGTAAATAAATGCTATTTTCGCTCTCTTGACTTTCCTAACATTACCTACCTACTCCTCTTCTCAAAGCTTAACTAAATTCTTGGTAAAACAAACGAGCTGAAAACTCTTGCATTTCTGCGAGTCGCGAACGGAGTTGTCGTGCTCCGCTGAAATGTCGAACAAAAAAAGCCGGACCATATATGAAGCCACCATCAGCGCTTCAACACAAGAAAACTCCTAGTTAGCGTCGTTTCGTGTCCCTCTGTCACCGACAGCTAACCCGTGACCTTCCTTCGGAACCCCGTACGGATGCTTGGTACACATTTCTTTTTAACATCTTTCATTCCCCTCACCCCTTTCCCAGCACAGGGTAGCCAGCTGGTCTAAGAACTGGCTAACCTCCCTGTATTTCCGCTTAAACTTTCTTCCTCCTCTTCCTCCTCACCATCTGGTCGCACGCATCCATTGTTTTCCGTCACGTGCGGTATGCGCAACGACGTGTCTCCGTCGAGCGCCATTAGCTGCGCCTGCTGTCTACGAGCGGCCGTGAAACAGCACTACGAGACGTGGAATCACGCTGCGGCAATGAACCATTACTTCCGTCTTTGCGCAGTGGTGCTCAGGAACGGCGCGGCCGCCGTTTAGCGGTGGTTGTCTCAGGGTCACGCTGCGGGAAAACGACAATGATGCATGTGTTCATTACGGCAGGGCTATCAGATGTGACATACAGAAGAATTGGTTAATGTTGTATACATACAATGCACAATACAAGATATCGTGCATAGCCCCGCCGTGGTGGTCTAGTGGCCAAGGTACTCGCCTGCTGACCCGCAGGTCGCGGGATCGAATACCGGCTCGGGCGGCTGCATTTTCGATGGAGGCGGAAATGCTGTAGACCCGTGTGCTCAGATTTGGGTGCACGTTAGAAAACCTCAGGTGGTCGAAATTTCCGGATCCCTTCACTACGGCGTCTCTCATAATCATATGGTAGTTTTTGGACGTTAAACCCCACAAATCAATCAAGATAGCGTGCATACTTCCGTCGCTCACGTTGCAATGTCTGGTTAGTTTTCAACAGATTCCCGAGTGTGAATCCTCGATCTGTGGAGTGGCGCTTGAGAACTGTGAGTATTTCGCTGCCGAAGATAGTCGGCTGTGCATTTGTTTCATTTTCGTTACACGCTCAAAAGTTTTACCGAACAAGCGGTGACCACTTCTGTAATCTTTGAAGCAATTTAACATAGCTTGACCATTGTGATTGAACACATGAGCGATAGTCCTTCCTCTAACGACTGGTGTCCATTCCTTTTTGTGCAGCCGAATGTGCCACATTTTTATGCTGCCATGTGGTCGTGAGGTTGTAGAAAGCCTCAGTCAACGTGTTAAAGATGAAATTCTTGATTAGGTTAAACTTGGGCCCGGAAAATGCAGTCAAAGTACAAGCAATACACGCTGTAACACATCTATTGCGTTGGTCATGATGTCCGCAGTCGGTAATGTGCTCAACCATAAGGAGCGTCGGCATTTATACACGGGGTATTGAAGATCCTGGGCTGATCGGGGGAGTACGTTTTAGTTCCAGAAAAAAGAACTCTATTATTCGTGTGGCGTGCTTAAGCTAATTAGAGCAATACAAAATATTCAGGATTGTAGCAGGTTAAAGTAATATTACGCCCTGGAGCATTCGCCACACTTGGCTGTAAATCATGTTGTTACTTTTTTATCCTGTTTTGCCCTCAGCTCATTGGCCACAAAAAGCCGCAGTCAGGCAGGTATGTCTGGGACAGCTGCAATAGCATACGAAATCTGCTGTTTGAAAATGGTGGCGGAGTTGCTGTGTCGTCCAGAGTTCTTTTAAGCTTGACCAGCTTAGGTTTTCTTTACGTAATTCAACATAAAATGTATCATTTCCCTTCCTGATTTACGCAGCACTCTTAGCAACCAACTTCTTTTCCCTACTCCCTACCACAGGAGACCTCTCGCCATGAGTGCCTGCGGCGTATATCGTGAGCAAGATGGCCTCTACATCAGCTGCATATTCCAAGAGCCAGTCATCAAAGAAGGTCTCGCCTACAAGCCCAAACCGGGTGACGTGTTCATAGTCTCCTACCCAAAGTGTGGCACCACATGGATGCAGCACATCGTCTACGCCATCTACAACGATGGCATTCCACCCAAGGTTTGTAACTTTTTCGCAATTGAATGTAAACTTGTTTGGTGCATAAATAAAGAAAACTCTTCTACTTGGAATAATGGATGAAGAGGATGGTAATTTTTACATTGCCTGATTATTTACCGAAGAGGAAACAACGCTGGCCGCGCGTGTCTCTGTGCGAGAAAAAGGCGGCATCTTGCATTATGTATGTTTTATGTGATTGCCAACGCTACGGTAATTCCCAATGAGTCTGAGAGATGAAGAAAAAAAAACGCGTGATGATTTCGACTGTTTTAGTGTCCCGACCTCTCAACGATTCTTAAAAACGCGTACTCACTAATCTTAGATTTTTTTACTCAGACCACTGTCACTAGTGGACGAAGCTTACACAAGTCTCTGCAATAGTTCTCAATTTGAAACCACAGACACTTCACTGTAATTCTGGAGAAAAATGGTATCTTCTAATGTTCACTGACGGTTGGGAGTTTATATTCGCTAAACTAGAGAAATTATTCAGGCAGGGCGGACGTTCAGAGGTCCTCATGTTTGATGTCAATAAGGCACAAGTAATCAAGCGGCTTATCATGGACCTTCACGGATTTCATTTAGGTGCATCGAAAGAGCTTACAGAGATGCAGACAGGGAAACACTGCGAGTTGATCGCATTAATGAGGGCTCAGCCAGTGGTCTTGGGAAGCTGTTGAAAGCGATGTTCTGGAACATCCGAGCCCAAATATTTGGGAGGCACTGAAAATGGAAATAATTTGCCTAATATCGCAACTATGAGCAGTGATCCGGATGTATATTTCTGCCCACGCTTTATTGGGGGGGGGGGGGGGGGCGTAGAACAGCTACTAGAAATTATCTCCTACTGAAGCGCTGACGGTAATATATCTGGACCACACAGTTCTAATGCCAGCGAAATGCGACTTGCAATTACAAATGGTAATAAAAAATCACTTCAGGCCTCAGTACTCTCATTTAGAACTCGGTAAATATAAATTTTGTTGAATGCTTGGCGAGGTTATAGGCATTCCACAACATCATTTCTGTTATCCATTTTAAAGAATCCTTCATCGTGCCTAACTAATTAAAGACTAGTCTAGGCATGCACCAAGGTAAAGTGAGAATTGAAGCGAAGAGAGCTAGTAATGAGGAAACACAAATAAATTGGACGTCGTAATAAATATGAGGTGAAGGACAGGATTCCAAGGCAGGAGTGGTGCTAACACCACTCCTGCCTCATACCAGTTCAAGTACGACGAACCAACACGCCCAATCTTCAACACTCGTGAACACCTAAGTTCACATATGCAGTTTTGTGTTTGAAATTGTCAGTTGTGTTAAGGTTGAACCTTTGCCAAAGATTAGTAGGCGGATCTAAAGTGGGCCGATGGAAACACCAAGAACACTATAAGTAGATCACAACCATTAGTTTTGAACAAAGCTTAAAAAATGTAATATATAAATGAACAGTATTAAAGTCAAAGAGCTGACTCACGCAATAAAAAAAAACTAAGTCGTTGACCAATCACCAGAGGACTGAAAGTCATCATCAAAAAGGTCAAATAAGGAGTAACGTCACAAAGATCTTGATGGAACAACACTCAAGCTGACAGACATGTGTAAATTTGTTCTAAAAGAAACCAGAAAGAAGAAAATATGACATAGCACATGGCGCAGCTCATGAAACCGGATCTGGATGCATATGGATAAAATATGTATTGCAGCAAAGCTTCGCAGCATATATGCCTAAAATCGACTAGCGCAACGAATTCACGAAAACTACTCGATGCGTTGTCATAATAATCGGTGTATTCATCGGGCAATCAGGCGAAAAGTCTGCGTATTCAAACGATGGTCTGGGTTGAAAGCGAATGGAAGTAAATGCACTGGTTAATACTCGATGATTAGGAGCAAGATACTTTGCAAACATCAATAAAGAAAAATGTGCAACTATTTAAGGAACTGCTGCTCATACACAGGCTTGTCTAACTATACTTCACAACAATTATACAAATTTTTAAAGATGTTTCGTAGATAATAGACTGGCTTATCGCCCTGCTTGCTAATCAAATGTCAAGTGATAATTGTGGTTGAGAAGCAGTTACAACATATGCATAGAGATAGTGCGCACGTGCACGCACCTATACACTCACTCACACACAAATAGAAATTTGTAAAGTTTCCGGTCAACTGTTTAGTCTTCATGAATGCCAAACGTAACTTAATGATTGAAAAATATAAATAAATTGGTAAAACGTAATGCGGGGCACTGTTATACAACGTGCGGCAGCTCTTTAGCGCAGTGGCACATCACTCATGAAAATTATTTAGCAGTGGACAGGAACGTGACGATTGCATACTCAACGTGCGTAAAAGCTGATCAAGTGATCTCCCCCCCCCCCCCCCCCCTCGAGAGCCGCTTTTTTTTACTCCTTACGTTACTTTCTGTCTCTATTTTTTTTTTGAAAGTCAAGTACATGAAATCCTCCCGGAATTTGCAGGACATGGACGACTTCATGAAAAGGGCCCCTTTTCTTGAGTTGCTGGGGACCGCTGCTGTGGAGTCCATGCCACGCCCCGGTGCCATCAAGACTCACTTACCGTATCACCTGCAGCCCATGTCTTCGAAGGCCAAGTACATTTACGTCACCCGAAATCCTTACGACTGCTGCGTTTCGTTCTACCATCACACTAGGTCTTTCCCAGCGTACCGATTCGCCCAAGAGCCCTTCGACAAGTTTTTCGACATGTTCGTCGAGGGAAAAGTTGACTTCGGCGACTACTTCGACCACCAGATCTCCTGGTACGACCACAGAAACGACGACAACGTCCTTGTCATCACCTATGAAGAGCTCAAAATGGATCCCCGTGCCGGAATCGTGAAGATTGCTGACTTCCTCGGGGAGAGTTATGGTAAGAAACTCCGGGAGCAACCGGAAGTTTTAGAGAGGATTCTCAACACCACCAGCCTGAACACCATGAAGGGATTCAACGAGGAATTCAAGAAATGGACGGAGAAGGCTGCCGACTTTATTGGACAGACGAGCAAGACAATACCAATGTCTGCGCAAGTTGCCGATGACTTGAAGAAGCCGATGACCGGTGACTTTGTGAGGAAGGGAATTGTCGGCGACTGGAAGAACCACTTCACGGCCGACCAGATTAGGCGCATGAAAGAGAGGATCGCCGAAAAAACTAAGGGCAGTACAGTCATGAGTCTTTGGGACGGCATTGATCTTCCATAAAAGAATTAGGTTTGAGTGATATTACTTGTTAATGAGCCACACAAGAAGTATTGTACAAACTCACTGTGTTTCAAAGTGTTTTGAGAAGGCAATATGTGTAAAGAGCCAACCTGTTGTAGAGTTAACAGTAGTTTTGCTAAAGTGAGATATCTATATATGCTTTGTAAACGAAAAGCGTCAAAGTACTTAGAAAACAGCTTGTTCAGTGCAATGTACGTGCATTTAGGACGTCATACGTTCTTTTTAAATAAATTTTCTTCGCAAACCAGTCAAAATATGAACATCCGATATTGAAATAGTTTTCCAGCGATCCCCTGACAAGGCCTGGTATATGTGTTCCTGTCATCACGCATGCTTCCATCACCACATCTTTCTGAAATGTAAAGCAAAATCCGCTGCATGGTTTAGTACGCAGTGGCTAAAATGGAAAACAGAGTTTTTTTTTTTCTCATACGTTTCAGAAGCCGCTTCCAGCGCCAGCGTCTTGACAAAATTTTAATAGGCAATCTTGAAACGCGTGATTTTCTACTGCCGTAAATATACGAAAGTGATTTGATTTTTGTCGCAAGTAACTGCCGTTGTTGCAAATTTGAGATACTTATTTTTTAATGTTAAGCCCTAGCAACATTGTCTTATCAGTGTGTCGTAGTACAGAAATGCATGTCCTTTAGATGCATAAGTATGTCACAATGCCGCATTACACTGCATTACCCATATTCAGACAAAGAAAATCTGAAAAAAGTGTTAGAAAGCCTGTATCCGAAGTCGGCTCCTCTGTAGTGCAGAGAGGTATTATGGTAATCGTCGAGCCACAGATGCGTTTTCTGTGGTTCATGGTGAAATAAGTGTAAACGTGTTGCCATCACCAAGGGACCAACACGTGCAGAAAGGTTACTAAGCTCACATACTTTTCGTGGGGCGAAAAAAAGTAAGTGAAAGTACTCAGGCTCAAATGTGCAATGGACTTAAACCAATCAAGTAATAACTGAATAAGAGAGACGCCAAAATGCAATTTTGATGATATAAAAAGAGGGAAATCAAGAAATAATTAGAAATAACAGGAAGAAGGGAAGTGAAAAATAAACGTTAAGAAAGGAAGAGTGTTATTTTCATTGGATGACTTGGTGCCATATACAGGGTGACTTGAGCTTCTTGGGTGACTATTCTAGGGTATCTTGATCTTGTGGGGTGTGAGTTGATCTTTTCCATTTCCTGAAGTTCTTCAGGGAGATTGCGGACTCGAACTACGAGTGGTTACTAGGGAAGTACCAGGTGATGTCCTTCGTTTTTTCTTTGTTGATTCTTGATCTTTCTCCTGTCTTCTTATGTTTTCTTTCTTACCAAGAGCCCCGGAAAGCCCCGACAGAGAAACTTAGCTATTCTCTTGAAAATGGTTTCCCGGGAGCAAGACAAAATCAAGCGCAATATAACGATTTGTTGCTGGTCAAGCATATGCGTTTAGGCGTACGATCTTTTTTCCGCAGTGCTTTTGATTTTCTCGCAAACTTCTCCCGTGGTAACGGTCTGATTCAATCGTTTCAAATACATGGGTCATATCCCACTGAATGCAGATGCCTGTAACGATAAAAATAAAGCCATGTATTGTTTGAAATCAATATGCTCATCACATCAACAATCTTTCCTAAGAAGAAAATACTGACATGTGCGGTTCTTTTGGTTTATGAAGAAAGCCGCTATCACTTTCTGTTGAGCGCAACGCAGGCCGCGTTTATCTTGTATTCCACTCTGGAACGCGTTACGACGCGTGTATAAAAAGCCGGCGCAGTGCGCCACTGGGGGTCTTCTTTTTTTTTCCGTCGGCCGACGACTGTTCACGCCGCTGTTGCTGTGAGTTGTGTTTGGCCCTGTTTTGCTGGGCACAAGTTCGCCCAATAAACAGTTCGCCTGACACCGCCCTGACTACTGCGAGCTTCCTCTCAAGTGCTGCGTGTATCACAACCTCGTGACATATGGTGGAGGTGCTTCTCGGTCCATGTACCGTACGCCCCCGTCCAGCCGTGAGCCAAGCCCAAGCCGCCAAGAGGACGACGCCGACCCGGTCGTTCGAGTGAGCCGAAGACAACAAGGACTACCGCCCGAATACCTGCCGCTCCCCGACAAGGACAAGAAAACAAAGGCTGCTACGAAGCCGGCATCCACGATGACGGAAGCAAGGTCTTCGGCAACCGTGGTCGTCAACCAGCCCAAAGAGCCGCCTACCTTCCGCGGATCGACCTACAAAGACCCGGAAAGCTGGCTTGACATTTACGACTGCGCCGCGGCCCTCAATAAGTGGGACCCGGGCGACAAGCTGCGTCATGTGTATTTTTACCTGGAAGACGCCGCAAGGACTTGGTTCGAAAACCGCGAGTCAACGCTTCGAACCTGGGACGACTTCCGCGTTGCTTTCCTGCGCACCTTTGCAAGCGTCGTGCGGAAGGAAAGAGCCGCATCACTGCTTGAAACTCGGGTGCAGCTCCCCAACGAAAACGTAACGATCTTCACGGAGGAGATGACGCGACTTTTCCGCCACGCCGACGCCGACATGTCTGAGGACAAGACGGTTCGCCTGCTTATGCGAGGAGTGAAGCAGGAGCTCTTCGCCGGACTGATCAGAACCCCGCCAAAGACGGTCCAAGAGTTCCTCTCCGAGGCTACCACCATCGAGAAGACTCTTGAAATGCGGACCAGCCAATACGATCGGCGCATGTCGCCAGACGTCGCAGAAGTCCGAGGACTCTGCCCCGACGACCTGCGCGAGACCATACGCGCTATTGTTCGTGAAGAACTGCGCCGCATGTTGCGATCGTCTCAGCCCCAAGTCGCCTCTCTCGAAGACGTAGTCCGCGAGGAACTACGGCGCTCACTGAGCGTTCCTGAACGGCCACAGCCCCAACCGGAGGCGATGACCTACGCCGCTACTGCACGACGACCTGTCGCCGCTCCTCGCCAACACCAGGACCCAACGTCTCCGCAGTTTCGTCGCCAGCCACCGCCGCCACCCCCGACGCCTTCCCGCTCGCCAGTAATCCAGCGCTCGCCGAGGAAAACTGACGTTTGGCGCACCCCGAACCACCGCCCACTATGCTACCACTGCGGCGAAGCCGGGCACACCTACCGCTACTGCCAGTACCGTGAGATGGGACTGCGTGGCTTCGCCGTGAACGCGCCGCGTCCGCGCCCAGGTGAGCGACCTCGCGACATCGCCGACTACATCGCCGGATCGCTGTGGCAACGATGACCATCCCGTTCACCTTCGCCTGGCCGCTACGTCTCCCCGGATCACCGCCAGTACACCGGCCCTAACCGGGGCCGATCCCCAAGCCCCTACCCGGGAAACTAAAGGCAGCAACCGATGGAGGTGCGGTTGCTGCACGATGCAATGCCGAAGATCCTCCTCCACTGCCGCCGCCGCTGCCGATGACGACGACCACGACGCACGAACTTTCCCGACGTAGTCGCAGTACGCCGCCTGAGCAGAGTCTTTACGACAAAGCCTCGCCACCGACGCGACATAACAGCACCGGACCAAGCCGACGCAGCCGTGATCCGACGCCTTGACCTAACCGGAACGCCAGACGACGAACCACCTACCTCGACGTGATCATCGACGGCCACAGCGTCACCGCCCTAGTCGATACCGGCGCCGACTACTCTATCATCAGTGGTCTCTTCGCCGCTAAGCTCAAGAAGGTAAAGACTGCATGGGAAGGACCGGATATCCGAACAGCAGGGGGCCACCTTATAACACCGACTGAAACCTGCACGGCAAGAGTCACGATTCACAGCCAGACGTATTCTGTGAATTTTGTGGTCCTGCAGCAATGCTCGCGAGACGTCATTTTAGGCATGGATTTCCTGGACCAGCAAGGCGCAGTCATCGACCTAATATCCAGGTCAATCACGCTGTCCACGGATAATGCAACGGCGTCAGACTGCAACGTCGCTCACAATGCCTTGAATGTGACAGAAGAGCAGGTAACCATCCCGCCACTGTCGAGCGTCATTTCCGTCGGCACCAAAGCGTCTACCAACTTACAAGGTGTCATCGAAGGCGACCAGCACCTGCTCCTAAACCGTCAGATGTGCGTCGCAAGAGGCATAGCCAAGCTTCATAACGGCGAAGCCAAGGTAATGGTGACGAACTTCAGCAACGAATATAGGCACTTGAATAGGGGCACGACGGTAGCACATCTAAACGAATTTGTGGAAGCGAGCAATGCCTTCGCCCTCACCGATTCTCAGGGAGCCGCAACGTCGACAGCAGTGTCCGCGCCCGCCTTCGACGTCAATCAAAGCCTTTCCAGGCAGCAACAAAAGGAGCTCAAAGCCTTACTCCACCAATACAAGGACTGCTTCTCGTCGTCGTCGAGGCTTCGTCAGACCCCTCTCGCGAAACATCGCGTCATAACCGACGAATATGCCCGTCCGCTCCGTCAGAGCCCCTACCGAGTTTCTGCACGGGAACGCGAGGCCATCAAGCAACAAGTCGACGAAATGCTGCGTGACGACATCATTCAGCCGTCTACGAGTCCGTGGGCATCACCCGTGGTGTTGGTGAAGAAGAAGGACGAACCCTACGTTTTTGCGTCGATTATCGTCGCCTGAACAAGATCACGAAGAAAGACGTGTATCCCCTCCCACGGATAGGCGATGCTCTGGACAGACTCTACAACGCCAAGTATTTTTCGTCGATGGATCTCAAAACCGGCTACTGGCAAATCGAAGTAGACGAGAGAGACCGAGAGAAGACTGCCTTCATAACACCAGACGGCTTATTCGAGTTTAAGGTCATGCCCTTTGGTCTTTGCTCGGCGCCTGCGACGTTCCAACGGGTTATGGACACAGTACTCGCAGGCTTGAAGTGGCAGACTTGCCTCGTCTACTTCCAACTTCGACGAGCACCTCCGGCGCCTTGAAGCTGTTCTTCGGGTAATCAAAGCCTCGGGACTTACCCTGAAGCCAGAAAAGTGCCGCTTCGCCTACGAGGAACTATTGTTCCTTGGCCACGTTATCAGCAAGTCGGGAGTGCTCCCTGATCCACAGAAAACAGCTGCGATCGCCGACTTCCTGCACCCACCGACAAGAAAGCAGTACGCCGATTTCTTGGCCTCTGCGCTTATTACAGGCGCTTCGTGAAGAACTTTTCGCGGATCGCCGAACCACTGACGTACCTCACGAAGGCCGACGTCGACTTCAAATGGGAAACGCCGCAAGTCGAGGCATTTCAAGAATTAAAGCGACGCCTGCAAACGCCGCCAATACTGGCGCACTTCGACGAAGAAGCTGACACCGAAATTCACACGGACGCAAGCAGCACAGGGCTCGGCGCCGTGATCGTGCAGAGGACCGACGGACTTGAAAGGGTCATCAGTTACGCTAGCCGGTCACTTTCGAAGGCAGAAGCCAATTATTCCACGACAGAAAAGGATTGCCTTGAAATCATCTGGGCTACATCAAAGTTCCGCCCCTACCTGTACGGCAGGCCTTTCAAAGTCGTGAGTGACCACCACGCCTTGTGTTAGCTAGCTAACTTGAAGGATCCATCAGGGCGCCTCGCACGGTGGAGTCTGACTACAAGAATTTGACATCACCGTCGTCTACAAGAGCGGACGAAAGACTCCGACGCCGACTGCTTGTCTCGCGCCCCTGTCGATCCGCCGCCCCAGGATGACCAGGACGACGACTCTTTCCTGGGACCCATAAGTACCGACGACTTCGCGGAACGCCAACGACCTGACCCAGAGCTCAAGATCCTCATAGACTACCTGCAAGGCAAGACCGCCGACGTGCCGAAAGTATTCCGCCGAGGACTGGCTTCGTTTTTCCTGCGAAACAACGTCCTCCTGAAGAAGAACTTCTCGCCGCTCCGCGCCGACCACCTCCTCGTGGTACCTTCAGCGTTACGTCTAGAGGTCCTGGAAGCATTACACGACGACCCGACAGCCGGAAATCTTGGTGTTTCCCACACGCTGTCACGAATACAAGAGAAGTACTATTGGCCTCGCCTCACTGCCGACGTCGCCCACTACGTAAAAACATGCAGAGACTGTCAGCGACGCAAGACGCCGACAACTAGGCCAGCCGGACTTCTGCAACCCGTCGAACCACCTCAACGGCCATTCCAACAAATCGGCATGGACTTACTGGGGCCGTTCCCGACGTCAACTTCTGGCAACAAATGGATTGTCGTAGCGACTGACTACCTCACCCGCTATGCCGAAACAAGAGCCTTGCCCAAGGGCACTGCCGCCGAGGTCGCCAAGTTCTTCATTAAGAACATCGTCCTCCGCCACGGAGCCCCCGAGGTCCTCATCACCGACAGAGGTACGGCCTTTACGGCTGACCTAACGCAAGCGATCTTGAGGTACAGTCAGACAAGCCACCGCCGAACCACCGCGTACCACCCACAGACGAATGGCCTCACCGAGCGTCTAAATAAGACCATCGCCGACATGCTGGCCATGTACGTGGACGTCGAGCACAAGACGTGGGACGCCATACTCCCGTATGTAGCCTTCGCGTACAACACGGCCGTGCAGGAAACGACGCAGTTTGCTCCATACAAGCTCGTCTACGGACGGAGCCCAACAACGACGCTTGACGCCATACTACCAGTCGGCACCGACGAAGAAGACCTCGACGTCGCCAGCTACCTGGATCGCGCTGAAGAAGCTCGACAGCTAGCCCGCCTGCGTATCAAGAGCCAACAGATGGTCGACAGGCGCCACTACAACCTTCGACGACACCCCACCGAATACCAACCCGGCGACCTTGTCTGGGTCTGGACGCCGATACGACGACGGGGATTGTCTGAGAAGCTCTTGCGACGCTACTGTGGACCCTACAAGGTAGTCCGACGTCGTGGTGAACTGGACTATGAGGTCGTGCCCGATGGCTTAACGTCATCCCAACGACTCCGTGCACGACCCGAAGTCGTACACGTGGTGCGACTTAAACCTTATTACGCGCGCTGATTAGCTGTGACGCATTGTTAATGTAATTTATTGCATATACTCTCTCTTATGTTCTGTCTTTAGCATCGGGACGATGCTTTTTCAGAGGGGGGTAGTGACACGTGCGGTTCTTTTGGTTTACGAAGAAAGCCGCTATCACTTTCTGTTAAGCGCAACGCAGGCCGCGTTTATCTTGTATGCCACTCTGGAACGCGTTACGACGCGTGTATAAAAAGCCGGCGCAGTGCGCCACTGGGGGTCTTCTTTTTTTTTTCTTTTTCCGTCGGCCGACGACTGTTCACGCCGCTGTTGTTGTGAGTTGTGTTTGGCCCTGTTTTGCTGGGCACAAGTTCGCCCAATAAACAGTTCGCCTGACACTGCCCTGACTCCTGCGTGCTTCCTCTCAAGTGCTGCGTGTATCACAACCTCGTGACAATACTCTGCAATGTCTCTGCTATAGGTATAGATGCGGGTTCATGCATTACCCTATTGTATTGATCTTCTTAGTATTTGCCTGAATTTGCTCGCTATTACGCCATACTCAAATCTTTATACTGCAAAAAGGCCAAAAAGGCTCTGTTTTCTTGTTCGAACCCGACGAAAGCAACAAGCATGCTAGTTAACACTTTCTTTTCCACAGTCTACGCAGTGAACGCCAACAAAACAGATATTCTCAGGAACTTTTTTTCAAAGTGGTACTTCGAAAAATAAAAACGTGCAGCAGAATTGTACATTTTATGAAAATTTTCTTACTGCCACGTTTGTTGCACGTAAGTATGAAGAGTTGAAAATTGGACAAACATGCGCTGAAATACTGAAAGCTTTCATAAGCTACACAAGGTGTGAGAGCAGTGGATTTTTTTTGTATTGGTTTGTGGCTTTGTTTTCTCATTTTCTTTTTGTCGAGATCCTTCAACATTCAGTGCGACTGTTTTTTTTTCTTCATCAGACTAGATGCAAGTTCAACACCTTCGTACTCACTGTCTCTAGAGCTTTCACTATCCTGGCATGGCTGTGTCTCTGACGGAATATGCTTTTCTACTCAATCCGGGTCTTTTAAGTTTTCATTTTGCGTGGACCGAGATATTCACAACGAAATATTATTTCTTTCACGTGCTCTTTTTTGAACTCGTGCCCCCTAATTAAAAACCTTTTGGAAGTTTGGAAGTGCTCAAACGATTTTTTGCAGTTAATTAACAAAAAATCACAGTATGTCTACGGAGTAAACGATGAGGAGTGGGGCAAAGCGTCCGTCAGCCCGTCTGCGCTTCCGTCCGTCCGTTCCTTATCGCTTCCTTCCATCCGCCTGAGCACCCGTGCGTCCATCCATGCGTCCGTCCGCCTGTCCATGCGTCCGTCTGTGAATCTGTCTATCCGTATCTCCGTCCTTGCGTGCGTCCATCCGTCCGTACGTGCGCTCGTCTATCCATCCGTTCGTCTGTCTGCTAATCTGTCTGTCCGTTCGTCTGTGCGTCCATCTACTGAACACTCCAAGTACCGCCACCTCCCATTTTGCATCCCCTGTGGAACATACCCGCTCTTGAGCGGGTATGTGTCAACGGTTGCTACCTACTACACCATACATACGGAGAAGCGACACACCCTCGGCCTAAAGAGCTTCGCCGTTAAAAGAACAGAACAGCTACCTATTGCTAACTGCCGCACGCTTTTGGAATATCCTTAAAGGTGGACTTCCTGGTCATGAGCACCACAAACATGTCAAGCCTAATTTGCACAAAATATTGTCAATAACCATTGTTTTGAAAATACTACATTCTACGATGATTACCTACGCTTCGCGAAAACGAATAGAGATAGTTATAACTAAATATTACAAGTAATAAGCAAACAGAAGCAGGATAAAGCCAGGTACTTGTCGTCAGTGCTGACCGCAGGTGATGTTTATTATTACATTGAAAGCAGCACTGAAGCGTTGTACCGATGGTGCTACCAACACAAGCGTAAAAAAACTTGGACTTCCACGCTTGTGGCATTTAAGGATCAGGAGTTCTTTAGTAAAATTTTCCTGGAGAAAAAAAATGAACAAGACTGCTACAAACGTGGCAGGATACAAAGGGTTATGACTCGTCCTTAAATAAAAAAGTATGAATGGATGGATGAAAGAAAATTACAAAATTTCAAGGGGACGCGCTGATTTCCTACCCTGAGGTGGGCCACTCCCACTTCGGGACCGGAAGACGGAGTTCGCTGCAATATTGCGGGCCCGTTGAGCCCGCTAAAAGCGACTGAAATATATGAGGGATGCTCAGAACATTCCAGGAACGAAGATAAAACAGAGCTTCAATTCAGAGCTATGTGTAATGAAGCTGTGAGCTTACGCGGCTACGTATAGTGAGCATGTGATGGAGTTTTCAGAATAACAGCAGCGCAAGAACCCACAGAAGAGTAAAAGAGTAGGCCTCAAAATTATTATACATGAAGCCAAAGTAATGTGCAACAGTCTTGACAAAAAACAGCGCTTTTCAATAGGTCGAGAGACGCTGAAAGTTTTAAAAGCATACGTCTACTTATAATAGGTAGTAAATTCGGAGCCGAACCAGGATAATAAAATAACTAAAAGAATAAAGATGGGGTGAACCACATTTGGCAAGCATCCTGAAATCATGAACGGTAATGTACCATTTAACCCTCAAGAGCGAGGTATATAACAGCTGCATCTTGCCGGTACTTACCTACGGAGCAAAAACCTGAAGGCTTACAAAGAGGGTTCAGCTTGAATTGAGGACGACGCAACGAGCGATGGAAAGGAAAATAATAGGTACAATCTTAAAAGACAAGAAGAGAGCAAAGGGGATCGGGGGACAAACCGGGGTTGAGGATATCACAGTTGAAATCAAGAAGAAGAAACGAACATGGACCGGGCACGTACCACGTAGGTAGGATAACCGCTGGCCATAAAGGGTAAGTGGCTGGATTCCCAGAGAAGGAAAACGCACGAAGGGGAAGACAGAAGTTATGTGGGCTGATGAGATTAAAAAGTTCGCAGCTATAACGCGGCAGTAGAAAGCACAAGACCGGTCTGACTAGCGGATGATGGGAGAGGCTTTTGTCATGCAGTGGGTGTAGTCAGGCTGATGATGATAATGATAATGATGCAAGAATCGAAGGCCTAGCTGGCCACCATAGTCTAGCTAGCAGAAATTTCTCGCAACACTAATTGGCAGTTGGCATTACTTCTTGGTTACCCGGCGGTGGTGCACAGTCCCAAAGGAGGTGTCGCTGGGTGGCTCGCGCCTTCTTGCAGTGTTTGCATACATCAGTGGTGTGAACCTCCGGGCAAACGTGCTTTGCCCAGACGGGGGTCCATATTGCTTGTACTTGCAGCTGCCGTAGTGTGGCTGCTTCTCTGCGTTGTAGGTCTCGGTGAGGCGGTGGGTAGAGGCGTCTGCTCGTTCTGTACCACTGCAGAACGTCGGCGTAGGTTGTGATAAAATACTCTCCGTCTTCGGCATCGGGTCGTTGCGGCTCCGAGGAATGCGTTGACAGAGACCCGTGGCTAGTTAGCGCGTGTGCCTCCGTATCTGCCTCCTCGTTGCGGTTCGGGCCCACGTCCAGCTCCCCGGCGTGCGCAGGGAACCACTTGACGGTAATGTTGGTTTCCGGTCTTGCTATAGTTGAACATCCTCTCGCAGTGGTTCCATGGACGCTGTTTGTAGCAAAGTTGGATATTGCCATCTTCGAGTCGCTGAGGACCGTGCGGCAATCCGGGATCGCTAGTGCCAGTGCGATTGCAAACTCCTCGGCTTGCGTGGGCGACTTGCACCGTATGCTTCCCGTAAGCAGCAAAATTATCAGCCGAGAGCCAGGCAATCAAACAGACGTGGTCCAGCACGTGCTTAGCATCCTGGAACGCCAGCGGCCGAAAGCGGCGCCCCCACGGGTTTGACGCGAGTAGGTTGCTGCTCCGGGACGTCCGAGCACGCTAGTGTCTCGCTTTAATCCTCCTACCCCTTCCCCCTTTATGCCGGATCGTCAATAAAGTTGTTTCACTCACTCACAACACTGATTGCTGGGTGGCCAGTTGGTACATAGCATGCAACAGCGTACCCAGACGGAAGAGAAAGCTACAAGATGCACGCATGTATGTGTGCTTCTTGTAGCTGTCTGTCCCGTATAGGTACAGAAAAATGAGTTTTATTCAAAGATATATTAACTATGCAAACATGTAGGAGGGAACTCTAGTCCGGGTTCTCTGGGATGACCTCGGTAACCACCCTGACACATTAGGGACGCTGTTCCATGCGTAATTAGCAAAAGCACCTAAACTGGGCCCAGCCCAGAGGAGCGAATGCGGTTGGCCTTACTCCTCCGGTTCAGATTGGGCATTTTTAGCCGAGCAATCGACACAGGTCACCAGTATGATGCCTGCGTCTTCACTGCTGCTCCTGAGGTGAAAGAGCAGGGGAAGAGCAGTTGGTGCGCAGGGAGGTTTCATTTGTTTTGTGGGAATGAGGAACGCCCAACACGGCAGGCACACTCCCAGCTCTGCATGAGGCACGAGCTGGAGCTGCTAGCCAGTGGTGGCTGTAACGCAGCGCATTCCTCCTCACTACAGTTTGTGATACTTTCACGCGACGCCGAAAAGGCGAACCAAACGCACAGGTGGCCCACTTTCTTCTATTTCGAACCATATGTCCCTGTGACGTGATGTCAGTTTTGGGCCCAGGATAACTCAGCAAGGAACTGAATCAAACCACGAGCGCACAGACACACACACGAGAATATAATTACAGAGAACGTAACTGTGAACGAGTAGCACTTAAAGTAGTAGAAACACGCATTCTATAGCTGCACTCAATGTCTCTTAAATAGAAAAAGTCTCGCCATGTTTTAATGTCGCTTGCGGGTCGCCGGCGCTGATCGCTCGTGGGCTGTGCGCCATCTGGCTCGTTGCCGTCCTCAACGTGCGTCGGACCACGCCGTGACACGGCCTTCTGCCGCAGCAGCAGCAGTCGGTAGCTGATTGGTAGCTCCCCAGCAGCTCTCCGCCACCACGCTTGTCTCAGGAGCGCACCGGGGTCGCACCAGCCACCCGGAACGGCAGCAGGAACATCAGGCCCACAGCAACCAAAACCCAGAGCCACTCTGGACGGCAGCCAGCACCGCGGAACCTCGCCTGGTTCCTGGGCCAGTCGCCCAGCCGGAGTACAGGCCTCGTTCACAGGGTGTTCAGCTGTCTGGAACGGCAGCCAGAACAGCAGTGGATCGCGTGGTTCCTGGGCCAGTCGCCCAGCTGGAGTCCAGGAGCGGTAGAGCGCCTAGATTCCGTTGTCTAGTTCCCCAGACCGGACGTCCAGCCGAGAACTGTCTCCTTGCACGCTGTTGTTGTTGTTGTTGTTCTCCTATTGTTAGTAACGCTCTGCCTCGAACCACCGCACGCACCATGCGCACGCTTTGTTTTCCTCTTCGCCCCCGCACGGCGAACACTGAATGCTTTTTTTTCGCGCCTCTGTATCATGACAGTCCCACAGAAATGCAAAAGCAATCACTTATGCTTCGATATCACTCTGGTTCTTGGCCGATGCCCTAGAGTGGGTTTCGGTGCGACTATCAATATATATCTATCACAACCTAAAAATAGATGCTGCATTTTATTACGGGGAAAGTAAACTTCATTGTGCCCTGGGATGCTGCGATGCGCTTAATATGACATAGTTTAGGTTATGAAGGTTCTCTAAACTAAAGTAATCAACCAACGCAATAGAAGTAAACAGGGAATGCGACATTTTCTTTATTTAGTTCAAATGTTAATGCAGAACAGAAGATTCTCCTTGATTTACTATTTGATATGATCGGCGAAATGGTGACTTCGTAATAACGCTGTAATTTAAGCTTCGCACTTTACGTTTTCCAACTGTCACGACTTCATGTTGTGATCCGAGAAGACCACCGTCTAAAAACGGGACGTCTGACGTATGATGGGAAAAATTTTATGTGCGTCCTTTCACAACTCTACGTATGGCATTTTTGTAAAGCACACTGAATAAGATATTATCCTCTCAACGAGTGTATGTTATGCATGGCTAAATTTTTTGCCGCAAGTTTTGGTGACAAGGGAAAACGCCACCAAACAACTAAGTGAGGAGATACTTCAACGCTGATTTTCTTCGATGAACACTTCTTCCAGAGCTAATGCACTGTGTGTCGCTGCCAATTTATCGGCTTAGCAACTATCAAAAGTGTACAAATGATCTTTCCTCGAGTGGGGAAGGAGCGTAACGGGGCGCTGTAGCCAGCGAGTGAAAGCCACAACGGCAGTGTCGAACTTGACCTCACTTCGGCCACTTTTTTTCATAAACGCCCTTCTGCCATCGATGAGGACAGAGGGAATGCAACAAAATGATTATAAATAAGTTCAAGTATTAAAACCTTGGATAACTGTTATGTAGGAGCACGGAGTGAATGATAATGAGCAGCGCGAAGCTAGGTCTGTCTGTTTGTCTATCTATCTATCTATCTATCTATCTATCTATCTATCTATCTATCTATCTATCTATCTATCTATCTATCTATCTATCTATCTATCTATCTATCTATCTATCTATCTATCTATCTATCTATCTATCTATCTGTCTGTCTGTCTGTCTGTCTGTCTGTCTGTCTGTCTGTTTGTCTGTCTGTCTGTCTGTCTGTCTGTCTCGAACGATCGTTCTCCTATCACACTAACCCCACGCGCAGCACGTGCCTCCACGCCATCTAGTAATAAATTTACGTAGTCACAGTGCAGCGCCCTCTAGAGAACATTGTGAGGAGCAGCCGGTGGTGGCTACAACGTATGACGACGGAGAGACTGAACCACAGCGTAAGAAGCTTCTTTCCTAAAACGAACGAAGCCTAGTGAAGACACGACACATTGAAAGAGAGGAGAAAGGGTGCGTGAGATAACCATGGGCAGTCCTTAGTGAAAAGGAAGTTTGTTATTTGAACTCAACGCTGCCGCTGTAAAGTGTTTTTTTTTTTATAGTCTGTCACGCATGTTTTGGACTGTAGATGCATGGGCTGTTCTTTTTTCTTAGGTGTTCTTACACATGCTTTTTTTCTACCAAGGATAGAGATTTTTTTAGATCTTGTTTAGTCTGCTGCACAGGTGCTATTGTGTGTCACGTGACTAGGGGGGAGGCTGTGTCTCGCACTGAATAGCCGCGCTTGTGTCTCGCACTGAATTTTCGGTCGCGATTCAGTGCTTGTGTCGCACCTTCACTAATCGTTGTCAATTTTAGCACTGTTTTTCCTAGATAATGATGAACCACGAATTATCAAAAGTTTCCTTTTGTCGCAGTGGACCTTTTGGATGACCGATAAAATAATTGGTAGCCTACGAGGGCTTCTGACGTATAATCGCTTTGTTTATTGATTGGTATGTGGGGTTTAGCGTCCTGAAACAACCATATTATTAGGAGAAACGCAAGGGCTGTGGAAATTTTGACCGTCTGGGGTTCTTTACTGTGCACCCCAATCTGAGCACATGGGAATACAACGTTTTCACCTCCATCGAAAATGCAGCCGCCGTAGCCGGGATTCAATCCCATGACCTGCGGATATCATCACGCTGCTTCCACAGTACATAGTAGAGATAGGGAAGCCGACGCATAAGCGAATTTGACAGCTGGTTGCGCCAATGCTAAGTAGCACTGATCATTCTTAGGAGATGGTTTTAAATGCCAATCGTATATAAGGCGCGTGGCGGCAGTCATTATTGTCTTTACTTGGACTTAGCGAACACTGTGTAACGAATACCGAGTAAATGCTAAGAAATGCTTCGCGCACTGTAGAGAGCAATGACACCACCATCCACCTGGTTACAACAGGATGACTAGATAGGAAACAGTGAGTTGTAAAAGGCTCTACGTAGGCAGGTGTCAAGATGGTACGCTACTCCACGGAATGCACCACGGCAACTTCGACAGGAAATGCAGCTACTGGCCGGAGACTACCAACACACTGATTGATCTAAAAATTATTTGATATGCAAGGTTTGACGTCCCCAAAACCAACATATGATTATGCGAGACGTAGTAGTGAAGGGCTCGGAAAAGTTCTTGCTCCTAGGATTAGCGTTCACCCAAATCTGAGCTCACAGACTTAGAGCATTCTCGCTTCCATTGAAAATGCATTCACCGCAGCAAGGATTCGATCCCGCGACCTGCGGGTCAACAGCCGAGTACTTTAGCCACCAGAAAACGGCGGTGGGGACCGCAACGGTCAACCCTCTGTACTACGTGGTATGGGGATGCAGAAATATCCTAAGTATCACCTCTATAAACTCATGGTTGTTAGGTCAAAACGAAGAAGAGGAGCCTTAACATGAGACAGAATATCCAAAATATAGCCGAGAGCAGCCATACATGTGTGAAAAGAAATTTCACGTTGTAATCGCAGTCAGTAAATTCAAGGGCTCTTTGGTGCCAATGTAGCAATGTACTGCCAAAACTCTTCGAAGTCAGATTGGTTGGTGCGAAACATACATTCAGTCACCTGGCAATTGTATTATGCATGATGGCCAAGTTTCTTTCGCTATTGCGGAAATGACATTATCTTCACGCGTCTTAAGCTACTTTTCCCCGAAGCACTAAATATGGTTACTGCTGAAAATCACACTGGCTGTAATAAAGAAAACATTTAGTCACTACTGCAATTATTTATCGCAGGTTTCGATATATTGTGTGGCATAGGCGTAGCCGGGGGCACGCTAACAGCGGCAGAAAAAAACAACAACGAGAACAGGTAGACACAAACTTTCACGGGAGTAGTAAAACTGCTATCAAACATGCTGCACGTAGCCATGTTCGAACAGATGAAGGTCTTGTTTTTCAGAAAAAAAGCAGCAAAAGAAGGAAATAGTTGAGGCCTACATCCTGGCATAGGTAGAATTCTGTGCAGGCGTAAGCATAGCACATTTTTTGCTAGGCCAAGTAAAAACTGTATTCCTAACCGACACGCTCTGTACCTTGCAGAAACGAGCGAGCTGTGGAGCACTACGCAACGCAGTTACATTAGCACACCTTGTTTGGTTGCAGCTTCACTGCTATAACTTGATTCTTAACATTTTGATGTTCGACCTTTCACGTCTTCACTTGTTCTGTTTGCTTATTTCGCAAGGACACCCCAGATGAGAGCTTAGGAATGTTTTACAATTGATTGTTTGCGCCTACCTTTTCTGATTAGTTTTTTTCTCGATCTCCGTTATTGTCTCCCTTAAAACCGCAATGAAGCGCAATATTTCGCAACCTATGTTAAGGGGCCCTCCAACACTTTTTGAGCATGGTGAAAAAACGCTACCGATCGGTAGTAGAGGCTCCCGAGCACACGCAAGCCAAATAATATAGCGTGACACGCGTCCTGCAATTCACAATATATTATGAAAGTCAGCTAAAAACTGATTTGTCTTTTCTTTACAAATGACAGAGAAAGCTCGAAAATTCTTTGCAGAAGTCCATCTTTCAGCCATTAGCTTATTTAAATATGGCTTGCTCGTTCATTTCAGAGATAGCCGCAAAATGCCGCGACTTGTCCACGCGTGCGCGCACGATCACACTGAGAAAGTTGCCTATTCGAAGAAAAACGAAGAAAAAAGTGCTCAAAGTGACGACACACGCTTGACGTATTTTACCTGCCCCTCCCATCCCTTCCTGTTTAGCTTCCAGTGCTTTCATTGGTGATAGAGAAGAGGGAATGCGATTGCAGCATAGGACAAATCTTTGTGACTCCGCTCGTACTGGATGGATTCTTAAAGTTTTTGTAGCGTTGAATTCGTGAGGCAATAAGCTTTTTTACTAAATCTATTTCATCGTTATCTGAAAAAGTATTTCAGAGCCCCTTTATACTTGTACCAACTAGCCCATTGGAGGGCTTTATTTACTCGTTTCTCGCGTAATAACGAAGTTCAGGCAAAAACTACTCTGGAGTGACAGTGCGTCTCTAATCGCAAGAAAAAACACTAGAAATTCTTCATGTACCCTATTTTTAATGTCGGCGAGTGCATACAACAAAGCGCAGTATACCGAGCCCTTCTTTTGTCCATTTCACTTGAAACTTCAATTTCTTGTCGCGTTCACAAATAGGCATCTGCGAAGTCAGACATTGAGCAACATCCCCCTCTTCCCCCGACTCCGAACCATTTATCGGTAGCTCTTTTCTGATGTGTGATGCAGAAAACATACTAATCCTAGTAGTTGAAACCAGCCCTTTGTCACCATATTACGACACCACGTACACCAAAGATAGGGACAGTGGCGTTACACTGCATCGCTAGATTGGTGTAAATAAGAAAACTAAAGACTAGTGAAAAGTAGCCGAATAGCGAAAACGTTTTTCTTTTCCTGCTACCAACAACCTAAACTTGCCTAACAGAACGTTCCGGAAAGTTAGGAAGGGCGTTTGGGGGTGAAATCACTATTTGGACGAAAATCCATGTGGCTAGGAACAGCCGTAACAATTAAAACAACACACTGACCGTGATTAAAAGTAAATTAAAGATGGCGTTTTGACCCTGTATGGGAGCCTTGTTCAAAAATGAAAACTTCTGAACAAGGCTCCCGTAGGAGCGCAAAAACGGTACGGGAACATTTTTCAATGAGTGCTGCTTCTTGGGCAAGTTCGAAATTCACAGCGTAATAAAATATTTGTGATGCAACTCCGACAAGAAAAAAAAAAGGAGGAGACAGGATAGGGTGCCAGTCTACCAACTAGTTTTTTATTGAAAATCCGCTCTTTATATATACATCCTTGGCCACGTGACATTTGTAGTGCATTGACGAATGCAAGAACAGCATTTATTTCTCCGATAAGATAACGACGGTGAGCTGACAGAATTATCCCCTTTGATGATTATGGTCTTCGCTTCGATGATTTGGCGAGTACACTTATCTTTGTGCCGGCTGGTTATGATACATCTTGAACATGTAGGTGAACCACAGTCATTGTAATGTGTGGGCAGGTGCTCATCTCTGTACCAAGCTGCGTTTTGTCTGTGCTGCCGTAATCAATCATCGATACCACAGCCCGTTTGGCCGATGTATTTCTTGCCTCATGTCAGTAGCAACATGTACACCACGCCTATGACGCATGCCTCGAAAGGATGGCAGTGTTCTTTCTGGCAATCTTCCAATCTGGCTGGGTTGGTTAGCTGACACAATTGGCTTAGCTTAACTGGGGCTGAAAAACCTCCTTCAAACCTACATTCACCTTCTAGCTTTTGTCCTGCTGCTTTTTTCAGCGGTGTGAGACCTTGTTTATATACAGGATTACCGCCATCTTCTCATTTCTTCTTGATGTGGAGGCTGTTCAGCGTTCGAGAGGCAAACTTTCGTGAGCACCTTGCCCACCACCTCGTCAGCACCTTGGCGCCCTATCCTGTCTCCTCCTTTTCTTTTCTTGTCGCAGTTGAACCACAAATATTTTATTAAGCTATGAACATTTTTAGGCAGCCTTGTCGTCAAACACCCCCTACGGAAGCCTCGTCAACATGTGAAATCCGTATGGTCCTTACTTGTGAGCAAGGCTCCCGTATGGGGGCAAAAATGGCGTGCTTTATTAGCTTTTCATCGCCATCAGTGTATTGTTTCAATTGTCTTCACAGCATCGGGCAGTGCTACTAACATCCCTACAGGCTGAGGATCAGCTCTGGCTTGTAAATAGAACTCGGTCGTCGGCTGCCAACCAAAGCTGCCTAGAATGAAGAAGTCACCCACCTCTAGGTGAAAAGAGACTGCACCAGGTCGTGAATTCTATTCTCTATCTGTCTCTATTATGCCTTCGCATGGGCACTTTATAATCTACGCTGAGTGCATTGCGTTGAACATGGTTTTACAAAACACCCGCAATACACAGTACTTGTCCTGCCGTTTCGTCACTGTCACATGTGTCCAACATATGGAGGTGCCTGTAATTTTAACGCGAGAATAGTACTACTTCATGAAAGCCACTTCTAACCACAGCGTCGTGACCACAGCCCCCACGCCGAGGTCAGTTGGAGCAACGCTGTAGTGGGTACATCCTATACTACGAAGAACAAGTGAGCCAAGTGAGTTTTCTAAAATATACAGTGAAGCCTACGTGTATTTACAGAAAACTCTATGAATTGAGCTACCCGTACCAATCTGATGATGACGATGTCCTCAATCTAATGGTACTCACCCTCAAAGGGGTACGGGCTAAGAACTACGCTGCCTAAGGAGGAGAACTAACGAAGAAGACATAGGAAAAAATCGCGCGCCATCATTTTCTGGCTGCCATTGGGAGCCACTGCCGGGAACCGTTGTCGGGGGTATTCTACCAGATGCTTCTGTTTACAGCGGCCACATGCATCCAGGCTTTTCGACAGGCACTTTTCCCTGGACCTCCCCTTTAAACCGGTGAGTGGGCAGGCTATTACGGTTTCTTCACATATTTACATGCGTTCGGAACTCAGCAGATTTCGTCTTTGAAACATGTCTTTTGTTGCCTGCTTCGAAGTTAATATATCTTTTGAAAAAAAAAATGGAAGAGGTCCAGTGCCGTGGTGTAGTGGTCACGGTGCTGTGCTACCAGCCGAACGGTCGCGGGCCCGATGAGGGCCGTGGCAGTCGCCTTTGGGTGGAGGCGAAGAGCTAGTAGCCCGCGTACTGTGCATTGTCGCTGCATCTTAATGAACACCAGATGGTCACCGTTCAATGCCGTTCAGTACGGTGTTTCTCATATTGATATCATGATTTTGGTGCTTGAAAAACACCAAAATATATTGTTGTTATAGACTGAATTAAACTGAAAGTTCTTACGCAAGTGTTGCAGCTTGGGCTAGTTGGTATGGAATGACGATAGTTATAGCGCGAGAACAAAACGACGACACAGAGACAAGAAGGACGTAGCGCTCATGTCTTTCGTGTCCTTCTTGTCTCTGTGTCATCGTTTTGTTCTCGCGCTACAACTACCGTCATTCGTACGCAAGCCTGGTGTCATTGCAGTCCACTGCCGGGAAGTCAGGCTTGTCTTCATCAACGCAGCAATGGTGCCTTGATGAAGACAAGTTCCAAGTACGATAAACGGTTCCACCAACACTCAATGCTCACGAATTCTTCATCTCTTCCAACTTACTCCTTTCGCCGAACTCCTGCCCCCCTCCCCCGTTTTTTTCGGAAAGAATTCAAATGGTTGACAAGCGAAAATGTTTGTCATTGCGCGAAATTGAAAGACTGTATTGCAGTCTAACCGATCTACGTCACTTATGATCTAATAAAAAAAATGCGCAAACACAGGCACCCAAGAAAAAAAAAGAAAGGCACGAGTGCTTTTTTATGTCACTGTGTTTGAGCAATTTCTTATAAATTTTACCACTATTAATACAGAACTTGCCAAACTTGCAGTATTAACTCTGCCACTTTTACCTCATGCCTGCCCCCCCCCCCCGAATACACCCCCTCCCCATGTGACAGGATAAAAAGAGTCAGCGAACATAGTAAAAAAACTGCCCAAACTAGAGAGAATGCCCCGCATCAATAGTCATTTTGACACATTTAGATAGATATGTGGGGCTTAGCGTCCCAAAATGACTATATAATTATGAGAGATGCTGTATTGGAGGGCTCCAGAAATTTCGACCACCCATGCACCCAAATCTGAGCACACGGGCCTACAGCGTTTCAGCCTCCATCAATATTGCAGCCACCGCAGCCGGGATTCAATCCCGCGACCTGCGGGTCAGCAGCCGAGTACCTTAGCCACTAGACCATGACAGCGGGGAATTTCGACACATTTGACGCAGACATGTAACTCGTGCAAGATATTTTGAGAGGACTACAAGTAATTTTCTTATACCATATTAGCTCGAACAGCTCTCAAATTTTGCGAGGTTAAGGAGTTTCATTCAAGTTTCGAGTTCCGTCGGCAGGCTCATAGATTTACTAACACTGCGAAAACATATACGATCAGCGGAATGCGCTGCTTTCATCACACTCCAGCTACCGCACGCTTCAACTGTCACTAGGTAAATTTGTACTTTCAGATGGCGTCACTATATAGCGCTTGACCATCGCTCCAGCCGGCAATATAGCACAGCAAGTGCTTATTACCTGCCAGTGGTGCCTGGAACCCTACTGAAACGTTCCATATGATGTGAAGACCTCAAGTACGGAATTATTAGAATATGGAAGACGTATGATGCGGACTCCGCATTTTATGGAAAGACGTATGATGCGGACTCCGCATTTTATGGAGAGACGCATGATGCGGACTCCGCATTTTATGGGAAGACGTATCATGCATAAAAACTGAAATGTGTGCATGTTACGTCTGAATCTAGTGCAAAGCAATATAATGTGTAAATTGAATAGACGTCCACATCTTGAGTACATGCAATACTGTGTACAAATCACAATATTTCCTAAATATGCATGATGAGGGATTGAATCATCGGCATCTTTCTAATTGTGATGTGCAGAAGCAAAATTACCTTATAACTAAAATTCGTTACAAAGCTACTAAATTAACATGCTAGCGATCATAAATGGTGGTTACATTGCAACACATTAATGCAGTGTTCTATGCAAGAATTAAAGAACTTATAAAGTTATTATTTGCAACAGAGAAGCATTATTATACACATCAGCCCTGCTACAATCAATATATTTTTTTATTTGTCTGTAGGCTTCAGCTGTGAATAGCGACATTGCAGTGTTGATGGTACACAAATGAGGTGACTACACCGTAATTTCACAAGCTCCACCTAAGCCACAGGATGGTGGCACAAAACACAATGTAACAGCAATTTTGGAACAAAATCTTTAAACATAAATAATAATTATAGCACTGTGAAAGCGTGACACTGTGTTCATCTCATGAACGCCTTGCGGGTCCGAGTTAACTCGTACCCACACGCAATGCAATCGCGCCAACCGGAGCAACATTCAAGCCTCTCAGGGACGCCGGCTGAAAACAGATTCACCTAGCGACAGCCTAGGCCTAAGCCCTAGTTGGATTGTGACCAAAGCTACGCTTTGCTTCATTCGCATTTCTATTCATGGCGGCAGTACATGCGGGAATGACTATAGTGTCGAGATGCCATCCGTTGAAAAAAAAAGATATGGGAATAAATGATTTCTGATTCTTTCGTGTGGGTTAGGTTCAGCGGTATAAGCCATTGGAATTCCTGTTTCGGAGCATTTAACAGTAAACGCAGGGGATACATACACTGATGGCACCTTCACGTAGGTGCTTTCATTAGCTGTATGCTCTGAAAGTTTTATGCTCGGATGTCTTGCCCGAGCTCATGTCTAATCCGTGTTTTTGGTGTTGCACTGGCTATATTGCAGTGCATGTTCATGTACTGTAATCTATATTACATTGCCTGATCAATTTGTCTGATCGATATATACATTGCCTCATGACACACAAATCTAATGGGACAGCAGTCCACTGAAGTAGTTTTTGTTTTTTTCGCAAGGAAAAAATTGTGAGCATGGAAAACGTCAGCGAGCCTGAGTACGAAAGCCCACCAGGGTCGGACCTCAGCAGCGAGTTGGGAGGCGGCAACGCCAACACCACTGTTCCTCTGACCACCGCACCCGACTCTGCTGATGGCACCAGGAATGAAACCGACGCCGTGGAACGGTTCGTGCCAGTACGAGCGAACCAGGAGGATCACAACGAAGACAGCTCGGTCTCTGATCCCGGACCACCATCGGAGGTTAGCGCATATTTGATATCTTGGTGCTGCCAAACAAAGTCAGCTTAACTAAGCAAAGTATAGGCGATATTTTTTAAGTCTTTACCTGTAGTGTTGTAGTGTTGCTATTATGGCATAAAATACGAATCGATTAAAGTTGACGGAACAAAAACTTTTCCGCCGGTAGACATCAAGCCCATAACTTGCTGATAACGTGACAAATGATCTAATATTCAAACTACGGCGCCAGCCACTTTCGACTCTCAGCGTGCAATGCTCGAAGTGTTAATCAAGCCGCTCGTATACACCTTTCTCGATGTAACATATACGAATAAGTTATCAAGGTTTATTCACATTGGTTTTGTATACAGTGAAGCGATATAGAAACTAGGATATCTATGTCCAACACTAACGACCTCTCCAAAGACTACTACATTAAACTGTCACTTTAACGAGCGTTGATTTAACGAATACATCAGAATAAAAACTTTTATAATATCTCTAGCGGTTTTCTCATGAATCCTACGAAAAAATCTTTCGGTGAAACGAAGAACAAAACAGTTAATATCTGAGACAAACAAACGTTTATGTTTGAGATCATTTAAATACAGTTCTGCACTCTTCGGCAACGGTGTGGCCAATGCGTGGCGCCCCCAAATCGCTCATATATCAGCAGTGGTGAAAGATCGCTCGTGCAGCAGTGCCTCCACGGCAAAGCGGCCATGCGGAAGACGAAAATAGGCAACGCGCGATTCAGTACTTGCGCGGAGTTGTCAGATTTTGAAAATGCTTGCAATGATCGTCCAAAACCAAAAGCGAAAAAGTGCGACGAACATGTCTTAATGGCTGATAGAATCAGAGACCATAACGCTTGCAAATCTATATAGGATACATTAAAACGTTGCGAGACTTCGCGTTATGGCAACAAGTTATGCCTGAGACAGTGTGCAAAATCGTAACCTCTCTAGACGGTCTTGTATCTTACGTTAAAGGACAGCAATACAACTGAAAACTGCAGAATTATTTTTAAAATATTTTTTTCACTTTAGGTGCCTGACTTGTTTTCTCTTAACATGAATGGTGCTTCGTATTCTTGTGAGTATTCACTTTTAGTGAAATTGCAGTTAAGTTAACAATTTTCTTTGGTTCCTTGAAGTCCACTTAGATGTGAGTTGATTTTAGGGGCTTTTATGATAATACATTTTACTGTTGAATGCGCATCTGTAATAAGCACTGCGAAAGAACGACTAGAAAAATTGAAAGAAATAAACAGCACACTTACATGTCACCGTTACGATCACGACTTGTTAGAGTCTCCTGTGCTTCCATCATGAAATTTAGCGCCACGATCTGGACGTCGCCGGATCGAATCGTTAAATTTCTTGCCCTGCATCTTCAGTTTTTCAGCTACAGTCTAAAAAAGTCACTCTTCTTTGTGCGTCCACAATTAGTTGAATTTGGCGCCTTTAGTATACCCACACTGGCATTCAGCGGTCTGACGCAAGGTTGATATTTAACAAGTTGAGTTTCCTTCATGTTAATTCCGTATGTTTCTATCCGCCATCCAAGACAAATGTTCAGGAGGACGTACCCTCACTTTAGGGCCAGGTGTACCGATTTACGTGTTTATTGCTTTATCCAGGCTGTGTACAATCATTATTACTTTACCTTGTTCATTTAGTTTGATGAACGCCCTCCTTTTGTGGCGCTTAACACGCTCAAGAATTTAAAATAAACAAATAAATGTTATGGTAGGCAGCCTAAGAGCTTCTTACACTCCTGAGTCGACACAAAAGTATTACCTGATATAACAGCAATGGATTGATGTAATACCGTTAAAAGGTTGGCATGTTATTTTTTGTTGAGGTTTTTCGTTGAGTTCGGTTGAATGAAGCCCAGGAATTTTGAGCTGCCGTGCACATTGCACTCCGAAGAAAATAACCGTACCCTGAGTGGGACATTCGGATACGTTGTCACATTTATTGTGTATTTGTTTTTACCGACATTAGAATGTTCATGGCTGCACCTACCTGTTTATGTGTGGGGACATTTATTGTGCATTTGTTTTTATTGACATTGCAATGTTCACGTCTACGGGTTTCTCAGTGTTTTGAGCAAACTCATTCCGCAAACAGGCACTGACGGGAAGGTTAAAGGTGTGTTTCTGGTTAACGTGGAAGGCTCGAGTCGTTGATGTTTGACATTATAGTAAAACTATTTTGAAGAAGCTGTCACTTTCTTTGCGTAATAGTTTCCCAGCTACAAGCTCAGAGTACGTGCGACCTCACTTGCTGCATGCATTATCAGTTTTGTAGCCAAGTCATGAAATAAGTAAGCTTAATCAATTTTATTAAGCTCGGTTTGTAGCAACGCACATGGCACGCCCGTGCTCGATACGCCCGGCAAACCGAATCGCACTTTGAGGCACTTAGCACCCTTAAAGGAGTATCAAGCAAGCAAGACGCCCCTTTGTCTAACAGAAATTTGCAATAGGCCGTAAGAGTGCGTTCTTTTATGTTGTTCTAGCTAAAACAACCTTTAGGAGTTAGGGTGTTTGGGTTATCCAAACACCCATGGCATATACAACCAAACACCTGATGGTAACTGGTTCTTGCTGAATAAAAGGTCGTTGAACCGTATAAGAGTCTAGATTACAAGATATGTATCATTTAGTGGTAGGTAGAACCTACATTTAATTTAGTACTGTTATGTAATATTTAGCATTCAGTTATAAGCAACAGGATTAACCCCCCCCCTTCACCTTCGTGCTGAACGGCGAGGTCACTGAATGCTGGGTTGTACCGACGCTCCGTGCATGCGTTGGTTTACAATACACACTGTTGTGTTCATGGATAAAGGTGTTTAGACCATGTAAAACAGCCATGGTATAGATGTTATGACACGCGAAAACACCCTTTTTCTGGGGTGTAACGGTGTTAGTTACAGGCAAAGCAAAAACCCCTTAAGGTTGTCATCTGGATTACTGTGCGGGGTATGGCATGATACGGCCACTCGTACGACTTAGGAACCATAGTTCATTACTCGTCCCATAGCTCATCCTTTCTTGACGTTTCTCTAGGTTGACGCCCTCAACGCCCGCAACTTTCTCGTGGAGGAGACCCTGCTTGCTGCTCTCGCCTACCAGCCTCGGCCCAGCGACGTGTTCACCGTCAGCTACCCGAAGTGCGGCTCGGCACTCCTGCAGTTTCTCGTGTTCGGCGTGCTGAATCGGGGTGAACCGAGCAAGAACTTCGAGGACTTCGCGGCGCGCACACCGTACCTCGAGTGGATGGGCATCAAGTCGGTTCTGGAAATGCGGAGACCGGGCGCGATCAAGACTCATCTGCCTTTCGAGAAGAATCCACACAGCCCGCATGCCAAGTGAGTACAGTTCATCTCGGACAAGCGGAGAGGCTAGGCCTTGTAGGCAAAGAAGTGGAAGAAGAGAGGAAAAAGAGTGGATTGAGCGGTGATAATTATCAATGTGAAATTATTCAGAAACGTTTATGGCCTTGAAAATGAAAGGAAGACTGAAGAAACGAGAGGAGCAGTAAATACAAAAAATGGAGAGTGAACTCAAGTGAGGTTTTGTCTAGAAACAAGAGCTCGCAATGCAACATGTTGGGCTTTCTCTTCGCCTTCCTTTGTAATCTGTTTGTTTTCCGGATGTATATCTTTTTCTGCGAATAATCAGAAGTATTCTGGGCTGAAAGATGGACAAGCACAGCGCTGCCAAACCGCAGTGCCGCGCGTCTATCAACGGGGTCGACTGGACGGCACGCACAACACCATTTCTACTGCTTGCCACTGTTCGCGTTTCATTTGGTGCACATAGTACTTAATGCGTTGATTTCTTTTGGCTGCTGTCTGGTCAGTACAGCTTTGGGCGCTCGCTTGTAGGAACAAGGCAAATGCTCGAGCAGACCTCCTCACTGCGTATGATGGCAGCCTGTCATCTGCCCAAAATTGTAACTTCACCTATTTCAGGGGTGTCACAACAAGAACGACAACGATCATTTTTATGTACGTATCATAGTGATACAACTCTCCGCACCCTCAGTCATAGAAAGCGACGCACACCAGCATAAGAAATCGCTATTGCCGAGCGTCAAGTGAGGTGCAGTTATTTGAACACGATGGAGAAGTGGTTCTCCTCCATGGATATTTCAGGTATCCCTTGTGTGCCAGTGGAAGTGAGTGGGAAACCGTGGCAGCAAAGGGCGTTGGGAGGATCATATATGAACGTACTTTTCAGCGCGAAAAAGCCTCATTTTTCTTTGGCCAAACAAACGCGCCACGCGAATTCGATCTTGATAGCTTGTCAATTAGTTGTAATGTCTCCACCCACATTCAATTCGTTTATAGCAGTGTTTGCGCTTCAAGTCTGCAAGCCTTGAAAGTGTATGCCCGCGTGCATATGTCGTGGAAGACTGCTAGAAAAGCTTTACAGCGTTCTAATGCAAAAAAATGCGTAATCCAGCCCCACCACAATGATAAAATATCATGCGGGCAGCGAGGCCTACTAATTTTTTAAAGAGGCTGTTGTAAAGGCATAATACTTCTCCAAAAACGCGTTGCCACCATTGATTGGACATTATTTTCAAAATTCCAAACCAAACCCTCTGGTTGCTTGCAATTCACATTCCCAAGGATTCACCACACAGTGGACACGACCGTAAGTTAGACACCTCGTCAAAAGCATCATGAACAAATGAAACGGGCTGGCTCAGTGAATACGACAGGCTAAGCCTGATGCAAGCTGTCCCCATTAGCTGCGTCACGTATTGCACGCTGTAACTCACTTTGAAAATTAGCGAAATAAAATTTAGAAAAACATTATCTTAACAAACACAACCAAAGCCCTCTTGGCATTTGACCCCCAAGGCTGCTACTACGCGTCCAATTAAGATGAACGTCCACTGCACCTGGCATGAAAAGCGCGTAAAAACAGCCAGCTGGAACGGCTCAAGCTCACGATTACAAGTAGGATGGTACTCCACTACCTACATTGCAGCACAACGCACATCGCCGATGTGGCGTGAAAAAAGTACATTCCACTGAATGTTAGAGGGTCCCTGTCAACCGCGCCTATGCCGCGCAACACGCACCCTATTTTTCACAAACGCAGACGAAAGGCTAGAGCCGACGCTATTGAAGGAAGTTCAAGGAAGATGTGGACACTGCATTACAGTGTCGCGGCCAAGTACCAGCGTAAAACGCGTACTCTGTCAGCGTCGTAGGCTGTCGAGGCCGAAGGTTATCGTCGGCTATGCTCAAGACATTCAATTCAAAATTTAGATGAACTGGAAGAAGCAGCATTCGTTCTGGCGAGCACCCCGTGTACAGACAGACGCCGCGATAATCTTCACAAATTCGCAAGGTGCCTGCAGAAATTATGCAAATGGCCACCTTTTAAGCAAATGCACTCAATATCTTGAAACGGCGATAGCCTTTACTTCCTCACGCTTGCGTATATTGATACCATTGATAGATATGTGGGGTTTAACGTCCCAAAACCACCATATGATTATGAGAGACGCCGTAGTGGAGGGCTCCGGAAATTTCGACCACCTGGGGTTCTTTAACGTGCACCCAAATCTGAGTACACGGGCCTACAACATTTCCGCCTCCATCAGAAATGCAGCCGCCGCAGCCGGGATTCGAACCCGCGACGTGCGGGTCAGCAGCCGAGTACCTTAGCCACTAGACCACCGCGGCGGGGCCGTATATTGATACCAGGACACGAGTGTGCGAAGGAAAATGAAACGGCCCACGCCAGTGCCCGCGAGCACGTTCATTGAGCTGCTACATTAGGCTGCTACCCAACACTTGAGAAGGAAGCTGTTCAATACACCTATAGTCGTCCCTACTGCAACACTACAGACTGGGGTGACAAGTGTATACCCTGCTCCACGCCCAGAACTGACAAGAGTGCGTGATATTCAGATGTCTGAAGAAGCAGCACATACACACACGGAACAGTGATTTACCGTTTGTAATGCCCTAAGAAACATGTTTCCACTCTGCAGCACACCGAATAAAAATTCTGGCCCTTTTTCCTCTTGAATGCCAGTGGCATGCGAACCGCAATATGCAACGGGAGATGACTGCGCCTGAAGCAGGATGAACGAATGAGGACCACCTAACCGTAACGTGGCAGGCGAATCTAGCCCACGAGAAGCTGGAAGAACACCGACACGCCGTGGCTAGTGCCAAGAGGGTAATCGCCACCAAAGAGTTCCTGAAATTGGCAGTGCTCCATGCTCAGGGTGATAGCGGACATTACTTCATAAGCTGTTTCGAGAATAAAGTTTATATCTTTTTTTTCGAGGATAGGTTTCACGAAACCCCAGAAATGTCTTCGCAGAATGCCGTATGAGAACCACTGAGTAAAGTGTGTCATGGTGTCATTCGGCACTGCTGCCGATCGTCTCATGGCCACTTCGTGTACACGTTAATGTTACCCATGAGATTCTGTGTTTCCCGGAATTAATTATTACATGAAGTGAGAATGCAGTACACATGTTGCGCTCACCACAACAAATACATTAATATAGTTTAGGCGCTCACAAAAACGCCAGCCACTTCTTTCGCTTGGCGTCTTTGCAATTTCATCACGGTTTCTCAATAGGCCTAGTCCTGTGTATACACGGTTTTGATATGACATAAATTGTGAATAGCAGACAATTACATGGTGTCGTCACGCTTTGACTCTTCCGCGTACTTGCACAGGTACATCTACATGGCTCGAAATCCTTTCGACTGCTGCGCTTCCTATTACACGCATATGAGGACTATGCCCTTGTCCCGTCCCGAGTCAGCTAGCTTCGACATCTTCTTCGATGCCTTCCTCGAGGGAAAGGTCATTTACGGTGACTACTTCGACCATGTCTTGTCATGGTAAGCCATTATAACGTGCTCAAAACAAACGTTGGTTTACAGAGTGTATATACGGGTTATCACCTGATAAAGTATTTCTCGGTTTCATGAACGCAAGTGTCCCCGCAGAAAATGTACTTTATTGACTTCTTATTTTGCATGGTGCTCAGAGCAATCAGTGGACTTCTTTCATCTTGACCCTGGTTCAGTGGGGTCAAACTGATTCGAGCTAAGGTGCTGGAGTCACAAACTTTACTACCGCTAGAGCCGGGACAGTAATGGTTCAAGAAAAAAAAAAGAGAGAGGCGAGGGAGGGTCGTAACAAAATAATATCAAACGTTGCCATTTCAAATAACGCATTTCTCATATCTCTTATGTAGATATTTTCTGAGATGGACTTGAAATCAGGTATAAAAAAAAGTCTCACGCTGATCTTTGTTCTAATAAATGTGCCACCAATTCTAAATAACAGAGATTTCCTTCCACGTTTATGTTCCAACATATTTCGTCTGGAAGACAACCTCCTGAAAAAATATTCTTCGGGACAGTTTCGTTTCTGTAGCTTACTTGAAAAAGGGGTTTTCACTCGCACTAAGCTTGTAAACACGTGGCATCAAGTTGTAAAGTTACAAACATTTTGCTCCTTGGGTAGCAGAAGGCCGCTAATGAGAAGTCCGCGGCCCCTTCTTGAGGCCCCTGCAGTACAATAGCCAAGATACGCATGCTGATAAGGCTGCTTGAGAAGGCCATAGCGTAAAAAAATAGCAAATGCGGCCTTACTTTTTATTGGCTATCTTGTAGCGACACTCACCTCGGCGTTTGTATGACCTGGTGTACTATTTCGGTTAAAAGCATTTATTCGCAGCACAAAAGCGTATTTACGAGACCACTTTGAAGAGCGGGGTTCAGATATGTTCCGCCAGGTGCCGCATTCAACTACCTGCTCAAAAGGGATCATGTGCTCTTAATTGAGGTCCTTCAGTTATTGTTTTTTTTAATTCTTATGAATGTTAAGTGCTCATCATGATAAAGAAACTTTTGTTTCGGTATCATAGGTATCCGTTGAAAGTCCCTATATTATGTACCTGATATAAGAGGAAAGATGAAAGATAAGAGGAGCCAAGGTTATAAAGCGTACCTTCCAAAAAAAGAGATAACTATAGAAATAGAGAAAAAAATGCAAAAAGAAATAAAAAGAAGAAGAGGGAATCAGCACAAGCGAGAGGGAAGTCGACAGAGAGAAAAACAAATGGTGGAGATAAAAAGAAAGCAAGCTTCTCATTGTGTAGTGACCAGATACCACACCACTTTGCCGAGCCGCCCTTGCGTAGTGGCTAAGCTAAGCCCACCGACGGAAACACACTCTAAAGGAAAAAAGAGGCCTTTGATCGTCTGGGCTGTCCTAATGTGGCACGTTTATAAATATTAGGAGAGGCATGTTGACTCTTTTCTGAGTCACGCGACTCTAAGAAGAGAGCGTAAGCACTGCCGGAATGTTAAGTGCCTTTTTAAAAAGAGAGCCATATGCGTGTTCCGTAGGATTACGCAAGAGCAGAACAAACAATACTTACTTTTTCCAAACGTAAATTGCGCTTAACCACCAGGTGCCGCATCTATCTTAGGTGCTCACGAAAAAAAAAACAATGTGCTTGTCATTACGTCGTTCAGCTAAAATTTTATTTCTTCTGATTATTACAAATAAACTTACGCTTTGGTATCATAGGTATGCGTTAAAACTGTTCTATAGTATGTACCCGATATAAGGAAATTGATTTATATGTCAGGTTCAACGTTCCAAAACACCAGATGTATATGAGAGACGCCGTATTGGATGACTCCATGAAATTTCGACCGCCTGGGGTTCTTTGACGCGCACTCAAAGCTGAGCACTTGGGCCTACAGCACTTTCGCCTCCGACGAAAATGCAGCTGCCGCAGCCGGGATTTGATCCCGCGATCTGCGGGTGAGCAGTCGAGTAGCTTAGCCACTAGAACACCGCGGCGGGTCGACATCAGGGAAAGAATGAGATATAAGAGGAGGCAACTTAGTAAAGCATAGCCCAGAAAGAATGAGATAGAAATAGACAGTTAATGAAGAGAGAAAAGAAGATGGGCGTGAAATCAACGAAAAAGAGAGAGAAGTAGAAAGAGAGAAAAAAAACGGTGCAGATTGAAAGTGAGCAAACATCGCATCGTCTAGCGACCAGATACCACATCACCTGGCCAAGCCGCTCATGCACAGTGGCTAAGCTACGCCCACCGATGGAGACACACTCTAAGAAAAAAAAAATTCTTTGACTCTTTCTGGGTACTCCTGACGTTCCACGTATAGGAAACTTGGAAGATACATTTCGACTCTCTTGTGGGTCCCACGATTCTGATAATAGAGTACAATGACTGCAAAAGTGTCAAGTGCCTCTCTAAAGAGAGTCATATGCCGGTTCCGTGATTACAAAAGAGGAGGCAAGTGACAAATTAGTTTTTCCTAAAGTGACTCCCGCACAACCTCCGCTCTATTGTACATAGCCTAGCTGCGCCTGATCGTCTCTACAGATTAAATTGCGTACTGCTCGGAAAGCATGCATCTCGAAGTTACACGCGTCAGTCGACGGGCAGCATGACCAGCGGCAGGCCCACTTCACTGTGGCAAGTCTTATCAGCCCTAACGCGAATCGCAGTGCCAAGTCCTGCATTTCACAGCACTTTTTCTGAATGTTTCCAAAGTTGAAATCGAGTTCTCGACAGGAAGTGTTTGGAAGAGAGCCAAAAGTGCGACTCGTTGCTTGTACTACTAAAGGGTAGACGTTCAAGTATAACCTAGAGAAACTTCAGAAAACAGCATAATATAATAAAACCTTGCCCGTAATTAGTTCTGCCATGGCAAGCAGTGCTTGAGCATACCACCGCCGTTCCCGCAATAGCATTGTCTCAGCGCCTTTAATGCCCTCATCCCAGCCATTAGTGCTGAGACATAATATCCACATGACAACCCTATGAGGACATTCTTGCCGTGGTTATGTCCCTGGTTGCTGATTATTGGAATAACATAGCCACGTGGTCTCAAGCACCTGCATTTGCTGCTGTTCGTGAGGCTAGCACACTAGCTCTGAATTGATGTACTTTAGTGACTCATTCATTGTTCTCATGAACACTCTTGTGCCGTTCACCCCTCCCCCAGGTACGACCACAGAAGTGATCCGAACGTGCTTTTCGTCACCTACGAGGACGTGAAGAGCGACCCCAGAACTTCAGTCATTCGTATCGCGGACTTCGTCGACCCGAGCATCGGCAGAGAACTTCGAGAAAATTCGGTTCTTCTCTCGAACGTGTTGAAGATGGCTAGCGCCAACAACATGACAACGACCTGCCATCAGGGGATCCGATCCATACTGGGCGACGAACTCTCCCTGGCCATCGGGAAAGAACAAATCACAACGGCCGAGTTCTACAAGAACGTGTTCGCTGAGGCACTGGAGGTCACCGAGGCCTCGGATTTTACGCGTACGCCTGTATGCGGCAGGTGGAAGGAGTTCTTCAAGCCTGAGCACGTGCAAAGGATGTATGAGTGGATCGACGAAAAGACGGCCGGAAGTGACGTGTTTAGTATCTGGAGCAGCAGCGACTTACCTCGATTGAATCCCGACAATTTTCAGTAATGGGAAAAACGGTTCCTTCGAAATTAAAAGTTGCGATTCTACCTCCAAATCAGGACACTGTTGTGGCAAGAGGGGATTGGTAAAAAACTATAATGGAAAAAAACTGACGTTGATTACTCTTTGCGTCAAATAAAAATCGTGTTGAACTAATCATTCCAATTGTTTACATCACGTCAAAAACACGTTAGTAAAAACTATACCCTAGCCTTGCTGTTTTTCTGTGTTATTGAGCAATTTGAGTCACGAAAGCCTCTTAGTGAGGTACTGCAAATTCAAAACACCCTAGACCAACGAACCCACCCAATGAACCAGCTTTGTGAACATCACCAGTATTGAATTAGTAGTTGCGAAACCGTGATAGACAGCGTAGCCTTCTCTTGAACTAATTGATACCATACAGGGGAGGATATTTGCATCTGTGCAGCTGAAGTAACCTTCTTTTTGTTTCTTGGTGTTTGACTCGTCATCAACTTTTCGTTCGCTACTTTTTTTTTTTATTTTTACCTCTGCAAGCCATTCCTGGCGTCTCCTCAAGTGTATTTTTTAATTCTTTCAAAAAGTTCGTACGGCAAAACCATTGTGCGGAAGTATTTTCATAGCCCCAATAAAAAAAGTAGCTATGAAATAGATTCGCTAAAGTTATTGCCTCACAAACACACTAACGCAAAATTTTATAATCCGTCCAGAACGTGTGCAGTCACTAAATATTCTTCGTATCACTTGTACCTTTGAAATTGATATTAGGCGAACAATGCAGATGGAAGGTTACTTTGTTGTGGTTTTTCAATGCGGTGTCACGTCACGAAGTGGCAGCAAATCTATGCAAACATTCATGCGCAGATATACGTTAAACAGCCGCATAAGTGTTATATATTCAGTTGTTTACAATTGCATAACAATGTCACCAGCAAGATTGATGCTAGCAACACCAGAAGTGCTAAGTTGATATGAAGCGCTGGTGCTCGCGAGTATGGTAGCTCTGGAAATGGCTACATAAATAAACATAAGCGCATTGCTCCTGAATACATTTGGCGTTAACTCAACGTGCCGACTTTTTCATAGCAGTGCATATGTAAAGTTTGTAATATTGGATAGCCAGCACTGCAAACAGAACGGACGTTTCAGGAACACTATAGGGTCTATTAGAAAAGCAGTTCGAAACGTGGCGTACCTCTGTGGCAACATACTTGATTGCCTTGCAGAAGGCTGTAGTTCGATTCTTTCTGGGCCCTTGACATTTATTCTTTGCACTCATCGTACTAACGCTGGCCATTAGCGCTTCCTTTACGCTCACTAGTTAAAATCATCCAAGGTTGTACTCGGGTTCCCAAGTATATGCTAAGTGTGAATCACCTGTGGCACATAACCATCCGCAGGTATGTGGCACTCTTTGGCAGAAATTGTTTTCCAACGTACTCCATGGGTTTGCAATATTATTCATGTCATGACCAGCGAGTGGTATTCGTCACGCCGTCTTACCCTTTCATGGTAATATTTATTTACCCCATGTGAAGGGGGTGATCCCTACAGCACAAAGACATAGGTGGCTTGTTGCTGTCCAGATATATTGTGAACTCCATGCCTAGTGCTGTGATATGATATTTCAAATCAAATCAAATCAAATCAAACTTTATTTCAGGAATGCATACATTTACATGAATAAAATTCTACAGTACAGAGGAGGTCCCGAAGTTAGAAAACTGTCGGGGGGACCTCCGTTAGAGAATAAGTCAAGTGCGATAACAATGCAGCAAGCAGTGAAAAACACTGGTTGGCGCATTTGGTTGGCGTTTTCTCCAGACCTTCGACCACCAGTCGGCAGCGTTTTCAGATCATGATCAAAAACCTTTGCAGAGCCTTCTTGAAGTACCTCTCACGAGCGAAACGTGATAACATAGTCGGAGGTCTTGACCACACCGACTTCATAAGCTACAGCCTCTCTTCACTTTTGGGAGGACACTTGAACCAGGCTGCTATCACAGGGGAATATGTGCAAGTTACATTCACCATATCTCGCACATACGTGGGATAACCTACGTTTGACTCTTCGCAAGATATGACTAAACTGACTCTAAGTTTTCACAGGGGGCGGAAGCTCCCTACACCTCTCATGTGAAAGTTCTCGCATGCTATAGAATATATGAAGCGGTAGCACCACTTGAACCACTGGCGGTTGCCGGGCATTCTTCTAAAATTAAATCAAGGACTAAACATTTCTTTCATGACATCACTGATGAGGCCAAGAAATAGAGGGAAAGGACGAAGAATCAAAAGAAGGAGGGTCACCGCGGGATCCCTCAGGGAGCCCGCATGCAAGCGGAAAGCGCTCGTGCCTTCTTTTGGACCCGCCCACCACTTGGGCGATGTGGCCATTCCCAAACTTTAGGTTTTTTTAACTTTGTTGGCGTGTTCTGAAGAAGCGAAAGTTCAGCTGAGTGATTCCTCAGTAGGACGAAAGCGATCGTCATCAATAAAATGGCATTTTTATTGACATAGATGTGCTGTAAAACAGACGTACTCATAGTGTCAAAGTGACAATCCAAAAAAGCAGCTTAATCTTACAATTGACATACGGACATAATGAGCAAACATTGAACCCAAACATTGAACCCATTGAACTCAGAGCCCTGGCGCAGTCAACACAGCTCAACATCCAACCACTGTGAAATATAGAAAAAGGCGTTTTCAACATATCAGGGATACATTTTTTTTACAAGTATTGTAAGATAGAAAAAAAAACGATAGTAAAGGAGCAATTTTTCAAGCCCATTTATAATCTAGTTTAATTAGGACGAGACGTTTTTATTGTGGAGCAACTAAGTCAGTCAAAACATCTTTTCAATATCGTCCGAAATGGATTAAAAGACCACAGGGCATTCAGTGTTGGTGTCGTTATAGCCTTTTAGGTGAAAAAAAAAGGCATTATTCATTACGGTAAGTTCCTATCAATCAAAAATATAAAAAGTCAAAAGTATAGCCGAATTCCGACTAGCGCGTCTACCACGAAACCATTCTTCTCATTCAGACAAGTTGCGGAGAGTAAGGCGTGTCGTTAAGAGATGTAACATTGCACGACATGAGCTTGGTAGAAGCGTAAAATCTAATCAGGCGCCCGGCCATGTGAACGGGGCAAATTACGTGGCAAGTCGCGTCGCCTCGTGGAAACCCCCGGGCATCGCAACACGTTCGTTCTACACCGGGCACCGACAGGTGGCACCTCATGCGTTTTTTGCCTACTCCTAACATCTTCCAACGGAGCTGGGGCAACGCCTAGTACAACTGCAATTGGCAGCTGTACGATAACCCAGCAGTGCGAGATATCAGCTCAAGTGCTTTTCTCACTCGTGCGCGCTTACAGTTTCCTAGCAAGTGACATTTGCATTTAATTTGAAAACTTAAAGGGCCACGAAATTGCTTGCTATGGGAGATGAAACTTTACAAGAACTTCTAACTTTAGGCAAGGCACAGCTGTACGAAAAGTACGTCGCACGTTGTAAAAATTCTGGTTTTTCATCTTGTGCTCACCTCTCTCTGAGCCTGTCATTTTGAATATTGCAGTGCACTTCTCGTGGCTGTTAGGGGAGCAAAAAATAGGGGCTTTGTACACAATTCAATAACTTTGCCTCGTGTTTGCTGCCGCAGACAAAGAAAAACTTCATAAAAGTGACATCAAATAAAAAATTGCCCTTCATTTCACTTCTGCTTTGAATAGCAGGGACTTCAAATCGGTATCAACAGTGATATTGAACGTGTCATGTTGCACATCGTACGGTCGTTGCCAACTTTCATGACACGTGTGTCCTCTAGTGCGGGGCTTGACCTGCAGTGTGACGCACAGCACACAGAAAAATACACCCCCATCCACCTATTAGAGCAGTGTAATGCTTATCGATGTTTTCTTTTATTCCCAGTAAGAGTAACAAACAACATTTATTTGATGTCAAACTATTTTTCTATTTCAGGAACACGTCCTGGAAGCTGTCACATACCACATTCCAAACCAGACAGCTCACCTGTTTAGTCGCAGTTAATATTGTTTTCGCATTTGTGCAAATAACAGTCTCGCTATAATATAGTTGGTCTTGGTAAAACTAGTAACTTGGAGTGCTATTTCAAGGGTTTTCGAGAATTTTTTTGCAAGAGCGCACTTCCTTATTACCTTGACTCAGTGAATTTCTTGTTTAATGATTTGCACATTTCTGAGACGCCCATGAATTACAGCACATAGCTAACCAACACTAGCAGAATATATATATAAATATATATATATATATATATAAATATATATATATATATATATATATATATATATATATATATATATATATATATATATATATATATATATATATATATATATATATATATCCTAATGGGAAAAAAATAACAGATCTGCATACACGTCAGACCTTGACAAGCACCAAACAGCACTTGCGAATTCGTTAGCCTGGTTTGATAGGAAATTAGAGATTATCAGGCTTCCTGCTGAGTTGAATGCTGTTACTTTGGGAGCCCACAGTGTTAAATGCCGTGACATGAAATAACACATCCGTTTTTCTCATTTAAGCATTAAAACTCTAATAATGACATATTTTTCCCGCGAAGTTCATTCTATAAATGCCAAATTATTATTTTTCAAGCATGTTTTACAGAAGACTGTATTTTGAAGAATCGCACATGTACGCCTTGGACCCTCGTATAGTTAAAAATAGGCCAGCTGTATTTCTGTCTCTCTCTTCATCTTTGCAGCATTAGAGAATTTTTCGTTCAGTGAACCAGTGGCCAGCCATGTTGATCTCGCAAGGGAGACATTGTGACCGCAGAGCACATATTCGTCATGAAGGCTAAAATTTATGCGGTTCATATACTTAAATTTAGGTTCGCGTTGAAAAAACTCCAACTGGTAGAAATCTCCGGAACTTTCTATTGCAGCAACCTCCAAATCATTTCCTTGCTTTGCTCGTTAACTCCATCAGTTATTGCGTTCTAGGTGGTCTTGCTGCCGAAATCTCTTATTTGGGCACTCACTTGTTCGGCTTAAACATGATCTTTTATTTGTTTTATTTTAGACGTACCGCCAATCCCAGTGGAGATTTTTCTACGAAGAGCATACATCAAATTGACTTATGCAAGAGTAAACAATATAGAAATAACAATAGGCAAGAAATATGAGGAAGTTCAACATAAACATAATTTAACTAGCACATATGGGAGTATCAAAAATGCACTTGCACAGAGCTACAAGAAATTCGCCATGAAAAATGTAATACGGATAAAAGTAGTGTATGACATACAAAACAATCGTAATGTGTTATTATGCCTTTAAAAGCTGAAAATGATGTCATTACACACATCAAAACGACAATGTTAGTACTATACATACAGTTGATAATTGGTAATCCCATAGGTAACTTTAAAGGAGTGACGAGAAGTTTTGATCGTTATTACAAGCAGTCTTGAGGGTAGGGAGACTAATTCACACTCTAAGGACTCGGGTAAAGAAATGAGAATTTAAGACATTCAGTTTTGTACCAACATTCCTGAAGTTATTGAGGGTGCTTATGACGCGAGGTCCTCGTTTCTGAGGGAGATAGGTATTTTTTTTTCTATCAATACAAATCTTATTGTGAAAAAGTTTCAATAGCATTTCAAACAGGCGAAACAACAAACTGACTCAAGCAGTGTATGACTCAACGGTAGAATTTATTAAGAGACGAAGAAGACAACGTCATAATCAATGTGATTAGCATAGTTGAGGTGGTAGGCAAGTTCTACAAAGAGCTGTACGAAAGCCGAAACAACCAGGGCGGTATATTAAGAAGCACTATTAGCCCAGAGCAATTCGACATCCTACCAATGACGACGGGGAAGTAAGGAAAGCCTTAGAAGGAATGCAAAAAGGCAGAGCCGCTGGTGACAATAAGGTAACAACGGACCTGCTGAAAGATGATGTAGAAAATGTGTTCGAAAAACTGGCCGCCGAAATGTCTTGTATACGAAGTTTTTCATGACTGGAGGTTTACCTGAATGTTGGAAAATGCCAAAATCACTTTATTTCATAACAAAGGAAATGTCAAGGACTTGGGGGAAAAAAACGGGCCGATCAACTCATTGCTCATTTTCTATAAACTATTTACAAAAATAGTAGCTAACAGAATTACAGCGACATCACAATTCAATCAACCAAAGGACCAATCGGGACTTTGTATAGGCTACCTAATATTATACCACATTCTTACTATCTATCAGGCAAGAAAGAATTGTGTGGGATGCAACGAACTCCTACACACAGCCTTCATAGATTACGAGAAGGCGTTTGACTTAGTCGAGATATCAGCAGTGATGCACGCACTACCGAATCAGGGCACTGACGAACTACACACACAAAAAAAAACGGCAGCATATTTTCGGGTTGAATGATGGAGAGTGCGGCGAAGCATCCATCCGTCCATTCGTTCTTGCTTCCGTCCACCCATACGTCCGTCTGTGTTACCGTCCGTGCGTCCACCCGCCCGTCCATGCGTGCTTCTGTTCGTGCGTCCACACGTCCATCCGTGCGTCCGTCCCTGCGTTCATCTATGCATCCGCCCCTGCGTCCGTTCATGCGTCCATCCGTCCGTGCAGCCATCGATGCGTCGGTCCATGCATCTGTCTGTGTGTCCGTTCGTACATCTAGTCAACATTTCAAACACCACCATCTCGCATCTTTTCATCATATATTTCGCACAGAAAAGCACCGCCATCCAGTGGACATTCCAAGGACTAAACGAGAGGTGGCACACGCACACTTTCTTACGGCTTGCGCTTCGTGTCTACTTGCCACCTTTAACCCCCTCGAGTTAATGGTATATACTAGTTCACTGTATTCATGGCACTGCAGCCCAACGCTCGCTAAACCATTTTAAAACCAAGGAGGTTAGGCCCAGCGAGCATAAGCTAGCAACCCTTTCTTGTCAGACAGATAGTGCTCAATATACATGCCAGTGGCTGCTAATGGGGAATGAGAGACAGGAGAATGCGGCTTTTAGTTAACTCGCACGCTGCGAATTTTTTATTGTTCAACAACGCACAGGAGAAGTCTCCCACCGGCACCACCTTGCAGGTCAAAGCGTTAGACTGGTTACGCACTGCGTCGAGGGATGAACGGGTGCCGCTTTAAGGAACTTCACCCCTAAAATATACCGGATGAAATCCACAGTGGATCCATCACCACCAAAGTTCTCGAATAAGAAAGTGACAGAATCCCGATAAACAATGGTGTAAGGCAGGGAGACACGATCTTTTCAATGTTGTTCACCACGTGTTTACCGGAGGCTTTCAGGGCCCTAGTTTGGAAAGAGGTAGCAATAATGCGGAGTATTTTATTAACCTGCAATTTTATTATGAGATTCTCTTGATGAGTAACTCAGGGGACAAATTACAGCTCATTATTACTGAACTAGACACGGAAAGCAGACGAAGAAAGTCTGAAAAGTAATCTCCAGAATACGAAAGCAAAGTGCAGCGGTCTCGGCCGAAAACAGCGCTTTGCGATAGGTGGAGAAAACGCTAGAAGTTGTAAGGGAATATGCCTGCTTACGACAAGCCGTAACTGCGGAGCCAGAACCAGGAGATCAAAATAACTAGAAGAATAAAGATGGTGTGGATCACATTCCACAAGCATTCTCACATCTTGAGGCGTAATCTACCACTACCCTTCAAGACGAAAGTATTTAACAGCTGCATCTTGCCGTTACCTACCTATGGAGCAGAAACCTGGACGCTTACAAACAGTGTTCAGCTTAAATTGAGGATGACGCAGCGAGAGATCGAAAGGAAAATGATAGGCGTAACCTTAAGAGACAGGAAATGAGCAGAGTGGGTTATAGAACAAATCGGGGTTAAACCTATCATATTTTAAATAAAGAAAAAGAAATGCACATGGGTCGGGCACGTAGCGCATATATACTGCTGGTCATTAAAAGTAAGTGACTGTATTTTTAGAAAAATAAAACAGACAAGGAGGAGACGGAAAGTTGGCTGGCCAATTGAGATTTAAAAATTTTCAGGTATAACCTCTGAGTCGAAAGCACTAGGCCAGGTTTATTGGCGGTTCATGAGAGAGGTCTTTTGCCTGCAGTGGGCATAGTCAGGCTGGTGATAATGGTGACATGAACAAAGAACACTCAGTTTAACAGACACTTGTCACTTTTATGTCTCAAAAAAGAATTTCGGGGCTCTCTTAGTTGGGCAACTATTGGTAAACACGACTAAGAAATGGCACTGCATGTGGAGTGAAGGCCCTTTAAGGGGCTGTAAAAACTAAATAGTTTTCCGAATTAGAAAAATATCCCCAGCTTGAAACTGCGTTCACTGAGAGTGCTGGCTGATAAATGTTCCCGACGGAAAGTTTTGAATCTGACAGCGGGTACATCACTACCCTGCTGCCAGACCTTTACCCTGATTCAGCGCATGCTTCCTGCACTGATCGTTTTAATACGCCCACTCCTGCTGTAAAAGCATACGTCATAACAAAAAGCAAAAAAATATGAAAACGGGCGGTAGCTTTTCACTAGATGTTGGAGCCGCAATAGTGAATCGAAGTAAATCAGGAAATGAAAATGTGACTGCGACAGGGGGACGAATGGTAGTAGTGCAGCAAGCAAATGAAATTCGGCGTATAGAAACTAAAGTGTTCGGACACAATGAAATGAAATACAGGTGGATTTCGAGAGTTCTTTCAACCTCTCGAACTTGCTGTATGGCAAGCTAGCTGGACATGTGTCAATCATAGCTGACTATTAGTTTCATACATGTCCAGTCACTGGCCAGCAACTGCTTTTACGAACTTCGTTTTCGCAGGCTTGCTTTGTCTACAGAATGTGTGTTGTACAACTTCTGGCCCTTCTGCAATCACTTTGTTGCAACAGGGATTCGTGGAAACTCACTCGCTTTATACCATACCAATGATGACATGATGACACACCACAGCAGGTATACGCAAGCCTTGCGGATTTCTTCAGTTTTACATGAAGCCTGTGAGCTTTCTAGTGGGATCACATCATGGAATTTTCAAAATTAAAGACAGCTTCTATTTTTGTTTGTTAGAGACTTCCCTAATGTCACTGAACCTAAAAAAATAAACCAGCCCTCCCCCACCCCTAAAAAAACAGAGCTCGCGTAGCAAGCATCGAGCTGTCACAGTTGCATATCGCGCTCCTCGGGGATATTCCCAAGGCATTTAGACCGTCAAGTCACTAAGCATATTGCATGATCACCTCCGGGGTCAGCAGCGATACATAGCACGTTTTTTATTGTGATTTGCTTGTCTCATTATTGCTGCGCATTCAAGAAAGAAGCACTACAGTTATGCATGCCGCGTCCATTAGCGAATAAACGTAGCCATCTGTGGCAATGTAAATGTGATTCTTTTTTCGTGAGACAGCAAATTTGTTTGAAAATGTGTGGCATGAGGTATTTGTCACAATGGGCGGAGACACCACCAGGAGCGACACAAAGCAATTACATTTGAGCTTCGAGAATTTTCTTTTTCTAGGTGGGCTAGTCATGTGCTCTCATATTTGTTGTAAGTTAATATTTTCTGTTAGAGCTTAAACGCTGTCACAGTTGTACACAACACACTTGGATGTTTTTGTGGTGAGTGTCACCTACAACAAGGGGAATGCATGAGCTGGAGGCGTCTTCTTTTATAAATGAGCAGTAACAGGCTATTCGTAACAATTAGGCGATACTTTAAGATTGATTGATATGTAAAGTTTAACATCCCGAAACCACCATATGATTATGAGAGACGCCGTAGTGAAGGGCTCTGGAAATTTCGACCACCTGGGGTTCTTTAACGTGCACCCGATACTCTAAGATGAGCCACTGAATTTTCCGTGCAAAAAGCAGTGTTGCGAACTGTGTGAGCGAGCATTCTGAATTCATTCGCAGCTGTGTCTGTTCTACTCCTACCGTAAACTACTACCAAATGCACACCCGTAGCGAGGTCAATGCCTATCTTCCGCAGCCAAGTTTCATCGAATATTAAATTGGATTTACATTCTGAATCGGTTTACAGTCATGTGTCTAGACCCAAGCTGTCCAAATTTGAGTGGTAGTTCCGCTGTTTACGTTGTCCTCTATTACCTGTTGGTCGCTTCGGCATTTCGTCGAGTGTGAGCCACATCGAAAAAGCATATTTAAGCTGTGAAGCTCTTTTCGTTGCGGCTTTTGTAGTGGTTGTTGTTGCTCAGACTTTTTTAGTGTAGTCATTCCTTTAACGTCAATATTAAAGCGCTTTGGTATATACAAAGGGCTACGTAAAGTATGGCCACCATTACTCGAAAATAGATCTATTAGCCACGCAGCAAATGGACGCATACTTGATACGTTTTGGCGTGCTCAAGAAGCAGCCTTTCACCGCTGATTTGAATTGACTCCACAGTCTCATCGAGGCAAACCTGCGGCGCATTCCTGCCTCTCTTCCCTCGAGCCTGCACTTGCGTCATCCACCTTGCGCAACATGACGGTGGAACAACGAAAGCATCCCTGGATCAGTGGCCTCATAAGCATTCTTTCTGATCCTCTCACTCCTTCGCCATCTCGTGCTCTCCGCCGCTAGGATAGCAACTTTTGCCTAAGGGATGATCTTCTTTATCGACGCAACTACCTTTCTGACGGTCACAAGTGTCTCCTTGTGATACCCCGCCATCTTTGAGCTGCTTATATGCGAAGCTTTTCACGCAGACCCAGAGTGCGCCCACGCAGGCCTTTTCAAGACATACGCTAGGCTTCGACTAAGATTTTATTGGCATGGCATGTATAACTACGTGCGGAAATTCATTCGCTTGTGTGCTCAGTGCCAACAAGAAAAGTTACCTCCCGGCCATTTAACCCATCACAACCTCTTCCTTGTCCTAGTCGACCTTTTGATCGCGTCGGCATTGACATTTACGGACGTGCACCACCATCAACATTAGCTGGTAATCGCTGGATTATTGTTGCGATAGGCCATCTGACACGCTATGCCGAAGCAGCTTCGCTGCCGACTGCCACAGCCCGTGACGTTAGAACGTTTCTGTTGCAACGTTTCATTTTACGTCATGGTGCCCCTCATGAGCTCTTAAGTGTACGAGGCTGTGTCTTCCTTTCTGACACCTTGAAGGCATTCCTCAATGAATGCCGAATCGTACACCGCACAAGTACAGCGTACCACCCTCCAACGATTGGCATGATGGAGCGCTTCAACCGTACTCTTGGCAATATGCTGTTGATGTATGTCGCCTCTGAACATTCAAATTGGACCAAGTTCTCCCGTTCGTCACCTACGCGTACAATATTGCCGTACAAGCTACTACTGGGTTTTCGCCATACTTTCTTCTGTACAGACGAGAACCTTCAAATACAGTAGACACTATTCTTCCATATAAACCTTATGAGTCCGAAAGTACAACTCTGTCCGAAGCTGCCCGACATGCTGAAGAACGCCGCCAGCTTGCCCGCTCTTTTTCTACCAAGGACCAGTGGCAGCAATCCCGCCAGACTGGGGACCGTTTGGCTCCAAACTTTCCACCTGGTTCATTGGTATGGCTTCGGGCACCTGCTACCGCACCTGGCCGCTCCGCAAAACTTCTTCCCAAATACATCGGGCCATACCGCGTTGTAGAGCAAACGTCACTCGTCAACTATATCGTGGAGCCCATCATCCCATCCACAGACCTACGCTACCACGGCCGCGACACTGTCCATGTCTCTCGCCTCAAGCCATACTATGACCCATTAGTCGTTTCTTCTCCCTAATCCACCAAGGTGGCGTCTTTTTCTGCGGAGGGCGATTGAAGTGAAGAAGAGGGGCCTCAGCGGCATTTCTGGGCACCTCAGGGGCATCGTCGACAGCATAAGCTCGTGCTTGTTGCGCTTGGCTGGACGCTGCTGACTGCTTCGCCTTCTGCGTTCTGCTCTGCAAATAAACCCCGTTACACAACCTTTACCTGTCAGATAGTGCTCAATGTACGTGTAAATGGCTGCTAAAGGGAAATGAGCGACAGGAGCATTTGTCTTTTGCTTTCTTACGGCTTGCGCTTCGTATCTACTTCCCACCTTTAACCACCTCGAGTTCGGGGTATATACTAGTTCCATTTTATTCATGGCACTGCGGCTCAACGCTCGCTAAACCTTTCTAAAATTAAGGAGGTTACCCCCAGCAAGTATAACGTAGCAACCCTTTCTTGTCAAATAGTGCTCAATGTACATGCCATTGGCTGCTAATAGGGAATGAGAGACAGGAGCATTCGACCTTTGGTAACGCGCACGCTGCGAACTTTTTGTTGTTGAACAAAGCAAAGGAGAAATCTCCCACCTGCACCACTTTGCAGGTCAAAATGTAACACTGGGTACACACTACGACTACGACTACGACAACGAGGGACGAACGTGTGCCGCTTTAAGGAGCTTCGCTCCTAATTTCCGTCAAACCCACGACATTTCGGTCCACGACCACAGAAGCCGGGCGCGCTATGCATGACGCGACGGTCACTTATTTTGCACGATTGAAAAGCAGGCCTTCTATATTTACCACTGTCCTCCGACAGGGCTCTTGGTGAAGTGTAGTAACGCGTCAAGACCATGACAACCACGATTAGTTTTGCAAAGCGTCCTCTCGGTGCGTCCGTCCCGTTCGACTCGTTTCCAATAAGAGACGTTTTATTTTGTCGATGCAATGAGACATAGTCTGGTGGCGACAGCACCCCTGGCGTCGGCTTTGCATCCATCCATACCAAAATACTCCCAAGCATTTCCCCGAGGGTGAACATGGTTAAGTGCGAATACACGGGGTGATGCTATGAGAGGTATTTATTAATTCGCACTATTATATTTATTAATCACACTATGGTGCCTTTATGGTGTAATGGTTCCTGGGAATCGCAATTGGATCACACGGGGGAGTTTACGTTGACTCACTGGCGAACGCCAACGGATTTTAACTTTACTCCCGCTCACAACCCGCTCTCGACGGGAGACTGAGAGAGAAGGCGGGCGCGCGATGGAGAGGGGTGCGCGCACATGCAGCGAGCGAGGAGAGCGGAGGAGCGACCGAAGGGGGAGGGGGTATAAGGCGCGTTACTGACACCGATATCAGCGTCGCGTCCGTGGCTTATTCGGTAGAGCGTCGTGCTGCGGCCCGCCAAGTCCTCTTTCTTTTAATGATAGAGAGAAGACTGCGGACGCCGCCGACGGCGGTGGACGGTTTGGGGTCGCTTATAAAGTGTATTCACACTTAAAAAATAACGTATTTTCAAAGGTGACCCTGTTGGGATGTGAAGAAGTGGCACTTCGCACAGACGCGATCGGCGTTTTTGACTCGCGCCTCATCGGTGTCGTTGGTCTTGCGCTACCGACGCTTGCGTTCGGCTGCCATGGCTCGCGCCTCGTCGGTGTTGCAGCTGCGACGTCGCCTATTACTAACGCGATCGGCTCTTTTAAACCTCGCAACACCGGCGAATGCCAGATTAGGCCAAATCGCTTCAGCGCAAATTTAGGCGGGCGAAAGAGCTTCGTTTTCCAGCGCCATCTCTATCGCAGATAAACTAGTCAAAAGAGTGTCCACTCGATGCGCGCTCGATTGTTGCGAGGGTGAAGCGAGAGAGAGGGGACGCGCGACGAGCGCGCGGAAGACAAGGCAGAGACTGACGTCACCACTCACTGTGAGAGAAGGCATGATCACCGCCCCAACACCTGCGAAGAGGGGAGCAGCGCGTTGGGTGCAGAAGTGCAGCGCGTCGGCACGGAGATTCAGATGGACCGCGTTACAAAGGCTAGTCAAAGAGCTGCTTCGCATCTACAAATTGGCGGCGAATCTGCGTGCTTCACTGTTGAAGGTCGTGCAAAGACGATAGTTTTCTGTATAATGAGAGAGAATAAAACGTTTATTTCACGTTCTGCGCAGAACAAAACAAAAAAACATCGGAAAGCGGGCACTGCCAGAGATATGGATACCATCCAGGAGTAATTAGAAGAAATAAAGTTGGTATAGAAGACAAATTCACTGGTAGATGGCGCCTTGATGTAGTCGCATCTTGGAAGTTGACTGAAGAGCAGAAAACGCCCGTATTTTTGGTCACTTCGTCGTATTGCCAGCGCCACGTAACAATCATGGTGGTCTTCAAATATACGTACTAGTACCTTTTAAAAATAATATAACACACTACCTAATGACCCTGCACTGTTTTTGCGACAAAATCTGCGTTACTTTTGTTTTACATGCGAAGCAGCTTTTAGGGGCGAAGTTCCTTATGGCGTGGCTTGCGCGTCCCTCGTAGTACGTAAACACCAGTGGCACATACCCGAAATAGTGGTCCTTATGATTTTGACCTCCAAGGTGATTCCGGTGAGAGATTTCTTCTGTGCGTTGTTGAACAATAAAAGATACTGCTCAATGCACATGCTAATGGCTGCTAAGGGAGAGAGAGAGAGGAGCATTCGGCCTTTAGGTAACGCGCACGCTGTGATCCCCTTTAGCAGCTATTGGCATGTACATTGAGCACGATCTGACAAGAAAGGGTTGCTGCGTTATACTCGCTGGGTGTAACCTCCTTGGTTTTAGAAATGTTTAGCGAGCGTTGGGCCGCATAGCCATGAATACAGTGAACTAGTAATATAACATGAACTCGAGGTGGTTAAAGGTGGGAAGTAAACCCGAAGCGCAAGCCGTAAGAAAGTGTGCATGTGCCACCTCCCCTTTAGTCCTTGAAATGTCCGCTGGATGGCGGTGCTTCTATATGGAGAATATATGATGAAAAGATGCGAGATGGTGGTACTTGGAGTGCTGAATAGATGGACGAACGGACACACAGACAGATGCATGAATGGACGCATGAACGGACGCAGGCGCGGATGCATGGACGAACGCAGGGACGGACGCACGAACAGACGCACGCACGGACGGGTGGATGGACGCATGGACGGTTACACAGACGTACGCAGGAACGGACGGAAGCAAGAGCGAATGGACGGACGGATGCTTCGCCCCACTCACCATCGTTCACTCCGTGGATATGCCGCGAACTTTTTTTGACTATAGCCTGTGTAAAGGAGCGTTCACACTTGGCTTCGAAGAGAGCGAAAGCAGCGCAATTCTCCGGAAACTGGCTCGTTTCACCGCCCATGCTGCCGGAAAACCACGCCGCGCGGCCGGCGTGTAAGAAATCGGTCTGAAACGAATTTTGCAGCCACCCGAAACCACGTCAGGTTTCTGCTTTACGGCTTTGGGTGTGCCAGATCAAACCACGTGATCTAACCAGCCGGCCTCATATTCAACATGGCGGCAAAGGCGTCGCCGGTGGCTCGCATCGTCTCAAATGGAGAACTACCCGTGCAGCACAACGAAGCTCGATAGCCTCGAGGAAGTACCATGACGCCATTTACCTGATGACGTCACTCATTGAACACCGGGTTGCGTTGTTTGCTAGAACACCGCATTTCCTGCGCTTTTGCTGTAGACACCGTGTGCGCTTCCCTTTGTTTTGAAGCTCAGTGCTTAAAGAAGCGGTAAGACCTGATAATACGGGCTAGCGAACTACGAATCTGTGCCCCCGGTGGTACTCTTGTGTCTGATGTACATCATAAAATAGCTATTAGGAACCGATGCAGCCATGGGGTACGATGCAAGCAAGGTGAGCGCACGCATCCCATCTGTGACGTCAAAACGGTGGCAGCGCTGGCCTCTCTAGTGAAGCCTTCGGGGCCAACGTTGCCGGTATCGGCGTTGCGAGTACAAACGGGGAGCGCAGGAGGGGAAAGAGGGGCGGAGTGAACGAGCATGTGCAATGGGGGGGGGGGGGGGGGTGAGCGCTGCGGGCTTGGAATGTGTAGAGGAAAGAAAGGAAGAGCGAGTGTAAGTTAGCAGACGTCCCCCGCACCTGCGTTGCGAGGTGAGAGAGGCAGAGCGTAGTAGAGGACAAAAAAAAAGTGCATGCGCATTTGAAATAGTATTGTAAACGCCACGGGTAGCAATGTTTAGAGGAGAGAGAGGAGAAGCGAGCATAAGTTACGAGTCACTTCCAGCGTCAGAAGTGCGAGGGGAGATGGGGGAGCGTATGAGAGGAGAGAAGGGGGAGCGAACGCGCATGCGCAGAAGGGTGGTCACGCAGCGCACCGGATCGAGCTCAGTCCAAGCTGCTTCGTATCTAAAGGAAGTGACCCACTCCATGTAACGATAGCCTCGATGTACGTACATGCATCGGTCGTAAATAATCAATACTGATCCGCAGGAAAAAATACGTGTTTTACAGTACATTGTAAACTGTGACAGCTGCTGTCGTAAACCGAGCAACAGTTCCATTTCATACACACGTGCTGCGTATGCACAGTTCATTAGAATATAAAAAAGAATATTTCCGCATGTGCTAGGCTGCCAGCATCTGAATCAACGTCGCAGTGGAAATCACTGTCAAAAGTACGAAATTCGCGAGAACAATCTAAGTGGTTATTGCTTCATAAAACAGGAAACGAGGATCCCGAACACAATTACGAGTCTGCCATTTTTTCGAGTTGCGCGTAAGTCACATTAAAAAAAGCGTAAATCTTTCCTGACGTGTACTGCCCACAGACCCTAATACAGCGTTATCATCTAGCTTCTTTTATAATTAGTGCGATTGCTAATATTCTTAAGCGTGCTTCCTTCCCCACAATGTCAGATTTCCCAACACTGTCAGCCATACACCAGTGACACGCTAAACAAAACCCCGACAGCTTCGTAGTCCATTAGGAATTTAATTATGATATGGCATTCGGGCTTTGAGGACAATAACATATAATTGTACAGGGAGGCTAATTGTAGAGGCAAGCAAGTAGAAATCTCGGCTAGCAGGATCAATAAAATTTGCTTGATTACTTGTCGCGTAGCAGTTGGATTGCAAAAGAAAAGCAATTCACGATGATAACTTTTTCGTGTCACTTTTACTGACTGGTGGCGCCCCTTACACCTCATGAAACAAAGACCAGATACTGACTTTCGGCCGAATAATACTGCCTGCACATTGGGTTGGTGCTGTTGTATAAGTAGTATGCTACACTGCAAGAATTTTAATATGCGAAGCATTTCTCGCTTTGGCCTAAGTCCCACGCAGGCGGCGTCCGCACTCATACTACACATTAGCGACTCGCATCCTTCGTCCTCTCCAACGACTGCGTGTTACTCTCTGAATTTCTCTCCTACCACCTGTTTGCGTTCGCTCCCCACTCTCTCTCCTCTAAGCATCCTTCCCAGTGTTGCAACACCCCCATAGCGCATGCGCGTCCTCTCTCTCTCTCTCCCTCTCTATCTCCTCTATTACGCCCCCTCCTCAACTCGCAACGCTGACACAAACAGCGACTGCTAGCGAGTTCCTGGTTTGAAAAAAAAAAAAAAAGACTGCTTGCGCTGCACAACAATTCACTGGCCACCCCGTATTAATAGGCACTAGATCTTGACCTCCAATGTAGTGCCGGCGGGAGATTTCTCCTGTGAGTTTTCAAACAATAAAAATTCCCTGCGCGCGCGTTAATTAAAAGTGGACTGTGAGTCTCTGTGTTCAATCGGGGTCTTCTGTCTCTCACTGCCGATTAGCAGTGACTGATATGTTCCAGTAGGAAACACCGGCTCATCACTGCGAGCTTTGCGCCTCCCTAGGTTTCTCTCCTGCGCAATGCCGTGATAAGCGCCAGCGTTGATGTCGCAGCCTGTGTAAGCGTTAGTGCTCACTGCTTCGCATCTGCACATGGTTCCCTTTAACAGGATATGGAATCTTTTTGTTCATCTGAAGGTACATCCATTTTGGCTGGTTCGACCTAAAAGAGCTTCATTCAGGCTGCTCCGTGGAAAAAGCCTTTAACTGCAGAAGAACACTTTAGGGGTCCGGGCTGTCTTGCTGTCATCGTTGCTTGGCTGTAAACAAAACAAAACAACATATAAGATAGTCATCTGTGGCATCTCAAACCAAAAAGATATCTTCTTTCTTTTTGTTCTTCAGGCACCTTGATGGTGATATTAAGCTCTCAGCACTTTAGGAGCCGGGGCTGTTATGCTGTCATCCCATTCCATAATGCAAGGAAGACCACGCCTTAACATCGGGTAAGGTGCCCGAGATGAACGGAACTGTAGGTCGACCGACCCATGCGCTGCTTCGTATGCGACTGGTGGTTCTCTTTTGAGGGAGATCGTGTAACTTTTTCCTCTTCACCTCTATCTCTCTCTCCTTTGTGTGTTACCACTTAGAAAGTCACTAATGTATGGAATCGTATTATGTAAAACTTTGTTTTGTATGCATGATTGGCGTCTCTCTCGAAAGAATTTAGGCGCTGATTTGCAGATATTAGGTTTCATACTAAAAAGTGAGCAAATCAGAGTCAGTAGGTCATTTATGGCTAAGAAAGTGCATTTTCTGGTGCAAGGATTAAGGCAACGGTACCGTTCTACCCATACTGAAAGGTCACCGATCCCTCATGAGCATGACGTCATAGACAAAAATAGAGAAAATTGGGGGCCCTGCAACTGTAAGTGTTAAATGCAATAGTGATATGCTGTTCTTAGTGTGTACTTCAAACACTGAGTGTATGAAATGTCTACGAACTTGTTATGCCCCCACAACGTGGCCCAAAGGGTTACGCAACATGTGTGCCCATTGTAGCGGGTGACCGGCTTTAAACTATAAAGTCTTACGATATTCCCATCTTATGATGTGCGATGGCAACTTAGGCTTGTACCACGCATTGGTATAGTAATATTTCATGTATTGTGAAGCATGTATACAAGACTCGTGTGTCTGTAAAGCATGAAAGTTACTTTCCCTGCGTTTTCGAAGAGAGGAAAATGTTTTCACTGTGTTAACAAGTAGAGACGTGAATCTGTGATAGAACACCCGCTTACCACTGAATTACCCGGGTTCAATCTCCACTCAGACCCATAATATTTTATTATTTATTTTATTTGCGCCTTTTTCGATCTTGCGATCACGGAAAGATGCTCGGTCTTTTGCTCACAACCAATGACGTCATAAGCGGAATTCCAGCGAAGGAAAGAGAGAGAGAGAATTTATTAGAAGGCAGAGAGGTCGGCCTGAGCTAGTTTTCTCTAGCCTGCTACTCTACAGATGGGATAAGGGAAAGGGGAAGGAAAGAGGAATGAAGGGTGATGATGGGGACAAGAGGGGGTGGTGCGTTTGTACGGTAGCCACTTAGCATAGTACCCTACAGTCTAGTTTCTAGTCCAGTGCTTTTTATAAAGTCTAGAACAGCCTTTGTAGCAGTTTTTGACACTGTTTGGTCGTTCATTGCTGACAATATGTGGCTTTCACTTAATGGTGTTCGTCCAATGCTTGCCAACGGTGCAGTTACCAGAAGAAAGGAAAATGGGAGGAAAGGAACGGCAGGGAGGTTAACCCGCCTATAGCCGGTTTGCTACCCTTCACATGGGAGGGGATAGGGGAGATGAAAGATAGAGAGCAGAGAAGCAAGAGAGATAAACACAGCACATTCGGCAGCACACGCGCGCACACCCAGTCATAATCCAGTCTTGTCTTTCGCGGTGTGTCACATTGCTGTTACAGTCGCTTGTTCAAGTCGGTCTCGCGTGAGAATTTTAACAGAGCTTTCGTCGCCTTCTGTTGCAATGTCTTCTCTCGGGCACTTGACAGAATGTCCACAGACATTTGGCTGTTGTCGATGCGCGCGAAAGCGGACGCCAGTGACTGTCTCTGGATTTCATACAACGGACAGTCACACAGGATGTGGTGTAGCGTCTCTTCGCAATGACAGGCATGGCAGAGAGCGTTGTCGGCCATTCCTATGACAAAGGAGTAAGATTTTGTAAATGCCACCCCCAGTCATAAGCGATGAAGAAGGGTGGCTTCTCTTCAGTTGAGCCCTGTGGGCATGCGGAGAGCCATCCAAGAGACAGGTGGTGTTGACAATTAGTCTCGTTGCTTGGTGGGCACCATGGTGAAAACGTGATTTTACGCGCAAGTCGTCGAAGATTACTGGCTGCATTGGCTGCGAAAGTGGTATGGCTTCTCGTATTCCTTCAAGAGCTGTCCGCGCTGCAGTATGGGCATGTTCATTCCCTATGACGCCGCAGTGACTTGGCAGCCACTGAAGCGTCACATGATGCCCTTTCTCGTGTGAAGTGTGGAGAAGGCGCCAAATTTTGCAAACAGGCTGTTCATACGGCCTGCGACGCAGAGCTGAGAACAAAGATTGTAGGGCAGCTCTTGAGTCGCTGAAAATCGACGACTGTTGAGGTGGTTCCTGATTCCCCACACAAAGTGCAGCGCGCAAAGCAGCTAGTTCCTCTGCTGTAGATGCCGTGGAGTGGTCAGTCCTAAAGCTGATGGTAACACCTCTTGCTGGGTCAACCACTGCACCTGACGAACACTGGCGGTTCGTGGAGCCATAGGTATTTGTATGTACACTGTCTGAATATTTCTCGTGCGAAAGAAGAAGAGACAGTTGTTTCACCACGGGCGATGAAAGCTCAGATTTTCTCCGGATCCCTGGTACACTAAGATGCACTGTGGGTCAAAAAAGACACCAAGGGGGTATCGACGGTTTAGATGCAGAAGTGACGCCTGAGGGAAGTTTCTCGTTGTACTTCACAATCATTTTAGCGAACGATGCTTGACACCTCTCTGAAGGCAACAGTGCAAGGTGATGACAGGGAGCCCGTGCGAAGTGTCTGATGTGCGTTTTCAGGACTTCTGCAGCAATGTGAGTTTGTATCGGATAGTCACCAGCAATTGCAATTGTTGCCTCTGTTGATCAACATCTGGGCAGACCAAGGCACACTCTCAGTGCTTGGGCTTGTACTGCCTGTAGAATACGAACATTGGTCTTGCAGGTATTGCTCAGCAAGGGCAAGCTATATCTCAGAAAACCGATAAACAGGGAACTTTGTAGAGTTCCATCATTGCCTCTACTGACATCCTCTACGTCTTTCCTGCCAGAAACTTGAACAATTGGCAAATAGCGGTCAGGCACTTCTTCATATAGGCCACATGCGGACTCCGACAGTGGTCCCTATCAATAATAATGCCCAGAAACCGGTGGGTTCTGGCGTAAGAAATGCGTTGCCCGCAGATTGAGATGACTTAAGGGGTTATTGCTTTACGACCTATTTGACGCTATTGTGGTAAAAGCGTTTTAGATAAAGATAGGTAATTGAGGAACAGTTATGAACCACAGTTAAACGAACTACAATCTGGGTTCACTAAAAACAAAAAAGCAAGGCCTAACCGCCAAACACGCCTACATATTTTAAAAGTCCGAGTAGTGCCTTCATGACGTCTGCGGATAACTCCGCCAGCCACTCCTCCAGTGTCACAGGTCTCAGGTTTGTAGGTCTGCGCTTGAAGATCTCGCCCATAGCTGCACGGCCACCCGGATAATTCAGCTCATGATCACTCGTGAATGCCACTTAGCCACTGTAGCATTCTTCATGTGATATCAGCCTGCCTACGTGCGTCTTATATATATATATATATATATATATATGTATATATTGAATTAACTTGAAGATAGCACATAAGAAAAGGATCGTATTTACTAACGTTTCGGCCGTGGCACGGCCTTCGTCAGAGTAACAAGGCCATGCCACGGCCGAAACGTTAGTAAATACGATCCTTTTCTTATGTGCTATCTTCAAGTTAATTGAATATAGAAAATACCCGGACCTGTCGTGCCTTCCCTTCTAGTTCTATATATATATATATATATAAGCAGCTCCCATTCGGTATCAGCTGGTGACGTCATTTCAAATATCTCAGTTGTATCATAGTCCTTCACACATGCATGTCCTAAACTTACCTTGAGGTGTAAACGTACCACGACGTACCATGGACAACAGCTGTGTTATAATTCTCGACTTATCTTGCGCGAGGTGATGGCATCTCTAACACACGCAATATTCACAAAATATGTGTGCCTCTTACTGTTGTAAAACTTAATATAGCACCGGAAATGTAAGCGCGTGGCTTATATTGAATTCAGCTCAAGCCGGTTCGTTGATACATAAATAAATAGAGCGGAAGTTTCATTTTTCTTCATTTCTCTTTTACTCCGACATGTGTGTGTACATATGCAATTTTTTCTAGCAGCCCTAGTGAAAATGCGCCATGCTCTTTCCTAAATTAATTTTGTTTTAGTTTTTTTTAATTTTCTTTGAGATATTATTCAGCCATATTGTATCTACAAAAAGCATCCATATGGAAGAAATTATCGCTCACCCTACTTAGGTGGTTTCTAATTCGGCGCTTCATTGCTGCTGGTATGTACGATGCCTCAGAGTGCCAAAGAGCTGCATAGTCTCAACAGTTCCCGGGCAAACCACAATTAGTAATATTGTTTTTGTATGCTATAATAACCTTTACGTATTCTCCTAGATGGTTGCCCTCCGTGGTGGTCTAGTGGCTAAGGTACTCGGCTGCTGACCCGCAGGTCGCGAGATCGAATCCCGGCTGTGAAGCCTGCCTTTTCGATGGTGGCGAACATTCTGTAGGCCTGTGTGCTCAGATTTGGGTGCACGGTAAAGAACCGCACGTGGTCAAAATTTTCGGAGTCCTCCACTACGGCGTCTCTTATAATAATGTGGTGGTTTTGGGACGTGAAACCCTACATATTATAACATCAAGTAATTCCTCTAGATGGTTTCAAATGTCTTCACCACCCACATGCATAAAATGTCTTCTCAGTTACTTGGAAGAAACTTGGGAGAAAAAAAATTCAGCAGATCCCACGTGCATGGGGAATCGATGTCATACGAAGCATGTGAAGGGAAGGTGACAGCGTTGCAACATTTTATTGAGCGAAACGTTAGAAAACGATGCTGAATATATGTCCATATGATCTATGCGCAAACAAAAGTTAAACATTCACATGTTTACTGCTGCGTAATGATGCCAACAGCAATATGAACAATGCCAATACTAGAAGCGATAAGCTGATAAGTCCCTTGTGGCAGCAAGAATGGCGGCCCCGGACACTGCTAGGTACATGGGATTCAGTGGATGTTGCTTCTCTACAATGGTCGTTAAACCGGCGAGACGGCTGCATGATAGGAGTACGTATGTACTGTTTATAAGAATTGGATAGCCAGCACTGCAACAACGATTGACGGAACATGTCAATTGTGGCTGCAGTGCTGGCTATGCATAGTATATCGAAATTTTTTCTCTCTGACAACACTCACTATTTTTATTTACAACCAACGACGCTGATACCGACATTCCTGTGAAATAAGCTCTCTAACGCCTTGAGGAATCCTTTAGTGTCACTAGCTCAAAATATTTTTTACGCACAATATACAAAATTTCGATTGATGCCCACAATTGCGTAACAACGTGTGTTCTCAAAATTTACGCTTCTGCCATAAGTTGAGCTGTTTCCACTGTGACAAGCACGTGTACCTCTAAACGATTGCGCATGCAATGACGAACAGTCCTGTTGTGAAACGGTGGTTTCACCTGTCCACTACTAAATTTTTTCCGTAGTGCCTTGTGAAACTTTTCATATGTATTTCCTCCAACTAGGTTCTGACGCATCGATATTTATGATTGCAACTAGCACTGAAAAGAAAATCAAAGAGAATCTCTTGACATTGCTGAGTACGTTCGTTCGGCCTGTACTTTTTGCTGTACTCACTTAGCTGTTGCGAATATCACCACTCTGATATGGGTTAGTGTCTTTATTTACAGGATGAGTATACGTCATTGGCTCGACTTCATGGCCAGCTGCTGTGCATCCGCCCTTCACAGCGTGCTACATTGACGTTGATAATGTGCACTAGCAAGCGTTGCATCCAGGGCCTTCATGCTTAAAACGACTGCTGCTTTCACGTTTGACGAGAAGCGTATGCACTGAAGCACCCCCTTAGTCGCTTGGAGCTTCGTGCCGCAAACGGGTGGTTGTCTCTTTTCCCTTACTCATAGCTGTGTTCATAGCTCGAGTCAAGTATTTATTTGGCCAGATTTCAAGTACCGTTCTGCGGTATTAGCAATCTGACGAATTTTGCCACAAGAGTTCCCCTTGTTCTGAAATTTCGCATCAGCGACAAAGGCAAGTCGGTTACGCTCTTTTCGTTTTCAAGGAACCGTCTTAGGTTAATCTTGGTATTAAGCGCTAAACATTTACACAGGAACACAAGATAGATTATACCAACTGGCCCAGTATAACTTCTTATTACGTCTTACGTTCTTTAGGTTCGGCGCTGTTGAGTCGTGGGGATGGCGCACCGCCGCCACCCCGAAAGTAGCGGGTTTTATCTAAACTACAGCAGTCGCATTTTCACAAAGATGAAGCTATATATACCTTTGTAACGTGTGATGCAGTGCGCAATAAACAATACCAGATGGGAGAAATTTTTGGAGCCTTCTATTGCAACGACTCCGATAATTACGTAATGATTTTGAAACGTGAAACCCCCGATATTATTGTAAAAGGTTATTTTGAGCAAGTAATTTTGGGCAGCCATTTAACACGTAACTCTCATACCCACTCATTTGGACAGCTTACCTCTTTACTTGAAATATTGATGGATCTTTTCAGTGATTGCAGGTTACTAGAGGCAATGTCTTTTTTTGTATGTGCAATACGAAACACTCCGTACAGGAGAACAGAGGCAATACAGGAAATGTGTTCACGTGTTCTTTCAGCAATTATTTTGCATCTCTTCATGTACCGTTAAGAAATTCTTCAAGGTAATCAAAGGAAATTGAAGACTGTTGAAAAAACAAGGGATGTTATTCGCCGGTGCTATGATTCGGCCACGATTCATTTTCTTGCCGCCATGGGTAGCATTTCTTCGTGATACATGCCTGTACTTCACGATGAATAACTTGATCAATATGTGACTTTTAATGTCCCAAAACCACCATATGATTATGAGAGACGCTTTAGTGGAGGGCTCCGGAAATTTTGACCACCTGGGGCTCTTTAACGCGCACCCACTTCACAATGAAATACTGCGGTATGAGGTGCCACTGCGTAGCCATCGTGCGGCGCAGTAACTATCAATATTCTGATGGTTTGTGCAGCAATGAGTGAAAGCCAGCGTAATCAACTCTTCTTTTATTTCACATTCCTCTTCACGCTTCCAGGCCAAAATGAACGAAGATTCACTCATCCAAGTTGACGGCCTGCTGGTGAACGACTTCCTTCGCGCGGAAAATGTTCGCGCGGCGATGAAGTACCAACCGCGAGACGATGACGTGTTCATTGCCACATATCCAAAGTGTGGCACAACCTGGACCCAGTACATCGTGTGCAACATCTTCACGGGCGGCAACGCCCCGAACAACGTCACTGATTTCCTACTGCAGGCGCCCTACTTTGATTTCATGGGTGCTGACGCTCCGAAGAAGATGCCGAGGCCCGGGGCTCTGATGACCCACTTACCATTTAACATGCGTCGCCACTCCAACAAGGCCAGGTACTTTCTTCGATTTGATGACTACCGCAATTGTATCATTGGATGTATCTGACATAGGTTTACAATAATTTTGTGCATTTCTAAACTGAGAAATTGTTTGGATAGATAGATAGATAGATAGATAGATAGATAGATAGATAGATAGATAGATAGATAGATAGGTAGATAGATAGATAGATAGAGATAGATAGATAGATAGATAGATAGATAGATAGATAGATAGATAGATAGATAGATAGATAGATAGATAGACAGACAGACAGACAGATAGATAGATAGATAGATAGATAGATAGATAGATAGATAGATAGATAGATAGATAGATAGATAGATAGATAGACAGACAGACAGACAGACAGATAGATAGATAGATAGATAGATAGATAGATAGATAGATAGATAGATAGATAGATAGATAGATAGATAGATAGATAGATAGATAGATAGATAGATAGATAGATAGATAGATAGATAGATAGATAGATAGATAGATAGATAGATAGATAGATAGATAGACAGACAGACAGACAGACAGACAGAAGACAGACAGACAGAAGACAGACAGACAGACAGACAGATAGATAGATAGATAGATAGATAGATAGATAGATAGATAGATAGATAGATAGATAGATAGATAGATAGATAGATAGATAGATAGATAGATAGATAGATACTGTAAAGGTATGTCTGGTTAGTGGTCGTATGCACCGCACTTAGAAATAGTCGCGTGAATAGGAAGCACCTCGAAAGTGTAGTTTCAGTAGATGGGTGTAAGAAAATTTTATACATATATTTTTCAGGGTCTTTATTAATATTTATTCATTGTATCGCTGCGAAACTGCCTCCACATGGGAAAAATATAGGACCAGCATAGCATATTCTGGATTTCCTCCCACATGAAAATTGATTTGATTTGTGGGGTTTAACGTCCCAAAAGCACCATTTGATTATGAGAGACGCCATAGTGGAGGGCTCCGGAAATTCGGACCACCTGGGGTTCTTTAACGTGCACCCAAATTTGAGTAGAGGGCACATAAAAATTTAAAAATATGTCTGTCTGGGATGTGTCTACTGCTAAGCGGGGTGGAGCGGGCTCATTTGCTGTTATAATGGCCGGATTTTATTGTGACTGCACAGAAGAAAATAGTTCGAATGTTACCCCTATAGTTACATATTGGTGTATGCGTTAAGAAATGCAGGGTTGTCAATATTATTCCAATGTCCTTCTTTACCATGTGTCACACAGTCGTTACCGTAACTGTAGTGTGTACAATGCAATATTTTATTTCTTTATATTTTGGACGTTTTTATTTCCAGAAAAAGGCAGCACACTTGTTTTTTCGCGAGCACCGCTTTATGGATACACGAGAAGTACAATACTTTCCGTAAAAAAGAAAAAATGAGCGCTATATGAGCAGCTTGATAGATTACAAATTTAACTTTTTTTTTCCTTTTCGGCACAGGAAAATGCACTTCTTTGAAACAAACACACACACAAAAAGGAGTTGAATGAACATATTCAAACTACGTGGAAACAGTGACAAACGAAACAGCTGTCTCATAAAACAGTCGTTTTTGCCGAACATCCCTGAACTATAATCTGCAGCGCTCGCACGTGTGGAGTGATTCACTAAAGAGGAAAAATATATACGTCACATGCTCTGAAAAGCGACTTCCGTAAGACATATACTTCATGCGGAAATCTTTTAAGAACCAGATTTGTCACCTGCCGTGATAGTTTACCACTAAAGGAACGCTTGCTTCTCTCTAAGTGTGACTTGAGCAGATGCTCATATGAGTGCTTGCCGCATGTTTCAAGGTAAATGAAAATATATTTTGTTTATCTATTAATTTATTTTTTACCCACAGGGCCAAATGGTATTACAGAGGGGGGCTGGTCATTACAACAAATGTAACTGAACAAAGACCAGTGAATGTGGTTTGATCGCAAAAACAATCTGTTGCAAATAGAATGTTTGCTAGTACGTTTATATGGTAATGCATGTTAGGTAATACAACACGGAACCTAAATATGCCGTCTTAGCTTATGCCACGAAAAGCTTAATACACGATGTTGGCTAATGCATCGCAGAAGATGTTATCACTAATAGTGATAATGTCACCGGGAAGTATGTTGCACTCCTTTGATGTACAAAGCAAAAATGAATTGAAGAACGTTTATTGTGTTGCATGAAGAGATGCCGACATTGTAACGGGGTATGCGGCGGGATATGTGCTCAGGGCGAAGAAGTAGTTGATCATGCAGGAAGAGATGATGGTACATCGTGTGAATAGTGTTAAACGGGATACTTTTCTGTTTTTGCACACCGAGAGAACTGAGTACCAGGGAAGTTTTCGTGATTCATATGCTTGCTGTTCTGTTATAAATACACAATATAAAGTGAACAGAGTTATACTGAACAAGTTCAAGGGAGATAGAGAAATAAAGAGGAAAGGCAGAGAGGTTAACCAAGCTTGACTCTGTTGGCTACCCTACACTTGTGGTGGGGGAAAGGCGAATAATAGAAAGGAAAGAGAGAGAAAAGAAGAGGGGTAAGAAAGAGCCTGGATGAATAGTCAGCTCGAGACTACACAGCACGGTCTTACGCTGTTCTTTCACAAGCGCTCGTGAAGTGTGGTAGTTCTTAAGAAGTACAAGAGGGCTCTCGTGGTTTTGCACGTAAGGGAAGTTCACAGATTAAAATAGTGGGGTCGCACACGGCTGTAGCATATTCTAGGTACGGGCGTATTAGCGTTTCATAAAGCTGCAGTTTTAGGCCATATGGAACAATAAAAATGTTACGTCGTAAATAGCCAAGCATGCGATTAGCATTGTTACTTATGTATCAAGTATGACGTGACCAGGTGAAATAGGGTTTTATGTTAACTCCAAGATACTTATAAGAGTTAGCAGAATGCAGATGAATGTTATTAAGATGACTTACCTCTGCTGCTAATAATAGCTCACGAAGCGCATGATCTCATTTCATCGAATGCCACTTTTATATGATAGTTTTGACGTGTCTCACGCCCCAAACCAGGCTATAGTTATGAGAGATGCCGTAGTGAAGGGTTCGGGAAATTTTAACCATACAAATTCACACTCGTCTAACTAATCGTGCGTAATTTTAAGAACCATCACAGAGTTTCCAAAGGGTGACGCCAGAAACACCGAAACTTTACGCACCGTGTTCGCTGGAAGGGCGGTCATTCAGCTGCGCAACGCGCGATCTTCGCTTCACGTAATCGCAGTAAAGCGCATTCTCACGCTTCTCGCATAAAGCAGATGTAAATTTCGGATGGTAAATTTACTAAGATTTAGATAAACAACTCGTATCACGCGCGAAGGACCATTGGTCGGCATGCTCTGCTAGAATGAGACAGTCTCTCCCAGGCGGCATGGTTCCCGCTCAACGCGTCATCATATAAATGACGTAACGTGTGACGCAGCACAGGGCGGGCCTTCCGGCACACCCGGTGCGTAAAGTTTCGGTTTTTCCAGCATCTCGGTTTGTAAACTCAGTGATGGATCTCTGAAACTTGGTTGGTTGGCAAGAACTTTATTGGAAGTCCGGCAGAGCTTTCGCCGACCGGACCTTAGGTCTCCCGCGTGGAGACCTCAAGACCTTGCCTGGCGGCTGCATCACGGGCCTGCTGGACGGCCCAGAGTTGGTCGCCGAGGCTGAGGCTGCACAGGGCAGCGGCCCACTGCGGCGGAAGGATTCTAGTTGAGCACCTTGCAGATTTATCTCGGAAACAACGCAGGATAATTTTTTTTTCGATTTGTAAAAACTAGGCTCACCAGAATTTGTGAATGAACAACTTCGTCATATAGACAGCCGCCTCAAATTGATAATAAAAACTTTATTTTAAATATTTTGGTTAATTATACATTGCCGAGTGTTGGAATTAGGAGTAAAAAATCTCCGCCTTGGCCTAGAAATAGGTTGCGAAGAGGACAAGTGCCTACCTAATATAGCTTTTAGGGGAAAAATCAATACTGCCTGAAGAAAACCTCCTCTCTCTCTCTCTCTCTCTCTCTCTCTCTCTCTATATATATATATATATATATATATATATATATATATATATATATATGTATGTATGTATACCGAAAACAAAAGTGATGCTGGGTCCGGGTAAGATTATCCGTATAGGGAAGAAGACGCACGTACAAAGTGCTTTTATTGACGTTTCGGCCGTGGGTCCGGCCTTCATCAGATTCTGATGAAGGCCGGACCCAAGGCCGAAACGTCAATAAAATCACTTCGTACGTGCGTCTTCTTCCCTATACGGATATATATATATATATATATATATATATATATATATATATATATATATATATATATATATATATATATATGTGTGTGTGTGTGTGTGTGTGTGTGTGTGTGTGTGTGTGTGTGTGTGTGTGTGTTTGTGTGAGTCTGTGTAGAGAGGGAGAGAGAAAATTTTTTTAGGCAATGCATACATATTCTTTCTCAAAAAACCATTCGCAACTTTAGCGATTCATGCGGCACCTAGCGGCAATATAGGGAAGCTCCAAACCGTCCAAGTGCCAGTCGTATACAGTAGGGGCACGGTAGGATGGTGGCGCCCGTGAAGAAAAAACGAATGGCCAAGCACATTTCTTCTTTCCAGCTGAGGCACCTGTGTTAACTTGCTGACTCGAACCTATTAAATGACCATTTTATCCAGTGACTGCATGTCGCTGCGGCGTCCGTACTATGTAAACAAATTTCGCAGAGACGCGGTGCGCCATGAGCATTACACACACCATGCGACCACTTGAAGAACGTCGCTCGCACTTGTGGGCCCACTGGTGCCGACTAAAATAAGATGCTCCGCGTCAACAAACCGCTCCCCTTCTACGAAACAGCGCGAACTGCAATCACATTTCAGAAAACTGCATATTTGTGTTAGCGACAGCGGACGCGGTGGCATCCGTGAATCCGCCATGCTGTAAATCCGCAGCGCCCTCTCATGTTCATTTGAGTTGCGAATAGTAAGCAGGCACTTGTCTTCTAAGTCAAGTTCTAGACAGTGGCGGAAACATTCTGCCACTAATTACATCACTCAGGAATAAGTATTTACAAGAATAATCAACGATTTTTTCTATAAATTGTATGGCAGTTTGATAAAGGCGAAGTTGTTCTACGTCACAAGTTATAGCGAGCCTAGTTCTTAAAAATGAAAAAAAAAACATCTCAAACGTAATTTTGAAGATCTGTCGTCGAATTTTCAGCCGCTATGCCGGAGAAATCAAAACTAAACGCACGTTTGTTTCGGTTTGTACGTTTACACTAAGCGTCTTTTATTCATACAATAGATCACTAATACTGTTTTTTTATCTACATGTTGGCGGAGAGGATACGGCGCGGCAGCAGTAATCGTTAAGTAAGCTTTACGCGCCGCTTCCATGTCATCATCTTGTTCTTGTTTACCTTCACTTGTGGCTCATACCCACTGTTGAAAATTAGCCAATAATTGACTGATCTTATAAAATAATGCTCCATTTCAGAGCAAATGAACTTATAAAATTAAAACGTTACAAATGTTAGAATGAAATTTCGATGACCACTGTGCTGAATCTAGGGTAAAGTTTTTTACTAGTAACAGACCAAATCCTAACTTTAAAAAAGCAGTTATGCGTACGTCGACACAGAAGAATATTAAGATTAGTTTGTTAGTCTTTTGGTTTCGTTTAGATAATTCCGCACTGCCTCACAAACTTTCGCACTGGCAAACCCAGAAATAGAGGCTCCAAATGACCGTATCACGGGCATGGATAAATTCATTTCAAACGCACGTAAAGCATTTTCTAACTTAGATCTACGAGCTGTAGTAAATCACCTACATGTACAAACGTAATGATTCGTAGTTTCTGGCTCGCCACAGAAAGCGCACATTGTGGAAAGAGCCCAACCAGACCTGTGTTGGTAGAAATTTACATTCGGCACCCTGCATCACAGTGTCGTATTTACGACTTTAGTTTACATGGGGCACAAAAGGATCGATGCCAGTGTTATAATTCGTGACGATATTCTGCGTAATTTGTGAGTAATGTACCTGCGAAGCTTTCTTAACGGCACGCCTGCGAAATCGCGCAGCCATTAGTTAAGTAGATGGTAGAAAACATGGTGAAATAGGCCGACTTATTGATTACTTCGCTAAAAAATTGGTCGTTTCACTTAAGAGCAAATCTTTATGACCCGGCACACAAACTAATCTAACTTTTTTTTTCAAATTTGGGGGTAATATTGCACCAAACGCCTTTATTATGTGCTATTCAGCTTCAACAGAGAGTACAGTACCAATAAACTGAGAATCTGTAATTACAACAGCCAATGAAATTCCCACGTTTAACTTTCGTAAGGCGAGGACCACTGCCAGAAGCTCAGTCACAAAAGCGGGTATGAAATCAGGTATTCGGAGCGATCATGACCAATCCAAGTTCAGGCTGAATATACCAACAGCTGACTTTTCGTCGCACTGTGATGCATCTGTAGCAACAACTAAACTTGTTTTGATGCTCTGCAAGTGTTCTTGCAATAAACCATCTACAGTGTGATTGGGAAGTAACTTTGTATTATTAGAGAAAATGTTGTCGAATTTAATGTCCACGTGGGGTTAATTATCACTAGTCTGCCTTATCTCGCTGATACGCACATTGAGCGGGTCCAGTAGACATTGTACAAACATAACTTGTGGGGTTTGAAACCGTGGCTATCTAACAACAAAATATAATTCTGGGGAGGATAAAAATACTGTTTCCGACTGCTGGCGTGGTGACTCATGAATTCTTGAAAACTTCATAATGGTCAAGATACCAAACCTGCACGAAATAGAAGAAACCTTCGATTCTAGGAATAAAACACAGTTAGAAACTGTTTTAGACCAAGGCGTAAGCGTATTAATTCTCTTTTTAAAAGAATAAGAGGCCTGATTTTGTAGGCTGGAGCACCAGAGAAAAGCACGGATCCATATTTCAGAATAGGACGAACATAATTCGATATATCATTATAGTGTATCTCTTCTCATGCCCATTCGGTAGTTGCTTATCCCACATAACATGCCGATGGCTCGTGCACCCTTTCCAGCTATGTATTCAGTGTGTTGGTGCCAGTTGAGAGATGCATGCTAAATTACCCCAAGATATTTAATATATTCCACATGTGGTACGTCCTCAGAATAGTAACATAATGAGATGTGCACGGGGTAATTCAAGGGGAAGACAAGAAGGCCACATTCACCAGGATTCAGTAAGAAGTGATTGTCATCAAGCCAGTTCTTCTAGGTGTTAAGAGAAGACTGCAGGTGGTCGTATAACGTGTGAGTGGTGTCTGCCGTTGCCAATAAGGCGATATCGTCTGCATAAACATTAGTTGTTATGCCCTAGTTACGTGTAATGTTGCTTATTAGCACATGAAATAACACTGGAGACAGCCCTGAGCTTTGCGACAGTCCTCTCGTTTGTGTGGGCATAGTCGATGAAAAACTGCCTTTGAGACAATAAAACTTCCTGTCCAAAAGGAACTTGTGAATTCATGTTACTTTGTATGCCGGAAAATTGAAGGATTCCAGTCGATCTATCAGCATACCATGCTCTACAGTATCGTATGCTTTAGCGATATCCAAAGTAAATAACGCTGCATAATTCTACCATCAGGCTAACTGTATAGGGCTTTCTAAATCAACATGAGCATTCCATGTGGAACACCCAGCCCTGAACCTGATTTGATAGTGGTTTAGAATTGACCTTTCGTCAATAAATCTATTGATTCGAGTATGGATAATTCTCTCAATCAATTTGACCAGATTCGATGTCAAGGCAATTGGCCTTAGGTTGTCCAATATGTACCTGCCGTCTTGTTTCTTTGGCAGCCGTATAATTTTAGCTATAGTTTCCATCCTTGTGGTGTACATGAGCTTTTCAACTAATAATTCACAATATTTAAAAGAACTTAAGATAATTCTTGAAGTACAACTTCAACATGTAATTTGTAATTGGTAATTTAAGATGGAAATTCAAGGACCTTACCGGAAATAAGTAATCAGTACCACTACATAGTGCTGCTTGTACATATTTCGATTTCCACACCTTCCAGGTACATCTATGTGGCCCGAAACCCTTATGACTGCGCCGTCTCTTACTACCATTACCTCCTGGGACACACGCCCAAGACCTGCTCTGACGTTTCCTTCGAAACATTCGTAAAGGCATTCATCACTGGACGCGTGCCCTACGGAGACTACTTCGACCACCTCATACCTTGGTACGAGCACCGGCAGGATCCCAACGTCCTCTTCTTCACGTACGAAGACCTCAAAAAGGACACATCCTCCTGGGTGTTGAAGATCGCCGACTTTCTCGGTAAACAAGAGTACGGAGACGCACTGCGGGCTGACTCAAAGCTCTTTCAGAGAATCCTGGACTCCTGTAGCCTTGGCAACATGCGGGAAGTGTTCGACTGCAGGTGCGACGGCTTTGTGGATGCATTGTTAGAGCTGCCTGAGGACAAGAGGCTCGAGTCTATGGAGGTTTACAGGAAGAAAGGCGTCACCAAACAGGAGTCCCACGAGGGATCGGGCCGCGTGCGCAAGGGCAAGATTGGTGACTGGAAGAACCACTTCACGACGCCCGAGCTCTTAGACACGATGAAGTGCTGGATCGATGAGAAGACGAAAGGCACAGACGTGATGCGGCTTTGGGAAGACTTGAACCTGCCTTGACTCGTTTGCGTTACACAAGCGAGACCTCGTTTAGCGCATGTTTTTAATCAGAAAGAACACTCATCAGCATATGAAAAGGGTCTGATCATTAGACACAGTGCTTGAACAGGGCCTCGCAGGAAAATTGTTATAGTAACGTCATCACGGTCGCAAACGCCCGACCCATAGATAATAACACTTGTGCACTTGTCTCACTCGAACGTTCTTTTATTCGCTCAGTAATCGTTATCATAGTTTAGTGTATAAAATGGGGCGCTTATAGTTCACTGCTGTTTGAGCACAAGACACATTTAAATGCTTAGAACAGGCACCATAGCACCTACAGCTTTCCTGATAGACGGAAGCGGCCGCGTCTATTTTGAACTTCACATGTTTTTATTTGAGACACAGACACTACCAACACTTCCATTTGCTAAACCCTGTAGAGGACAAAAAATGTTTTTCGCTTTGATTATTGATATATTCTTTTTAAAAGTAGTAATGCAAATACTGTCTACAGTGTTTTGAGAGGCAAGAGAAATAAAGCTTACCGAAACACACTTTTGTATCTTTGGTTCACTCGCCTAACAACAGTTCTGTAGAACTGACACAAAACTTACCGGTAATATAGGTTCCTTAACCTTTTCCAGTTAAGCGTGGAGTAGCTTTGAGAGCATACTGTTTAGTGATATGACCCCCTTTTTTGGTGTGCTCTGAACAACCGTGCTGTGTGTGTGTGTGTGTGTGCGTGTGTGTGTGCGTGTGCGTGTGCGTGTGTGTGTGTGTGTGTGTGTGTGTGTGTGTGTGTGTGTGTGTGTGTGTGTGTGTGTGTGTGTGTGTGTGTGTGTGTGTGTGTGTGTGTGTGTGTGTGTGTGTGTGTGTGTGTGTGTGTGTGTGTGTGTGTGTGATTCATGCATTTCCTCCTTTCTTTTCTCATCTTCCCCCAATCTGGAAACTGAGAGCTTTCGTAGGTCGACAATCTCAAAGCCCGGAATGGGAATGCGGGATGGAACCTTCTATTACCTCTTGGAGATAACGCATTCTTGCCACTCTGTCCATGGGGCGCATCGGTGTGGTGTTGTAGTCATATATTTGAGCCGAAGGTCACAAAATTGCATTTATTGGCTACATTTTCATGAGTTAATGAAAAAAAAAATGCTCGGCTTATTTCCCGGTAAAATGTGGCAAGCAGTGCTTGCCATTTGCTTCCCTGACCTAGTACGTGTACTTCTTTCGTTATTTCTTCCTTTCTTCATTTCTTTCTGTCTTCCTTTTTTTTCCTTTCGTTTTTCGTTCCTTCTTCCTGCCTTTCTACCCCTTCACAGAGGATTTGCAGAAGTTTTTCGTTCCGCTGTTTCATGTGACCAGAACTAGAAAATTGGGCAGCGAATAGCGCGTCCAAAGCAATACCTTCGCCAGCACACACATTCATTATCCTGTTCTTCATCTTATGATTGACAATCGATAACCACACTTCATCTTCGCAGCGTACACAAGAGAAATTAGGAGAGTTATAGTACATATAACACGAAAGTCTTCTATGCTGTGGTCCATCATGGCTCCACTGACGTATCTCCGTTATGAATATGTCATTGCAAAATATAATCTAGCAGACTGCAAAACAATAACTGAGAAGACAAAACGCTGTCACAGGACGTCGAACCTACGCCTGCTAAGTCTTCCAGATGCGGTGACATGAAGTTGAATGCGTTATTTTTTAGCGCTATTCTAATGTCTTCTTTTGACAACCCCGGGCGAAAACAGTACCACTCTAGGCAGCGTTGTAATGTAGTTCGAAAGAACAATCGCCTGCGCCTCGGCATGTTCACTTCACCATAGATTTAATGACATGGCGTGCGCATGTTTGTGTGCAGGCTGCAAGTAGAACACTGCTAGGTCTGAGGCAGTTTTTATTTTTCGTGCATAACGGAAGCCATCACACTAACAGCGCCACTGTGGAAACATGGAGAAACTTACGAAGATGTGCTTTGGACTTTCAGTGGACTACCAGCAATTTTTACAGATATATCTGTATATGGCCAGGCAAAACGAACATCTAGCCACGAGAAACGCTGATCATCTTTATTGGCTGCTGCGTTAGTTACTTCTTTCTCTACGTTCCAGCCTAGCACGTGGGTGCCATTGGTCGCGCCTTCCCCGACGCCGTTCACCTCTTCGCAGCCGTGCCTCCAAGCCCAGGATATGCCATATAATCTTACCACCGAAACATCTGGTGAAGGGCCCGAGCTTCGACGTAAAACCATTTACGCCAGAGTCCAGAAAAATTGAGAAAACAGCTATTCCTGTTCAATATTAGGGCACTTCTACCGTAACAAGACGCACAAAGTTTTATTTGCTAAAGCAAGTGCATCACTGTTTTCCAACGCTTATCACTCCGCATTCTCTTCTTCTTAACAATGAGAGTTCCTAATCTATCTGCAAGTAGAGGCATGTTCACCATTACCAAACGACGTCATGTCTGAATTCTGGACTGGCGGGATTTTCTCAATAACTTGAGAGAGAGAGGTGAAAAAAGGCAAGGGGTAAACCAGATGCACGCGCGGTTTTGCGGCCCTGTTGGAAAAAGGAAAAAACAGATAGAAGGAGAATTGAAGGAAACATAACCACGATCACCAGCTTGCTCATAACTTCCAACTTCCTATTGTCACGTTACAACGTAACTGTAATCTGCTGATAAGGGCACACAAGGACGTAAAACTGATTCAAACAACGGCAGTGCGACTATTGTTTTTCTCTGCACGCGCATCTTTGTCCTCTTCTGAACAGCGGCACATACAAGCATGCTAGCATCTGTGGAAATAATAGTTTCAGAACTTGTACTAGTGGCATTACCCCCCTTCCCAAAGGACATCGTCCCGATGTCATAACATTATTGCCCGATGAAAACACGCACGATAAGCAGTACACAAGGGGGTGTTCACAATCACTGTAAGTCTACTCAAGGGAGTGTGACGAATAGTCAGCGTTGGTAAAATGGTTTCATCCTCGAAACATGGACGACGTGTGGCTGTTGTAAACAACGGGATTGACGAGCCATGTCCTCGTCAAGAACCTCGTAGTTCACTTCGCTGAGACGACGGAGAACTCTATAGGGGCCAAAATAGCAGCGTAACAACTTTTCCGACCGGCCCCGTTGTCGAATGGGAGTCCACAACCATACTCGTTCTCCGGGTTGGTAAGAGACATCGCGACGACGAGCGTTGTACCGCAGCGAGTCGATGCATTGTTGCTTATGGATTCGTTCGACTGCAAGCTTACGAGCCGCGTCTGCCAGTCTGATAAATTCGTTCGTCTTGACACTAATCTGGTGTCTGTCTGGTAGAAGCATGGCATCCAGCATTGTAGTGACCTCCCTGCCATGAAGCAACCGGAATGGTGTGAATCCAGTTGTTTCTTGCACAGCGGTGTTGTAAGCGAACGTGACATAAGGGAGGATGTCATCCCAGTTTTTGTGGTCTTGGTCAACGTACATGGATAGCATGTCGGCGATCGTCTTGTTTAGTCGCTCTGTAAGGCCGTTGCTTTGTGGGTGGTATGCAGTAGTTTTTCGATGTACTGTGCCGCTAAGCTGCATGACGTCTTGTATCATCCGGGCGGTAAAAGCTGTGCCACGATCAGTTATGACAACTGCTGGTGCTCCATGTCGGAGGACGATGTTTTTCATAAAAAAGTGGACAGTCTCAATGGCGGTGCCACGTTGTAATGCCTTCGTTTCGCAGTAGCGCGTCATGTAATCAGTAGCGACTACAATCCAGCGGTTGCCGTCACGAGACTTGGGAAAAGGTCCGAGTAGATCCATGCCTATTTGTTGGAACGGTTGTGTCGGAGGAGCGATGGGCTTCAAAAAGCCGGCTGGGCGCTGATGTGGTGCTTTACGGCGCTGGCACTCGTGACACGTCTTCACGTAATGCTTCACGTCTCGACTGAGCTTAGGCCAGTAGTAGTGTTGGCGAATCCGGGCCAAGGTACGTGTGTATCCCAAGTGGCCTGAGGAAGGCTCATCGTGACAGGCAGACAAGACATCGGCTCGTAACGCTGGCGGGACAACGAGCAGGTACTCAGTCGCGTAAGGGTCGAAGTTTCTTTTATAGAGGATATTTCTGCGGACGCAGAACGATGATGACGAGCGGGCGAATGCTGGTGGTGGATGCGGCGTACGGCCTTCGAGATATTCGATGAATTGTCGAAGCTCGGAATCGTTCTTCTGCTGTTCGGCCAAGTCGGATACACTAACGGCGCAGAGAAAACGGTCATCGAGATCGTGATCACCTGACACTGTCTTAAGAGGAGCTCGGGAAAGGCAGTGCGCGTCAGTATACTTCCGGCCAGACTTGTACACGACTGTCAAATCGAACTCCTGAAGGCGTAAGCTCCACCTGGCTAGACGTCCGGAAGCGTCTTTAAGGTTCGCCAACCAGCAGAGCGCATGATGATCGGTAACAACTCTGAACGGGCGACCATACAGGTACGGTCTGAATTTAGCTATTGCCCAGACAACAGCTAGGCACTCCTTTTCAGTTGTTCTGTAATTCGCCTCCGCAGATGATAAAATCCGACTCGCATAAGCAATAGGGCGTTCGACACCGCCTTGCCACTGGACAAGGACTGCACCAAGGCCGATGTTACTGGCGTCTGTGTGCAGTTCAGTGTCGGCATATTCGTCGTAGTGTCCGAGTAAGGGCTCAGATTGGAGACGCTGCTGGAGCTCGGAGAAAGCGCGTGTTTGCTCAAGGCCCCACACGAAGGGAACGTCGTCTTTTGTCAGACGAGTGAGGGGTTCGGCAATGTTTGCGAAATTTTGCACAAAGCGTCTGTAGTATGCGCAGAGGCCTAAAAATCGACGCACATCACGTTTGTTGGTAGGTGGTGGAAAATCTGCGACAGCCAATGTTTTGTCTGGGTCCGGCCGAATACCATCAGGGCTAACAAGGTGACCGAGGAACTTTAATTAGTTGTAACCAAAATGACATTTTTCGGGTTTCAGTGATAGGCCTGCCGTGCGAATTGCAGCAAACACAGATCTAAGTCGCTGCAAATGCTGCTCAAACGTTTGGGAGAAGACAACGACGTCGTCTAAGTAAACAAGGCATGCTTCCCACTTGAGACCGGAGAGCACTGTATCCATCATCCTCTGGAATGTCGCAGGGGCAGAACACAGACCGAAGGGCAGCACCTTGAATTCGTACAGACCATCAGGCGTTATGAATGCTGTTTTCTCTCGGTCGCGTTCATCAACTTCGATCTGCCAGTAGCCACTGCGTAAATCCATAGAGGAGAAGTATCGGGCGTGTCGGAGGCGGTCTAGTGAGTCGTCGATGCGTGGAAGCGGATAAACGTCTTTCTTTGTGACTTTGTTGAGTTTGCGGTAATCGACGCAAAATCGGAGAGTGCCGTCCTTCTTTTTTACCAGTACGACGGGGGACGACCATGGACTGTTCGAGGGTTGGATTACGCCATCTTCGAGCATCTGCTTCACTTGAGAACGTATAGCCTCTTGTTCCTTTTGTGATACTCGGTAGGCGTGTTGACGTATGGGTCGCTCAGAATGGTCAGTGACAATGCGGTGCTTTACGGTTGGCGTTTGTTTTATCTTGGATGTAGACGCGAAACAGTCGCTAAACATGCGGAGGATACAGCGGATTTGCTCTTTCTGTGCACATGACAGATTCGGATTGACATCGACTGCATCAATTACCGCGGTGTCACTTTCAACGGCTGCAGAAATTGGGGCTATCGTCGTACACGCTTCATCGTCAATGGATTCGAAATGAGCGATAGTTGTTCGCTTGGCCAAATGTTGGTATGATCCACTAAAATTGGTGACCAACAACTCAGTCATCCCACGTTTAAATTGAATTATGCCGCGGGCAACACAGATTTGCTGAGACAAGAGCACCAAAAGGTTGGCTTCAGCGATACCACTACTGTCATGGTCTATGTCGCCCTGTACTGTAACGAACATACTGGTGCGTGGCGGAAGTGTGACGGTGTCGTCGACAATGCGAAGCGCAGTCTTCTGCGGATTGGTATCTCTAGGCTTCGGGCCATAGTCGTCAGCAAACGTTACGAGGCAGTCTCGAAGATTTATAACAGCGCCGTGCTCACGAAGGAAATCCATGCCAAGGATTACTTTCCGGTAGCATTTGGGAAGCACAACGAAAGAAGCAACGAACGTCGACTCACAGATTTGCAGCCTTGCGGTGCATCTCTCGATTGGTGTCAAGAGATGACCACCGGCTGTCCGAAGGTTTGGTCCATGCCCCCAAGGAGTCGTGACTTTCCTGAGTTCAGCCACAAGTTCAGCGCTGATAACTGAGTAGTCGGCGCCGGTGTCGACTAGAGCAGTCACTGGATGGTTGTCGACACGAACGGCAATGTCAGCAGAAACGGGTTCGTCAGCGATGTGAGGTGTCGGCTGAAAGGAATCGTCGAAGGTCGGTGGAAGGGTCGGAGGAGGCTGTTTTGACGATAGCTTAACAGCGGTCCCACCCCCGGAGGCCGCTGATTCTAGTTTCCCCGGCGTGGACTTGGGGACCTAGCGGATCGTCCCGCAACAACATCGACGAAAGTGGAGTATTGATTCGCGGACGTAGAGCGTCGAGGAGACGGAGAGCGTGATTGGCGTCGCTGAAGATTCGGAGACGGTAGACTTGCCAAGTATTCTGCGATGGCGCGGGGTCGTTCGCCGTCCCTGGGCTGACGAGCGTCTGGCCGAAATCCAGGTAGGCCCATCTGTCTGTACGAGCACTCCCGGTACAGGTGACCTGGCTCACCACAGTGGTAGCATAGTGGCCGATTGTCGGAAGCGCGCCACACGCTAGATTTACGCAAACTGGGTCGCGGATTCTCATAGTGTTGTGGGCCCGAGAAGTACTGCGGCATCTGCAGGCAAGTCAGTCGTTGGTTTTCATAGCGTGGCCCGCCCGAGAAGTGCTGTGGCGTCTGCAGGCTAGTCGGTCGGGGGAAATAGCTGGCTTCCGGTGCAGGAGTATGTACAGCTTCCGCATACGTTAGCAGAGGAGCTTCGGTTGGAGGTGGCGCTAATGGTCGTACCAGCTGCCGCACCTCTTCACGGACGACGTCTGTCAGAGCAGCCACTTGAGGCTGTGAAGGCACTGCGTGAAGCTTTTGCAGCTCGTCGCGTACAATGCTACGGACTAGCTCAGCAAGGTCTCTCACGCTCGTGACATCGGGTGTTACCAAGGCTGCTGACAGACATGCAAGGTTGTCGGACCGCTCATACTGCGAAGACCGCTGTCTCAGCATTCGCTCCATTGTCGTCGCTTCACGGAGGAATTCTGCCACGGTAGCTGGTGGGTTTCGTACAAGTCCTGCAAACAGCTGCTCCTTGACACCCCGCATCAGAATGCGCACCTTTTTGTCTTCCGTCATTGCAGAATCCGCTCGACGGAACAGACGAGACATCTCCTCAACAAACATGGCCACGCTTTCATTGGGTCGTTGATTGCGAGAATTGAGGAGACGTTCGACTTGTTCTTTCCGGTCAGCGCTACCATACGTGTTCCACAGCTGAGTGCAAAACACCAGCCAGGTTGTCGGGGCGGCCTCGTGATTCTCGAACCAAATACGCGCCGAATCCTCCAGGTAGAAATAGACATACCGCAGTTTCCGGTGCTCGTCCCACTCGTTGGCGACGGCGACTCGATCGTATTGGTCCAGCCTGTCTTCAACGTCTTCGTAGGGCTCCCCATGGAAGGGCTTTGGCGTTCGGGAGGCTGGTAGCTATGGTGCTGGCGGAGTCGCAGATGGTTCAGTCTGGCTTGCAGTTGTCGCATATGCCATGGTTCTGGAGCGTTCCGGAAGAGGGCTGAACTGAGGTGGTAGGCCTAGTTGCCGCCGACTGCGTCGAAGGTTGGCTGTTTCTACTAAGGCGTCAATGTTGGGACCGAGATCTTCCTCGTGGTAACAGTGCATAGACTATTACCCAGCACCTCCACCAGTGTCACGTTACAACGTAACTGTAACCTGCTGATAAGGGCACACAAGGACGTCAAACTGATTCAAACAACGGCAGTACGACTATTGTTTTTCTCTGCACGCGCATCTTTGTCCTCTTCTGAACAGCGGCACATACAAGCATGCTAGCATCTGTGGAAATAATAGTTTCAGAACTTGTACTAGTGGCACTATGTTATATGACCTCTTGCATACAGTACATGTTCACCCTGATAAAAGAGGCTGAACATGGTTGTAGTACAGGGAAACTATGTGGCAGCAGCATACGTTTAGGCGGAACCCTGTTTTGATTCCCTCGTTCCCTCGTTTGCAAGCCTGCAAACGAGGGAACTGTCATTACGCAAGTGCGGCGCCTTGGAAATACGCGCTGCGTAAAAGTGTTTTTCAAGGGAGATTGCATACCGTCCCACGTTAAAGTTGGACATTTTCGACATCCGGTTCGACCATTCATCCAAAAACCACTTCAATGTCATCAGTGCTTCAGGCTAGGACACGTCAAGGGCGTATGCCCCAACTTACGAGTGTGTCCCCGCTGCGCTGAATCTCATGCTGAAGACGCCTGTTGGGCGACTACTCTGAAGTGCGCCAACTGCAGCGGTCCTCATGCTGCCTCGTCGAAAGACTGTCCTCGAATCCAAAAGGAGCGCGCGGTTCTCAGACAAATGGCCCGAGACAACTCAACACACAGGGAGGCAGCTGAAGTAGTCCGGCGTCGGCGTCGACATCGGCATCATCGAAAGTCTTCAAAGAATGCACATTCCCGAGACGCTCCTTCCCACTCTTTAGCGGTTCTATCCAGTAGCGCCGTGAAAGGGCCCACCACTTCGACGAAAGAAACAGAGAAGCCTCCTTCTCTGGAGGAATGGCCCACGCTCCCGACACGCTCTTCTGCCAAGAAACCCCTGCAGGTTGTGGCCACACAAGAGCCGTCTCCAACCATGGAAGATTTGCCTAAAACTGATCGTCAAGTGATCTCGGTGCTTCGTTCCCTTATAGAAGCCATCCGAGCGATATTAGTCGACATGAAGACACCATCTGCTCGAAGCGCACTTGGACTATTGGACGCCCTAAGCCCAGTGCTTGAATCTCTCAACTAGGAAGATGGCTACTCACACCTCAACATTTCTTAAAGAAGTCAAGGCTGCATCCGTCATCCAATGGAACGCCAGAGGACTAAAATCACGCCTTTCAGATTTTCGTCAGTTTGTGTTTACCAACGTGTTTCCAATCATCGTCATTTGTGAACCCAATTTATCGAAACCAATAAGACTATCGGGGTACGAAGCTGTCATGTCTTCAACGAACGGTGCGTGCAGCAAAATCATCGTCTTTGTTCGTCGTGAACTGACGTATGTTGTGCAACCAATTGCACCTCACGATGACAATCAGTATGTCTGCATCACTGTGAAAAAGAACCAACTCATGTTTACTCTCATAGGCGTTTATATATTGCCATCGAATAATCTCGATTCCAGGAGATTAGCGGATATTTTGAGAGTGCGTCCTGCACCATGGGTCCTCATAGGTGATTTCAATGCGCACAATCACGCATGGGGAAGTACGCGGACAAATGCAAGAGGACGCAGGTTAGCAAACATCGCCTACAACTATGGCCTTACTCTCCTGAACGACGGCAGCCCAACTTTCCTTCGAGGGGTGACATACGGCAGCTGTCTCTACCTTGCTTTTGTCTCCAACTCCCTCGCGAAATACGTCAAGTGGTTTCCAGATGTTGAGACACGAGGAAGTGATCACATTCCAATCTACCTTAACATCAAAGGCTTGTCTAGTTATGGTCCACGGACGACCATTCGAGCAGTCCAATGGACCAACTTCAAATCTGACATGGAAGATGCTTGCAGCGATGGCCTACGATCTGGGTTAGAGGAAACAATTAAGAGCACAATGCAAAACGCCACTCGCACGGTGACGATATCTTCCACACGAAACGACTTTGATATAGAGTTGGAGCGACTCCGAGCACTGCGACGCCGGGCGGAGCGTCGGTATCGGCGTACAAAATAATTCACGATCTTAGGGCAGCCAGGAGGATGCAAAAGAAGATTCGGCGTCGCATGGATAGATTAGCGTCGGAACGATGGACAACGTTTTGCCAGTCACTAGACCCTCGCAAGCCACTCTCACACATTTGGAAAACGGTGCAAGGTCTGCGTCACCCTACGGAACAGCGCTTTCCGTTCAAAGCGCTCACGCTATTTCAAAGAAGGCAAGACATCAATGTCGCAGAAGATTTCTGTGCGCAGATCGCCAACCAAGCCACTCGTCCAGATTCTCCAGTGAGAGGTGACGTCCCCCGTTCCCGTGACTACCACATGGACCTCCTTTTTACAATGAAGGAGCTTGAGGCGGCACTAGCTCTCTGCAGGCGTTCAACTTCTCCGGGCCCAGATGGTATTCCGTACCGAGTTTTGTGCAACCTTGGGGAAGGTGCAAGGAGAGAACTGTTGAGCCTCTACAACATCTCGTGGCAGGATGGCAATGTTCCTGATGACTGGAAAGTAAGCCGCTTGTTACCCATCTTGAAACAGGGCAAACCCCCACTCGAACTAACCTCATACCGCCCAATAGCACTGGCCAGCTGCGTAGGGAAGATAATGGAACGGATGATACTAGGCCGCCTGGAGTGGTATCTTGAATACTACAAGATTTATCCGAATTCAATGGCTGGTTTCCGACGCGACCGCTCTTCTATTGACAATGTCGTTGATCTAGTTTCGTACGTTCAGCACGAAAGATCCCGTAAGCGACTATCTGCAGCTTTGTTTCTAGATGTGAAAGGCGCTTATGCTAATGTCTACATGAAGCCATTTTGGGTGCTCTTGCGGTGGTTGGCCTTGGTGGTCGAGTCTTTCGGTGGATTTCGAGTTACCTGGCTGCAAGATCATTCTTTGTGTTAACAGAAGATGGCCCAACTACGCGACGCTATACTTCCAGGGGTGTTCCTCAAGGCGGAGTTCTTAGCCCGACGCTATTCAATCTTGCACTAATTGGCCTTGCTGAATACTTGCCAAGCACCACTAAAATCTCAATATACGCAGACGACATCTGTGTCTGGACATCGGCAGTCACACGTCCTCAGATACGTTCCCGGCTTCAAAAAGCAGCAACTATGATTGCCAACTACTTGTTCAAACAAGGTCTCAGCATATCACCAGAAAAATGTGTGCTGGTGGCTTTCACTCGCAAAGCAATGGCCCCTTATGTCATCTCAATCTGCGGGCGACCGATTTCTTACGCCAAAACCCACCGGTTTCTGGGCATCATTATTGATAGGGACCTCTATTGGAGTCCGCATGTGACCTATATGAAGAAGCGCCTGACCGCTATTTCTCAACTGTTCAAGTTCCTGGCAGGAAAGACGTGGGGGATGTCAGTAGACGCAATGATGGAGCTCTACAGGGCCCTGTTTCTCGGTTTCCTCAGATATAGCTTGCCCGTGCTTAGCAATACCTGCAAGACCAATGTTCGTGTTTTACAGGCAGTACAAGCCCAAGCACTGAGAGTGTGCCTTGGTCTGCCTAGATGTACCTCAACAGAAGCAACAATTGCAATTGCTGGTGACTATCCGATACAAACTCACATTGTTGTAGAAGTCCTGAGAACGCACATCCGACACTTCGCACGTGCGCCCGGCCATCACCTTGCACTGTTGCCTTCAGAGAGGCGTCAAGCATCGTCCGCCAAAATTATCGTGAAATACAACGATAAACTTCCCTCGGGCTTCACTCATGCATCTAAACCATCCATACCACCTTGGTGTCTTATTCGACCCACAGTGCATCTTAGTGTACCAGAGATCCGGAGGAAATCTGAGTTTTCGTCACCCGTGCTGAAACAACTGTCTCTTCTTCTTTTGCACGAGAAATATTCAGACAGCATACATGTATACACCGATGGTTCCACGAACCACCAGTGTTCGTCAGGGGCAGTAGTTACCCCAGCAAGAGGTGTTACCATCAGCTTTAGGACTGACCACTCCACGGCATCTACAGCAGCGGAACTAGCTGCTTTGCGCGCTGCACTTTGTGTGGTCAATCGGGAACCACCGCAAAAATGGTCGATTTTCAGCGACTCAAGGGCTGCCCTACAATCTGTGCTCTCAGCACTGCGTCGCGGCCCGTACGAACAGCTTGTTTTCGAAATTCGATGCCTTCTCCACACTTTACTCGAGAAAGGGCATCATGTGACGCTTCAATGGCTGTCAAGTCATTGCGGCATCATAGGGAACGAACATGCCGATACTGCCGCGCGGGCAGCCCTTGAAGGAACACGAGAAGAAGCCATACCACTTTCGAGGATTGATGCTGCCAGTAATCTTCGACGACTTGCGCGTGAAATCACGTTTTCACTATGGTGCCCACCAAGCATCGATACGAATCGTCAACACCACCTGTCCTCTTTGATGGCTCTCCGCATGCCCACTGGACTCGACCGAAGAGAAGCCACCCTACTTCATCGCTTATGGCTAGGAGTGGCATTTACAAAATCTTACTCTTTTCTCATAGGAATGGCCGACAACGCTCTCTGCGATGCCTGTCATTGCGAAGAGACGTTACACCACATCCTGTGTGACTGTCCATTGTATAAAATCCAGAGGCAGTCACTGGCGTCTGCTTTTGCGCGCATCGACAACAGCCAATTGTCTGTGGACACTATTCTGTCAAGTGCCCGAGAAAAGACACTGCAACAGAAGGCGACGAAAGCTCTGTTGAAATTCCTACGCGACACCAACTTGAACAAGCGACTGTAACAGCAATGTCACACACCGCGAAAGACAAGACTGGACTATGACTGAGTGTGCGCGCATGTGCTGCCGAATGTGCTGTTTCTATCTTCCCTCTCTGCTCTCTTTCATCTCCCCCATCCCTCTCCCATGCGCAGGGTAGCAAACCGGCTGCCTATAGGCTGGTTAACCTCCTTGCCTTTCTTTTCCCTCTATTTTTCTTTCCTTCCTTCCTTCCCTGTTTTGATTCGCTAAAAGCGACTAAACTCTTCAACTAAACGAATAGCAACATTAAAACACATAAAAGGAACGTCTTATACGTAGGATACCACCGATATATTGGTTGAGGCTGGTGACTACTCTCACTTGAAGAGTTTTTTTTTGACAGGAGGAAGTCTTCAAACGTGCTGAATTTTCACATTGTATGCAAACGCAATAGGTGATTCGTGCAACACGAAATCAGTTTTCAACACGTGGCGCTTTCATCGTTCAATACAACGATGTTGCTGTGTAAGGCGTAACTTCATTTTCACCTAATATGAAAATTAATTGATGCAAATAACCTTCGACAAAGCTTGTTTTGTTCAAGACTAGAACTAGTTCGGCTTCTACAAGGCCAGTTCTAGCCTTGCAAAAGACAAATTCATTTGTCGAAATATCGACGCCTAGACACAGCCACAACTTACGTTTTTTCAATCTTCTTTTTTAATTCCCATTCGTGCCATTTTTTTTAGTTTGCTGAGGATGGTGTAGAAGACAAAATAAATGGCCTCGATAACCCTGGCTCATGGGTCCCTGTTGCCAAACTTTTGTAAAAGTTATGTTCTTTTTCTTCGTCCTTTTTTTTCTATTCCACTTGGCTCACACAAGCACTCCACAGACTTGTCCAGTGTGGGATGCGACACTTGTAATCGGCAAGAGAGCAAGTAGGGATAAAAGAATAGAATGGAGCAAGAGAGAAATTATCAGTCAAAAAATGTTCTTGGTGAAGCGAGATTACACGTCACGGGCTATGTCTTTGTGTTATGCTCTGTGTCTATTTTTCTATCTATCTATTTCTTTCTCTGTATCTCTATTTTTCTCCAAGTTTCCCTGTATGTCTCCGTTTCTCTATCTCTTTCTTTATCTCTTCCCGTGCTCACCCTCATGCCCATCCGAGCTATCTCATCCTATGCTGCACATATTGAGGCAGCGGAAGATTGCGCGGTGTGCGCACGTGCTTGGGCTCTTGGTGACAAAAGTAGAAGATGAAGAAGAGGACGAACAAAATGGACTGCCTACACGATGATGGGAGTTTTAGTGATAGCGATTCGGACGTTCACTGACCTCAAAGAGCCTTAATGCTGAAAAATAAATCTGTTTAAACGATGAACGGACCGTTTCGAACAGTTTATTCCTGTCTAATAATCAACGTTAAAATAAAGTTAGAATTTTTTTTTGCAATTTCGTAGACAAACCACGCTGCCTCTTCTAATTAAATAAAAGAAATTGTGAGGCTTGCGTCAACTCGAAAAAGGCTTGACATAGTGAACCTGGAGAATTCTAAAGTCTCATCTCGTTGCTACGAGGTTGTGGCTGAGGTTTAGCTAGGGGACGCTAAGGTTGTTTCTAGGTTGCCTATAGGTCATTGCTAGGTTTACGCCAGTGATTCTAGGTTGTTTCTACGGTGTTATAACAATGATAATAACAATAGTAATAGCCTGGGTTTAGCATCCCAAAACCATGAGTTGATTATGAGATACGCTGTAGTGCAGGGCTCCGAAAATTTCGACCACCTGGGTTTCTTTACCGTGCATCTAAGCCAAAGCACGTATGCATGTGAGAGTGTGGGCAACTGTGGGCATAGGTTAGCCCGATGAGGACAGAGGACGTTCAAGGACAACGAGAGACTTTTATATACACGAAGACGGACAAATGGATACACCCAACCTAAACTCACACATATATACACGCGTTCACGGTCCTACGCGAAAGGGAGTTAATGTTCTTGTTCGTCCACTCACATTCTACTCTTGGGGCGTGAACGTTGCGCTTGACCTTGAGCTCTCTGGTAGTCAGGAGGCGGTGTGCCTTGTGCTTGCGGAGTTCGTACCGAGGCGGGGCCCGGTCTAGAAGATAACCGCCAGGGCCATCCCAGTACGGTGGTCAACGCCTGGGCTTGCCTGTACACCACCGAGAACAGCCTACCGCCGACTGCCGTGAACAGACCTGGGACAGCGTCTCACTCCGAGACCAGAACAGCAGCTGGCCGTGACGAACGCCGCTTCAGACCAACGTGGGGGCGAGGTGGGGCGATGCCCAGTCCAGGACGCACCCGAGGACTTCAACGCCGAGACGAGGCCCGGACACGGAGGGTCAGAACGAGCAGCCGAGGCGTGGCCCGAACTTGTCCTTGCTCTCTGCTCTCTGGGGTTAGCCGGGCTGTCCCCGTGGCTCGGGAGCTTTTCACGTGCTACGCGCACGAGCACGCGCATAGGCGCGCTCATAGTTTTAGCGCTATCACCATCATGATGATTCCCGCGCACCTTGAAATACTAAATCGGCCCCGCACACCGATTTTCTACGTCAAAGCATGAAGCACACTCTCCAGGGCAGCGTTTTTTTACCACACCATCTAATGGTGAACAGCTACTGCAGCCTGGTGCAGTAGTGGCCAGCTACTGCACCAGGGTGGCCAATCTTTCTGTGGTGAGAGAGTGCGTTACTGGTGGTGTTCAGCAGTGAGGCCACACCCCAGGCCTCCTAAACACTTCCATCATCACGCGGATATTTTTTTTTTAACGTCGCGCTCAACGTTGAACGTCGCGCTCAAGCCAACCCTTCGAAGCTTTGGCATACGCCTTCTATCTCTTCGGAGTCCACTGCTAGCCGTCATTGTCGCTGCTGTTTTTTATATAATAAGGGGTGTCCCCTGTCACCCTTATTATTCGTGATGTACCTACAAGGATTATAGGCTAAATTAGAGGGAAGTGGACTCGGCTTCAACCTCTCTTTGGTCAAACGAGGAAAACTCATTGAACAAGCACTACCAGCATTGATGTACGCAGATGATATAGTGCTAATGGCCGACAACAAGGAAGATCTGCAGAGATTGGTGGACATCTGCGGTAATGAGGGAGATAGGTTAGATTTCAGATTCAGTAAGGAAAAATCAGCAGTCATGATTTTTAATGACAGTGAAGGTAGTGAGCTTAGAATACAGGAGGTCACGCTAGAGATAACAGATAAATACAAATATCTGGGCGTATGGATAAGCAATGGGGCTGAGTACCTAAGGGAACACGAAACATACGTGACGACTGAAGGTAACAGGAATGCAGCGGTAATGAAAACAGGGCACTGTGGAATTACAATAGGTATGATGTTGTGAGAGGAATATGGAAAGGGGTCATGGTTCCTGGTCTGACGTTCGGCAATGCGGTCTTGTGCATGAGATCAGAAGTTCAAGCAAGATTAGAAATTAAGCAACGTGGAATAGGTAGGCTTGCCTTAGGAGCTCACGGGAATACACCAAATCAGGGAGTACAAGGTGATATGGGATGGACATCATATGAGGACAGGGAAGCTAGCAGCAAGATAAAATTTGAGAAGCGATTGAGAGAAATAGGGGAGGAGCGGTGGGCTAGGAAGGTATTCAGCTACTTGTACATGAAGAATGTCGATACAAAATGGCGGAAGCGAACCAGAAAGTTGACTGGTAAATACTTGGAAAGCAGCAGGGGGCCAAATCAAAAGAATTATCAGTTAAGAAGAAGGTGAAGTAAGCTGAGTCCGATATGTAGAGAATTGGCATGATTCAAAAGTCTGCACTAGAGATCTATCAAACTTTTAAGCAGGAAATTGCCAAGGAAAGGATCTATGATAATACGTGGGGTAGTTCTCGACTGTTTGAGGCCAGGACGGAAGTATTGCGAACAAAGACATATCGGGCCAAATACGAAGGGGTAGACACAGTATGCAGTGCGTGTGGAGAGGAAGAAGAAACTGCCGAACACTTGATAATGTTCTGTAAAGGACGTCGCCCTATAGTTCAGGATGATGGCGCAGAGGTTTTCAAAGCACTGGGGTTTAGGGACAGTGAGAGCAAAATAGACTTTAAGCAGGTAGAATTAACTAAAAGGAGGTTGTCTGATTGGTGGCTAAAGTCAAGGCACGAGTGAAAATAGACCCTTCACTGCAAAGTGCGAATCCTCAACCTCACTATTTAAGGGAAAAAATAAATCTACTTTTTGGTTCATTAAGTAATATGGCTTGGTGGCGCTAGCCACCGCCCGATCTAAAGGGTACAGCCATATCCATCCATCCATGCAATATTATTTATTGTGTACACCGATGAAGCACTCGCTATAAAAAGTTTCAGTAAAGTTGAAGCGTGTGGCCACGGTGTTTATCACTGGGTTAATCCCGAAGACTTTAGAAGCTTTTCACAGTTAGTGGTCATGTTTGGCAAAAAAACGTAATCAGTGTTCGCCACTCCTCCATTGTCTTATTCGTTTTATGTGGGCCGGCAGTGAGTAGTGGCAGCAGTAAAATTTCTGTTCCACGTACTCGTTCATCACAATGAAGACTGTTTTACCGGCATTTATTATCGACGAAGTTTTAACGACGCGCTCAAACAACCTAGCTGTTTGCATCACCGCCATTGCAAGGACGATGATAGTTATAGCGCGAGAACAAAACGACGACACAGAGACAAGAAGGACACGAAAGACACGAGCGCTAACTTCCAACTGAGTTTATTGCGCCGAGCACGAAAATATATAGAGGAGACAGTGACCATGGCACAAGAGCAGAACATGAGTAAGAAAACCAAAAACAAACAACACAAATACAAAGGCACTGAAAAACAGCAAAGAAAAACCTAGAAGAAACCGAACCAGAAAGCTAAAGCTACCTGCCCGCACCGAATCCTTCGAGGAACCTGCAATCTGTTGATTGCAGAGTTCAACATTTGCAGAGTTCAACATCGGAACAGGTATGCGGCCTGCTCCCGGGAAGTCGTCTATAGGACCCCCCTTTCATGTGGTGCTTGTTATAGGCCCGTTTACATTGACCCGACGAGGGCGCGTTGAGTCGAAATAAACAGGTTTTCTGGACTCGCCCTCCCCATGTATAAGCGGACGCGTCGGGGCGGAGAGTCGTCGCGGCGAGTCCCGTTGACCCGGAGACAGGGGGTAGGTTCACCGAACTCGCCGCGCTCAGAAAGGGCATGTATAACCGGTCGCGCTGAGTTGACGGCTCGTGACCTCTCCCACCCGTCGCGGTCTCCGCTTCCCCTGTCCCCATCACTCCGACGTTGCTCTTTCTCTGTCGGCCGGTACGCGTGCGCTAGGCACGATGACATCCTCGCGGGCTCCACGCACCATGTGGACAGATGATGAAATAATGACGTTGCTAGCTTTAGTCAACGAGAAAAACTGAGGGATTTGCTCGATAGTAAGCATGACAGAACGAGGACATCGTTCTGTTATGCGGTAAATGCTGATCACTTTTACGTTTAAATCTTGCTTGGCACGTCCTACGAGAGCTTGTTGGTTATCGTTCTCACGACCGGCTATTTTGCTCTGCCCGTAGCAGGAAATCGGTTTGTGCGCCAGAAATCTCAAATACGTGCACATGAACGCTTTAATAAAGTTTCTGGTCACCTCGCCATCAGAATACATTTGCGTAAATTCACAGAATTGTCTACTAATGCGCAGCATTCGAACTCCGCTTGCATTTATTTTGCGTTCTTCACAGCCAGGTTCGACTATGAAAAGGCAAATACTTTCGGGTATTTTATTCTTTGTAAGTTTTGTTTTGGGTTTTTTTGCAAGTGGTGTAAATTGACTTTATCACAAAAAATTAAGTGCCTTTACCAATACGTGTAATTTCCCCCAGAGGAAAAGCGTAGTCCAGGGTTGGTTTCGCTCTTTTTAATTCGTGTTTCATGAATCCCTAAATGGACTTAGGCATTTCGAAGGTTTTTTCGGGTTTAGTGTTCGGGTTTTGGAGGAGATGAGGGTCGTTCCACGCCAAATATTCCAGACAGTACGCTAGACCATCTACGATTACACTATAAAAAGTAATGGTTGGTCACTTTACTACACTATTCATTTTTGGAACCAATTTTCTAAAGAAAATTTTAATTTCTTAAATATGTTGGCAGTTAGGTTGCGACGAAACTTCGAAAAATTGAAATATTATACGCAGCACGGTAAAACGATTCCAGTCGGTAGGAAAAGAACCGCATTTCCTTGTTAAAACGCATTCACCACTAGTGTATGTTAATGTGCTTTGCGGGGAAGCAATGCAGTGTTCTTGATTAAAGTCAGAAATTTTTACAGCTTTTAAACTTTTCCAGAGACAACGCAGCTGCATAGCTTGCTTGCATTGTTGACGGTAAGTGGGGGAAAAACACGAGTCGCGAAGACAGTAGTTTGGAAGCGCTGGCACATGAACTTTGAAAAATTTGCAATATTGCTCATGTTCAGGCACTTATTGGTCTGTGGGGCGCTCCATATAAAAATATACACTTTGGATCATTTCAAAGGGTGCAGAAACGATATTTATTTCTGTAAGTTTAATACGAATCTTTGTTTTACGCGAGAAAATATTATTCATATTGAGCTGCCCCCAAGGCTGTCAACGGCGGACCGTAAGCGCACTACACTGCACCGAGGGTTCCTCGGCAGCCTCCTAAATGCACCAAAGCCGGCTTGTTGATTCGTGCTCTATTTCCCTGCGCTTACCGCCAGTAATTTTCCTGCGCTTACAGAACCACTGCTGCCATCGCGTTGTGCAGTGTTAGCCAAGACACCAACACAACCATAAAGTACAGCTGGTGCAAACTGAGAAAAAATACCAAGACAGCCATCGCGGTGGCGGAGCGACAATTGCGTAAACAACCGCAGCCCACAGCGGCGAGAGGCGAGAGCGCCGGCTTGGAGGAGCGGAAACCGGTACCGGAAGACGGGCTTTCGGCTCGCCTCCACGCAAAGCGTCGCTGCGATCACAGCTCACCTGAACTCGTCCGTGCGAGTTCATATAAACTCGGGCGCGTCGAGGTAAGCTGAACCCGCCACTCAACTCAGCCCGCCCCCGTCGCGTCCATGTACACGGGGCTTATGTCGGAACGACCGGAAGGTGTCTGAACGATCGGCTGAGAGAGCACGCGAACAATGTTAAAAACGGGAAAGATGGTTTTCTTGCCCAGCACTGCACTGAGTGCAAGTGTGTTCCCCTCTTCGAGGAAACAGCGACGTTGTACAAACACAGAGATGTGGGCACCCGGGTCATTGTCGAGGCTGCACAGATGGCACGCGAACAGGTGCCTTGTGTTAGCAAGCCCTCCGTGGCCTTGTCCGAGAAGGAGCGCAGGTTCCTCGAAGGATTCGGTGCGGGCAGGTAACGCGAACAAGTGCCTTGGATTAGCAAGCCCTCCGTGGCTTAGTCCAAAAAGGAACGCAGGTTCCTCGAAGGATTCGGTGCGGGCAGGTAGCTTTAGCTTTCTGGTTCGGTTTCTTCTAGGTTTTTCTTTGCTGTTTTTCAGTGCCTTTGTATTTGTGTTGTTTGTTTTTGGTTTTCTTATTCATGTTCTGATCTTGTGCCATGGTCACTGTCTCCTCTATATATTTTCGTGCTCGGCGCAATAAACACAGTTGGAAGTTAGCGCTCGTGTCTTTCGTGTCCTTCTTGTCTCTGTGTCGTCGTTTTGTTCTCGCGCTATAACTATCGTCATGCCATACCAACTAGCCCAAGCTGCCACACTTCTAAATTGCAAGGACGCTTGCAAATGAATAAAAAGCGGAAGCCTATTCACATGCTTTCGCACGTGCCTATGTGAACACACCTGGCATCCCGCGGGATATACAGCCGAAAAAAAAGAATGCTCTCCGCGACCTGCTTTTTAAAGTTCACTGAGTGTTCTGCGTCCTATATATTGCGTCGTAGCTGCTGAATCGCAAATATATTTAGAAATATTTACCGCACGTGTGTGGTGGAGAGAGGAAGAAATATTTAATGAAGTTATTTGCTAGGCTTTTCGCCTAACATGCTACTATAGGAGCTCGGAGATGGTAATGTTATATACAGTGATGCACGTATAACACATACAGCCACACACGTAAACTAAACTAGTTAAAAAGTTTCATTCAGTCATGTGACACGCTATAAAGTCACGCGTGCGGTGAACAACAAAAGTGTCTTGCTCAGTGTCTCTTTTTTTATAATTCGAAGAAAGAAATCACTCGTTTTGAGTATGTCACCACTTATCAAATATATAGTTATGCAGGTCCATGCCCAGTCGCCACTATCACCTAAAACGTAGATAAACCTGGGAAAAAACAATTTTTGATGAATTCTATTGTGACATTCTGCTGAGAAAACCAGACTAGTGAGCGACTTCATTTACTCTAACGGCAACTTCGCATAATATTCAGTAGCTTGCCCCCAGACGCTCTGTATTGAAAACAAAGAAAGTCAAGAAGAAAAGCAACCCGATAATTACAGAGTATTTGTAACAGTATATCACATGCTCTTAGGGACAATTATTGCACAGAAGGGCACCAGTTCCGTCGCATAAATATTTTCCTCAGTTTATCAGTGTTTCTGCGCTTCAAATGTCCTTATGCATCATTTTTTAGGACACCACGTAATGGTATATGCGCTGTTTTTTTTTATTTTTTCTACGGTGCCTGGAATTATCACCTGTGCAAAAGAAAACCTTAAAAATTGTAAAATCAATGTGTATTAGCTCCTGATAAGTTCTTCAGATGACGTGCCTCCGAAGTGTTTTGAACGACGCATACAGCATAGCTTTAGAACTGAGTTTACGTTTGAAGCCCAAAGACTAGTCTCCCACCGCTCAAACATATGTCTGGACTGCTCATTAACAAGCTCTGCTGCAATAAACACTTTTTTACCACACTGCGATAATCTGTTCTTGTGGTCTCGCTACTCATTTTGCAATTCTATCTATTGGGCATATTTTGTATACAGTGATAATTCCTGACTACTTCGAAATAAATCCGTAATTCGCATAAATATATGATTATTGTGAAAGTACCTGATATAAAGTGAAATACTATTCTTTGACCACTTATTTAGGCGTCACAGTGCGGTGATGCGTATTTTATTGATGAGACAACTGCTTTAGTTTGGTAATTTGGGTGGTTGATTTCTCTACATCCGTTTTACCACACGTTTGGCAAAGTACAAAACACAGGTAGAATAATGTCTGTCCCGCTTCCCATGCAATACTTTCTGAGAAATTCTGAGGCAGTAAACTGAACTGAAATAAACCGCGTTTTCTGGGAATTCATTGAGTGTTTTCTGTAAGGGCAGTTAGCACATTACTTTAAACGTAATACGAAGTTCACAGTTCAGTTTATTCATCGAACAGAACTCTTTTTCGCAATCATGTCCGCTGACTGGCCAAAAATACATACTTGTGCCAGTAAATGGTGTCACCATGTCCATTTCAAACACTGTGGCGTTAACTTCCTGCTAGTGTTTCTTTGTCTTTTACTGCAGATAGGAAATATGTCAGTGTTGTTGAGCTTCATATTTTCATTTGTTCAAATCTGTGACGAGGCCTATGCGGACATATTTTAGTTCAGCACATTTTTGCGTGGTGCAAACAAAACTTCTGGACTCACTTGAAGTGTCGCATACCAGCCGTGTTTTAGGCGTTTCCCAACGGAATTTCGCCACTCTTAAACATCTCCACTGCACAAAAGGTACATAAGTCCATTTAAAGGTCACGCACTTCTCAAAAGAGTTGAAAGGACGGTATACATATTGAAACAGTTGGCAAAAGTTTTGTTTAGAGGGAATATTGCTTGCGTGTCTCCAACATCCCTACGAGACCTGTACACAGCATAATACATTACGTAGCCTTTTACATACCGCTGTCAATCATTTGCATTGCAATCCAAATCAATGTAGCTCTTTCACTAGTAGCTATTAAAATTTGATGAGATGTTCTTGACATGCTCTCTAGTTCATTTTTGTTATTGAGAGTCCATTATGCATGAGTTCATAATGCTAGGATCAAATATTTTATATCCATATTTTTCTCGGGGACTGGTATGATTAAGAAACGCCTGCTGTGAGTGGTTCAACGTCCTTTACAGGAATTTGCTTGCCACCATCAGTGTTTCCCGTCACTCTTTCGCGTTGTGAAATATACCTTCAGTCATGCTGTTTACCCTGTCAATCAATTGCATTATTTTATTTGACTAGCTAGGTCTATGAGCGCAACCGTTTTCTATTGTTTCAACACAATCGTGGGTGCTATTGACTAAACTCTTCATTATTTATCCATCATACTTGTGAGCAATGCAATTTAATGTTCAGACGTTTTAAGTATTCTCCTCTAATTTCCTGTGCCTAAAATGGAGGCAAACAGGCCCTAGCAGCCTTGCGAACACTAATTCACATATTGTGAAAGTTTATACTTCTGACCACGCAGTAAATAACAGTAATACTTCCAGTACTTCTGACCACGCAGTAAATAACATTAAGAAAATTGTGCTTCTTCCTTGACACGTTGTTTGTGAGATGATTCTCCAGTTTTCTTCTTTCATGCCGAGAAAATGTTTTTTACGTAATTCAGCTTTATTTATTATTAGCATTAAACAGCGAGGCACATGTTCTACACTGGTGTTCCCATTGCAATGCTAAACGCGCTTTAATGGTTCAAACGCAGAAATGACACCAACAAGATGTTCTTTACCTACGATGATCTGAAAACGGATACTAATTGAGCGAACTGCACGCAAAATTTCATTAAAAGCTCCGGAGTGATAGCGTCCTGCTGTTTGCCGCCATTAAGTGCCTGCACCTCGCAAGCCTCACTTTCTCAGCGCTCTGACATGGAGAAGCTTCAGATTCTTGGTGCTATGATTCGTTGAAAGATGCGTTCCTCCTTCGCATACCATAGCAGCCACTAATGTAACGATAGTTCCGAACAGCGTGTTAGTGGTAGAGTTCGTCCGTACATGAATACGGTCCCTCATTTAGTCACATGAAATTCGCAGAATAAGAATCGCTATAGGTTAGTGTCATTTTGCCTTAAAGTGGCCATGACACGTTAGAAGGTCTATTGCACGTATAAGTGTACGGAAAGGAATTGTAAAAGAATATTCAAAGGCGAAAACTTCACAGACTTGTTCAGCTTTGTTGAAGCGTCTGTAAGAATAGATTCAGTGGTACGTACAACGAGAAAACAATAGCTAACGTGAAAATCAAAGACTGCTGCTGGAAGACTCCAAAATGACAGAAGCTCCTCGCGAACGAGGAGGTGTCCGTAGATCTATATACAATACTTTCCCGGGAGTCTTTACAGCCGTGTCATGCGTGTTACTGTGATTCAACTCAATACACCCTGCGCCGAAGAGCGACTTATGAACAGACTAGCATCGCTTAATTAAATCCCAAAAATACCTAGACGGAACCTAGAAGCAAGCTGCATTATCTAGCTGAATCCGAACGGAAACCACGAAGCAACCTAGATATAGACTACGATCAGTTATCACCAACCTGGACATAACATATACACAACCCAGGATCCCCTAGGTAAAGCTGAGCAACAGCATATAGAAGCAACCCAAAACAACTTAGCATCACTTAGCTCAATCCCTTGCAACAACCAAGAAGCAATGAGAGTCGAGTTCAAGTAGACCAGCTTCATATTTTGAAAACTCCCGCCACCTCAATTTTTTTTTATTTGACTGTCACAGCGTCAGGTTGGAGAGAAAATTTGGCACCCTGTGACGTGAGTGCCAGACAACCGAAAAGCAGAAGCCGCCGAGAGGGTAGAGTGGCTACAACGCTCGGCTTCTCAATAGCAAGACGTGGGTTCGTACAACGTTCAACGTGCAAGTCCCGGAAATATCCACAAGGTTATTTATTACAACAAGCAACAAACAGTTCATGTTACTAATAAAAATTAAGATGCAAGAATGAATCAACACAGTACGTAATTTGTCATTTTGAGCAACCGTGTTCTATTGCTGTAGCAGTATGGTAGCAGTTTCGAGTTTCATGGGTTAATCATCCAGGTGTGTCAGCCGAAAAATATAAACCAGAACCATGTGTCATGTCAATATTGAACTTATACCGAAAAGATGAGCAAAAACACGAATGATGGAAGTTGTGCTTGCACGACGTCGCAAGCAAGTACACTTGCCTTTGATAAACGTTGCCTTGTGCATACGGGCGAAATTCTTAGGTACAACGTACACTATATGACAGAATTTCCCTTGGAAATGAAGAAATTTCTGCAATCTATTTTTTTCTACCGGGGACACAAACGCGAACCAATGACGCGTTCCAAGAACAAGCTGCACGGCGATTTCAGTGATCCCAGTTACGCGCCGACGCTATCTTTGAGGCTGCGCGCCACCTCGCATGAATAACAGCGTTACTCAGAGATGGCGCTGCACTGTGCTGAAGAGTGCAAATTTCGCAAGAGGGAACAGCATTTCATACTTGCCTCCTTAAAATAAGGTCCAGTGAAATTGTAATCGCATTGGCATTTCCTTTGCGAAGATGTTTCCTTTTCCAAGCCATCGAGACAGAATGGTGGCCACCAGTATTTCGATCGGTTACAAAAGAAAAGAATAGCTCAAGTAAATTAACCATTTATATTTCAATGAACAAGATGTATTAGTACAACAAATTTTCAGAACACAGTCATTAACCAAGAGACACCTTCTGCATCGGCTGGGTACTTCACCCTCTCCAATATCAGTAGAAATATTGCTATCAGTAACATTACCCATAACAAGTTTATTATTTATCAAGACGAAAGCCTTAGATGTTCCATAGAAATCAAAAATTAAAAATTGTCCATAAGAAACTCTCATCGAGGTGTCAAGCGGTGATGCAAATAGTCCACAACATGTATTGACATCACAGTTCTCCAAATACTTTGTGAAGTCTTCATAATGACACGAACCGCGATGACACACGACCGTGTTCATTGTAGCTTGGTGAAAGGCGTGCTGATCATGAAGGCAGTTCTAAACCAGGGGAGGTGCAGAAAGCTTGCAATGTCTCCAATATTGGAGGCAATTCAAAACCATGTTCAGTGCCGAAAGGTTTGAGATGAGTGTGGGAGTGGATCGATACATTGACTGAGAAGAAAAGAAGTGCAAGATGTACCTTCAAGTCATCTTACGCGAGTATATAAAAAAATGAAAACTTTATTAAATGCGAAGCATTCTAGAGCGGTGTTAAGTCAGGTGTGCGGCCTGATCGCCTTCACTGCGCATTTGCTCTCCCTCCCTCCTCTTTTACGGTTCTCACTCTGTTCCCTCGCAACGCAGGTGCAGGCAGTCGCTGCTAGCCTATACTCGCTAAACCTCTCTCTCCTCCAGGCATCCATCCCCGTGGCGTTTATACTCCCACTGCGCATGGGCGTCTCCTCTACCTCTCTTCTCTCCGACCAACCCCCTCTCAACTCGCAACGTCCACGCAGGCAGCGTCTGCTAGCGAGTTTCTTCATGAAAAAAGTGACTATACTTGTGCTGCACAACTGTTCACTGACCAGCTCGTTTATATAAGCACTGGATCTTGACCTCCAAAGTAGTAGGTGGGAGAATTCTCCTGTGTGTTGTTAAAAAACAAATATTTGAAGGGAGCGCGCCAACTCAAACCGGACTGCAGGTGTCAGTGTCTACGGAATCATCTGTCGCTCATCGCCCATGAGGATTGATTGACATGCTCCAGTAAGAAAAACCGGTCTATGACTGCGTGCTTTGCGCCTCCCCGAGTTTCTCTCATGAGCAACGCCGCGATTAACCCCAGCTTCAACGCCGCCGCCATTGTAAGCGTTAGCGCCCTCTGTCCGGCATATACAAATCGTTCCCTTTAGTGGGAGATGCTGCAAATTTTTTTCTCTTGTTAAAATAATTTGCCAGATTTTTGAAGAACCACTAACGTCATCGCGTTGCCAGAAGCACAACGGCTCGTAAAACGTGGTATCGTTGCTGGCGTGATTGCATGTGCCGCTAAGGAAAAGACGGTGAAGACTCGTATGTGAAAGAAGACGATGAGTTCGTTTTGCCCTTGTGTATGTGTGTGTGTGCGTGTGTGCGCGCGTGCGTGCGTGTGTGTGTGTGTGTGTGTGTGTGTGTGTGTGTGTGTGTGTGTGTGTAATTTTATTCGAGCCACTAAACGCATTTTAACATAATTCCCATTGTAAGGTCTGGCATTGCAGCCCAGGGGAGTGAGTCGTCTTTGTTGCAAAAAAAAACGTGCTTCCCAAAGAGCCGATTCTCGGGAGACGATAATCTCGGCGTAAGCGCACCCGTTCTGGCAAGAAGACCGCGGTCGGTCGCTTCTTCTAACAACTAGCTAAGATCCCCAGCTAAGAGGACGGCTGGACAGCGTAGTCATCTCGCGGTAATGGCAGGAGGCCCACAGCCGAACGGCGCCACCATTGTGTGCGTTCGCAAAGTTCGCGGAACGTAGTGTGCAGGCCGGTTTTTTCGTCTCCCTCTCTCCGACCGAGCGGTCGAGGGCTGGAAGAAGAGAGCGAGAGGAGAGGACGGCAACAAGCGTTTGGTCTGTCCAATAAACGGACTGAATAGCTTTGGTTGGTCGTGAGGAGAATCAAGAGGGGCGACCGAGGGGTTAAAATCTGGCTCCCGAGTCCCCACAGTCGTTCTGGTCGCAGCAAAGAGTGCTCTGCACTATCGGCTCTGCCAAAGCAATATGCGACGGTTCCAACAATGAAAGTGTTTTGTAAATATGTACATAAGTTCTTGTACATGAAGTCGAGTTGTTGAACCTATCGAAACGCTCTGGCCTCCGTCCTTTACAAGCACCAGCAGCCACCAGAAGACAAGACGGACACCAATCAACCAACCTTCCACTCCCTTCTATGGCAACAGCCGTTATGCAGCTGGGGAGCTCTGCTCAAGGGAGCAGAGGGAGTGGGTAGAAGGTTGAGTTTCACTCCTACTTTTACAAATAGTGAAAGAAAGAAGTCTGAAAAAAATTTTTGAATTGTGAATAATTATGAGATATGCATCCCAAATTAACCGTGTTTGACAAACTCAGCTGTTTCGTCGGCTCCAAAAATCAAGTTAGTGCTATTACATTAGCAGTTATTTTGTTTTTGTTCTCAGTTTCCGGGTCTTCAATTTTTGTTTTGATAATGTATTCCTTCGTGTACTTCTTGTAATGTATTCCTTCTTGTATTTCTTTTGTAAGAAATAGTGCAGTTGCCGTCCACAGGATACTATATGTTTCCATGCCAATCCCCCAGAGTAAGTGTGTGCTATGGATTGCAGGCTACAAACAAACAAACAAACAAACATGCCAGTGATAACACTAGCTTGACATTTGGCCAACTGCCAGTTACAGGTTCTTGCCACATTATAACGTGACAATATGATGTTCCGGACATATATAGCGCAGACGGGTAACAATAGAGCGCACAGTATTGAGCTTATTACCATCCGAGCGACTGTGCCTCGTCCAGATTCCCGCCTGCTACTCCAGGCTACCCATTCTCCTACAGTACAGTGCCTAGAATAGGAAAGAGTGATGAACGCGCCGGCTAGCGCGTAATGCCTTGGGAGGAAACTGCCAGCTGGCACTGGCACACGTTTGCACGTCACCCACGGTGGCGATGCGCTGCACATGCGCAGAGACGGCAATCAAGCACGCGCGCGGGCAATGTGAAACATTTAAAATATATATTTTCGCTCGTGCATGGCATCAAATGTCAACCTAGAAAGTATGTTAATTAGCTTCTGGAAAACAGGATGCCTACGCGGGTGCGCGACTGAACATAAATATCGCCAGGTCGACAGGATGCCGAAAGTGAGCACGTGATGGCAGTGAAATATCTTATCGATGTGAAGTGGTAGAAGTGTGGAACGATGAACGCAGTTGTGAGCCATTGCTTGCAACACTTTCCACGGCGAACCATCGTTTCCTCAAGCACTAATCTGTGAATAAAGCCCCATCATTCAAAACGTCATACTCAGAGACGAGAATCACGAGTGGTATCTGAATGAAAACCTTTTATTTTCTGCACACAGCTAATACAACGCATTTCCGAGTAGTGACTCACTATCTGTTCACAAATATTCATTCCTAATAATTTGTCGTACGTTTTTTTATCCCCAAGAAAAAAAGTTTTAAAGTACACAAACGCCCCACTGAACATTGGGCTGCAAGTCTAGGTGATGCGCCTGAGCTTCAGGTACTTCCTCTTTTCACGGGAAGATGTTCGCTCCTTGTGGAGTGCCTTTGTGTAAAAACGCAAATAGGTGAGCAAAAGAAACTTGTTTACTTGATTGGTGAGGCTCGGAGCATGTTGTGCACAGCCCAGTATGACTATTTTTTTCAAGCAGGAAGGAAGCTTTTCCAAGCTGTTACTGTGAAGCTCGTTGTAGCTAAACCAAATTGAAAAAGTGATCTTAAAGGCGTCTACAAATGCAAAGAGCTTCTTCGAAAGGCTTACCTATTGGCGTACGCACAATGGGGGAACAGGGGGCTGGCCACCTAGGAGGGGGGCGCTGAATCTGTTCTATACATTGACTAGGCAGCGGGGCACTTTTAGTCATCTAAAAGGGGGGGCGTAAAATTTGCCTTATACGCTGATTTAATAGGGAGAAGGCGACCTGCAATTAACCTTCGCCCCCCCCCCCCCTTTGAACGGCAAACACGTTCATGGCTCTACTAACCCTTCAAAGCGGACAATTTCAACAATCACAGTCAGCTCGAAGTGCCTCTCGCCGAAGTGCAGCTCGCACACAGCCGAGTGTTTTTAAGCAGCTTGTCAGCGCGCGCGATCGCTCTCCACCGCTGCGCTAACAGAGCTTCGTTTTTTAAAACGCCAAACAACGCATGCTTCTTTTTAGCTGACTTGTAGACTGTAGTGTACCCTGGGACAAAGCAATGACTTTGTTTTCGCGCCCTGAGAGTGCATACAGAAGCATTGGTGTCAGATTGCCGCCGCAATTTAAAAAAAACGAGGACGAACGCGCCTGACGAAACTGTCGGAAACGTGCAAACAACGTATAAACGATTGCGCGCGCCCCACGCGGCTCCTTCTCGGAGGCTTCAGTGCCCTCCGTAAACGCCACTTGCCGCTGATCACACCTTCCTATTCCAGCCACTGTACCTCAAGATATATTAGAGCACGAGCGTCAACCACGGTGGTGACACTCTCAGCCCCTCTCTGGAATTAGCGAAAAAAAAATGAAGTGCATGAGTTGCGCCGCCATATAAATTAATACATTTCTACAGCTGCGCAAAAAAACATGCCATCGACCCAACTGCATACGTCCGTACACGCCAGTGGTGCGAAGGGCAGCCAGCTTTCGCTCGAATTGCACGGGAATGTGAATTAAGGCCGCCCAAAATTAGTACGCTTTAGATTCTGCTGCGAGAATTGAGGACGGAGCAGTGGGAGACCTTGTTCGCTAGAGAGGAAACGAAGGCGCAAGTGGCCCTCGGAGACCCGGTGCGGCAGGCAGCTCAGGTCGGTGGAGCCCTGGAATAAGGACTACACCCACCTGCTTCTAATTCCTCTTTGTTTTTCTTTGTTAAACGATTTTCCGTTCAAGTATTACGTTGGCGCAGAGAGATTGTTGCACGCATTCGTAACGACTTCGTGTTTCAATTTCTTGAATACATTTATTTTCAAGGACACCTTCTACGAGGTTTTCACATAAGCGCATACCAATTACTTTAGCAAGGTAACATGAATATATCATCCAGAGAACGCTGCTCAAATGTAGTATACGTTATTTCCTACGAGTATAATGGGCTAGTCATGGTTCATTAGGATAACGTGCTTTTTTACCTTATTGAATATATTAAAAAAATAGACGAACGCAAGGTTTGTTTATGGTTTGATGGTTGAACAATTGCAGTTTCTCTCATTTTCTTGGATGAAGCCCAACTGTGCAAGTGTAAAGCATGAAGACGCCAGTGAAATGTTCTTACAAACAATGCCACTAGCGTTCGCACACGGATGTGCCAAAGATGCCAAACATGTTGGAGCAGGAACGTGCTCAAAATATAAGAGCCTGTTTTGAGATAATCTATGCAAATACGTTTGACTGGCATACACTTAATCTGTCCTACCTTGAACTAGATCAATAAGTCATTGACGAACACCAAAATCCCTGAAGTAGTGTTGGTGGAATCAACAGCCACTTTTCACGTGAGCTTACAGTGCATAGAACGATGGCGGATGCTTATATTGTAAATGGAAACACACGTGTTATTCACGGTTACTTCTTAGTTACCAGCCTGGCTAACTCAGGCGTTCTAGTTGAGATGGATCCAAAGTCATTCTTCGTTTGTCAACAGCTCCACGTATCGGCCTCTCACTTTTATCTCAACCTCTGTATTGCGAGAATAACATTGGAGCACCTCAATCACAAGAATAAAATGTGAAAAACAAGGCAAAAAAACAAAAAGTTCCAGGTTGAAGAGCCTCAAAAAGGAAAACAAAAACAGCCTCGAATCCCTGTGAGGTCTCTTCGTGCTATTTTTTCTTCTCGATATCATAAGCTTCCTCTTAGCTTGTTTCTGGCAAAATCTATATTTACAGCAGTATTTCCTCAAAGTGTTTGCGATGATTGCACCCCCGCCATTGGAAAACTCCTGCGGTGAAAAAGTACGTACCATTCACGTAGGTACCCTGATATTCTTTTAGCAAATTTATCTCAGTCATGGTGCGTATTCGGCGTAACATGAAAGTGAAAATTAATATTGCTGTTGAGCCCCACTCTGAATAACCAGCCTTCATCTATGGAAAATAAGACGCTTTAGTAAAGAGAGCGTGCTTTGTAATTATACAACAGCACCACAAAATTAGTCGAAATACGAAAAGATTGTGCCTTGTTTTTAGGTGCTTTTTCTTACTCATAAATCCATATCAACTATCCATGTCACCTCTACGAATGCATTACAATTCGTTTAAAAGATCTCAAATTGTAGTGAACTTCAATTTAAGCCTAGGGTAAAACGAAACGCTTATCAATTCGTAATAACATGTTTTATTACGATAAGCAGGCTTATAGCCTACACTGCCCCATACGTCGGAAACTTACGAAGTGGTTTTGCACACGCAGTCAGTCTACTATTCATGCTTGTCCTTTTGTTGGTAATATTATATAAACTATGACGTCATTACGGGCTCTACGAAGACAGCTGCGTACAGCTCTCCCGTAAAAGAGCGCACGTAGTGCTCGATTGTTGGCACATGTACGATGAAGCCGAAAAGAGATCAGAAGTTGATGTATCGCTCCAAATGGAAGTCACTCTGGCAAAGTGCTGTTACAGAAGCCTTGACAGCACGCGGGACATTCACGGAGAGTAACGGGTAATGGACTTCACAAAATGCAAGGACAACTGTTAGTTCATTCTGTCATTTTGAAAGAAAAAAAAAAAGAAATGAGCATGCCGGCAAGCACGTTAAGCATTGCCATATTAGAAAGGGTCTCAGAAATCATAATCACAACGAGAAAGAGAGAATAATATAGATGAAGCAGTTCTTCACGAAAAATTTGAGTAAACATCAGTTACAGATTGTATGCAGGTTGACTAAGTGCGAATAAGAACATGAAAGAGGCGCTAAACCGTTAATAAAGTACATTATTTTTCCAAACAAAGCCCAAAGGGGTTATTGAAACTGATACGACCTTTTACTAGAGAAACATTTATTCGTATAAGTGGTTGATCGCGAGTGGTGCTCTGTTACCAAGGTTGAACTGGCTATAGCGGCTTGGTGGGATTGACATAGGGTCGCCAGTTGGCTTCCTAGAGTCCGTTCAGGGAGTCACATCTCGAACAATTATGTTTCTACTGGGTGCATATGTCATATGTCAACTGTGGCAGGTCACTCTGGACACTGGCAGGTTATGCGTTTTATTGCTGGGATATCTCCACACCACGGGCATAAGTTGGGATATCTCTCCGGGTACATGGCGTGAAGCCTACGCAGATTCGGAAATGTATTGGTCAGCAAGCGCCACCCGTCCCGCGTTTGATGTCATTCGATGTCCTTGTCAAGAGGGTCATCAATGCGGCAATCAAACATTTGCTTGTCTAGGATTTCACCTATTTGACGAGGTTCTAAAATAATGGCCCGCATGAGTCGGGGTTAGACCTGTGGCAGTCTGTGTGTATACGCGGCACAGGTATTGTTCATGCTTTAGTTAGGTGGTCATGGCTTTGTTTGTTTCGAGAGATTACGTTCGTATCTATAAAATAACCGCTGGTAATTGTAGAACTAGGTCTATAGATGTGTTGAACGAATTTCGACTACTGCGCAATTGGCTTGGGCGTCAACAGAGTTTCGCAAACATTCTGAACACCTGCTTTGTTGCTTTGATCGCTAATGCAGTGTCCAAGTGTGGGTTGTACTTGTAGTACGAGAGATTGGAATAAAAACTAGCGTAGTATACAGTGTTTTTTCACCATGGCTGGGATTAATTCTGTGAGTGTAATAGCCAACCAATTGACTTGCCGACCGAACGAGGTTCTAGTTATTCTGGGCTTTGGAGAACATTTTAGAATAAATTGAAGGGGCTATTGTTTCTTAGGTGATTTAAAAATATAGTGAGTACACAAAGCGATTGAAGTTGTTTTGAAATGATTTGTAGGCACAGCAACGTGTGGTTCAATATATCTTCTTGCTGGTCAGCTGGCGGTGTATGACGTGCGGATTACGTTTCGATAAAAAATGCGACCGCCAGCGCGGGACTTGCCAACCACTCCGGATGAGTATCAGAGCACCAGAACCACTATACCATCATAGCGGGTGATATAAATAGCTGGAATTGCGGACTTTTTCGTGCGCATCATCAGAAAACCGTTCCAAAAAGTAAAGTGAAAAGGGGATATCTTCATCAAAACGGCACGTGCAAGAGGAAACAATTTCAATAGCCTAACTACACCTAAAATGCAGACTAAACATAATAGGACAGTTCCGTTTTATTCATGTAGTGAACTGCTTAATCATTGTGTCACGTGAACTTTGGACTGCGTGATACTGGACCTTCACTGACGAGCTATCATCACGGAGTTGATTGGGTGCATTATTTTAAATGCGTAAAAATTTCCTTGCTTTACCTGACTAAAAAAACTGTGCACCCATTTGTATACCTTTCTACTTCTCTGTGGTGGTTTTGGGACGTTAAACCCCACATATCAATCAATATCACTCTCTGTGTAACAGATAAGTCTGTAAAAGCAAATCTCGTTTCTTGGAAGTATTACCTTTTGGACGTAGAGGCACAAGCTCAGTGGTTTAGAGCTTCGGCCATGTGCCTAAATTCTATTTTATTTTCGTGTATTCTAAGGACAAAATCATTTTAAGCTTTCTGAGTGTGGACATATCCGCGGGATTTGAATGCGCTTACCTGTGCTACAAATGAAATGAAAAAGAAGGCAGTGTCGATGTAGGCATCGTTTAAGACAATTTTCTTCGTAGTATTAAATGGCCTTTGTGAGTTGACATATGAAGACTACATGGAAGACTGCGAACAGCGGGAAAATATAGCGCCAAGTATGCTTTTTCTTTAGTATAGCACCCAACATGCGTTAATTTGTTTTCGTTATGCGTTCTACACGACAACAAAAAATACGAGGGTGCAGGGCGTCGTGCAGGGTGCCAACCGACAACAACATTTTAGGGAACAGAAAATCAATAGGCTATTCGACTATAAAAATAACCGCATTTAAGTTCAGACAACTTTTTATGAATTGCGTTAAATTTGTGCCCAGGTAGCTCTTTTTTTTTTTTTTGCCTGGCATAAAAGGTATGAAAGGTTTCCATTTTTTAAGAAGTGCGTTAAATTTACGATGAGGTAACCCGTTTTTCATTCGAATAGTATCAATCACATCTAAGTGGTATTGCATAATCTTCAGTGAAACAACGCGAAAAAACATGAAAATACAAGAGGACCAAGGGGCCCCGCAGCACATGAAGAAACAAAGGAAAATGTCCTCGAAAGACGATGCAGCGGAGGCGAACAAGCGCATCAAACCAACGTCACACGTAAGACACAAGCGCTATCTGGCAGTTATCTTGGAAAACGAAGCGCGCGCTGCGTGCACTCTCGTCTCGGAGGTGATAAGGTGTAGAACGCAAGGCGACGAGTAGGTGCCACCACGTGTTACCAAAGCATTGGAAACACTCGCTTTTCGTGCAAGCGTTGCATCGTCAGCGTAGCGTGATAAGCACTACGGTCCTCAGAATTACTTATGTATGCCTTTTTTAGTGAAAAGGCACACACACAGACTATTGACGTGTTGCAGTGCCTCAGATATGCGCAATATTTATATATACTTTTTAATTGACAATCGCACAAGTATGAACGCTGAACCTTGAGCAATATTGGTGGGCGCTGCGGATGGGGTCGGTGGTTTGGGTTATCGTTAGTTGACGTTTAAACTTTGAAATATTGTTAAGGGTGAACAAACAGACAAACGGACAGACAGACGATAATTTTTCCGTCGAAAATCCCGAAGAAAGACTATCGTCTTTAATGCAAGTTTATCTTAATTTTCAGTCGCACTTTGACAGTGCGTGAAAAAGTCGAAGCCACCGTGGACCGCCTCTATCACCAGCCGTCCTCGACCACATCTCGGCGGCACGCCACGAGCAGCCACACTCACAAGCAAATAGCGATAAAGATAAGAATAACGCTGATGGTTCACAAAGTACTTAACCACCCGTCTCGCCTCCTTCTTGTCGTGGTTCAATGGACAGAGAAGAAGGAGAGGGAGGGGCGGGAGGACTCTCAAGGCAAACCGGAGAGGAAGAAAACACAGCGGAACAATTTTCTCTTTCGCACTCCTTCAATTTCGGTCTGTGTTACGTCATAGCTTCTAGACGCAGAAGGAGGCCGTTGATTGAGCCAACGCCGGCATCGCGAGTGGGCTACGAGCTTCGCAACAACGTCTGGGTGGTTTACAAGGAGTCGCTGAGTAAGTGTGACTGGTCGTTGATTCTTTAGTTCCTGTGCAGCGAAATTCGCAGTGTGCGGTGGCATGGGCGGCTACGGTTTAGGACGGGTCGAGAGGTACACATGTTACGATATTGAAAACTCTGCCTGGAGGTTTGTATGCTTGACTTTCAGTTTTTCACCGTAAATATGTTATACTTGAAAATGATAATGTTATTTAAGAGCAGCGACAGGTAGTCGTTGAGAATTGACGCAGCCGATGAATTTTCACGGGTGAAACTGCTGACATAGTATGCGCCTCTTATTGATGATAGTGTTGATATGTTCATGCATGACTAGTATTGTGCAGTTGAAATTGGTTTTAAAGAAGTAAGGTGAGAACTCAAACCAGGCTAAATGGTTGTTGTCAACGTGGCGGCAATATTGTTGGTGGTAGTTTAACCAGTGAACGGAGTCTTTCTTGAACACCGTTGTAGGAATATACTCAAAGAATCAAAGTAAAAGCGATACCTGACGAACAGAGAAGACATATTTTTTGCTTTAGGCAGGACGAAAAATATTCTAACCAATGGTAACCTTACAGGTCCACTTAATACAATGTAGATAAGGCAATGAACGCGGCAAAAATTTGATATGACAAGTATATATTTGGTAATTTCTGTCGAAATAGTCCCGATTACTAGCAAGGCTTAAAGAATTGAGCGCGAAAAATACGCTGGTATAGCACTATAAGCATCACGCTACCTGTGACACGCTAGAAAGTGTTTAGGCCATACTGTATGAAACATCGGTGCCGACCCTGTAATCCTAGAAGAACCCGCTCAGCTGATGAAAGTGCTCCCATATATTTGTTATATGTTCTTTTTTGAAAAAATTATCTTACTGTTCGAAGACAGCGTTTGTAACTGCTCACTTTCTTGGCTGCCATCTGTATTGCGGTCATAATCACCTGGGTTATCCAAATCATAGCATTACCTGCCCAGCTGTGTATTCCTCAAAAGGTCAGTTCAAATATAATCACCCCCCCTCCCCTTGGCATGTGCTGCTATTAATGTGGTCATAGTAGTGTCTCGTTATGTTATGCGTTAAGCGTTGGTTACATTTCTGGCCGCGGCATCTGTAACATATTCTCTAAAATGTTGCGTCGTTTATTTCGCTCACTATTCATACATCTCGCTAGAAAAATATAACTGTGCACTTTCCTTTGAATATAGAGAATCAAAACACTAACTACTAAAGTGTAATATGTGCTCCGAAGCAGTTACGTCTCGTTGTATATCTCATTGTCGCGGTCATGGTCAAGGTTCAGTGATAAAACTACTATTATACTCTTTCGAGAGGCTCACTTGCTAAATGGATACTTGTTCTTAAGCAGCTTTATTCAATATTCAGCTCTCTCGTGTATGCATGTGTCAATATCCCTTGAAATTCAGACCAAGGTCTTCAATAACGTAACACAAATGAGTTCCGAAAATTTAATCTCTTAGCTTGAATGTTGCAACGCCACACTCCTGAACGAGTGAAATTGTGTTTATTTATTCACTTATTGATTTCTGTGACTCCATGTCATACCTTCAAGAATAGTTTTTCCATGGCTGACGCTAGGTGAAAACGTAAAATGTGAAACAGTGCAATAATGCAAACTTGAAATAAATTTGCAATTTATAAGGATAACTTTCCTTTCAGGAAGTTATGAAGCAATGAAGCCGAATATGCGGAACGTAACGAACAGCAAAGAAAAATTGTCCCATACAGTTAAAGTGTTCTAACAATACAAAAAAAAAATTCCAGATCATTACAGCTTGTGTAGAACTTGCTGGAGAAAGCTTGCTTTTCAATTAGCGGTGTGCAATCAATGACGAGACTTTGTGCAGAAAAATACGTGCCCCGTGTGAAAAACATGCTTGAAATAACACTATCTCAGTCACACGCATCCCCCCCGCCCCCCCGCACTCTCTTATAAGTTTTCTGCAACTAACTTTCGCGGAAGGCTACAAAAGCCCCCTTGTGCTTCTTGGCAGCCACTGGACATCACGAGCGCTTGGGAGCGAACATCACGAAACCGGGCTGTGTATTCTGAACCTGACTATTTCATTAACTTTTTTTTACTCTCCCTCTTTCTTCTCTATTGTTTCTTATATTTCCCATCCCCTCCCCCCTCCCTAAGTGTGGGGTGGCCAACCAAGCCAAAGCTTGGTTCAACCTCTCCGCTTTTCCACTCCCTGTCTTTCTCTCTCCTTGCCTCACTGCAACTAACGTGGTGTGCACTTTCTACGAGCGGGCTAATGTTAGACTGACCTACGATCTCGAGTGAAGACGTCGTATGACTGCATCATATTCTGGCACCATGTATGTTTATGTGCCGCTTAGTTCTCTTGCTTCTTGTCGCTCAAAGGGCAGCGCAAATATACAATACAAATTTTGTCTAGAAATACGTGCCATCGGGAATAAGAGAATTATAAAGAGCACGCTGTTATCACGAACACCAAGTCAAAAAGGGCCCACGGGGTTTTCCGCGCATTCGTCTCAGACGTCTCGAACGCAAAAACCATGCAACCGAGTTATTTTACCATTCATCCTACACCGACTTACAACATTTAGCAATTGTAATCAAGTGCTCGTTCACTCGTTTTTTCATTATCATACGTTTTAGTGATAAATGAACGGCTCGCTGAGTTGCCTTTGACTATCGTGAGGAATCACGCTTACACGTGCAGTCGTGCCCTGCATGGCTCCCGTTTGTCTGAATTTCGCATGTCAAAACGTCATGGGATCTTTTCTCTTCACAGACCTCGAAAGCGTTTTTCGCTTAAGGCTACCACCGCATAAAACACGCAAGGCTTTCACCTCAATAAAATTTTCAGGAGCAGTTCCAATGCTCTCAAAGCTATCAGTGCTTTTTTACGTTATGTGTAACGCAACTAAGTTGCGTACTGACGAATTCAATGGACATGAATAGCTGGCGGCGTCGTAGTACACAATTTTTATGCCTTTGTGGCAGATAGTGTGACGTGTCAGTTGAATCTGGAAAGAAGGTCAATAGGATTAGAACACTGAGTTTAAAAAAGACATAAAAGACATTTTTCTAACAGTCTGAAAAGTAACGTACTGAATAGCACTTAATTCGTCTTCCTTGTCCAATATTTTCTTGGTCTGTAGATTGCTTGGTGCAAGCTTGCTTTCGCAGTACTACAGCGCACACGACCTCTAACGGTGGTTGAAGATTTTGAAAATGAACCTTTATTGCAAAGCCGCATGAAGAATACACCTGTAATCAAAGTGTATGCTTTACAATTGTCTGATCGAAAGTTTTGACGTAGCGTAAAGTTGAGCGCCCCCTGTCACAACAATCTCCATGTTTTTCAACTTTTCCGTGTGAAAGGGCCTCCATGATCTAATCGAAAGTGCCACCGCGGTGGTCTGGTGGCAAAGGTACTCTGCTGCTGACTCACAGGTCACGGGATTGAATTCCGCTAGCGGTGCCTGCATTTTCAATTTAGGCGAAAATGCGTTAGGCGCCCCGTGTACTCACATTTGGGTGCACGTTAAAGAACCCCGGGTGGTCGAAATTTCCTGAGATCTCTACTACGGCGTCTCTCATAATCATGGTGGATTTGGGACGTTGAACCACACATATCTAACTATTACGAAGCTATTTCGCTGAAATATTTCATTCGTACTTCCAAACGCAATTAGTGTTTATATTGAGTATAAAGAATTTTAGTGATTATTGTTGATTTTCCAAACCAGCAAATCATAATTGAGTATTGTTGCAGAGCAAATAAATTTTTTGTGTGACACAAGCCCGTAGCTATGGAGTGCCGTTATTCAGATCGAGGCAGATGTTTTAGGGAGGGCAAACGATAAAAATGGGTGTTTTGCAAAACCTAAAACAAGTGCCCCCTCCCCCCACTTTTCCTCAAAAAAAGTTCCTGGCTGCTGGACCTGGCGAAAAATAGTATTACTAATCAGCGGGTAAAGCTATCAGATAAGGGGCCCCTGCTGACGACATAAGAGTGCAAAATTCAAAAAAATTGAGCAACAAGAAACATACGGTAAATAGAGAGGACACTGCAAGTGTTGCGCGTGTCGCTTTTTCTGTGATTCGTGTCTCTTTTGTTGCGCCATCTCACAGCAGTAATCTATTAAAACCTTCCCAAAATGCTGCTCTCCTTCCGATCACAAATCAGACTATGCTGACGCCTGAGGCAAATAGGACCCAAGTTCTAGGTTCCGGTCGATATGGCGAGAGCATTATTGTGACCATTTCTAATTCAGCTGAACATATACTAAACAATAGCCTTTCAAACAAGTAAAACGTTTTCGTGTTTCGTTTTCATAAAGTAAACATTTTGTCTTTTGTGAGCTTGACATTTACTTGTACTTATGTGTACACAACGACTTGTGTTATGAATACCAATAGACTCCTATAGAGTAGCGGGAAGTGGGAGATAATTATAGAAAAGCAATGAGTTTGCGATTTCATTTCTTACAGTAACGCGAGCAGTTCAAGGGAAAACAGGCAGAACGTTTTCGAGGGGCAACTGCAATGCAGCGGATTCCGTACAAGCATGTCGATGGCTACTGCGTGAATGCTTTCTTCAACGATGACCTTGTTCGTTCAGCTCTGTACTACAAGCCAGAACCAGGCGATGTCTTCATCGCGACGTACCCTAAATGTGGAACTACTTGGGTTCAGTTCATTGTCCACGGGATATTCAATCGTGGTTCTTTCCCGAAGGATTCCCTGGAGTTTATGCTTTCTTCGCCATTCCTGGAAATGTTAGGAGCCGAAGCCGCGCAAAAGATGCCACGGCCCGGAGCCATCAAGACGCACATGCCTTACGGCAAGGTTCCCTACTCTAAGGATGCAAAGTATATCACCGTCGCTAGGAATCCCTTCGACGTATGCGTCTCCTTCTACTACCACACCAAGGAGAAGCCGTCGTACGACGTTCCCGACATGACGTTCGACGACTACTTCGAAAACTTCGTACGTGGCACAGTGTCCTTCGGGGATTACTTCGACCACCTCCTCTCCTGGTATGAACACAGGAATGATCCCAACGTCCTCTTTCTGACCTACGAAGAACTGAGAAGGAACACTAAGTGAGTACTTCTGATTGCCAATTCAATTTTGGCATCAGTTTCTATAGATATGTTAAAGATCATAGGTACCAGCTACACACATATTTTTAGTACAGTTATGCGACATATATTCCATGTTTTGTTTTGTTTTTTCACTTTTGACATGGGAAAGCTGTGAATGGTTAAAGCTGCGTGCTTTAAAAAGACCCATTTAACTATCCTGTATACAGCAGAAGACATTGATATAATGAATGACGATATTGGACTAATTGAAAGGTGTTTACGCACATTGAAACGAATTCGTTGGGTGTTTGCTCACGTATATAGTTGTATGTGCTAGGAGTGCACCAAGTGAGAAACATTCACTTGCGTGAGTACCATTTCCGCTAAATTTGTGTAATGAACCAAAAAAAAAGAAAATTCATGTGCTTGACGTTCTCTTTCGAACGCAAAGTTAATGAAAACTTACCGATACGAGGTCAATCAAAGTATAGCGTACGTTGTTTGCAGCAATTATGATATATATGTAAGGAGTATAAAGTTGACGAAAAGTTAACTGCTTGACACAAGCAGACAATAGAAGAAAAAAAGGTGCTGTGTGAGTACTCGCTGTCGTGATCACAAGCAGTGCTTACAGTCCTATACGTTAAATTTCCCAGGTAGGCAACATACACTGTATGGTAGCACGTGACGCACCTTGTACTTATATTGGCAGATAGTTGTAAGAATAAAATGTGCGGTTTAACCTCCGAAAATCATGATATTGTAGAGAGGATTATGAGAGACACCGTAGTGGAGGGCTCCGGAAATTTCGAGCACCTAGGGTTCTTTAACGTGTTCCTAAAGCTAAGCACACGGGCTGGAGACATTTCGGCGTTCTGTCGAAGATGCAGCCTCCGTAGCCGGGATTCGATCGCGTGATCTGCGGTTCAGCAGTCCAGTGTCATAACCGCTAAACCACCCAGGCAATTTTCCTTTATTTGTTGCCAGTCTCAGACAATGTACACAAACACATTTTACAAAATGTACAAATATATTTTCTCAAATACACACACACACACACACGAACAAAAGCCATCAGTGCCACAAGGACTGGTGTTTTCTACCTAAAATTCCTTGAAAGCTGCCAGAGGTTCTACCCTCGTAAGCCGTTCTGGCTCGCACTCTTGCATTTTCATTATCTCAATATAAGCAGGCATGCTTTGCCTGAAATAGATTCTTGCTGCCTTAGCATCTGGGTCATAGAACAACCGAGGTGGGCCTCTCTTGGCAGATAATCAAATGCGTTATTCGAAGGTTTTAGGTTCGGTCCTTACCGTCGTCGAGTTTTCTTTTCATGGAGTTTAGTTTCTACACTTTTACATGTCATAACTACAGAAGACGTCCCCTATACGTAGCTTGACTGTATGTTAGTTCTCGTTAGCTCTTGCGCTATTCCTTCGCAAATTATTAAGCATGATTGGTTGCACACTTCCAGCTATGAGCATACGAATTCTGTAGAATAAAAGATACGTTCAACGCAAACGAAGCGTTATTGTCCGGGAGGACTGTGCATATAGGGAGGGGAGGAAAAAACCTTTATTGATGCTGGCTGTGCCAGATAGCCCTTATCCCCACCGGGCTGGTTGACATCCCTAGTCCGGCACGTCATTAGTCGAGGCCGCCACCCGAGCCCGCTGCACTAGAGTTCGCTGTTCCTCTAGTGTGGAGCTATTGAGTAGGGTCGTCTCCCAGTCCTCTTTGGTGGGGTTGGGAAAGGGGGTTAATTTTGGGTTCATTTGGCAGGCCCAGACCATATGGTAAGTGTTGGCCACTTCCCCACAGTACTGGCACTGCCCACTTATTTTAGGGTCATAATATTTTAGTATGGCTGGACAGAGCAGCGTATCTGTCTGTAGGCGCCGCAGAAGGCGCTCCTCCGTTTTCGAGACTGTGCATATAGGAATTCCTCATATCCTGAGTACGCCAGACGGATGATGAACGTAGAACTTCGCCAATGCTGCTTTGCGGCGCAAGTACTTAGCAGTGAATGCTGGAGAGTAGTGATAAAAGAAAATCAGATGGTGTTTATAGTACACACATAAGCGAAACTCAGTGTGAAAGAAGTGATATGACAGCAATAACTGTGTATGTATGTTGCGACGCGCACATGATAGCGTGCGAAGTGCACAGTGTGTGACATGTGCGTCTCCTCTCCTTTTTTTTTGTTCTTTTAAACGTGCGTCTGGTGGCCCACTTTTGAGAGATAACATGATTCACAGCCGGGAAGCACATATAGATAGTACTTTCGTTGCACACCTTTGAGTGGCAGTTGAAGGACTCCGTATAGGTTCAAAGTACGTCCTACACATTGTCTTCATTGCGATACGCATACTGCAGAGTCATTGCTGCGGATATAATGGCAGTAAAGTGAGAGTTTATGCGCATTTTTTTTTACCCGACGACGCCAGAAACGGACAGTTTGATTGACAGAATAAATAGCTGATGACGCAAATTATTTGGCAGATCTAGCTCAACACTGTTTTATTAAAAATTATTGAAACAGTGTTCATTTGTCCCAAAACAATTGCTGGCACAAACTTTATAAAAATGTTTGGTCTATTAACTTCATTAACCTAGGTTTGTCCAATGTTCAAGGTTCATTGCTATTTCTTGCTTGCTCTACACTTGCTTCAAGTTTCCTCGTTGGCATGAGTGCGCAAGGCCTTAAGTATCATCGCGCTAAGCAAAATTCCGCGTACCAGATTTGTATAAAGAAGAGAATTGTATAAACAAAAAGAAAAATATTTCAATTTTGTTTTTTCCCTTTCAGTGCAGATCGATTACTGCCTCGAAGATGCGTAAGAATAAATAATAACCTTACTGCGTTCAGTTTTCACGCGGAACATTTAAAGGTAACAAGTACTACGTGCTTCCGCTCATTTAAAAAAATATTATTTTAAATGCACCTCATTTAATGCGTCTCACGGAAAAAAAAAGATCTAGAGCAGTGTACCTTTACTAATGAATAGCTGGGGTAAAGTGACATGCAGACACGCCAATTACTTTGGAATATTTCCTATATAAGTAGGCCATTACTTTTTAGAACTCGCACTTTAGAATCTCTAATTTGGCGCAAAGTCTGCGGCAACAATCAACTTCGGGTGTACGGGATATAAGAAAAGTGACTATTCTTGCAACAGTGCCAAATGGGTTTAAAATGTCTTGCTAAAAACAGCGTCTTTGAAAACCGCCAAATTCGAGAATATGTAGCACATGTATTTTACATTTTTTTTATTTTTTAGAAAAGACGACGACCGTTTTGTCTAAACAATCAATTCTCGATTTATTTTACCATGTGTTGTGCGGCATACCAGCAGATACTTCACCGCAGATAGAAAAACACAAACGAACACGGGAATGACGTGAGTGAACTTTCTTGTAAGCACAGGAAAGTGAGTATTGATCACTCAGGTAATTTATATCACCACTTCAATTTCACGGAAGAATATGCAGAAATCATGCGACACGTAGCGCAATGATGACGCGGTGTGGCGACTTCGATTGCAGACAGAACGTAAAATAGTGGCTGTGCGTCTTTTTACATGAGACTGTTTACAATGCGTGTTTTATCGTGATTTATACCGGCGTGCTTAAAGCGTTTTCACACGTCGTTAACCGGCAACTCCATCTTCTGGAGTTACTTTTTTCCTCCATTTTTTAATAATAGGATCAGTGGATTTTGCGTTGGTCGTGTGCACTTTGTAACGCGTGTACTCTCTAGCTTCTTTTGTCTTAGTAGTCACAGTGCAGCATTTAAGTCATTGAAAATCTCACTTTGCTCGCGTGTTTTATTGCTCCTCTCTTTCAGGACTCAGATTCTCAAGATTGCCGATTTTCTCGGCAGCGAGTATGGAAACATCCTGCGAAACCATGATGAGCTCATGAAGAAGTTGCTGGACGGTTCAGAATTCAAGAATATGCAAGCGACGGTTGACAGCGGAGGCAGTATTCTCAATCGCCTTCTTGACCTGCCACCCGAGCGGGCTCTCAAGTCCTTGGAGGTATTCCGGGAACCCTTGAAGAAGAGGTCGGCTAGTAAAAGCGAAGTGCGATTCCTGCGGAAAGGCATCGTCGGGGACTGGAAGAACCACTTCTCCGACGAGCAGGTGGAGAGGATGAAGAAGAGAATTGCCGAAAAGTGTGGTCACACGGACGTCATGCAGCTCTGGGACGGGATCGGCCTCCCACTTCAGTGATGTCCTTCGTAAAGGTACGTCTTCAACATGATACAACACAATGGCGAGAATGTCAACAGCATTTGAACTATGAACGAAGAGACGCCTTCACGTTTAATGACCAGAAAACTATTTTTGGGAGTTCTTCTCAAGTTTTGTTTTTCTTTTTTATTCTTCTTTGTGTGTGTCTGTCAATGGTCACTGAAAGCTATATTGTTTACCCGGCATAAGTAGTTTCAACATCAAATCCTTTCCTAGTTACTTTTCCTATAGGCATCTGATAAGTGGCAGTGATAAGTGACAGCATAGCATATTGCAAAATCTCCTTTGTATTTTTTTATGTCTACTGTTCTGATTGGGTGAACGCTTGACAGTGTGTAGGGAGGCTCAATTTTCCCAAACACGTCTTCGTGTTGTTTCATTGCGCAGATAGAAAAACGAGATTTCACATGGAATGATGCAATATTGTGCTAAACCACACCCCCTCATAGAAGAGGATCTGTCGTGGGGGTAGGGGGGGGGGAGTCTTTTTATTCGGTCCCTAAATAATTCTCAATCTTTCGTGCCCTGATGAAGTAAGGGTTTAAGGAATGTAAGCCTGAAGGCTTGCCTTTTATTTCCGGCTGCGAAAGTAAAGCGATAGCCCACGTTCTCATGTGAAAAACAAAATGCAATAGTATAAATGACTATACACGGACGTAGATTACATGCATTCGAAGCATCTCAAGCTGCTAAAACTCAGCTTGGCGATCCCCGCACAGGCATATTCCCAACCATACATTTGTCTTTCACGCGCAAAACTACAAAGCTTGAGATTTCTCTTGTGATAGCTCCTTGAGCTTGAAGAAACATTTTAAATAAACATGTATACACATGTATAAACATGTAGCATAGTTCTTAATTTGATACCTTGCATATGACAACAACATGACGTCAGACAAAATGTGCAATAATTCCGAACCTCGCATAGGCTACGGTAACGGTTGCTTGCAATATTCGTCAATGAGTAGGAGAATACGATCGTAGTTAGAGCAGCCAGCATGGTGGATCCGCTTTTAAGAGGCTAAATAATATTTTTGCGCAACCATAGACAAAGCATACGACTTTGCTCTAGACATCGTCAGTTCGCACTTACACTTTACAATATACCTCTTGTTAATGAGATTTGTATATGCGCTGCCAGAGATGGCCATGCAAACTTCAGACTGCTAGATAATAAACGATGCAAAAACGCGACAGCTTTCAATAAAGCATGAAACTTAACGAGTCTTTACTTGTGCGCAGCCTCCACAACACTATCACTCGTATCACAATGGGGTCTCTGAAACAGAAGACGTAGGTATCGCTGTCTGTTATAGAGAATGACAAGAAAAGAGACATATTTAAGAGAAAGCAAGAGGTGGCCGAAAATTGCTATATTAGTGAGCATTTACTGCCTTATTCTATTTGCGCTGACTTTATCAGCCATTTTCTTTTTAAACTTGTAATAGTACACGATGCCCGAAAATGGTTCTCGTAATACTTACAAATATATAGTAATCTGCAGGGTTTCCTAATATTGTGAATGTTACCTACTCATTATTTTATCTGCCATTGTTTTCTCGTTTTCCAGAGTGTATGTAGCTTGTTCTAACATAAAACTGCGCAGCTGCGCTTTCATGCGTTTTCATGACGGGCAGTTCTCAAAGCTATTTGCAGGGCAAGAGCCTCTGCAGGTGCTCTGCGGTTCTGTCAGCCCAATCAGGAAGTTTTCAAATTGTGTCATTTGGTCAGGACACTTTGATATCCATGTTTGATTGCATGTCTCCGTTTGTGACCTTCGTTCCTTGCATCACAAAACCCTGATCATTCTATCCACAATGTACAAAACATTCCAAACTATGCGTATGTCCAAGAGCTATGATGTCATCAACCTGAGTTTGCTGTTGCTGTCATGCTGCTTTCATGATAACTCTGGACATTATCCCACTTGTGTATTTGGGTAATTTAAATATAGACGTAGGTGTCATGACACAAAGCACTGCAGTTAGCTTGGTTTTCTAGACATTGCATTTTTAACCTGTTCGTTATACTGGTATGTGGTAGCTGATTCCACGCCTAATACGTGTCGCCAGTCATACGACGTGAGGTGCTTCACCTTCTTGTACTTCCCAAGCAAATAAATAACTAACAGTCATGGGACGTTACATCCGCTCACAGGGCGTGAATGAGTGATTCGATTTTCTTCCAAAAACAAATCATTCTTTCTTGCTCTTCAATTGTTTTTCTGTGCTTAAACGTCCCAAAAACTGTCAGTAGTTTTTTTTGTTTCGCAATTGCCATTAGTTGTATTGCTCCCTAATTTTTCCTATATACCTTCTAACACGTGGTATTTGTTTGCATGAACCCTCTTGTTTTTTGTTGACACCTCGACGCATGAATCGCTAACAACCGTGTCATCCGCCGTGCAGTGAATCTCAAGGCCATCCGTTATCTCCCTGTATTTTGATTGATATGTTGGGGTTTATTGTTCCGAAACCACCATGTGATTGTAAGCGACACCTTAGTGGAGAGTTCCAAAATTTTCGACCACCTGGAGTTCTTCAACGCGCACTCAAATCTGAACACGCGGGCCAACAGCATTTCCTCGGTATTCCCCCTATTTTGGCACGGTGCTGAGGCACTGCTACTACAATGCAGTACCTCTTGCATGCGCCACCGGTCGGACGTCGAGGGATATAAGGAGGAGATGCTATGAGCGCGCACTTGATATGGCCAAATTCTTTCCCTGTCTTGTGAAGAGCAACGGTACTTTCTCTCTCCTCTTTTTTGTTCCCTCCCTCGGCTACTTCGGTGATCACGGAGAGTTGAGTGGAGCGAAGACAGACCAGTAGGCTATGTTTTGCGGCCTCGTGCTGTCGCATCGCAGATGGCGCGACGAGTGGTTCCTGACGATAAGAGGATGTGCCTCGAATTCTTTCCAGCTCTCTTGTGTATAGAGACTCGTAACAAATGACCACACGAAACGAAGACAGGATACAAGACGGGTCACGTCATCTTGGTGGTGCATTTTCTTCCGATTTCAGCGACAGCAATGTAAAGCGGGGCCTTTACAGCTGACCGACGCTAGTTATAACCATGCGCTAGCTATAACGCCACCGCCAAGTAACTTCACGTCAAATTTGCTCACCGCCACCTCTTTCTTTTTTCAGTGCATCTGTTGCCGAATTCTTGGAGATTTATATTGAAAGGTTATTGTCGCTATCACGTTTATTGCTTCTGCAACTGTTTACAGCCTCGAGATAAGTGAAAATTCGCTTTTATAAACAATTGTACGGTTATATTTCTTCGTGTGTGTGTGTGTGAATACGTTACCTACAGCTTATACCCATTTAAATGTATACATAAACATAGTTTCACAGTGTGGATTTACGAGCTTTTCTGCCCTCCTCTATGTATTAATGTGATCTCTTTTCGGGATTAATTTCCTTTGTTTTCTGCACTGCTGAACATCCGTTTCTTCAGATTTTATTCCTCGCGTTGTTCTGTCTTTTGTGTGTGTGTGTGTGTGTGCGTGTGCGTGTGCGTGTGCGTGTGCGTGTGCGTGTGTGTGTGTGTGTGTGTGTGTGTGTGTGTGTGTGTGTGTGTGTGTGTGTGTGTGTGTGTGTGTGTGTGTGTGTGTGTCACAAAACGGCGCTTTCTCTAGGGCCAAGATTTGCTGATGGTTACTTTGCACGAACGAAAAGTCAATGAACGAATGAAGCATTTAATGAACGAGTGAATGAATGAAGCGTTAGAATATTTACGGTAAGCTGTGGTCGTACATTCTTCAAGTGCTTGAAGTGTATCTCCGTAATTCGAAAAAAGGACAGTAGTAATAACGCATTACGTACTCTCCGCTCTCCAATTATTGTTGGTTGGGTAAATGTGATAAATTAAGCAATGATGGAAGGCTTACAATAGTCAAAGTAAGATCATGGCTCGAACCTTGGTAGAAGCAAATTCGTTTACTGCGGCTTCTCCCGAGCCGCGTTTCAGGCTGCTTCGCAATGCTGTCGCCGTTTTTATCTCTCTCTCTCTCTCTCTCTCTCCGCACATCTTTGCAGTCCTGGGCAGTATAAACGCAACAGATGTTGGCGTTCCTTTTCCACACAGGGCAATAGTGAGGTCGGCATCCATCGGCAATTTTGGGGTTACTCGCGGCCTCTAATAAAAACATTCGGGTACTGCTTGGTTCGGGCCTGTACAAGAAACTCTGTGCGATCCAGCAGGCCAAAGTATCTGCCAGGAGACAGTCTTTCCGCGAGCTCCTAGAACAATTTGCCGGAAATTATTAAAATTTTTCACTCTGCCTTTCATAATTGTCAGCACGTATCGGCATGCAATGGCCACCCGAAAAGACGAGTGGTTGGAGATCACCCTTTGTATAATCTCAAAAGGCCTTACATGTTCGCAAGGCCGTATCCCTCTCCACCAAACGTTACCATGCAATGGTTCTTATATATATCGCTGTTTGATGCCACTTGTAGGAATAAATTTGTAGATTTGCTTATCATTTGCGGCTACAATGCCTCGCAGGCTGCCTACACCAGCAGGCGCAGCGCACGCAGCATGGTTGGCGATATTTGGAAGGAGGTCGCCATATCTATACCATGACACACTTCTGATTGGCTATCCAAATGCTCTCCTTCAAATGCACTAATAATGCATTTTCATTTTTGCTTAGGGTCACTCGATCGTAGCCAATAAGAAAAGCTCAAAGAATTAGTTCAAAAAGATAAGTGCCCACAGAGAAACGCTTGATGACTGAGCTTTTTCTTTAAAGCTGTCTTGTATGGTTCCTTTGGAGCCATATAGAGTAACTCTAGCGAAAGCAGCCTAACTCCCCATATTGCTCCTAAGATCATATTCTAAGACCTTACCATACGTAGCCCAGAAATATTGAATCTAAGGCGTTACTACATTTCTGATATGCTTCATGTATGAGAATCCGAAGTCGCTATCAGCCGAAACCGAGAGAGTCTGCTGATTGCGGCGTCGTCTGTTGACAGTGTTGCACGCAGATAGAGTGTACTACAGCAGGGGAGCGAACCGAAAATAGAGTCAAAAGGCGATGCCAAAATAGTGCCAAGCCACTTGTGGCACTGTGATCGTTAGCCTTCAACCTCTCGCCGCTTCAAATTTGCGGGGAAGGACACGGGCAGACTCTCAGCTGTACATGGTGTTTTATTTTTATTTTATTTTGTGGGGGGAGGGGGTACTCTTTTTTTTTATTGCTTATGTTCGAACACTAGCTTCGGTGTTCAAATATAGTGCTTGTTGATATTGTAAAACTACTCATCTGTCGTTGAATTTACGAGCAGCATCAAGAATTTCGAATTTGAATGGAAAAAATATAATAGGCGTCATTAGCATTTATTTTGCAACGCCATCAAGCTACAAAGTTATTATTATGCTGCTTCCTTGTCGACATGACCACCTTGTTTACTATACACCATTTTCCAAACGTGCTCAAGCACCACCATCTTGGACTGATAGCGCTGCAGTTTAGTATTCGTATCAAAGGAACAAACAGTGCTACGGTGAACTCACACGCACGAAATCGCTTTGCCGGTGCATTCAATGTTTCATGACCACGATCAGTTCATATTGTGACATGAAAAATCAAAAAGCACACGCTTATCAGTCGAATATGGCAGCATTCATGAGACGAATAAAAAATCGTCTATACAATGTGCAGATCTTTAGTTCGTTTTATATGTGATCATACTCTTTGCTCTGTATATGTGGTTTCAGTTTTTTCTTCGAGGTTTTGTGTATTCAAGTTCAGCCCATTTCTGCCTGGGTCTGAGAAGGGCTTGCCATATTGTGAAAATAAATGAATACATAAAACCTGGGAAGTCAAGTGAAATGTAGGAAATGTGACATTCGCCGTAAATAATTGCAACGCCGCCGCTTGAGCTTCAACAGAAACACAAAGAAGTATGAGTTGGAAGATTTTTCCGATTGCAAAATTCAGCCTACCTATGTTGAATGTGCTGCCCTCGGTTAGCGGCCTGTAGCTGACAGCAAATTGAAAATTGAAAGCACTGGACTATTGGCCGCCCTGAAACAGTGAAGGGTTGATTGCTGTAAGAGCAGATCCCAATCGTAGGGTGTCGTGCTGAGTCATAAAAATCCTTTTTCTGACAGTTGAACTAAAGGTTCTTGGCTCATGAACTTACTCAGCGCTTCATGTTTTTGCTGAATCACGTCGTGTATTATTGACAATATTTAGACTAAAAGTTTTTGTATTTTAGTTCCCATATTGGTAACTGGGTGACAATGCGTCAAAAGTGCAAATACAGTTTAAGAAAGCATAAAAAGAAAACCAATACATTTGCATCTGTAACAAGTGATACTTAAACTGAACCTCACCATCCACAGCTGCAGTTTGAACGAGGGTCTTTTAAGTGGGCTGCGGGCTGCCTACCTGCCCAACTCTTTGGCGAAGCACGCAGTTTAAACTACGGCACGTTGCAATATACATGGTACTGCCATGATTAGGCTTTGCAGTCTTTTGGCTGCACATTTAGTGAATTTGTGATGCGGCCTTTCCGAGTACTGCTTCTGTTCTGGTACACTCTAGTGTGTCGTTGGGCAGGTTGCGAAGATGCCCGCAGGGTTCTGCTTTTTATTTTTATTTATACTCCCACATGGCGTGGTAACCTGTAAGCCCATGTGAACGTGGCGATAGATATGTCGGGATATCGGAATGCAATATCACAATTCGTATTACTCAACAACTCGGCATCCAGTATCGCTCCTAATGGGGCTTTGTGCTTCGCGAAATGCTAAACAGCAATTGCAACTTTTACCAGTCTGTTACACTCATTGCGGCCTTCACAACATTTATCTGTCTCTTTTCTTTTGTTCTTGCCGGTTCGCTCAGTTGCGTGACAAATAAGCTAGCATGTGCCTACCAACCTCTGAATCAGCGTACACTTTTTGTACTCGCACTGTCTGACCCGGCCACTTCGGTACGAGAACGTTTTATCACGCTCCTCGTTTGAGTGAAGCAGAAGAGAGGGTATGTTGCTGATTAATATTATTATAATAATGAAACTGTTGTAAGCACATTTGCATTCAGCGCTTGATAATTATGTTCGCTTTGATTTACAGAAACCGTGCAGATTGTGGTATATCGAAGAGAGAGCACCACAGGTACATGTCGGGCCACTGTAAATTAGAAAAAAACGTTGTTTTAGCATTGTGATTTGTGCGTCTCTAATTTTTTTAGTTTCCTTTCGTATCGCTTTTGCCAAAAACATCCGAAATGCTAGCTGCAGAAGTGTTGCAGCATTTTTCGTCATTGTATAACATGACTTATGTTATGAACAAACGCATTGAATGAGGGTTCTTAGTACGAACCCTGAAGGAAAAGTGTGAGAAAGCGTGGGCCCTGATGTGTTAGTTGTGAATATTATTTGTCGCACTCACAAGTTGTCACTCACGTCCATCTATATGTCTGACGACAGCTGATGCTTCCTACAGTTTTGCTATTGGGGTACGCTTTCAGTTCCCTGATGAAATTCAAACTTTAATGCATTTAACAGTGCATCACCAATATTTGTCTGAATTTCGCTTCTATCAAGAATTCCGCTCCCACGATTCAACCGTACTGTCAGCGGGCTAGCAGCAAGCATCGCAACTACTAGACCACTATGGCGAGCTGTTTCTACTTTTGATTATGTAACACATCACACTCGGCAAGCTTCCATTGTACGCCGAGAATTAATTTGTGTGACAATAGATTTTCGACCACTTTTTGTTGCTACCATCGCGACCTACATGTGACTGCATGGTGAGACTGGTTTCGCCAACGCGTTTCGCTTGAGCTCCAGCAAAACACATACGCGGGCAGTGGTGGTGGGTGGGAAAATGAAGGCAGGTAGGCGGCAACTCATTTGTTTTTTGAGGGAGGGTAATTGCTGCATTTTACATTGATTTACACAAGGGGGGGGGGGGGGTCGTTGCGACGCACCTGCACCCCTATAAAGCGGACCCTTACGCACGCTTATGGGTCTAGCATTCAACGGCATATGCAGTCATTTCGATAACACTCTCGTTGTTCGCGTGTAACCCAACCGGTTTCGATCTTGGTGTGCTGCAAGTTCTTACCCGGGGACAACTTTCTGCTGCAATAAAGGGAAAGCTATGGGGGCGGGGCTACTGCACATGTACTCCTCCGCGAAGTAGTCAGGCTAGACTGATTGATTGATATATGGGGTTTAACGTCCCAAAACCACCATATGATTATGAGAGACGCCGTAGTGGAGGGCTCCGGAAATTTCGACCACCTGGGGTTCTTTAACGTGCACCCAAATCTGAGTACACGGGCCTACAACATTTCCGCCTCCATCGGAAATGCAGCCGCCGCAGCCGAGATTCGAACCCGCGCCCTGCGGGTCAGCAGCCGAGTACCTTAGCCACTAGACCACCGCGGCGGGGCAGTCCGGCTAGACTCGCTTTTCAAATGCGGCCGTGCTCGAATAATACCACACCATAGAACTTTCAACGCGTGCATACGCAGCTATTCGTGAGTGAAACTAGTCACGAGCTCCTTCGGCGAGTCCTAGGAATAGCTGGAGGGTGACGCGCTCAGCCACCTCGTGGTCGAAGACGCCATTTTGACTATGAGGTGCAGCTAAAACGTGCCACGTATTGAGACGTGCGAAACGTGAAATCACATTACATAAAGCAAAACCAATATTAATATATCCTTGGTTCGTGGAGCACGTATCTGCAAACAGCATCTCGTAGGAAATAGAGTAATGTTTTTTTTTGTTATCTTCACGCGGAAAAGACGCCCACTTTATTTCCGTAACTATCCCCTCAATGCCACTGAAAGCTGTCCCCGAGTATTGGTGAGCATTGTGCCTGTTTTCACATGTTTTGCTTTTGCAGCGTGTACTGGCATCAGCTTATCATCGCGAAAAAGAAAGCGAGCCTTTACGTAGTGTCTAATGTACGTTTCAACACGGGTAACCGCTTGCTCGTTCGCAATTCTTGTCGGTGGTTATGGTACAGGGGGCGTTTCACTGTTGCAGCGTTAGCACACGTTGATATATTTTTGTTTAGAGCTGGTTATTTATGCTGTTTGTGTGGATCTTACTTGGAAGCTTGGCGGTTCTTGCATTAATTGACCAGTAATTTAAAAACGGCTTCTTTGTGCTAGGAATCGGTTGCTTTTGAGCGCTCATGGTGTATTGGGAAGTTACACGTGCGGTTTACATCTTACCGGAGTGCCAGAAGTGTGTTGTTGGGTAACACATATTGTTAAATAACAAAACACAGATATTTGAGTAATGTTGATATGCTAGGAATTCTAAGATGATTAGTTGTTTTGTTACTGTGAGAAGAATTCAAGGTGATAGTTGGCGTAAATAATGACGTTCTGCGCTCAACTCGGACTTCTGATTTTCAAGTGACCATTTGTCCTGAAGGCGGTACCGTTAAGGCTAAGTATTATAGTGTGCGAAACCTGAAGCCACAAACTGATGGAATTGTGCCAGTAGTCGACAAACTTTCGAGAAGGCAGGCCATGTTGCAAAAGCCCACACGACAGAGGCTGCACAGAAAATTCGAGGGGCTGGAAGGCAGCGGGGGGACTTTGCAGCGGAAATGTTCAAAATTCGAAGCATTGACAAATTCTCTTATCTACAATAAATAGGCATAGGCAGCTGTGAATGAATAAACATCATTATTTATCTTCAATAAAACAGCTCAATGGAGAGTAATCCTAAGGTGTCACCTGTATTAGTGTAAACACGACGTACAGTGCCAGCTGGAAACCATCTTTGTTTCTAGTGCCAGTTGACGTCACAACTGCCACGCCAGCCTTAAGATATAAAGTACTACTGCGAAGGTGTTCTGACGCCATTTTGGGGGCTCCAAGTGTTCGACCCCTGCATTATGCTATAAGCGCGACCTCCTCTATCGGTCCAGGTTGAACAGTGGTTACGCTGCTCATCTGCTGACCCAGAGGTCGCGGCTTTGGTCTCGGGCGTGGCAGTCTCGTTTTGAAGAAAGGGAAAGGCAGGAGGCCTGTGTGCCATGTGATGTCAGTGCGTTTTACAGAAAACCGCGTCGTCACACTTTGCAGAGCCGTCCAGTGCAGTGCGCTTCACAATCATACCGTGCTTTCGGCCCGTTATAACTCGTCTGTTATTATCATTCGTAGCTGGCCTTGACACTTTGTCTTTCTCATCGGGTCGTTATATCTGGCAGCAATGGTACACGAGTGTCAAGCTTTCCGATATGCAGCATGCGATTTCCGCTGGCATATGGCTTCGGATAGTGACGGGAACGCGCAGCTGTGCAGCTCTTCAAATTTATGGGAAATGTATATCCGGTCGCCTTACACGGCACGGTGGTTTCGACAACGGCGGCACACATCAAGTTCTCTCGTATCGTTACTGAATGTACGTATCGCAATTTTCGTTCAATTTGTGCAGGCACGACGGCTGTATACCTCGCTGCACGCGATCGGAGAAGCGGCTCGCTTGGAATTCGCTCCGTTTCGTGCCATTATGTTTTGTGTCTTAAGTTTCCGTAATTTACCATTTACTTTGGGTGTTCGCTTTTGCTATCGATGCGCCCGGTCTTCATGGTACCAAGGGCAAAAATTATGAAACGCAGGGGGCAAAAAAAAAATTTTTGAAGACGTGTCCGCAGCCCATAAGTTCTCTGGTAATGTGCATTTGCTGCCCCGCCGCGGTGTTCTAGTGGCTAAGATACTGGCCTGCTGACCCGCAGGTCGCGGGATCGAATCCCGGTTGCAGCGGCAGCACTTCCAAAAAAGGCGAAAATGTTGTAGGCCCGTGGGCTCAGATTTGGGTGCACGTTAAAGAAACCCAGGTGGTCGAAATTTCCGGAGCCCTCCACTATGGCGTCTCTCATAATCATATGGTAGTTTTGGGACGTTAAACCCCACATATCAATCATCAATCAATGTTCGTTTGCTACTTTTTACCATATTGCCATTAGAAATGAGTGCAGAGATAGTGAAAAAGATGGCCGATGTAGCTAGTTCACGAACGAAAACAGGACTTCAGGCTTCAAAAAACTCGCAACTGCTGGCCAGCGCAGCACTTGCACTATCACTTTTGAGCATTTTTTTTTTGCTAAAAATACGCGTATCTTTCGATGCATACACGAAAATGACAGGTAAAATAGTTATTTTAGTAATAGACCCAGAAAAGCACAAGCTGATGTCGAATGATTTACAGCCGCTAGGGTATGATGCTTTATCCAGGTTCAATGTAACGTGCTGTCTGGAGAAAAATCTTAAATTCGTTATCATTGCTTGTGTTTAACTGTAGTATTCCCTGATGATCACGCACCTCGTTTTGTATTGTCTTGATACCATCAGCGCATCAGCTCTGTCGGAGCTCCGTCGGCTGCGTAGTAAGCAAGTACCGAAGTGTGACATCACGCAAGCGGAACTGGGATAACATCATTTTTAAATTGCGCCCTCATACGGTCGGTCGCAGACTGACGGCCCTAGTGTCACCCTCGTTCTACAACAGTATCAGTGTTTGTGCAAAACCTACTCTAAATATGCAGGGCTAGGAGAGCTCCTCAATAGCCACGCTGTTGACGCAGCTTTTAGCGTCGCACTCGGCTCAGTGGAGCACGCTGCGAGGCATTGATTGACATGAACGGCAGCACTATCGGTGAAGGTTTCCGTGACGACAACAATGTTAATTTCACGCACTTGTGGAATTTGACTACCAACTGATGTAACAATAGAAACTGTGAGCATCCACTTTGTGAACTGGTGATCTGAGTGCTACCATGCTCTATATCAGCGAAATCATTGTTTCCGCCGGGTGAGTTGATTGATACTTGCAAATGAAAATGGTCGTGCGTGAACTGGGCGAGGACGCAGAACGCACGGATCAGTGCGTGTACGATGTATTTTTTGCATGCCATCTTATATCCACTTTCGCGCTACACTAAGGCAACCTCAGCAACTCAGCTTCCCTTTTCAGCTTTAAGCGCCACAACTTTTTGGCGGGAAAAAGAAAAAAAGCGTACGCGTATATACAAGCGCCCACTTTCTTTATTCACAGTGCTTTATTCACAGCTGGATCAAAATATAGACACGTCAACACTCATTACAGACTCCAACATCCGCGTACACGGAGGTGCGAGGGAATGAGGATTTCTTTCTAGGTAATGATAACTAATGTATGGTGACGCGATATTCACCTAACTTAGGTACAGTGGCGGACTCAGTAATTGAATAATAGTACTTGACAATAGTGACAAATGCTTGAAGGAGACGCCAATGCCTACACGTGACGCAATGCGCAGGTAACAAACCATCGCCACCTTTCCTAACATTATTACTACGCTTTCTGAGCCTTGCGTTGAGGCGCCGACCCGTTTGCCCCGTCTAGTTTCTGACAGATGAACAAAAGAATGTGGTACCTCTAGATTCAGAGCACACGAGAGAATACGGAGAGAGAAAGACGTGATACGCGCAGACGCTAACTAGCAACAATGCTTAATTTGAGAACAGGGAGCTGTATACATATAGGCAATACCATTTTTTTTAATCATCATTACAAGCACTTTGCGAAGTCGCCTATCTTAGAGAAACGGGCAACCGGTGGTGATACACTTGTCTGCCAGCCTTTTCTTGGGTGAGATGACATTTGCTGCTTTTTATAACTGATTGATAATCATTACTTTCAATCATCAGAACCGAAAAAAAAATCCTGAATTTGTACACACCTGCGTTGCGTGATATGCCACGTCTTCTATGAATCTGATCACAACCTCGTTCGTTGTTAACAGCTGCGTTGCTGCGTAGGCACTGTTTTCCCCGTTTTTGACGCCGAAAGCTGTTGTGAGATCAAAACTCGGGACACGCGCGGCGCTGTTGTTGTTTTCTGCCGCCGGTGTCGGTAACCGCTATTACAGAATTAAAAAAAAAGAAAACATAATTGCAAAGACACAGTGGGGCTCCAACCCGGGTGCCAGCTCAGTAATACACCACTGAGCTAAGCCGGTGCTTGGCACTGCTTAGCAAACTTGTCTTAGGCATGCTTGATGTTGGGAAAGCAATCGCGTTAATATGTCCTACAAAGGATTTCAAAACAGCGAAAGAAACGCAGTCGTCGCACAATGCGGATATCATAATAAGTGGGTCGTCCAATTCTCCAACCCATCACAAAAGCTGGTTCTTGTTTACCTATTAACTGTGGCGCACACCCACTTCAAGCGTAGTTCCTACTCGTCATCAACCACTGCATGAAGAATGGTCACAAAATTCTTTGCAAGTGTTTAGCGGATACTACGCTTTCTAGAAGACAGACGAAGGATAGCGTAGTGAATGCCGGCCCGCTATCCAAATAAATATTATTATAATGCTGTAGTGGGTACCCAGCAAGTGTGCTTGCAGCAGTTGTCCTGTGAGTGTTTAGAAAAGGCTTTGAAAGGCCGCTCTTCTAACTTTCGTAGTAACTGTGCTGGTGTTTGTTTTCAAAGCCGTGAAGGCAACGCCTATAATTAAATTATTATATACATATTTACGAGCCATAAGCACAAAACGATTCTGACATCGGCAGATAGGTATGGTGTGCTACAGTGTCTCGCCAGAGCCGCATATATCTTACACGGGTCAGAATGTCATTTCAACAGCGGATGCATGAGTCAGTCAAATATTCATGCATTTGTACGTAACAAAATCTTTTTTACATAAAGCAAACCTCTCGCAATCTGTGAGCTCCACTTCAGGAAACTTTCTATAACTTTTAAGATTACACACATTGGTTCAAGTCAATTATTGTCGTCCAGTAGGTGGAGTTATTAAAGCTGATAATTTCATAATTTTCTTCAAGAGCTACACAGGCCGAAAGACATAAGTACCTAAATAAATGTCAGCTTATGCATACGTCGCATATTTCTGATAACACGTTGAGAACTTTACAAGAGACAAGTGAAGTGCTTGTAATATGCCCATTTACAAACTATAGTTTGATGGTGGATGGAAACATTTATATATATCAGAAGAAACGGTGAAACTTTCTGTGTTTCATTTACACGGTCAACACTTTCTGTGCGCACTCTAGTGGATTTCAAAGGGGCGTGTCAGTGAATACCCGTTCTTCAACTTTCCTTTCAATCTTTTTTGTCCTTGCAGTCCCATCTTAGAACAGCAACACCGGAAAGAGAAAATGGATCCAGACTCCTACAGAGACATTGATGGCCTGCGCATGCTCAAGTTTTTCGATGAAACCAACGTTCGATTCGCCATGGGCTACGAACCACAGGACGACGACGTTATCATCGCCACTTATCCGAAGTGCGGCACCACGTGGACGCAGTACATTGTGTCAAACGTCTTCACTCGTGGTAACCCTCCCAAGACGACCGTCGACTTCATGCTCTCCTCGCCCATCATTGAGCTCACGGGGGTCGACGCCGTGCGCAAGATGCCGCGCCCTGGAGCCCTGATGACCCACCTGCCGTGCGACAAGTGCAAGTACTCTACGAAAGCCAAGTACATCTACGTTACGAGAAACCCGTACGACTGCTGCGTGTCCTACTACCACTTTATGAAATACTACACATCGAGTAATTGCGAAGATGTGTCCTTCGATAAGTTCTTCGACCTCTTCATATCTGGAAAAGTACTCTACGGGGACTACTTTGACCACCTTCTCTCCTGGTACCCGCATCGAAACGATCCTAACATGCTCTTTTTAACTTACGAGAAACTACAGGAGGACACGACTCATTGGGTACTGCGGATCGCTGACTTCTTGGGAGAAAAGTACGGCAGTGCTCTAAGGAACGACGAAGGGTTGCTGAAGAAAGTCCTCGACTCTTGTACCGTGCAGAACATGAAAACGGTGATGGCGGATCCGACTAAAGTGTGGATTCGCAAAGCTCTGGAATTGCCACCAGAGAGACGCATAGCGTCTATGGAATCGTACCGGCACAATCCAGCCCACAAAGAAGAAACGCTACGTGGAGGAGGTCTTGTCCGAAAGGGTGTCGTAGGAGATTGGAAGAACCACTTTTCGCCGGAGCATATTGAACGCATGAAACGTTGGGTAGCAGAGAAGACAGCTATGAATCCAGAAGTTCGAAACCTTTGGAAGGGTCTTGACCTTCCGTTGTGAAAATTTAATCCACCCGTTTCATGATATTTAGGTGAAGTTTGAGCAATAAAATGAAGTGCTTGTCGTTTATCCTGAATAAAAATGCCATGGTTGTTGTTGCTACAGAATAAAAAAAGCTTTTTTGTTAGAAAAGTATGTCCCTAGTGTGATAGCACCTCTTTCGTCTATGTTCAAAACAACAGTGAAGGAACAGAAAGTTTGGAGTGGTGAGCAGTTTGAGCCCCGGTGTTTGATAGCAAATAGTAGAACCAAAAAAATTGCTTCTTTTCAACTTGGTAGCAGCCGTAATTGAGACATCCATGCACTAAAGAATACTTTAGTTGCCAAAAGGCTCGTTTCACCGAGATTTAGTGTCTTATTGGTGCTAGATAGCAAGCTCGGGGAAGACAAACATAAAGACAGGCCAATTGCACTGAAAATATTTTGTATCAAGGATATTTTTTGCCTTAGTTGGTAATTTCTCGCTACTTGTTTAATGCAAGTGCCAACTAGGCCAACAAACAGCCTTGGTACAACATAATAATAGTGCGCTTGTTTGGTGCAGAGTGGAAACACCACCAAGGATGCTGAAAACTACCGCCCGGTCTCACATTTTGATCACGTGTTGGCGTGACATGATAGATTTCACACGGCTTTACCAGTGTAACATAATGCCCTTTCTTTATTTTTCTCGCACAATGCGGGTGTTCGGATAGATTATTTTACGAATAGGTTTTCAGCCGCTATAATGGTCTGTTAACCTTTGTCTTCTATTTTTAACAGCTAAACTAAGTGTTAGGCTTGACGCGTTGCATGAAGAGGGTCTGGTTGTTGCGTGCGGTTCTTCATGTTCTTGGTGATTCTCGTCACAATATACAAAAAGAAGAAAACATACGTTAAAAAGACCAAGATTGCGTCACCCATAGGTCTTAGGCGAAACAGTCTAAACCCGCCGTTGAAAGCTGAATAGAAAGCTAAGTGACCATTTCAAGTGACACGAAGCCGGCGAAATAGACAGCTTCGAGATAACGGATTCATAGACAAAAAAACGATGCATCCTGTTATCCAGACAAGGTGGCAGCTCAGCGGAGATTTCGGATAGCTTGGGTCTTACTGAATGCTCATCTGCACACAAACAGACGCTTTTCCAGGCACTTACTGTGAGCTAAGCCCCGCCGTGGTGGGCTAATGGCTAAGGTACTCGGTTGCTGACCCACAAGTCGCGAGTTCGAATCCCGACTGCGGCGGCTGCATTTCTGATGGAGGCGCAATTGTTGTAGGCCCGTGTGCTCAGATTTGGGTGCACGTTAAAGAACCCCACGTAGTCGAAATTTCCGGAGCCCTCCACTACGGCGTCTCTCATAATCGTATGGTGGTTTTGGGACGTTAAACTCCACATATCAATCAATTACTGTGAGCTAAGTTCAACTATTCGTAGATTTAAAGGCGAGAGGAGTAGAAAAAAAAAGAGGAACGTCTGCTATTCATGGCTTTCTTTTCTCGAGGCAAGGGGGCGTAACGTTGCGTAGAAGTCTTCCAGACGTGTTTCATTTCTCAGGCAACATGAGCTCGATGCAATATTCTAAGCTGTCAGCGCAGACTGTTACGCTGCTGTCTAGATTTTGAACGCAACTCAAAGATGATAAAAAGGTAATAACAGTTGTGGATTCGAATACAACTATGACTTTTGCGCAAGCACCACCGTTGCCAGCTTTTGCTTCATAAGAGTGACATATTTAACGGCTGGATTCTTAATTTCTGATTGGTCCGTCTTTTAGGAGCAGGGCTCCGTCGTTGTGGCCACGAGGAAAATGCGGAGCATCGCTCTACTTCGCTGTCAACCCATTTTTCAAACTGCACAAAACGGCTTAGAAAGCTCCTCCAATGACAAAAAATGGTGCCGGGACGGGGATGGGATGGGGCCATTGACAGCTGTGTGAAGGAGCACTAACTCGCCTTTTAGTTGACGGATTTTGAACAAAATATTGCAACACTCGACTAATGAGGAAATAAGCTCTTTTGATGAGCTCACTTTTCATGTGATGCCATGTTTTCTTCGTGTTTCCTTTTTCTTTCCATCACTTTCTTTCTCTTTCGTCTGTCCTTCTTTCTCTCTCTGACTTTCACGCGTTTCATGTGTTCCACTTCACCGAGCAGAGTTTTCGTTTAACACTCCTGCCCGCTGTACTCGTTAATGGGAATTCCCTGATTTCTGTGGCGCATAGCGACTTGGGAAGCTTTCCATGACGAAGCATGCCGGCTGCGGCGGCTGCATTTCCGATGGAGGCGGAAATGCTGTAGGCCCGTCTGCTCGGATTCGGGTGCACGTTAAAGAACCCCAGGTGGTCGAAATTCCCGGAGCCTTCCACTACGGCATCTTCCATATTCACATGCTGGGTTTGGGACGTTAAACCCTGCATATCAATCCATCAATCAACCAATTATTCAATCAAATAATCAATCAATTAATTAATCAATTAATCAATTCCATGATGGAGCACTACTTAGCTATAGCCTATACTTAGCTATAAACAACGAAGAGACTGCATGTCAACTCACGAGGATGACAGTTTTCTTGTACACATCGTACACACCAAAGCTTTCACGACCGGCTTATAAAGCTTCGCTGTCTTATCACGTGCAGCCCTACATTGAGGCGTGCAGTCCTACATCGCTACAAACCCTTCAACGCGTGACTTAAAAGTGCATCATGGACTAATGTGGCGACGTCTGTGATTGCACGTGTACTGTGCTGCGCCCATTATTAAGCGGTCATTCAGTCGAGCAAGAGGGCGCAATCTGCACGGCTTTGAAGGAAGCCGGCGGCCAACGCGAGTCAAGTGATTGTGACACTAGCGTGTCGTTCTTGGCGCGCGTCCTCGAGTGGCACCGGATAACCTTCGTACTCATTTCCTGGCCAGCCTTTCCTCTGTTTGCAGTCACGTGAACGCGATCCCCTCGCAGCACTCGCCGAAGCCTTCGCCTGAGTTAACACGCCCTGTAATTGTTTCCTTCACGCCGAGCGCGAGGTGGCTCCGCCAGGCGCCTGGAGGTGTAACGTCTTTTCGCCGCAGTTGTTTGAGCGGTCGTCTGAATCTTATAAATCCCACCGTTTCCGTTTCTCGGCGCACCGTGTGCCAGGTAAGAAGTGTTTTATCGCAAGCATCACTCGCATTGCATAGAAGTGTTCGTTGCGTATGCACTCCCCCCCTTCTCTTAATTTTTTTTCTCGTACGCATACTAGCATGCACTAAGAATAGCTTTAGAGATAGCGCGTATTGCAGGCCAGCGTGTGGATACGTGTGTTACCCAACCATCGAGTGCTGTAAACGACATTGAAGGGTTCTCTAGATATATGGGAGTCACCTCCACTTTAGAAGCGTAAAGGACAACCGAAAACTTCACAAAAGCCCAAAAATGGCACAATGCAGTGCCACCAAGAAAAAAAAAACACTGTTCTTGAACACCCAATGAGCCTTTATACGTATACCGTGGGCGCGACAGGGTACATGGATGCTGTGGTGGCACTCAGCCACATGCACGAAGAATGCCTGTTTTTAAACATCATCAAAACAAATGGTAACACAACGTAGCAGATGTCCAGTGTTCGCGTAGAAAACAAAAAACAAACCATAGTTAGTTATGATACGAAGGACATGCTATAGCATATATCACCAAGTGCGTCTATGCACTCAAGTTCTGCAATAAGACGGGCTGCCTTATCCGAATCGCGCCTCAGTGTACCTGCGTGTACATTCTTTGTGGTTTATATCGGGCTGGTTTTGTGGTTTATATCGGGCTTGTATTGTGGTTTATATTGTGCGATGAAGACATTGAATTCGAAATCAGCACCGGTACCTTCTCTGTTCCTTCATTCTTCCAATTATTAGCTCCACGTAATAGGCACCAACAAAAAGTTCAACTTATAATCCTAGTTAGCGTTTTCTGAGGCACAAAATATTTCAATGTGACCAGCCTTGCAAGAATTACGAAAGCGCCACCTGAGCTTATAGAAAGGAAAAAACGAATGCATTCACCTCCTGCACATGGATCCTGCATTATTATCAGCGTCATATGCAACCCAGGTTTCCCGTAAATAATTTTGAACCCCATATCAAACACGTCGATCTATATAAAATTGTATCAGGTGTGTTCCATTATAAGCACCTGCTAGTGTCCACACCAAGTATTTGGTGTGCCCTAAAAGGGCTCCCGTGAAGGTTTTTATTAGACGGAAAAATACGGCTAAAACACGTTAGTGGGCCAGCTGTTTTGCATCTATCAACTGTGAGTAAGCGAACAGACAAAAACATAGAAGAGAACTGACATAGACAGAGTGCTCTGTCCAAGTCAGTTCTCTTCTACGTTCTTGTCTGCTCGCGCTTACTAACAATTCCCAAAGAACTAGCGAGTTTGTCTCTAACGGGCCCGTGCTGTCTCTTGTCTTCGGGGCTTGCTAGAAGCACACGAGACGTTGTGAAAGAAAGATAATGTACTTCAACTTTGAAGAAACGCGCATTCCACACGGGCTGACTGCGCGTGAGACTCTCCTTCCACGTCGTCGTCTTCTTTTTTTTAGAACAGGGCACGTGCATCTCGAGAACGCGCTAGCAACTTACCAACATGTCTTTTCAGGCCGCTTCGTAACACCGGCAGAGCAATTCGCTTGACTCGATTTGGGCACGAGCTGTTCCTTGATTGCGTATGTGGGGCATGTCTGTTGCGGATCATCTCCTAGCACACTTTGCCATGCAGAGGCGCACATGCTTTTTCTTGCATGGCTTGGCAACCAAGTGCCATCATCTGAATTCACCTCTTTTCAGTGCATTCTTGATGGCACAGGCGGCAATAGCTGTGTGTGGCTTAAATGTGCGAAACTGTGTTAGACTCAAAACTATAAGCGTTCCTATTGCCCACGAATTTTTCGAAAGAACAAGTGACGATTCAGGAACAAACATAAAGACAAGCATTTATATTTACCTTGGTCTCTACCTACCTACCGAGATACAAGCAGCTAATCACATCCTCTTCTTTGATCTGAGACTTTTTCAGGCGTCGTGAGAACGAAAATAGGTTATATTTCTTTGGCTCTTCGGTACGTATCACCACACAAAAACCTGATAAAGATACATAATTTTTCATTACAAAAAATCTTCAGACTGTCCCAGACCCTGAGACAGCATGCGAATATTACTACACTGCGTTTAAAATTACTTAAAATGAATTGTTCAATTATAAAGTTGCTAAATCTACACTTTATAAAAAGTTCACGTGACTGAAAAAAAAACAATGTTGCATTGCTTTTACGATTTCAAACCGCTCATTTCATTAGTTTATCACTAATAAGTTTTACAGTACTCTTGAAAGTGCAACCAATATTGTGAACAATCTTTTTTGTTTTAAATATTATGATTATACATTCCTTCGAAAATAAAGCACAAAAATAATGGTTAAAAATTTATGTTCAAATAACTTGATAGTAAGGCTCAATAAAACAAAAAAGCTTTGAACTAAAACAAAGATGCCAAATGCAGAGTTTAAGGGTGGCACCTTGTGAAAACTAAAGTGCTAAGGTGTCATTCCATGTTTTTTAATTTAAGAACAGCTTATAAATACATAGGATACTTTTCTATCAAGCATCTAACTTCCTATGTGCCTTGAATGACAAAACGGGTGACACCGTCTTGTGGCATGCATTTATTCGCAGTGTAAAAAAGCGCTATGTATTATATACTCTTTCCACGGTATCGCGTGCCTATGGTTGTATGTTTTTTAACGCTTTTTATACTTCTTCGAGCATGTAGTATAGTGCTCTGAAGAATTACTCTAACATATTCTTCGCGTTCATACCACCAGCCTAGCGTGATAACTATGATCTTTCCATTTAGAGACCTTTTGTTGAAATTATTAATTATGTTCTTAGCGTTCACAACACTATAATCAAGCTGTCTACACTAAAAGAAATGGCGGCGTATCTGAGTGCTTCAGTGGCAAAAGTTGTCAAAACAGGACAGTGTTTTGTCTGGAGAAAAATAATACAGCGTTTATTTGATGTTTTGCACGAGTAAACTGGCGAATATGCGGTGCGTGATAAACGAGTGCCATCAAGTAGTAACTTGAAGAAACTGATTTTTTTTCTAGAACACAAAGTCACTGGTAGGTGGCTGCGCCATGTAGTTTTAGTGATACGTGGGAAACACCCACTTTTTCCGTCATAGTGTCGTTTTTCCAGCGCCGCGTAATAAGCTCCGCAGTCTTTAAATTACGTAGTTATGCCTTCTAAAAATACAGAAACACACTACTTAATGAACTTGTACTGATACTGCGCCAAAATATTCGTAATCCTTGTTTTTTATTGACAACGTCAGCACGTTAGAACGCAGGAACCAGACCAAGATAGCTGGTCGCTTTGCCATTCGTCATTCTACTTGATCAGGGGACCAACAGAAAAGCAGAAAAGACACACACACACACACACACTAAAATTTCTTATTCGAGAGAGAGAAAAAAAAATAAAAGGAAGAGACAAGGAGGTTAACCAAGAAGAACAGGTTTGATACCCTGTACGGGGGTGGGAAAAAGGGTCGGAAAGAGGATAGAGAGATTCAAAATAAATTAGAAGAAAATCACATGCGCGCACATTCAGAGAGTTCCGATCATAGTCGTTTGAACAAGCCGGTTCAACGCAAGAAGCGCAGAAGTGCCTTCACAGCCTTCTTCTGCGACATAAATTCCAGTCGGTAGCGCAGGATCCTTTCTTCCAAAAGAGGCTGGTTGTCCAGTTCATCTAGAGCATTGGAGAGTGACTGTCTGCGAGCAGTAGTGTGGGCATTCACACAGTATGTCAAGAAAGGCTATATCTTTAAAATTGAATTAAACAACATTACGCTCTTTTAAGTGTGGAGCATTTCACAGTCGCACCTAGTCAAAAAACCTGCTTCGGAGGTGTCGCCGACACCTGCGTTGCGCATGCTTGCGTGTCGTGCCAACTGTCGCTTCCCCTGCCCACTCTCGCCTTGCAAGGCCAACGCAGGCAGTGTTTGCTAGTAAATACGGACTGCTCGCACTGCACAACCATTCACAACCCACTCCGTACATGTAGGCACTGGATTGTGCTTTGGCGGTTCAATCAAGGGCGTCTATGCTTTCGCTATGGTTGACTCGAGTAGATGCGATGGAAGCAACACTACCTTGCCACACTACCAGTGGTGGGGCACAACGTAACATCAGCGTCCCACCACTCGTTGAACGCAACGTTTCTTCTTCGTTCAATAAATGAGAATAATAATATGAACTACCAATTAGGAATTCCCAAACCACACTCCATTACGCAACCTTCGCCCGATACCCCAACCGCTCTGGAATGCATTTGCTCGAGTTCGCCCCATGGGAAGATGCGGGTGCCATTTTTGAGAGCGCCTTCACGCGAGGCCGAATTCCTGCCTTCGTGTTCGCATAATGTGCCCGCACTTATGGAAATCGTTTCATGTTCTGCTGTAACTCGTTTAACAAATATATGCCACGTCCCCAAAAACCTTTGTTTGTCAACTTTTGCGGCGGTGAAGTGCTGAAGTTTTCTGCTAGAAGTTTGAACATCCTTCTTAGTTCTATGCCACCTTCATTCTGAAATGTCTTCAATCACAACTTCGGGTGCTGCAGTTCCTGTGAAGGGGCATAATCACTAATATTGAGTCCCCCTACACGCCGCAGAAAAACCCTCGTTTCTGTGTCAAATATATGACTCCGAACTGGGACAGAAGCTCAGCCGTAAATCACATCAATGGAGGAAGATGATGGACGTCTTATCCGGCTGAAAGTAAAACCTTACGTAGTGCAGGTATTGCTGTGTATTATTACTATCTTTCTTCATTACTACTTTATTTTACTGCTATCGTTCAATAGAGCAACGTTTTAATAAACTGTGCGGCAGTGATTGGTGTCCGGCAATGGGGATTTAGGCAGAAGCTAATCCTGACTATGCTGAAAAAGCACCGCAAGAAACAGACATGGCAAGCACAATTAAAATAGACTCAGAAAGAATTCGAAGATGACGTGATTTCCACATCAGCATGCATTTCGGCACCATGTATTCCCACATTATGTATTGATTCAACCTGGATGGGGGGTTACTAGCTAAACTTTTGCGCACAGTAGTAAATTCGTAGAGCTTTTACTGCAAATTTTGTGTCAGGCGTTTGCCTCACTTCATACCTGTGAAGCACGGCAGTGGCCACAGCAAAATGCTCGATAGTGCAAAACACTTCAAATAAAGTTCACGGGCTTTTATTTTCTGCATGTTGTTGCGCTTCCCTCGGACATATTGTATTCAGTGCTTTTGTTCCCTGCGCCAGACTAATATAATTGTGTTGTTCTCTTTGCAGTTTTCGCTATAACATCTGAGCAAAAAGGTTTGGAAACACTTGAACCATGGATTTCGCGGCATGCCGAGACGTGGACGGCCTGTGGATCCACGATTTCTTTCATGAAGACCTGGTTCGATCCGCATTGGCTTACAAACCACGAGAAAATGACTTATTCCTCGCTACGTACCCAAAGTGTGGCACGACTTGGACACAGTATCTCATCCTCAGTATACTCACAGATGGTCATCCACCGCGAACAGCTGTGGACTTCATGCTAGCATCTCCTTTCATGGAAATGATGGGCGCTGAAGCGGCGGACAGGATGGTCAGGCCAGGCTTGCTGAAGACGCACCTGCCGTTCAACCTACAGCCGTACTCGCCTCAAGCAAAGTACATCTACGTCACGCGCAATCCATACGACGTTTGCGTTTCTTTCTATTATCACATGAAAAGCATGACAGCCCAGAAATACGACGCCTCCTTCGACAGGTTCTGCAAACTATTTGTCGCCGGCAAGCTGTCGTGTGGCGACTACTTCGACCACTTGCTCTCCTGGTACGAGCACCGGAACGATCCAAACGTCCTGTTCTTCACCTACGAGGAAATGAAGAAAGACACTGTTCTATGGACACTGAAGATAGCCAACTTCATGGGCGAGCAGTACGGGATGAAGCTCCGCGAGGATCCTGACTTACTGCGCAAAGTTATCGACGCTTCAAGCTTGAAGAATATGCAAGGTGTCTTCAACGAGCAAATGCCGAGTCTCGTGAAAGATATGCTGAACTTGAGCCCTGACAGGGCTATCAAGTCAATGGAGGTTTACAGGAAAATTATAGGTCACGACGACGAGCCTTTGCACAAAAGCGAAGGGTTCATTCGTAAAGGCATCGTTGGTGATTGGAAAGCTCACTTCACGAACGAGCAGATACAGGATATGAAAACGTGGATTGCCGAAAAAACTAAAGGTTCGGATGTTATGAGTTTATGGAAGGACCTCGACCTACCATGAAAGGACGGGGACGAAGAGAGAAGTTCTTTGTGATAATATCTGTACAAAAATATCCAACTTTGGACATCACTTGTTGTAACCTCAACTGTGATGAACAAGTGTCCAGAAGAAATTCATTCATTCTACCAATGCTGCATAGAAGGAAATTAAAATCGTACACGTTGGTAGTCCAACGGGCCTCCTAAATTATGCTTTAGTTTTATAAACACGACATAACGTTTTTTTTTCAAACAAGACAGCTTTTACAGACACCGTTTTCTAAGGTCAGATACGGCGAGGGCCAAAACTTCGGCTCTGTTTAGTTACTTATTTTATTTAAAGAGTTCCTGCAACACCATAGTGGCATTACTGCGGGGGGGTATACATACAAACTTCAATATGGTTGCTAACACTTCAAGTTCTAATCAATCTTGGCTGCATTTTTACGCTATGTGGGCAGTAAAATTACAGACGCACGACATTCATCACTCGTTGTGGCTGTTTCTGATGATTGTGAAGGTGCGACAACATGAAGAAGATATGGAAGCGAATGAAGAGGAGGATAGGCTCAAGCAGTAAAATAAACAGGGAGTTGTGCCGAACCCCCTTGCGGGTATAAGCCAAGATGTTTTGGGCGACAAAACAGAGACATGGAATTCTTGTTTGAGGTCTCGGATCTTCATTGCGTGACATTCTTTCTGGTGAAAAAGAAGCCGGCTCTCAGTAACTACCGAAAGAGCAAAAGCGTAATAAGTAGGAAGAGGCTTTACGATAATTCAAGTGGAAGCGCTTTACTGTTCAAAGCGAGCTCGGGTTGCCTTAGAATCCGTAGTCGCAAAGCGAGATTCAGTATAGAATAACCACGTACATGCGGCGGGGGAGTTAACTATGGAACCTGTTCTGACTGAATGTGGCAATATCCACCCACATATCCGTTCTGGTACAAGCCCACATGAAGCTTGTACCAAGCCTACATGAGCCTACATGAGTTTCAGGGACAAACAATGAAATATGAAAACATCCGTGACAGAAGGAAGTAAATGACAGTTACAGTATTGGTGGCAGACACGTAGAGATAAAGGAGAAAAAAAGTGGAAAAATGAAGCCATTCTACCTGAGGAAGCAGAGACAGGGAACCCAAATATGTATTTTTCTTTTTTATAATAAGCTCAATTTATTCGAAGAAGATAAGATATTACGCCAACAGAAAAGAGAGATTTCGTTTTTGTTTTCTTGTGAGCCTAGTGGCACACATGTCAACACTTCGTTATAACGAAGACGCTAATAGCATTCGTCCATCTGTTTTCTATACCTGCGTTTTGCCGAATGGAAGGCTTCCTTGGTGGAATAAAACACGAAGTTTTTTAACAAAAAGTTGCGATTTAAAATGACCCGAGAATGAACGAAATCATTTCATGAAATTTGTTTGTTTCCGCTGTGAGGTGTGCATATTTTACAGCTCCTCCTACGGCCACCCCACTTATAAAAACTCGACAGAATTAAACTAATGTTGCGCGAAGGCATGCCGAAGGTATTCCGTCGTTTCGCGGTTAAACACGGCAGAAGCTTAAGGAAAGTACGATCAATCGCTCTATAAAACATTGCACGTAAAACATCATGAAGTGGCGATAACGTTTTTTTGCCAGTTTATTTCAAGTCTGTGCACTTATCTTTGGCTTGGCTCGATATAAAATCTTCTCTCACGATGAGATTTGCCGAGGCTTTGTGTTCAGGCTGCTGCAGGATGCTGCTGACTTATTGCATGATCGTCACCATCCTAACTTAGCAATCAAGTCAAACTTCTAACTGTAAAGCAGAGACTAACAGCGTGGAGCTTACAAAAATAGTTCGAGTAGACTTGCAGTATTACCAATACGCACTAGAATACTAAATGTACACTTCAGAGATACATCATAGAGACCTATTTTCACAATTGACCGTTGTGTGCATCCTTGATTACAATCTAGAAGAGATGAAGATATGTATGTAGCACGCCGCATACAATGGTCGTTCTGAGCGAAGCTTTCAGGGGGATCATTGTTTTGAGGACTGATAATAAGCTTTTTTTAGGGCATATCTTGCTGCGCAATTGTTGACCTGCTCTTTGGGTTATCAATGGACATATTGCCGCGTGTATAATTAAGACGTTACTTGCAGGTCCCATGTTTACCTCTAGCCGTAACATGGCGGCAGTGTCAACTGCTCCGAAATTTGTACGTCAAGCCAGGTCATCGCCGTGACACCACGTGACACACTGTAGGCAAGGACAACGCTGTATTTTTTCGCTGAAGCACTTAAATGCAGATCAACTGCCTGACACTCACCGATAGTAGTGACATCGTTCACAGGCAGGCCACGTCCTTCCACCGATAGCAATTCTTGTATTTCAGGTCATATCTCTCTTCCTTGTTCGCATCATGATCACTCGCTCTTAAAGCTTACGTGAGCAAGTGGCCCGAGTTTCTAAAACAGACGAAAAGGCAAATTTTTTTACTAATATTCTACCAGAAGAGTGTCCGCTGCAGGATTTGTTTTCTATCTACCTCACATTTTATAAAAACATGGTTCATCGCCATATTGAAGCCCTTACAAGCTATACAACATTGATTCGCCTTTTTTCACCTTGTGTTTATACTGCGTTCATGTAGCTTTTTTTGCTTTCGTGTTCTATTTTTGTGCATATGTGCTTTTTTGTTGAATTCCTGTCGTATTCGGGTAATTAAGGAATTTCGTAATGTAAGTTACAGTGGCCGAGGTTGTGAAGTTCCTGTGGCTTACGGTGAGCAGCCCTTCGTAAGCACGAGCAGCAATGACGCCACGCGCTGCTAAAGAGAAGACCTGGAAGTTCCTCGAGTCACATGTCACAAGTGAGCTGGCGCTTGACTCGAGTGAGATTGCTCGGTCAGCAGTCGGTCTAAACTTCCATGATTCGTCCATCTGCGTTTGTTGATCCATTGGTATGTCCATCCCGGTTTGTCCACCCAATCGTCCATCCATGCGTTCTTCTATCTATGGTTTGTCCGTCTGCTCGTTCACTAGCGGTTCATTCATCTCTCCGTCCATCCGCAGTTCTTCCGTCTATCCATCAATTCATGTTCGTTCGTTCGCTCGTCCTTCCGTCTGGCCGTGCGTCCGTTCGTTCATCTGTGTTCGTTCATGCGTTCATTCGTCGTTTGTTCATCCGCCCGTTCATGTTCTATTCATTCGTTCGCTTATGGCTCATTTGCCGGTCTGCAGTTCCTGCTCCGTATATCTTGGCATATCGAAGCTAATCGCATGTAATTTTGTCGCCTCCTGTTTTGTTTCTTGCGTTAGGCTGATTTGTTTTCTTTTTCTAATATATCATTCATAATTCATTGTCTCCTTCTCGCCGTTTTAACATGAGGGTGTTACATGCCAGATTCTATGAAGACTTCACTCACATCATTTCTTCACAGAAACGACGCTGCGAAGTCTGAGCTGAAGCAAGAAAGCTGTTTTGCCCCTAAATTGACACTGAGCTACGCATTGAGCAGTGACTCGTCAACTCGCATATTATCTATTAACTTGGAGGCAGTTGTTTAAATTGAAAGGTTGCAGAGTGGGACAAATAATGACAAAGCAGTTTTTTACTTTAAAAAAAGCCACGCAGTTTTGTGGTATGAATATTTAAAATTAAGGGCCCCAGTGTAGGCGAAACAGAAAGCTAATGCTTCGGTCGCGCAAGAAATGCACCATCAGCATGTACATCAGACCAGAAAGCCCGCGTGAGGAATTTTGCAAAAAGGTGCATCGCAGCTGAATTTGTTGGGAAAACAGCATAAAGTTCCACCAAATACCTGATTACATCGCTAAATATTTGCTTCTAATTGTTAAACGCTAGTGAAATACAAAGCACTTATTCGCTTGTCTGTAAAGCGCCCAACTTGCTATCTTAGCGTTTGCTCTTGAGCAAGTTCTGAGCACAACCACGAAGGTATCTAGCAAGAAAGCACACAAAAAAATTATGCAGATGGCACACTGAGTCAACATTAGCCTACTTGCTTCACATATTGTGATAAACTTTTACGCCGTTGTCTATATAGTGCCTACAGAAGTACTTATAGGCACAGAGATACTACCTCATGCGCCAATGAAGTCATGGACATAGCAGAGCTAGTATGTGAAAACGTTAAAGAGACGATGTGGCTTCATTGCTTCGCCGCAGAGGCAAAGAAATGAATGCGATAGCAACAACTTAGAATGTAACACAAAGAACAGCAAGCAGATCTAAACGTGCAGCGCTCTGCTCACGCAGAAATGACGCACAAAAAAAAAACACACACAGGCGAGAGTGAACTAACAACTTTCACAGATTGACACTTAGCACGCTGTTTGAACGAGAACGGCGCAAGAAATGTAATGACAGGTACAGATGAGTGCAAGCTAACATATATTCCAGTTGTTACTTCGCTGTTTATAAAAAGCGCGCTCTTTTTGTAAACGGGGACAGTGCAGAGAGCGAAGCGAACTTTGAGCGCCCGGCAAATATGACGCAATCGTTCCGTAGAAAGCCTAAAGCACACGTTTTCTTCCACCGCATGATAAGCCCGCACATGCACGAGCGTCTACACCCCTTCCTTCCGCGGGGCAAAGTACGCGTGGGAGATGAGCGCGCGTCGGCGCATCGCGACAAGCTGGGCGCCGAGCGTGCTCACTACGTCATCTTGTTGGTAATGCTGAAAACACGCTGATATTTCCCCTGACCTTGGTACTGCCAGTGGTAAGTGGCAGATATCAATAGCTTGCCACCTGAAAGTTGAATGAGGTGCTCCTTCATGGCTCAGTGGCTAACGCCACGCGCTCCGTAGCGCAAGGTCGGGCGTTCGATTCCATGCACCAGTATATTTTTCTGGATTATTTTTATAGCATTTTTGTTTATACAGATACGTATTCATATACGGTGAATGACGACGGCGGTAAAAACCAACAGACTGTCCATATAATCAATATCGCCTTAAAACAATGACTGCAGTTACCGACACACTATCGAGAAGTTCTAGCATACAACTCAACAACTAAATTTCAACCTTCATTTCCTGTTTTAATAAAACAGATATACTGGTTAAGTTGACAGAAATGAAGCTCTGAAGAAATGGTGTATCATGAAAAGCTTATTTATGTCTCATGCTAGAGCTCAGTTACCACAGGAAAGTCTCGGTTGTTCCTCTCCTAAATTTAAAGTGATAGGCGCGAGCCTGAGGACGGGTATCTGGTGGGAGTGCATCGATACCATAAAAACAGCATTGATAGCATGCTCTGGGCAACAGAGATAAGGCAGGTCAAAGTGGTCTTGTTTGCCTGTTATCAGTGCCTTGAGCCCGAATGTTATCTGGAGAAAGCATTTCAAGAGCCTCATTTCGCGAATGTTCCCGCGCTCATCTTATCCAGCCCTGACCCATGAGACTCTCCTCTGACCTGTCGAGCAACGCTATCGTGTCTCGTGTCATAAAGTAGTGGTTGTCTCTGAGTTTTTCGTAATTTTCGCACAGTAGCGGAAATATCGTCGCTTGCTGATAATTAGGTCCACATCTAAAAACATTATGTAAACAAACACTATTTAGAGCTATACCGATATGACATGCATACCTTGTTTGCATGCTTCTAAGTACCTTATTAGCAAAGATCATGCTGAATGTGGGCCAATTTTTGTCCTTTCTTCACACACTAATGCAACAAGTTAACTTTTAAGTACACCTCAGCCACTCGTAGATAGGAAGTATAGGCACTACTTGGTAACAGGCATTGGTTGCAAACTTCGACCGGACATAGCAGAGAGATGACGGATGAAGGTATAGCAGACCACAGGCGTTCATTTTTCGTTTATGTTTGTCTTCGTCTCGCGTCTCTCTATTGGCACGGCAAATTGTCTATACCCATAGATAATTATCCTATTCTGAACGTACACTTCAATGGACCCCTTTGCTAAGGATACGTCGATGTATAGCAATGAATGAAGCTCTCTCAGATTTAATACTCCATAAGCGTGTAGAGAGCACTGAATGATAAATACATGTCACACTAAAATTTGCGCACGAAGAAACTACGTTCACTCCCGACTCGCAGCACATCATTTGCAAAGGCTACCACAGAAACGTACGCCTATAAAGTTAAGTATTGCTCATTTGTGCCTTGCAGCTGAAATTCACTAAGGTTGCCTGCGGCCTATACCATAGCTTTCGGAGACACAAACTGTGGAATGAGCTGTCGTTCTATACATATGAACAGCACAGACAGCTAGCCAGAGAAAAAAGGAAATCTCTTACTTGGGACAACTATTCAGTATTCGTAGTCAAGACCAGTAATCAAATTGAGCTCTCTGTACAATATTTGGTGTAAAAGAAAGCGCAAAGCAAATATAACTTCACTGGTTCTATACTAGGTGACGTATATAGGTCGCGGGTTCAAAACAGCTTAGGCTATTGAATTTCGTTGAAGGAGAAACGCCAGAGACCTGTGTAGTGCGCGATGTCAGGGCACATTTAACAAGCATGGGATACTCGAAACTCCTGGGCCCACCACAAAGTGGCTCATGACAATCATTTCGTCGTTTCGGGACGTAAGACCCCATGCTTTATTGTTATTATTATTATTATTATTATTATTATTATTATTATTATTATTATTATTATTATTATTATTATTATTATTATTATTATTATTATTATTATTATTATTAATACATTAAGGCTATTCAACCGAGACGCGAAGGATACGTTTACAATGCACACTCTAACAATTATAGTGCGCATATAACTGTTTATACCAGGCCTATAGTTATAAACTCGTGAAAAAACAGCTGAACCGCGCAACTAACCGCGATTGGAGGGAACATTTCACTGGTTAGAAAAAAATGACACCATTGGAGGACATGATATCGAGCGAAAGCACATTGACAGACGCATTTGTCGATGCTCGGCCATTGATATGGATGATTTGCTTTGGGGTTGGTCATGTTCTCTTTTTGAGGTGGCCGAGGCAGTTTCGAGAACCCAAATTTGAGCATAGACCAAGTGTATGCTCCACCTATTCCAATGCACCCTTATGAAATGCAACCTTTTGTGTGTTGAAATAAATATCTGGCTTTTTTTTTAACTACACATACACAATAGAGACAACACTTCGAGAAAAATGAACAATTACGAACTCACAGCTAGTTATTTGGTGAAAAAGACAGAAACTTATTCATATATATATATATATATATATATGTATATATATATATATATATATATATATATATATATATATATATATATATATATATATATATATATATATATATATATATATATATATATATAAGAGGAAGAAGTGTATACCTAAGGGCTTGTTTTTCCGTGTTTTGACACAATAATAATGAGATCTAACAGACAGTAATGCCAAGGAAGGGATGTATAGGGGAAGTTATTAGAACAAATGGAATGTCAATGAGAAGATAGGGGTGAAGAAATAACCAGCCGTGAGCAGTAATATATATATATATATATATATATATATATATATATATATATATATATATATATATATATATATATATATATATATATATATATATATTATACAAGCGAGCTCAATAGTGCATGCGCCAGATGACACAAAAGGCAGAAATACAACTAATGGCTCGCTTTTGAAATAATCTGCGTATATTTTTATATGAAAGGCTTCAGTTATTTCACGCGTTAGCTTATCTATGTGATAAAACAAGGTTTCATTGTCAGACGCCACTGCCTTGAGTGGGTAGAATTTGCGTGCGCTGTCCTACGCACACGGCGAAAATTTCGTGTTATGAATTCATTCGAACTCATTTCTCTTTAGATATTTAAAATTCAAAATGTGACCTGTTGCTGTGTTTCCTGGACTTGCTTATCAACTACACGACTGCTACTTTTCAGTTTACCAAAATACAACTGAAAGCACGGTTTTATTTTTCCTTGCAGGTTTTACTGAGACAATCATATTCAAGTTCCTGCAAGCATATTAGCCATGGATTTCGATCAGTGCAGAGACGTCGGCGGCTTATGGATCCACAAGTTTTTCCACGAGGACATCATACGTTCCGCGCTTGCGTACAAGCCACGGGATGACGACCTATTCTTGGTGACGTACCCTAAGTGTGGCACAACTTGGACGCAGTACATCATCCTCAGCATACTCACCGACGGTCATCCACCCAAAACTGTTGTTGACGTCGAGTTAGCTTCGCCGTTGATGGAAATGATGGGCGCTGAAGCAGCCGAAAGAATGGTTAGGCCAGGGCTGTTGAAGACTCATCTTCCATTCAACTTGCAGCCATACTCGCCTCAAGCCAGGTACATCTACGTCACACGCAACCCGTACGACGTATGCGTGTCATTCTACTATTATCTGAAAAGCATGACGCCCAAGAAATATGATGCTTCATTCGAGAGATTCTGTAAATTATTCATGGCCGGCAAGCTTTCCAGTGGGGACTACTTCGATCATTTACTCTCCTGGTACGAGCACCGGAATGACCCAAATGTCCTCTTCTTCACTTACGAGCAAATGAAAAAAGACACTGATTTCTGGATAGTCAAGATCGCGGACTTCTTGGGCAAGCAGTACGGGAAGAAGCTTCGTGAGGACAAGACATTAATAAGCAGGATACGTGAATCATCAAGCCTCAAGAATATGCAAGGCGTCTTCAACGAACATGCAAACACTTTTTTGAGAGACCTTCTGAGCCTGGGTCCGGACAAAGCTATTAAGTCAATGGAGGTGTACAGAGGAATGATAGCTCATGACGTTGAGCTTCTACACAGTGACGATGGGTTTGTTCGCAAGGGCATCGTGGGAGACTGGAAGGCGCATTTCACGAATGATCAAATCAACGATATGAAAAGATGGATTACAAAGAAGACGACTGGGTCCGATGTCATGCATTTGTGGAAGGATGTGGAACTACCCTAACGATTCTACCCCATCCTACTTCCTCTGCGCGAGTATGTCACGAACTTCATGCGTCAGAAGTTTTCTGCCTAGGCAAGTTGGTGTGACATTTGCGAAGTTAGCCCGCGTGATAGGCGAGATAAGAAGGATATGTACAAGGAGGATCAGCGCTGTATCTAGGTTATGATGCTAGTTTGTCAAGCTAGTTTTTTATGTGTGAATCACCGTACAGCCAATGTGGAGAACCTATTAATAGTTTTAATGTTTCTCATAAAGCATGGATAACAAAAACGGCATATTAGCATTGGTAAATGAACTGAACAAAGAAGTGAGAAGAACGTTGTGACAAAACAATCTTGATCTGTATGCTCTGTGCCTAAGATGAATGCCCCAAATGTGCATGTTCAAAAAGCGTCTATTTGAGAAAAGGCCAACTGCGCAAAAGAGCATCACAAATAACATGCAGATAACGCTACTGCTGCCGCGAATTATATAGCTGCACTACCGTTTCACTTTGATGTCATCACCATGCAGCCTGATTGCCTGCGAAAACTTGAAAATTAGTTTTTACATACATGTTAAAGCTGAAGAAATACTGTGTTGACTTACACAGGTTAGGTGCTGAGTTCCCATCTAGTTTGGAAGCTTACGCTCTTGATTTGTAAGGCACATTGAATGAGTGCTAGCACGCGACAAGCCCACCCTGTCGATTTTCCGCCCTTCAGTGATTTGACGCGTAATTTCGTTCCAATATTACGTACCCTAGAGTTGCACTCTAAAAGTAAATTAAAGACACAGTCACAGCAGTCCGACGCCGGGCGACCAGTATAACCTGCGGGAGATATGACATGGGTCAGATAGGCAGGTGCTGAAACGAGAGACTCGAGGTTTTCGACAACAACGGGAAGAGGCTGTTGTCCGACTTACTATAACGAATGTTTTAGTTCGAGACATTATACCTCGCTAGCAATATCAGTGCACGGGATGTCTCAAGTGACTACAAAGAGTTTAATCACAAAACGACTTGAAATTGTGGGTGCAAGTCAGATAGTGACATCGCCAAGCTTTGATCAGAATACCGTGCAGTGGTGAAGCAGAGTGAACAGAATTTAGTAAGATGCTTGGGAAATGAAATAAAAAGAGGAGACATTTTAAAAAGCAAAGTGTAGCAAAGTTTCAGAAAACATAAAAATAGTGAACGAGAACATTACCAAGTATAAAGCACTTTGTTACCTAATCAACTCCTGCACTTTATACAATAAGTATTGCACGCATATGATGCGTGACAAACGCAAACAGCATTTGAAAAATGCTCGGAGCTAAATGTAGAGCGGCAATTTTCGTGAACGCTTTCCTGTATTCTGAATTCGAAGAAATTTCTATGCACCAACACTCGCAAGAATTTCTGACATATAACTCATCATTTCCATTATGCAGTACAAAAGGGCGTATAGAAACCAGTGCGGCACCAATATAATTTGGTAATGCGTGCCTTAAATCTGGTTATGCAAACACGGAAGAAAGATTCTAGTAAGTTAACGTGGTGTCATTCGAAACTGTGCGTGCGTTTGTTTATTATGTAAAGAAAATCCCTTCCCTAAACACGTATCTTCAGCTTGAATCAATGATGGGATTTAATCAATACATTTTATTATATAGTAAACTTACTTCCCCTCACAACAAATGTTTTTTTCTACAAGTCGTCTTTCGTATTCACCCTTGTAGTATTTATTTTTGCTTTACATTTCAGTTCATACATTTATTCACTTGCTCCAAAACACACCCCGAGTGGTTGCACGTTTGCGTCTACATTTTAGCTAGTTTTCCACAGCTTCGATGAAAGGATAGTGCACTCTTATATCATTTTTTTTTCACCCAGCACACAAGCCAATCATTCCTGGAAAGAAATCGCTACGATGTGTATTTAGACGCGCCTTCGTAAGACGCCAGCGCAGAACACTAGGACTAAGGAACTCTGTCAGTAGGTGGACTCGAGGCATCTTTCTGCCGCACGGCAATCGCAGTAATGCCGTCACAATTGATTGGCTTTTGTGGCGTTACTTCTGTGTGCCTGTCACCACCAGGTCACGACCGAAAAGATTAATTTGTATGTGGGGTTTACCGTTCCAAAACCACCCTATTATTATGAGAGACACCGTAGTGAAGGGCTTCGCAAATTTTGACCAACTGGGGCTCTTTAACATGAACCCAAATCTGAGCACACGAGCCTACAGCATTTTTACCTCTATCTAAAATGCAGCCACCTTAGCCGACATTTGATCCCGTGACCTGCGGGTCAGCAGCCGAGCACCTTAACCACTAAACTACCATGGCGAGGCCTAAACAAACTCTAAGGCTTATTTTTCTCCAGTTGAAGCGGACAAACAAGGACATTTCAAATGCAAGCGTTGCTGCTTTTTTTTCAGCTTCGAGGACGTACGCAGCCTTATCCATCGAAAAATACGTCGGAGTTCATTTCTTCACAACCTGCGAATATGTTGTCTAAACTATAGTTGCTCAGTCAACTCACTTGGTAACTAACCACCATTCTGCCCAGAAACCTCCTAATGTAAAGAAACTCTCTCACGACAATTTGACGGGCCCCGCCGCGGTGGTCTAGTGGCTAAGGCACTCGGCTGCTGACCCGCAGGTCGCGGGTTCGATTCCCGGCTGCGGCGGCTGCATTTCCGATGGAGGCGGAAATGTTGTAGGCCCGTGTGCTCAGATTTGGGCGCACGTTAAAGAACCCCAGGTGGTCAAAATTTCCGGAGCACTCCACTACGGCATCTCTCATAATCATATGGTGGTTTTGGGACGTTAAACCCCACAAATCAAATCAACAATATGACGGATTATTTATGGCAAACGTCCCCCTCGGTGCTCAGCACAGGAAAAGCAACCATGATATGTCGAATGGCTGCAGCTATATTTAAACTTACATACGGAAGTAATACCAGAAGGACAGCGCTGACCTCTTGTGTCTTTCCTTCGTGCGTACGTTTAAATTGAGTTGCTACCACTCGACATGCAAGATGACCAACTAACCCAGATGGAAAACCTTTTAACAACCCTGACCGGAGCACTGTAGAATTGGCCGAACTGTGAACGGGAGTGCACACTGCTCCAGTTCGTACGTTTGCGAAAAGTATGCGTTTGTACTGGCGAACTCCCTTCACAAACTTTGACCAGCGTGGAGATTTGAGTGAAGAACAAAAGTTGCGTTTAGTTGCCTCTTATCTATGTTTTCAGCATGTTAAAGGCGCTGCCCTGCCGCGGTGGTTAAGCGGCTAAGGTACTCGGCTGCTGATCCGCAGGTCATGGGATCAAATCTCGGCTGCGGTGGCTGCATTTCCGATGGAGGCGGAAATGTTGTAGGCCCGTGTGCTCAGATTTGGGTGCACGTTAAAGAACCCCAGGTGGTCGAAATTTTTGCAGCTCTCCACTACGGCGTCTCTCATAAGCATATAGTGGTTTGGAGACGTTAAACTCCACATATCAATCAATTGTTAAAGGCGCTTTCACCCTGGCTGTCTTGCAAGTGCCTCATCAGGATGATTGGTATAGCATGAAGTCAAGACGACGATATAGCGATAAATGAGGACGTGTCATTGGTAAACAGCTATTGGCAAGCCACTGATGGGCAGCCACTCTGTGCTCTTATCCACGTCTTTAGTGAGTGTGATGGTGGTTGAGGCGCTTATCGTGTTGCAGTGAAAGCTGCATTGAAACTATAACAGTTGGTTTAGGCGTCCTATAAATAGGCCGCCAGCTAAGCTGGTGTCCGTAACGGCTAGATTGATGTTTGATTAAGTATTATAGTAGGAGGGGCTGGCGTGTTCAGAAAGTTTTTTTTTCAGCTTTATTTTCTCTAATCTTGTACGATAACGCGTGCGCAGAGCTGTGGTGGTGGTAGTGGACAACTGGTCCACTGCCACTGCCATTGTGCTCAGATAACAGCTCTTGCGGCAAAAATACCTAGGATGAAAAACCATTCGAGCACCAGTTCGCTTCCTGGCAACCCACTGTTTTGCCACTGAGTTACATTGATGCTCTTGAAACTTCGTTGCGAATTGACCCTATATATGTAAGCTTTACGCCAGGTCTGGGTAATCCCGTAAACTTAAGTGATAGAACGTTTTCGAGCAAAAAAAAAAAAAACAGGTGCCACACAATTCAAATAACGTAACGAGTGGGTTGTTGATTAATCCAACGCATTAAAAAGCCTTAGGCAAGTTTGTTATTGTCGTCAGCCACAGCATCACCAAAGCGCACGCAAAGCCTTAAAAGTAAGTAGCGGGTACCCTGCTTCCGTGAAGAAGAAAAAATAATGACACAGTGGACGCTTCATATAATTTATGGCACAGTGGGTACCATGCAATTGTGATTTGCAGTTGTCCAGAAGTCTGTAAACGAGGCTCTAGAGAGGCCGTTCCTTCGGTTTCAGATGTGACTAGCTGCGTGGTGCGCGCAAGCCTGGCTGTTTATTATTCCATATGTTCATATCGCAATTATATGAACACTCTCGGCTGGATTTTGCCGCCGGTGGCGGCTACAATTTCATGAACCCTATATGTACACGTACCTACATGAAAATGCAAGACAAAAATAAAAAAAACACAGTCCAGCGCGTGGAATCAAACGTCGGCCTCTGCGACATGCAAGCGAGGTGTTAACCACTGAGCCACACCGGAGAACGTTCTTCATCGTTTAAACGGCAAGCTATTTATATATACCCTCTTACCGCTGCTATATTTTCGTCATTACCAGAAAGATGGCGCAATGGACGCACGTCGCCACATTGCGCCGCGGTACCCGCTCTCATCTCCTATGCGTACTTTGCCCAGCTTACAGCTCCCTCACACGCCCTTATCTCGCAGTGGTAAGGAGGGGAGCATCGAACGCCTCGGCTGGCCTCGGGCTTTATGTGGTACAATTCTGCTGTAGGTACCGGGCGCGCAAAGGTCGCTGCAATCATTGCAGTCCCCGTTTGCGAAAAGCGCGCACTTATCAGACTCAGCGAAGTAACAAAGAGGCGCTTATTCGAGTGCATTCGTACCTGTGAGCGCGTTTCATGCGTAATTTGTGTGCGATAAACCCGGGGCACGTTTCGATCTGTTTTCCAATCTGCGAGTGACCTTTCATATTGTTGCTATTGCGTTCATTGCTTCGCCTTTGTGACAAAGCCGTGACTTTTTTTTCTTTAAGGACCCTCGAGGGAGGTGGGTTAACACAAGTGATAGCGTTATCACAATGATCACTTCGAAGTTACACTTGAAATGCTATGCATGCACTTAGATGGACATTCATATGTTGCTTTTGGGACGTTCAACCCCACAAGTCTGTCAATCAGCTTGATGAACACGTGATTGAGGCGACATCATGGGAAGGCCGTTCCGGCGCTGCGATGCTCTGGGCATAAAAGAAAGAGAAAATTGTTTAGATCGGGTATGCGGGTGTAATCCTTGTAGTGCATGAACGGTGCAACCTGACAAACAGATATGCGTGCACACCGCTTATATTTAAAGTAGCGGGTAGTGGTTTAAGCATACTGCATTGTTGCTTTCTAATAATAGCCAGATACACTCGAAATAAACAATTACCATACGCCTAGGTATTATGTTTTAGCTAGCAGTGCCACTTGCCACGTGAAAGAACATTGTGCCTGCTGAAAATGCGTGTATTCAAAGTTTTCCACACGGAGACTCTTGGCCTTCAAAAGATTGGTAAGCGGGCTTAGTTGGTATAAATACGTAATAAACAGCACTAAAAACAGACACAATAGAAGAACCACAGAGGACAAGCGCTTTTCCAAAGTAGTTTTTAATTTGTTTCTGCTTTGTTCTAAGTGTTTACTATTTTACATAATTCGTGACGTATATTTAGATGACTGATTCTATACCGAGGTGGAAACAGCGCTTATTGATGACAACGGAAAGACACAGGAAAAGGTAGTGTATCTATCTTTCTTTGTGTCTGTCCGTTATCATCAACACGCGCTGTCTTCAGCTCGGTATGAACAACCAACTTGCTCGGAATGTGTTATTCCGAGTCTATTCGTACACAACACGCCAGGCTTATATATTGTCTATTATAAATTTCAACAGAAGGGTCCGCGGACGAAGGATTCATTGAAGAAATCGGGTAAACGTGGCATGGGGGGGGGGGGGCTTGCTTTGTCTACTCAGTCACATATAAAAACAGAACTAAGTTCATAGCAATGGTAATACATCATTAGTAAATGTCTACCAACTACGCCACGGTGTACACCGTGGCGTAGTTGAAAATTTGCTGAAAATTTCGCCATAGCATTGGCCCTGACCGACAATCTATACACGAAGATATAGAGCAACTCAAAACCATTCATCAGAGCCTTCAGCAGAGGCAGCTAGAATAACTATTAGAAAATAAGCGAATGATACAAGGTACATGTATTGATTGCCAGCGCAACTCGGACCACTTGATGACAGACTCGTGAATCCAAACGAATCGGCGAGCAGTGTTGCCAATGGGCTTACAAGCTGGGCTGCTTTTACGAATGACTTTGATCCAGGTGGATTCGGGGATCTGCAAATGAATACGCCCACGACATAAAATAAAATCACCAAACATTTCTATTTCGGAAGTAGAGAGTTTGCACCCCGCCACAGCAGACTGCACAGTGCACAAGCGGTCACCCTAAAACAATTATGAACACAGTGTTATTTCACACCGGCACAGACAAAAAAATTTCACGACAAAATATATGGATGCTATCTAGAAGGCATGCACGAAAGAAGTATGCACGCTTGAACATATGATCATGGAGTGTAAGACGCTTGATCCTGGCGTTTAAACAGTTTACAAGGATTACAGAGTTCTTTTCTTTTTGTTGCTGTAGATATGACGCCTCTGCAAGAGATCCTCATGTGCTGTTAAAGCAGTATAATTTCTGATCAGATCGGCAAGCTCGGCGAGTAGGTAAATAAACATAATTTTGATGTGGGTAGCGTGGCCCAAGTGGAGAACAAAAAAATGGACACAGACGAGCGCCGACCGATAAGCGGTGTTATATCTTAACACACCTGGTGAATAAGCACAAAAAGTGATTACCTCCCGTAGATCCCGCGAGCATTTTCTGCCAATAATTGCAGAAGAAAAGTTCATCATGAAAAAAGAGTTGCGCGAACGCCAACCATGCAACATTAGAAGAATACAGCAGAAAGAGTGTCTCCGCCATGCCACAGATATATATTTCGTTCCGCACAACTTAAAGAAAGTTCCGGAAAGCGTGGAAGTAAAGCTGCTGTCAGACTGCACCTGAAAAGCTGACAAAAATATGTCGGGTGATTAACGAAGAAAGAAAGACATGTAGTGCGCTAAACAGTATCGCGACTGGTCTGTACAGCGTTCCGAAAATGTGGTTTATCCATTGTTTTTTGTGATGATGATATGTGGGGTTTAACGTCCCAAAACCCCCATAGTACTATGAGGGACGCCGTAGTGGAGGACTCCGGAAGTTTCGACCACCAGGGGTTCTTTACCGTGCACCACCCAAATCTGAGAACATGGGCCTACAGCACTTCCCCTCCATCGAGAATGCAGCCGCCCCAGCCATGATTCGATCCCACGACCTGCGGGTCAGAACACGCCGTTCATTGCTTTCCAGCTTTGCAACCAAGCCTCCGCGCAGCTAGAAATTTCGACTGACAACTACTACATGGGGAGGGTACGGACCGTACGAACGCCCGCACAGAAGAAATCTTCCCAACAACAGTGAAAACAGCTGATGTGTGAACGCATTCAAGTTCGGAGGGCCTATGCAGCAGTCCGCGCACACTAAGCCGGGTGACGAAGCGCAAGCAGCGACTGTGCACTGAGGATCTGGCAGTCCTCCCAGCCTAGTAGGAGCGACAATGGCGAGCTAAGTGGGTTTGCAGGCAGAGCAGTACCAACTTGGGAATGGCGGGAACGTCTTCACCGGTGCAGTTGTCTGTGGGTTTGCAGGCAGAGCAGCGCCAACTTGGCAATGGCGGGAACGTCTTCACCGGTGCAGTTGTCTGTTTCGACGTCAGTCTCACGAGCGGTACTTGGGCTCTGGCTGTGATGGGTGCAACCACATGTGGCCGCACGTTTCAACTTAGCTGATTAATAATGAGAACTTAGTGGTTGGGCGCTTACTTTTTTTAAGGGGTGAAGGAAGAACGATTGCTTCTATCTTCCTTATACTTCTGTTCTACGACGTTTGCAGCCATTGCTAATCAGTTTTGCTAATAACATTCCCAACCCCAAACGGACGGGCTCTGTCTTCAAGTAGCCCCGCCGCGGTAGTCTAGTGGTTAAGGTACGTGGCTGCTGACCCGCAGGTCGCGGGTTCAAATCCCGGCTGCGGCGGCTGCATTTCCGAAGGAGGCGGAAATACCATAGGCCCGTGTGCTCAGATTTGGGTGCACGTTAAAGAACCCCAGGCGGTCAAAATTTCCGGAGCCCTCCACCACGGCGTCTCTCCTAATCAAATGATGGTTTTGGGACGTTGAACCCCACATACCAATCAAATCTGTCTTCAAGTAGAACGCTGACTCTTACCCATGCTGCTGGCATTGCAACTAACACTTCAATAGACTATGTAATAATGAATAAACGAAACAAAAACAGGTCAAGTAAATAACCGCCTCGAAGTCGAAGGCAAGTGCAAAGAGCTCTGTATTGGCGTATTTGTGATCTCATTCCGGCTTCTAATATTCGCACTCCCGCAGAATAAGTGTGGCGTCGTCATTGTTTTATAAGGCTCCGTTTGAGTGAATAGGGCAAAACTGTCGGGGACGTAAACGCATTAGGCAACAACTGCAAGAGCCTTGCGCAGATAGAGAGAACTTCCACGAACGAATAGTTGCAGTTGCGTCGTCATTCTAAGAGTGGCAGATATGAACTCAAGTTTAGTGTATGTTGCAACACTCCGTCGCTGGCCAGCGTCGTAAGACGTGTCCTTTAAACGCTGCGATAACTTATGCTTATAGGTGGGGGGGGTGGGGGGGGTTAGGGGCGAAGCTTTTTAAAGCGGCACCCATTCATCCCCCGTAGTAATCGTAGTCGTTGAGTGTCACCAGTCTTACGTTTCGACCTGCAAGGTGGTGCTGGTGGGAGATTTCTCCTGTGCGTTGTGGAACAATAAAAAATTTGCAGCGTGTGCGTTAACTTAAAAGCCGAATTCTCCTGTCGGTCGTTCCCCATTAGCAGCCATTGGCATGTAAATTGAGCACTATCTGACAGGAAGAGGTTGTTACGTTATACTCGCTGGGCGCAACCTCCTTGGTTTTAAAAAGGTTTAGCGAGCGTTGGACCACAGTGCCATGAATACAGTAAACTCGTATATATCATGAACTCGAGGTGGTTAAAGGTGGGAAGTAGACACGAAGCGCAAGCCGTAAGAAAGTGTGCGTGTGCCTCCTCTGGTTCATTCCTCAGAATGTCCGCTGGATGGCGGTGCTTCTATGCGAGGAATTTATGATGAAAAGATGCGAGATGGTGGTACTTGGAGTGTTGAATAGGTGGATGAACAGACACACACACAGATGCATGGACGGAAACACGGATGGCTGCACGGATGTATGGACGCATGGACGGACGCAGGAGCGGATGCATGGATGAACGCAGGGCCGGACACATAGATGGACGTGTGAACGCACGAACAGACGCATGCACGGATGGGCGGATGAACGCACGGGCGGCCACACAGACGCACGCATGGACGGATGGAAGCAAGAACGAATAAACGGACGGATGCTTCGCCCTTCTCTCCATCATTCACTTCGTGAATATGCTGCCATCTTTATAGAAATTCTTGATTTTGCAGTATTGGGCAATTCAATTTCTCTCTGACCAGCCCTCCACGACATGCCCGTCCTCTGAAGAGTACTTTTCTACGCAGGTGCGGAGCATGAGACCTCACGCTATGCGATCTGCCTCCCCAATGAGGTTGAGGTTGGGTGTGGGGGGACGTGTGAGCCGGGAACCATATAATATATCGTTATTCCGTGTCTTCGGAGGTTACATACTTTGCTTTGAATTTAAGGATAGCCGCAGCTTCTAGCGAAGTTCTGCCATGAGTGTAATTTCTGACCGCTGTCTGCGAATCACTTAGGATATATCGGCTATTGAGGCAAACTACGGCTTGGGCTATCGCCACTTCTTCCGCTACCTCAGGATGTCTGCTGCATACACAATATGAGCTGACCAATCGTTTGTCAGTATTGAGGACTGCCGCTGCGAAAGCATGTACATCTGCGTATTCTGCCGCGTCTACGAACAGCGCTTCCTTGTGCCAACTAAAAGCTTGTAGTTGAGACCGGGCTCTGCTCTCTCTTCGGCCTTGATTCAGTTCGGGGTGCATGTTCTTGGGTATGTTAGCCACACATATCTTTTCTCTGGCCGGGTTGGGAGGGATTTCTTATCGCCGTGCTGCTTGTGAAAGGCTATTTTGTGCTTGTCCAGGATTGATTGAGCCCCTAAGGCAATTCGAGGGTGCGTCCAACGAGATCCAGCGTGTTATGCCGTCCTATTTGCAGCTAGAAAGGAACAACTTCTTGCAGTAGACACAGTCATTCCACAACATGCATAGATGCACTTGAAAGTAGCTTTATAAAAACGCGTGGCTTGTTATCGTCCGTGTCTGAGAGCTTAACTGTGGAAGAGGCGGAAACAATGAATGTTAGAGAGTTGAACTAGGTATATATAAAAACAGGGCGTGCCAGTACGATCCCTAAAGGGGTGTTAGGACACCACGAATGCATACTGACTACTCAAGGCTGAACGATGAAGCGAGCCTACCGGTTGCTGCTGTGGTCAGCCTATCACAGCTCATGCCTCCTCCTGCCTGGGAGGAATACAAAAATAGCCCGGAATAGAAAAACCTTTAGCGAGCCACTGTCATGTCGGTTGCCAAAGAGACAACGTTGGTAAAGCAAGGGCACAGGGGCAGGTGGGTGGTTCATGTCTTCACATTCAGCATTTACAATAAACGTAGTGAGATGAAGAGGAATTACGCGAGTTTAACCAACTATTAGCATCTGGTTTGTGACTCAGCACGCGGGGGAGGGGAAGAAAGGGCAAGAAATGGGGTGAAGGGAGAGAGAAAAAGATGAGAAAAGTTGCATGTGCAAGCAGGAAATCTCCTTTTCATCTATGGGGTTCCAGCTATCTCTAAACAATCTACTTAACTGCTTCGCTCTTGTGGCAAACTGCAGATTTGTTTCGCTGCGCGTGTGACTCATATTTGAGGCGCATGTTTACAAGTTCATACAGAGTTTTCTGCAGCACAACTCACACTCAAGGACGTTCTTTGAGCCATTTGATAAAAAGCACGCAAAGCGGATTACTTTCGGGTGACAGGAGACTGCCAGCTGGAAAAGCAATCTTTGATAGGTCAAGTGGCGGAGACTTTGGCCGTAGTAATCAACTCGTAAGCATAGATAGTGCTTGAAGCTTTCAATGGAAAGGATGAAAAGTAAAGTATACATTTTAAGGTTATAGTAAACTGAGCAGTGCCCTCGTCCATTTTGAAAGCTAGAGTAAGCTTATGAATTATTGCCATAGTTACTCTCATTAGAACAAAAAAATATTAGTGAAAGAATAAGCGTGAAGAATAGGACTCACCTAAAATTTTTGGATGCAAAAAAGTGCTTTAAAAATTAATGCGCTGGCAGGTACAGATATTCCTAGCGAGGTACACGTCCACCCAAATCAAGGGAAAAAAAAGGGCAACTCCACAATAACTGCGTAACGCAACTACCTTTCATGATTTCAGCCAACATGTAGTTTCGAAAAATAAAATGCACGGATTTTTAGACGCAATGAAATCTCAAGCGAGCACACTATATGGTCATCCATCACAAAAGTATACGATCCAACAGCTCAGCGAGTTTGCCTGCCTGTCTACGCTTACGTGAACTTCCATACCATAGGCAGCGTCACCTGGTATACATCCGCGATATTCCGTCAAATGTTCCTTTGATACGACTACGTAGGTGTTTCACTATGAAATCTTCCGCATTGAATTTGATCCCTCTCATCACTGTGCTTGACGTCGTTCAGAAGGCATTCTTTCTCTATAGGCTTGTTACCTAATGGGAAGAGCGGGTTGATAGCAGTAATTATTTATGGGGTTTCACCTTCCAAAACAATGGGAATATTTCGTAGCCATGGGTTTTTTTAATGTGCACCTAAATTCAAATGCAGGAGACTGAAGCAATTTCGGCTCCATAAAAATTATGGCCGCCGGCGTGTGGCGTTGATCCCATGAACTGAAGACTGTAGAGATAGAGCGCCGTACCCAGTAGACCACCGTGGAAAGTGATGAGTTGGTTCCGCTTAAATATTAGTCTTGAAGGTGTAGCTGCAAAGCCACGTACATGGCTCCCTATAAGTGCTACTATTTACATTAGATTAGACGACTCATTTTACTTGGACGTGACTCACCAAGTTTGCTGATAAATCCTGGTGTGTTACGCGTCGATATCACAGTATATTTATAAGGTGTTGCTATTGCTAAATAGAGATGTCATAAAATTTAGGCTATCTTCTGTTCAATGGGGAGGTCTTGAATAGGGGCCGCAAAAGTGTGGGGTCCCAAAGCACTTTGCGTATTTATGCACGCTTTGGGTCAAGCAGGAGCGCAGAGTTTTCGATTTGGGCCTGCGCCGCTTTGGATACTCACCCAATTCTTGGTCATGTAATTTCAGTGGGCGCCATTACGTCTGTATGAACCAATACTTCATCTGTGGAATGCTCTGGGGCTCCCGCTAAATTCGAGAAATAGCGTTCCCAACCCAAAACGCAAACGAGGTTTGGGTTTTTCGCATGCACATTGGCCTTGACGCTATTTATTTTGGGTCCCGATTTGAAAACTTCCTACTAATGTGCACGGGCCTCTAGTGATTCCGTTTCATGCAACACGCGCATGGACGGGGTCAAAGCCACAACTTTCGTGTCAGCGGCGGACCACTAAAACCACTATACAATCATGCAAATTTTGAGGTGTCGACACTAACACACCTATTGTGTAAGGTGTAATGATTAGATAGGCTACTTTACAAATTACACTGTGAAAAAGTAAGCAGAACAGTATCTTAATCAGCTGAACTGGAATGGCCCATCAAGGAATTCGGTTACTTTACCGTCTTGTCGTTGGGAATATATCATAGCACACACTAATGAAAAGAAACTTTACGAAGGCATGAGGAATATTTTATCACGCATGATTTTATTCTTCATGTTCTCTCGAGTATTCTCTAATGGTTGATTTTATGATGTTGGCTTAATTTTAATGCTAATAGAATGTACACTTGTGGCAAAGTAAAGTGCCACAGTCATACAAATTGGTTAGAATATACTTGCTTGTAACAGGTGCGCCAACCAGACCTGAACTCGTTGAGAGCCATGCCCTGTAGAAAACTTTCTGTACATCGTCCATACAAATATTGCGATATAAAGCCCATCGAGATAAAACAACGTCAATGTCAACATCAACACAACGCGCTAAAAAGAGCAGCTATGAAGTAAAAAAAGGCCTCGTGCCCAACAAGCGGCGCTTAGACAAGTGCACACCTGCACTAAGCGATACGTGCTTAATAAATACGTATTCTGAGGTCGCTCTAACACTGAAGCGCATAATGTGCACTTGCACAAAGCGAACCTGAGTCTGAAACAAAAGCCATAATCTTGGTGGCGAATGCATCGTATGGACTCTCGACTGCCAAGTTTCTAAAGAATGTCCTCTCCCAATGCACACGTGGTAGCAAATCGTGCTGCAATAGGTGGAAACAAATTAAAGCATCCGTCATTTCCAATTGATGTGTTGCGACAGATCGATAATGTACGCATCAATTCAAAGGTGCAATCGGCATGCATATTTGGAGTTATATGCACAGCGCACGCCGCCCTTGCATCGATTCAAGTGAGAAATTATTGAAGACAACAGTGCCTCCTGTCTGGAAATCACCTCACTGAGTGGCATCTAACATTTTGCCGCTCACTCAGTAGAAATTTATGACCACCGTCTACGACTTGATAAATGCGCGGCTGAACAACCGAAAAGTCACATGGTTCTATAGGCGTTCTCTGCACCACAATCTTCACGAAAAACTGAGGAGGTGGACCCCTAACTGCGAAGTTTGTCATCTTATCCAAAGACCAAATAGAGTTTTCCTAAAAACATTTTCTATCGCCTCGTTTTCCGATGTATAAACGCTTCCCTAAGGCTTTCTTTATCACTCTGCCACTGTTCGTGGTGTCTCAAAACGCGACAAGCTGGGCCTGTGTGCGAGGGATGATAGCGGTATGACCCAGCTAGAGTGTTTCGTGGCCCTCCCACTTTTCGGTGCCGCCGTTTGTCAGGAGTCAGTATGTCGTGTTGTGTAGGGCGTTTTGTTTTTTCGTTTTCACTGTGGCTATCACGTGACAAGAGAGAGAGCGAGAGTGTAACTTTATTGTAGTCCAGTGCTGACGCTGAGGTTGCTTCACGCCACCCAACCTAGAGCAATATAAGAAGGAATGTCTCAGTTGCCCACTTTTTTGCACTTGATGAATGCCTCTCACGCGTGAACGGACACAGTACGTGCCCTAAAATATGCACCAAGTACAGCTCGAAGAACGCGCAGCTCCGAAAACTGACTATTGCTAGGAAGCATACGCCAAACATTCAGGAAGATTGACTGGAATGTAGAGTGCCACTTCGAACCCCCAAAGAATATCTTTTGCACGGTAAGTACCGAGCTTTTACTAGTGATTTAGCATATTTACTAGTGATTCAATGACAAATATGAAAACATGCTGTGATACGGCTATTTTGGTGTCAAACAGATGTTGAGTGTTCTACCATGGTGCTATTTCCCACATTACAAGTTTTAAAGCAAGCTTGTTCATGGGATTAGAAACACCAATTATTCTGAAGTTTTATTTTAGATGCGCACATCTACAATACTGATCCGTTCATATCAAACGATGCACACTAATGTGTTGTCCACTCCGGGCACGCTGAGTGGGAATCGGTGAAAAATCCTCCCCTGATCAAGACACGTATTTCACGCAATGTGTGAACAAGCAAGGTAAAAATATCAGAACACTAACCACTTCGCAGTTCGGACACGTTGGTTTGGTCTCCGCGTGATTGTCACCTTTCTTTCCAGATGTGGGTTTAGGTTATTCCTTAGTGACAATTAGGCGTTCACGTTGTGTAAGTTGTCTTTCATGCGATGTACATCATTTCCCGTCTATACCCATTTAGCAAAGCGGTCGCTCGTCCATTTTTTGTAGCATGTGAAAATTCTAGACCAACTAGGACATAAAAACTTTGGTGAATGTAGTGAGCTTAGTATAAATCGAACGCTAGGCTATACGTATATTGGCGTGGCAGTGGAGGTCAAATGGGTGAATATTACAGCTGCGTGTTCAAAATGGGCTGCATAGAGAAACCGCTGACCAGTCGAGAAAAATCTATGCAAGTTCATTTTTCGTTATGTTTTACTAAGCTTCAGTACCCTTTGAACGCTTGAAATTTGATAAACAGTGCAATAGTAGGATTCCTTGCTTCGATTTCAGCAGTGCGCCTTGCAAGAATGTCTGGATTACACTTACCAAAGAATCAGGAACTATATATTGCTGAAGGAACATTCCTCCTGCTTAGCATATTGCTTTAAACGATATACTGAATTCAGTTTCTAACTGGGGCTATACCCGAAAAGACTTCGCAGGAACGTAGTTTTCAACACAGTTACTAGGACCATGTATGCGATTGCTGCTTTTGTCATTTATTGTTATATGCTTCATGGTGCAGCTTTCTTAGTTTAAAATGTTGTAGTTATTCACTTTGCAGTAGTTAGAAGTGACTTGTGGACACGTTCTTATTGCAGTCCATCATTGCTTCCGCGACAGGTGTCAAGAAACTTTGCATTAGAAATGGAGGTCGGAGACCTCCGATTCATCGACGGCCTATGCATCCGCTCGTTCTTCCCCGAAGCACTGATCAGGTCAGCCATGACTTATACTCCTCGCCCCGACGACGTCTTCGTCGTTTCTTACCCAAAGTGCGGCACGACGTGGACGCAGTATCTAATACTCAGCATCTTCACGGATGGTGAACCCCCGACGAAACTCGAAGACTTCATGCTCGCCTCTCCCTACCTGGAAATGATGGGCGCGGAGGCGGCGGATAAAATGCCCAGACCGGGACTCCTGAAAACGCACCTGCCATTCGAGAGGCAACCTTACTCCACGAAGGCAAAGTACATCTACGTCGCACGCAACCCGTACGATGTTTGTGTGTCATACTACTACTTCCTAAAGAGCATGACTCCGAAGAGAGTCAAGGATGTATCGTTCTCGAAGTTCCACCAGCTGTTCGTCTCCGGTAGTGTCTCGTATGGCGACTACTTCGACCATTTGCTTTCTTGGTACAAGCACCGCCACGACGATAACGTTCTATTTCTTACCTACGAACAGATGAAGAAGGAACCTGAGTATTGGACTTTGAAGATCGCAGATTTCCTTGATCCCGACAACGCGGACCGAATGCGGGAGGATCCCGTTTTGCTTAAAACTGTGCTCGACGCAACGATGTTGAAGAAGATGAAGGAAGTATTCAACGGCAAGATGTATACCGTAATAGATCGTCTGCTGAACCTGCCCCCTCATAGGGCCATCAAATCGATGGAAGTCTACAGGAGTAAGCTGGCACACCGAGAACCGATGCACGAAGACAGCGGCTTTGTTCGCAAGGGCATCGTTGGTGACTGGAAAGCGCATTTCACCAATGACCAAATAAAGAAAACGAAGGCATGGATTGCAAGGAAAACCGCCGACTCTGATGTAATGCAGCTGTGGCGAGACCTCCGCCTGCCATGAGAGCTGCGAAGCGCATAACTGTACAGCTGCAGGCACCTACACCGCACTGCCACCAGATGTCACCACAGTGCTGCGACTTTGACCGTGGTCGTAAAAGCCAGTGCCGCGTCGTATCATCTAAGTGCAATAGTACCACTTTACTCAGAGAGAATTTCAACGCTGAAAAAACTCCTTTCTCACTTTGAATCTGTCAGTGAATTTGTTACTTTAAGAACAAAGTAAATGAGGGTGAGCATCCTGTGAGCACTCTCATGGTCATTTCATTCAAACATACTGGTAAAGTGGTCGAAAAGTGACTAAAAGTTACCTTGTAAACATCAAAGGCAAAAAATCATCAATATATTTAACATAACGCCATTAGTATGGCTGTAAGATAACTACTTCCTACCGGTTTTTAGTTTCATTTCCAAATAACGCTTTGCACGGACTCCACGGGTATTTGGATCCTTCTAAAACGTTCATGAAATTTCGTGGCCTGCAAATATCTGCTTCCTAATTTCAAATAAAACTGAGTGTTAGCATTCGTTTGTAATTACAAACGTTATTTCCATTATGTACTGAACTCCCAAATTTATTGCCCTACAGCTGAAAATGCTACACGACTTTTTTTTATTCCGAGCTTGGCTACGGAGCTCTCATGTGGGGAACAACTACCAGAGCTATAGCTATATGAAGTCATGGCTCTGAGGAAATAGTTATCCAACTTTAAACAACAACAAAGAAATTCTGAAAACTTAGGGAGAGCATCTTTATTTGAAAGATGCTATATGCTTTATGGTGCTGAAGGTTGGTTCATGAAAGTATTGCAACGCACATGCAGCAAAATGTTGTGTGAGTGAAATGAAGCAGCTAGACAACATCATTATCATATCCGAGGAAACCTACGCTCCTCACAACAAGAATAATTTCTGAGAAACATATTTACCGACAAAACTACTCACACCTTCAACAAATTAGAAAATAAGCTTAATTTTTGTTGTAACAAAAGAGATTTCATCATAAAAGTTTTAAAGTTACTGATGTAGCGAAATATAAAATTCGATACAACTTAACAGTAATGTTAGAGACAATTATTGTAGTAGAGCGATGGACAATTTTATTGTATGTATTCTGTAAACCATACCAATATTACGTTTCACATGTTTCATATTGTTCAAGTCTGTTTTTCCCAGAGTGCTGTGCATGTCGACATGTTAGTGCGAGCTATTTTGTACATTCAAGTCCTTATTTAATATAACGTCATGTTTTTATTGTGACTGTTTTCTGTGGTCTATGATGAATTTGATGCCAAAAAGTGTGCCATTCTTGTAAATCAGAACTCAGTTATGTAATGTTCTACAACTATGGGTACCCTGCGAAATGTCTACAAAGATGTAGCGCCTTCCGTTAAGAACTACGACATTTGTCACAGCATCCTTTTGTGCCTGGTACTGGAACAATAAAACAGTTTTTGAAACTGAGTTGCAAAAAAGTGGACTGGGTTGGTTCATCAATGATTTTTTCCACAAAACCAATTGAATCTACACTTGTTCAGTGAGACTAAGCCCGTTGTCTGTTATATAGTTCACAACGAACACTATTCACATAGAATACACATCACGTTTCCTTACCTTTCATCCATGCTTATTTTTTTTTCTTATCTCCTCGACTGGTTCTTCACCACTTTTTTTTCGCACCGAGTAACATTTAACTCATCTTCACACTTCAGTTTATTATTCCTAATAGTGCACCTTTGCTGGATTGTGCTCACCGAGAAACTTCAAGCTTTGTAACATTCGTCCAATACAGCGTCATTTTTTACATTTGGCATTAGGAAAAAACGGTGAATTCTGCTTTCAAGTTTCAAGTGGATGAGCACGAGATTTGGAAGTGGCGAAAATTGCTTGGGTGCATTCGGCAAACACTTCTGCGACACGCAGTTGCAAACGTACGCTGTATAAACGAAATGGGATGAATTGGCGTGTTAAAACTTCACAGACACACCCGGAAGCTAGCTGCATCGCAGTTAACTACACCCTCGCGCTGAGAGCCGCGACGGCGCCGGCCAGCGTCCATGCGCCACGTTGTGGCTAAACAAGTTCACTCCCTTTTCATGGCGTATAATGGAAGTACGCAGGCTTTACTTCGTTGCCTAAAACAAGGCGTGCAATAACTTGAAACCTGCACAAACCAATGCTGTCCACCTTTGTCAAAGCATTTGAAACTGTGTCATCTCTCGAGAAGCTTCGTATGACTGCATTCAATCACTTCAAACTTTTTTCGACGTCACTGCAGTAATAGGAGCGTATGTAAACGTATATGCTTAATTAACAGACGCATGTGCGACGAAATTAACGAAGCATTGTTTGGGATGCTTTATATGTACACCCGACCGGTCATGTTCACATCCTAACTTCAGCACGAAGTTTTCATTGCCATGATAGTGTGTTTTACTGAACTAAAGTCGACCCTACCTGGTACGATATACAGGTGTACTTAGAATTTATATCTACTACAGGCTTTCGCAACGTTCCAGCATTACTAAGCGTACACTGCGTTTTTGTATTTATTAGGCTACATATGGCACATGGTCGAGCCTGCGCTACAAACTCTGTGCTTTGTTGTCCACCTGCATCATCCGCTGGCTGATAACAATACCAACCTTTAAATTTACGTACATGTGGCAGCGAGACATTCGCACAACAAATTAATCGCGTAGTCTTCAAAGACTCAGTTATCCTCCAATGTACGTTCATGTCGCATCATGCGGAAAATTTTTTTTTTCTACGCTTGGTTTTGATAACTTGGTTGGTTTTGATAACGAGTATATCCACTCTGCACGGTGGATATACTCGTCGCCGACGATGTTCGTAGCAGTCTTCTTTTTGCATTGCGGCTCATGACGACTGTGTAGTCGTCATCCGATGGCTCGAAACCGTCGGAATAGAGCTCCGTTGCCTCGCTGTCTGTGCCACTTGAGGTGGTCCCACGTTTTCTAGCCGCTGCCAGACGTAGCGGTTGTCCACCTCGAAAATCCTGAGAGGCTTCTTCATCCATTCTCGCAAGAAGGGAGCAGCAGCTCCCAGAATTTGCGGTAAAACAACTAGAAAATTTGAGACAAGGGTACAAGCGTTCTATGAAATAGACAGCCCAGTGTGACGCTCTACGTTGCTTATGGCCTCCCTTACTCCTCACCCATGCGATTCCTAAGGTTGTCACTCACTCAATTACTCGGCAAGATGATGACACCCCTTCATTACAATGATCTTCGAGGCCGGAAGGAGATGGGCCTGCTCGCACACGTACAGTTTGCCTGCAGTAGTGTACAACAATGTTGTGACACTTACGACAGGGCCAAAGCGATCACATGGCCGTAAATGTAATGGGGATCAAAACTGCATGCGATGACAGCACCGCCTGGATTCCGGCAGCGTTGCTTATTTGCTTCGCAGATACGCAGGTTCTTGACCGTGCACCATGCATGTACTCTCCAGCTCTAACAAGAAAAAAAAGACACCTAGTCGAGCCAAAGTTATGGCTTTTCAGCTATATTCATTGGTAACCGTAACTCAAATTTATTGATTGATCAATATGTGGGGTCTACGTCCCAAAAGCACAATATAGTTAGTTATGAGATACGCCGTAGCGGAGAGCTCCGAAAATTCAGACCACCTGTGATTCTTTAACGTGCACCCAATTCTGAGCACACGGGCCAACACCATTTTCGCCTCCATCGAAAATGCAGCCGCCACAGCAGGGATTCAGACTCGCGGCTTGCGCGTCAGTGACTGAGTACATTAGCCACCAGACCGCCACGGCGGAGCAACTGAAAGTTTTTAGACTGTTTACAAAGGTAATAAGCTCAAACAGTCTGCGGACACTACATGCGTTATGTTTAGTATTGTGCTCTGAAAAAATACTGTTACATATTCAAAAGCAGACAGTCCCGATAGCGGCGGCTGCATTTCCGATGGAGGCGGAAATGTTGTAGGCCAGTGGGCTGATATTTGGGTGCACGTTAAAGAATCTCAGGTATTCTGAATTTTCGGAGCTCTCTTTATGGCATAGTTCATAATCATATGGTGGTTTCGGGACGTTCAACCCCACATATTAATCAATCAATCATTAGCAGGCATATGACTTGTAGCGCAATGGATGACTTGGTGATCTGTTCAACGATCACACGAATAGTATAGGCACTGCATGTTCAAGAAGGAAACCAGGCCGCAGGAAAGCTTATGCGTAAAAGTCCGTCGAGCACAGTATTCCCAACCACTGTCCTTGTTTCTTATCTATAAAACATGGGTCACGAGGCATACCTTCGTTGCTTCTACATCCTTGCATAGCACATCGTTTCCGCAGGTACCAACTCAAGAGCTCGGCATTACACGTGATCCGCATTCTTCCGCTGCCCGAGGGACACTGAACTCAAGACGTCCACCAACCACAAAACGTACCTCACAACTCAGCAAACAACAGAGAACGCAAGCAAGTGCGGAACACGTGAGGGGAACACGTGTAATAACAGACGAAGTTTAAGAGCATGCCTTTCCAGGCAGTGCAAGCACTGCACTAAATAATAACGGCGTGGGCAGAAGGCTCTAGGGTAGAGAAGTTTTCGAATAATAAAAAGTGTCATAGATTCTCTACTCATTACACCTACATAATATCATAGGGAGAAATAAATGTCGTTTGTGTGTGTTCCCTTCAACAATAGTCGCGCTTCAATCGCGGCGCCAATAACTCCCCTTGCTGATGTGCATTGCAATAGCTTCTGAGTGACTTTTCGCCCGAACTTTCGCGACCAATTTGAATTGTCTTTGCGAAGTCCACAAGAACGCCGAGCTTTTTCAGGGGCGAAGCTCCTTATGGTGAGACCTGGCCAGTGCGCGAACGGCTTTGGTCATCGATCATCGTTCGTCAACCACCCTCTGTACCTAACAGCGTATTCTTTCTCATAAAAAAATGGCGCTGTCCCTTAGAGATGCTTGCAAACTGCAGTTGGGTGACGATATACTGTATCGCGCTGTACGCAATCCATTTCTCGTTTCGTTTCCGCGAAGGCGCTCAAATAATAGGTACAAATATTTGTTCTCACCTGTTGCCACTAGAAAACCACGCCCCGCCGCGGTGGTCTAGTGGCTAAAGTACTCGGCTGCTGACTCGCAGGTAGTGGGTTCAAATCCCGGCTGCGGCGGCTGCGTTTCCGATGGAGGCGGAAATGTTGTAGGCCCGTGTACTCAGATTTGGGTGCACGTTAAAGAACCCCAGGTGGTCAAAGTTTCCGGAGTCCTCCACTACGGCGTCTCTCATAATCATATGGTGGTTTTGGGACGTTAAACCCCACAAATCTATCTATCCACTAGGAAACCACGAGAACCTTCACCTATCTGGAAATTCTGGGGCTAACGCACGGTAGAGCTGCACGAAACACGTGATGCCCAAATCTAATCATCTTCGTCTAAGGCACAGTAGATCTCACTTATCAGGCATACTGCGGCTTCCGTTAGCTGCACGCTACATCAAATGTCTTATCTTTGCCGTATTCATACTTGGCACACTAACCGAGCGTGACAACCAAGCGCGATTCAACATGCAATATCGTTGAGCAAGTGGCAAGGGGGAGCCGAGGCAAGTGTTAAACACGAGTCTTGCTGTGCTCCGTGCGACTCGAAATTCATAAATTAACGAATAAAAAAATGAAAAACGATGACTTCTTCACAGTTGATTCAAACACCTTTATGAGCAAAAACCGGTAAAACACAACAAACGCGAACATCTACGTCGACCTCACTTCCTTCAACCAGATCTTAGGATGCCCGACAACCGCTACGAGAGCACTTGTTCCTTTGAACCGAAACTATAGCGCTGAGTTTCTGGGGCCAGCTTAAACTTCGCTTTTAAGAGTTAAATGCGATAGCACAATCCCGTCTCTTGTGGGCACTTCAACCAGTTGGTTCATTCTCTTTATTGTATGATGTTACTCGCAAATAATAAACTGTGTATGAGTTCAGTGTAATTTATAAAGGTGAAAGTGGCTTGTGTCAGTGGTGCTTTCGAATGCGGCCGCAATCTGTGCATTGTGCAGCATTATTTAAACGACGAGCAATAATGCGCGTAAAATGTTTTCGGCCTTGTAGTTCACCCACTACGTGGTCTAAAAGGAATACGCGTAGTAACGCGTAGTAATGCGTGCGCCTTTTGTAATAAGTGGCCGGCTTTAAACCATGAAGTCGCTATTATGAGCACTTTTCTGGACGTACGATGGCAGTTTGCGCTTCAACCAAGCCACAATACTGTTATATTACATGTTGTATTGTAAAGCTTTCATACTTGGCTTGTGTGTTGGTAAAACATTAAAGCTAGTTCCACTGCGTTTTCATGCAGACACGTGGCATTTTTGTTAGTAGAATGGCTACTTGGTAAAAAAACTCCCGGGCGCAATCCTCACTCCTACCACGAAAATTGTCTAACCTATTTGCATTTGCAGCATTTTGCGATCATGAACAAGGTGATTTTTTTTCGCTCACAAACAATGACACTGACATCACTGCCAAACGGTGATTTCTGTGAAAGAAGATATTTAATGACATCGCATTAAAGAGAAATGGAAAGCAGGCCCATGTTCGATATATTAGAGAAATAAGTGGCAGCCCCCATAGCCCACACCCTGAGTGGGTGTGAGACACGAGTTTAGAGAAACAAACAAACAAACATAGCTCTACTAAGCCAATGCCAGCTAGGTATCCTTCAGCTCCGTTGTGACCCAGCCTTGCCACTTGGCGCTGCAAGCTGTCTCAGTTTTTTTTTTTTATCTCTGCAATAGCGCAAGGAATCCTTTCAACGCAGCTCGATAACCACCAAAAAAAAAAAGAAACACTGATTTGTTCAATGCAAGCAGGCACAAGGTATGGTCTTCACGAGGCAGCAACATGTTGAGAATTAAAAGTGACGAGCCACTACATTTTCAATCATTCAGCTCAAGTTCACCTCTTCTCAGAAATTGTTGGCGTTATGTATAGATGGTACTTATTGATACGCCACACTTGCCACGCAATTTTACTATCTAATGCGCACAAAATTGTACTAAAAAGAGAATGTAGAAGATTTTTTACGTTGTTCGAGAGTGGCGAGGCTGCCAACGGTATTTTGTCGGATGGGCGACAATCTTCCTTGCTACGGATCTACCAAAACCGTCATTGTAGAGAGCACAATGCTTAAGGCGCGCGGCGGGGCGTCATGTGCTCTGAATGTTGAATAATACGTATGTCACTTTTATTAAAAAAAAAGAACTATGAACCACCTCTGCGAAGGGAACCCTGATGGGATGCAAAGCAGCAGCGGTGCGCACGGCGCTGACCCGGCTGCAACGGGTGTCGACGCGGGGGCTGGAGTAACGGTTTCAAGAGAAACTTGGTGTAGCATTTACTCGAGAAACGTTTGTTTGAAACACAAAGGCATGGGAGGCGGGACGCGTCGAAGACGCTTGCGCTCGGCTTCCATGGCTCGCGTCTTGTCGGTGTTATCCGCGCGCCGTCTGTATCCTCGAAGGCGATCGATGTTCTCTCACGCCTCGTTGATGTGGCTGGTCTTCCACTGCCGACGCTTGCGTTCGGCTTCCCTGGCTCCCACTTCGTCGGTGTTGACGTTGCCACTCGCGAACGCAATAGGCTTCGCTAAACTTCGCAACGCCAGTGACATCCGGAGAAGTTACGCACATATTAGCGGGAAGCATGCCTCAGCAGCGCCCCACCCGTCGGCGCAATCGCGCGGCTAGCAGCGGCGCGCTGTTCACATGCATTGTCGGTGCCGCGAGATTCTCGAGGCGCACGCAGCGCGCGCAGTGCGCGCACCCGCCAACTCGCAACTTCTTCTCCCCGATAGATGAAGAGAGGTGAAGCGGTTGAGATGATTCCCACATTAGAAATGGGCTCGAGCATTGCAAGCGGTGGAGAGTGTGAAGCATTGAAGTGACATGGGGCGAGCGGTGACAGGCTAGGAAGATAGTGACATAAACGTACACGCATTGCGAAGAAAGACGTGACCTACTTGGCACAGCCCTAACACCTGCGGCCAGGGGAGCGCGGTGTATATGGAAAGACAGCGTTACACAGGCTAGTCGAAGAGCTGCGGTCGTATCTATCTATCTATCTATCTATCTATCTATCTATCTATCTATCTATCTATCTATCTCGCCGCTTGGGTTCTCTCATGGTCACTCCCTTAACTTGGCGTCAACCAAAATTACCATGACAGAGTAAGATGGTTTGACGAATATGACGTGCTGGTCAAGAAATGAATAATGTTACAATCCCATCGCGTACGTCGTCAAAAACTTCCCACCAGACAGTGGCACATACCCACAGGCAGGTACATGTCACTGGTATGAGGGTATGTGCCACAGGTGATATACACTTAGTATCTACCCAGGAAGGACGAGAACACACATGGGCAAGTATAACGTGGGAACGTTAAGAAATACCCGACCTCCATAGCGTCGACCCGACGAATGCGCAGAATAAATTTCAGGGTCCCAGCTAGAATCGAACCCAATCATTCTGCATGGCAATGAAGTATTTTACTGCAGAGCTACGTCAACTCTCAGAATTACTTTTTGAATAGACGCTAATCTTGGTGAAACGTCAACAGTAGTTGCAGTGCTGCTTACCCAATTTTATAAACAACATATGTACTCCTTTGATACAGCCGTCACGTCGGGTTAACGTCAATTGTGGTTAGTTGCCATGCGCTGAAGTTGATTTATGTAGCATTGTCCAGGGCCAGCAACCTCGCGAGCATCAGCGCTTCATATCAGCTTCTGGTGTCGCTAATTCACCCTGCCACGGTGGTCTAATGGCTAAGGTACTGCGCTGCTGACCCGCAGGTCGCGGGATCGAATCTCGGCTGCGGCGGCTGCATTTCTGATGGAGGCGGAAATGTTTTAGGCCCACGTGCTCATATTTGGGTGCACGTTAAAAAACTCAAGGCGGTCGAAATTTCCGGTGTCCTCCACAACGGCGTCTATCATAATCATATGGAGGTTTTGTGACGTTGAACCCCACATTTAAATCAATCAATGTTACTAATACACATGTTTCAGTTGGCATCGTTGCGCAAGTGCAAACAACTGGTTATATAAACATCTGCAACTCTTCAACACATTTACGTGCGTGCAACATTTGTACATATATGTAGCGTCATTTCGTGGCGTGTCGCTCAATAAAAAAATTGCAACACGGTCACTTTTAATCCGCATTCCTCGCATAACGTCGATTCCCAGGTACATGAGATCTGTCGAATTTTTTTCCTACCTTGTTGCATGTTTTCCGCATAAGTGAGACAAGTAGTCTCTTGTGGCAGGTGCAATTGTTAAAAAGCGCCAGTAACACCGGAAGGAGCACACAACGTTCCTGGCAGTTGCAAAACGTGTGTCGCAGTTTTTTTTTCGATTGTCATCGGTAAGCTTTCGCTTTTTACGGCATATTTTCCCCTTCTCTGTTTGCTAATTATCAAGGAAGTACTTGTGTGTTTCTTTTTTTCAGCGTCAGGTCCAATAACTTCTAAACCTAGTTTTTCCATGTTTCGCATGAAACTCCACTCGAGTCAAACGTCGTTTCACTTATATATATGCGAAGAAAGATTGTATCATTTCGTTTGAACATGCAATCGAATTTATGTCGCCAAAACAGCAATATCTTAGTATCAGAGGAGCGGGCTGCTGATATCGCGGGGATCAGGACCACCAGTGGGAACGAGTTAAAGCAATCAGTATAAAGCTGCGCGAACTTTTGGGAGTGAGACTTCGGAAGTGAAAACTAATGCAGCGAAGGCTCACGAGAGAGCATGTACACTCGTGTTTCCGAGCACGCGTACTTGATATTTCGCTGCACCACAGCATTTATCTGAAACGAAACACGCACTGAGTGCCTCAGCGATATATCTTGGTGATTTAGAGTACCAATACACATCGCACAAACATGGCTTACCAGTCAATACTGGCCAATCTAAACACATTCGAGCAGCAAGTATTTAAAGCGGACGCATTGAGTACTGTCAGATTAGCTAAGTTGTTTATGCGACTGCGCTTTTCTTACTTTGTATACTGGTTTTATGTGACTTTTTCTCACCAAGCTGAGACCATTATGGTATTAGGCCTTCTTTTCTATTGTCACGTTCGTATACGATGCTAGAAGTACAAACTTCTTTTTTTTTTACAACTGTATAGTAATTATTGGTTTTGCACTGTGTATTCTTGCCTGGTGATCTACATTTCCCTCTGGGCTTGCACAATTATTTCTTGTTGATTTTATATTTGTGCTTCTTGAACACGAACATTTGTTAAACCATAGATGGTGCTCAACGAAGTTGCAGTATCCCCAGCATTTCTGCAATTTCTTTTCCTTCACCTATCTTGTTGTGTGAGAAAAAAAAACGAACAGCTACTGGGTGTCTTGAAGAGCTATTACAACATGCTCTAGCAACTTTGGTGAGTCAGCGCATGTTCCAAGTTCAGAAAAAAAAAGAGAGGACGGAAACGCGATTCAGTCGAGGAGGAAGCTATGGTATGGGTATTCAGCCATGAACTCGGGACTTTATTGAGGTAGTAAGTTCATGCGGCATAGCAGCGTAACAAGTTTTTGGATACACGTGACCTGGGGTCACTCAGGATTTCCTTTCTAACACAATACCCCCAGTAAGAACGCCGTGTCATTGAATAGATCAGCAATTGAGTTCAATTCGATATTTGGTCTATTTTTCACAGCGTATTTGTGGAATGAATGATGATAAGTGGGGCGAAGCGTCCGTCAGTCGGTCCGCGCTTCGCCTGTTCGTTCGTTCTTGCTTCCATCCGTCCGTCCGTGCGTCTATCCGTCCGTTCGTGCATCCGTCCGTCTTTCCGCCCGTCTGTCAGTGCGCCCATTCATGCGTACATGCGTGCGTCCATCCCTGCGTTCGTCCGTCCATGCGTGCGCCAAGCAGACAAACATACCGACGATGGACGGAGGCGGCTAGCGGATCATTCACGATTTGGCGGTAAAACCCTCCGAAGCTTCGCCCCACTCGCCATCATTAACTCCACTGGTATGCTTTTAGGTGGTTACATGAATACATACAGGGGACGACCGACCCGTGCCTCAAGGAGCTTCGCCCCTAAAATGGTGGCGTATCTGCGTGCTACGATGGCAAATGTTGTGGAACGTATTTTTTTAGAACTATTTTTTTAGAACTCTAAGTCACTAGTTGACGGCAGCAGCACGTTGTTTTGTTGAAGCGTATGAAACACCCGTTTTTGCTTTTTTTTGTTTTGTCATAGTGTCATTTTCCCAGTGCCACCTAGTAAGCACTGCGGTATCTTTATTTACCTATCAAGTCATTTTAAAGTTGAAATAACATACTACCGAACGACCCCATGCTGCTTTTGCGCCAAAATATGTGTAGTATTTGCTTTCTTTTCTTGACAATATGAGCACGTATGAACACAAAAACTCGATTAAGATGGTTGGTCGCTTAGGAAGGGGTTAAACTTTTGTCATTGGCTTAATCTGGTGACGGCCAAAAAGCAGAGATTACACACAGACAGACAGACAAACCAAAATCCCTGCGTCGTAGTATCCCAAGAGATACTATCGTCTCTAATCCTACACAATCTTCTACAATTTTTGCTTTTTCAAGCGTTGCCTGACATGTAGTGCGTCCTGAAGGACCCAAATATGCTCTTTTCTGCACTTTGCTGCACTGGAGTGCGTGTAGTGCTCAACGGTAAGACGAACACAAAAATAATTTTCAAAACAATGCACAGTAACAGATATTACTAGCTCTCAAAACATAAAACTCCAGCATATGACGATGAAAAGCGCCCCGTTTCGAATTTCACTGTCTCACTGACGTCAGGCCGGTTCCATTCATCGCACGGCTTTTAAAAAGACATGCCGAATGATTTGCCTCGTGGTGGTCGTCGTACGGCGCACATAGTGTCATTTCACAATGGTTTTCAAGTTTTCATATTTAAAACAGATAGTCTGTGGTATCTGAGGTACTATAAAGTCTGCTTTTGTAATTGTTAGGCCACAATAACATGGCCTGCCTGTCTGGGACCATATGAATGTTGCATCAGACCTGTTGCGTCAGACCGAACAAAACGCCCACCAAAAGCCTTCATTCCCATGGAATGCAGCGCCACCTTGTACGACAAAGATAGCCGTTGTGGGTTGATGTGAGCCGGAACCTATGTGGTTTATCGGCTGACAAAAAATTATAACAGCTTTCTTTTTCGGCAGCTCCACCCGTGCTACCATGTCGGTGCATTTCATGCACAGTTGTAGATGAGGTGATGAAGTTTGTATATCCTAAAATTAGGTCGCATTAAACATTTGAAACACCGTTTGGTGCATGTGTCACACTCTTAAGCAGGTATGCAGAAAAAAATTGTTGGCTTATCTAGTTTTATGTACCCGTGAACAGCCGAAAGGTTTTTATAACTAAATGGAATGTTGTTATACTCTGTTCATTGTTTCCGTAGAACAGATACCATTCGTACTTATAAATATCAATGCATATAGCCAACAAATAATGTCACGTTTTAACTGCTCCAAAATGTTTAATGTATTGGAGGACTACCATAGAACTTATTTATACTTGCATACAATGTATACCCAAAATGTATGATTTCTTGCTTTGTAGCAGGCTGTTGCTCAAGGCGGTTGCCATGTTGCTTTCATTTGAAATGTTCTACTTCTAATTTTCCTGCTTCAAAGCTAAACACTATCTGCCATATAAATTTCCATTAACAGAGCTACTTAACATGTCACTCAATGTCCAACAATTTTTGGAAGAAGCTAAATTGCATCACCTTCTGGCGATATTCAATGAGATTTGATCTTCATCTGAACATTGCATTCACACACGCACCTGTGTTCGCAATCTTAATTTAAAACTGTGACAGCCCCATCACAGCCTTAAGGAGGTAATATTGGCACCAGCGTAGTCCATATTTATGAATATAAAAGTGCACTTGATTACACAACGAAAGAACACACACGAAAACACATATTGCACACACAAACTGTCTGTCGGTCTGTGTGTGATTTTGTGTGCGTGTGCATGTGCGTGTGCGTGTGCGTGTGTGCGTGTGCGTGTGCGTGTGCGTGTGTGTGTGTGTGTGTGTGTGTGTGTACTTTAGTTGTGTTATTGTTTCTAGTGAGTTTTTACTATTTGTGTAATGTCCCGACAAACCTATCTCGTCAACTGACAGTTAAAGCGATTTTACCAACATTCTAGCCATCATTATTCTTGACCACTGTAACCTCTGGTCAAACTTCATTTAAGGCCCCGCCGCGGTGGTCTAGTGGATAAGGCGCTCGGCTGCTGACCCGCTGGTCGCGGGATCGAATCCAGGCTGCGGCGGCTGCATTTCCGATGGAGGCGGAAATGTGGTATGCCCGTGTGTTCAGATTTGTGTGCACGTTAAAGAACCCCAGGTGGTCGAAATTTCCGGAGACCTCCACTACGGCTTCTTTCATAATCATATGGTGATTTTGGGACGTTAAATCCCACATATCAATCAATCAAACTTCATTTAACTCCACACTTAGGCGTAAACAGGAATCCAAACGTAGGACAATTTTGCATGGCAGCACTTTAGGTACCCTCTACGCACGCGTCTTGCCTTCATGTCTGGCCAGGCGTGTACATCGCCGTCTCAGACAAGCGCTCAACGTCCACATTCTGGCTAGTCTGTCAACAGCGCTCAAGATACAGTCCTTTTCTCAAAATCAGCACGTAAACATCTTGTGCGATACCGCCTCCGTCTTATCGCAACACTCCTCGTGTACTTTCCTTCAGTCAGAGCCGGGGAGTCGAAAATATCCGTCGTTTTCGCCACGCCGCTGTCTGAACGCTTAGTTGTCTATGCACGGGGGGGCAAGGTTCACGCAATCAAGATACTTGCTCGACGGGGCCGAACCTGCTTTTCCTTGCAGGGGGTCGTTGCTTCTCGCGTGTGTTTTCGTCCGACGACTACTGGAATAACGTTCGTTCCTCTCAGCAACTGTCGATTTCTTCGAGCTTATTGAAAGGAGCCGCTTGTTTTTATGCGCTCACTCCCAGTTGATCAACCAAGAAGATACCCTAATCAACAACGCTGCGTACTGATAGGTAAGGTTCTTTTTTTTCATCTCCCATACATTCTATATGCGTGCAAACACGATGCAACTCAGAACTTGTTTACCTACATGCACATGTGCAGTTCTCATTGCACTTTACGCGAATGACTTCCCGTGTGGCCCGTTCTGCCGTTTTCCGTGTATCCTGTTCTGTGACTTTCTGTGTGGTTTGTTATGCAGGATTTTGCCTGCTAATATCACAGATGTACGCTTTGTTTTCTGCCACAACGGCTGTATTTCAATGGTGTCGAAATGCAGTGATGTCCGCGTACTAATAATTTCTCGTCCTTCTGCAACTGATGCGAACAAAACTAAACAGGAGGAACGGATAGAGCTTGCTTATAATAACCTTGAGGCAGCATATAACTTCGAGTTGATAATGTTCTGTTCTCGACAATGTTCTGCTGGTATGTTGGTACAAGCGTCTACAATATTGATACATAACAGCCGCTAAACACGGCTGCATGAAAGAGAAGGACAAAGTGAGTTTTGTTTGATGCTGGACTGGCGTCATCTTGCTCGTCGAGTTTTGTGCGTTCTTAATAGATTATTAAAGAAGTTACTCGTAACATTATGATCAGTAGCGCCCGCAAGAAGGGCCTAAGCAAATTCACTTTCTTACGTCTTATGTTCGGAATACTCTACAAATAGCTGTAAAGAGAGAAGCACCTTTGGTGAAGGGTTTGAAAGCTTCAATGCCGTGAAGAACTCCTTGTTGACCTGCTCGTCCACCAGGAAAAAAAACAACATAACGTGTCTCGAGGAATCGAGCCTTGCATGAATGCCGCAACCCCTACTTTGCCGTAAGTTGCAACAAGCTCTCTTTGGCGGCTTGTTGCTATTGTTACCTTTCATAAACAAGTATTGGATATCGGTGTTGAAAGTGTATAGTGTGGCATTATACCGTTAATGAGGATGATGTCCATAACGTTTGTGAATCATTCCGAAGAAATTATCACTAAGTCACTCTCCGATGAAAGCACCTTAAAGTCATGTCGCAATTTTGAAGCGCTTGCCTTATAGAAATAACAATTCCTCAATCTTTTACGTGCCTGATTTCGGCTACACGTTGTCTGTCACATATTTGCTTTATCGTCATTTATACCGGATTTTTTTTAAATACGGTGCTTCAGCAATTTCGATATCCGAAACAAGTAAAAAAAGCCCCATGAATAATTGGCTGTTTAGAGAGAACGCAGAAGCCATGAGGTGAAATTTCTCGGTAATGGGTTTTTTTCTACAAGACAACACCTGCTTTTTTATGTACTGCCACCACCACAACAATAAAAAAGGTAAATAACTAGACCACGTTGCTCATAAACAGAATGTTCTTCTTACCTAAAAAAGAACCCCATGAAAGCTCACTATAGCACCAGCTCTACGAAAATATTCGTTTATTAAGATCACAGAAAAGTTAGAAAAATACTTCCATAAAATGGGCACAATTTGCGTCAATTAGTGCTGGAACCACTCAGCTTGACATTCGCGCTTCAGCTTCAATCAAGTATGCATCCCGTGATACACGGCGCTATCTGTAAGAGGTGAACGTTCGCAACAAATTATTTTAGATATATAAACAGGCCTCCTCTGAAATTCCTGTTGTTAATCATGCCACTTTCGTTTTCGCACTGCGTGCTCAACCATTTCATATTACAAAATGCATTCGCAAGTCCTAATGAAGCTGAGCAATAATTCAAGGCTAAAGACAGTTGTAAATAAATATTAGCACCATCGTGGCTAATAGTGCGAAAAACACAAACGAAGACGAGAAATGAACACGATAAAGTGCTGACATTCAAGTGACTTTTTATTGAAACACAAGCGACTATAACAGGAACTCCGCAGGCCAGATTTAGAGCGAACATTTACGTTGGACAAAGTAAGATGTCATGAACAATAACTGCTGTTAAAGTAATGGCGATTTTTCAATGCTTGTTTTGCAGCGAAAGCTGCTATGAAATCAGAACAAGGGTTACATGTGGAGCCGTAGTTGTTCGCCACCGCTGCCGGTGTGTGTAATCAGTATCGAATTAAAAAACAAAACTCAGCAAATAAAAACACTAAAAACAAAATAGGATTCGTTCCAAGGTCCACTGCACCCCTGCCCAGTATTCTACCATTGAGCCACTCGCCCGGAAAAGAACCATGGTAATATGAGTAGTGAAGCGTTTTACAACATCAAAGAAGCAGCCAGGCGTCACACAATGCTAATTGCGTAACGAGTGGGTCATGCGGTGCTCTATTAGAAAACTTGTTCTTGATCACCTATGAACTGTGGCGCATACCTACTTCAGGCATAATTCTTCATCATCGTCGGGCACTGCATGAAAATTGAACAAAATATTTAACAAATGTGTAGCGAATACCACGCTTCTCCAAAGAATAACCAAAGATAGCATAGTGAATGCTGGCCTACTAAACAAAAATTGCGATTATTTATGGCATAGTGGGTACCCAGCAGTTTGCTTGTATCAGTTATGCAAAGTCTGCTTAGAAAGGGCTCTGAAAGGCCACTCTTCTAGCTTTCACTGTGGCTGTGCTGCGCGTTCCATGCGGGCTTGGCACTTTTATTTATGAGTGACTGAAGGCGATGTTTGATACACTGCCGGCCGTAAATAAACTCTTGACGGGCGAAACAAATCGTTCTATCTATCAAGCTTCAGGAAAAGACAGTGATTATTGATGTGCAGGAATGACGTTATCGCATGGAACCGGGCTTATTTTGTATTGATAGAGGAAAAAGTAGCTCGCTGCACAAGATGTTCTAGTAAGTGCTTCAACCTAGATATTTTTTCACAATCCATCAATTAAGCGAGACCTCATTTCACAACCGTCATACCACTCATCGCGCATTGATCATCAGCATAAGGTTGCCATTCCGTTTTGCCGCACCAAATTATTTTCAGCAGCCTTCTTACCGAAAACAGCCGCCGATTGGAACCACCTTCCCTCTTCCGTTGTATCAATAACAGACCCTTTGTTATTCAAGACTGCAATTTCTCAGCAATGCTTGTAACTATACGCAGTTTTCATTATCTATCTTTGTCTTGTATGTGCTTGAATTCTTATACATTTTTAGTTGACTTATGTTGCCTTCCTGATTTGCGCATCTGATACTTGTTTCTTTATTTTGTTTTTTTTTTTCTTGTGTGTTATATATGTTGTACCCACCCCCTCTGTAATGCCCTACGGGCCCTGAGGGTATTCTAATAAATAAATAAATAAATAAACCTTTTCCTGCACCGCACTACGCATGTGTATAACCCTTGTCATGTAGCCAAATACCAACGTTCTCATAAATGGGGTGTCCAAATCATGCGTGTCTTACTTGAAGTTTACATGAAATATGGGAAATGCTGCCACACGTTCGTCATAGGCTGATGAACTAGCGTAAGGAAAACTTGGATTAGAGGGAGGCTCATTTAATTTGTGTGGGTTACTTAACATCTCTGCGGTGCAGGTTTCATGCACTGTACTGGGCCTTTACATTCGCATTTAATTGCGTACGGTAACGTTATATAGGTTATACCGAAAATTCTTATAATAGTTTGACTGGTACTTCACCTTTTTTACACTGTTTATACTACAGCGGTGTACAACCCTCGAAGCGTTCAATGGACGAGGAGTCGTACCGGGACATCAGCGGCGTGTGGCTACACAACGCGTTCCGTGAGGAAAAGGTCCGCTCGGCCATCCAGTACAAGCCCCGCAAAGGAGACGTCTTCATCGTAACGTATCCCAAATGCGGGACCAACTGGGTACAGTTCATTGTGTACAGCATACTGACCAGGGCCAAGCCGCTTCCGACCCTCCGCGAACTTGGTCTCCTGAGTCCCTTCATCGACATGATCGGTGCCGAGGCGGCCGAGAACCCATCGAGAAGTGGTCCAATCATGACGCATCTTCCGCCGAGCGTCCTACAGCCTGTCCAAGAATGCAAGTACATCTACGTGACGAGGAACCCGTACGACTGTGCCGTGTCCTTCTACCACTTTATCAAGGGATTCACGCCCAAGACGGTGACGGACGTGTCGTTCGAGAAGTTTCTGTCCATGTTCCTCAAGGGAAAGGTAACGTTTTGTATTGTTATTGGGCTGATTCGTGCCACTATTGGCAGCTTGCCGTACATTTCAAAACATTGTCTTACTACACCGTACATTTTAAAACATTGTGTTACTGTGCATTTTAAGGAGGGGTACGAAAGTTTCCACGTACTACGTTTACGCTACCTACAGTACAACCTAGCAAGCGTTCTACGTGAACATATAGAAGCAGTGAAGATAGGTGCCACTCCCTTTCCCATTGCTAAGAGAAGAATCACAGTCAAACATATCCAGACAGCAATAATGCGCTACAAATGAGGCACTTTTTTTTCTAGAAAACCTAAATGTATAAACCGAAACTAGGCTTAATTTCAGTCGAACATGAATCATGCCTAAGTATCTTCCATTTCTAGAACAGTTGTAATCACAATACGGCAATTTATTATTGTAACATGAGCTCGCAAAGGCAGTTTTTTATGAAAAATGAGCCAAGTACTCCAACTGTCTCAATCAAAGTGAGCCACATTCATTAAAAGAGCACTGCGCCGACACTTATGACAATTTTTAAGGCCTTCAATTGATGCCATGAATAAGAGAACCCTGATTGCAGTCCAAAATAGTTAGTGCCCCTTTTGCAAGCAAGAACCACTTGCTCTTCAGGTCTAGTAATCGTCATATGGCCCACGCGTCGAAGCACGGCAGCGACAGAAGCACAAGTATGACGTCAATTCTATGGGGAAATATTGATATACCGTACATTTTAACCCTTTTACAGCTATTTCACAAGCTAATTAGAGCCCAAATGAAATGTGTCAGTCTATATGAGCCGAATACAAACTTTACTCAACAATACTGGCGATGTTTGGCTATATATATTTTGCCAAAATATAGATTTGTGCTATCTAGGGGCGAAGAACATGCTGGAAAAAAGTTGTTGAGCAGGCCGAACCATATTGTCAGTAGAAAAAAGTGCGTTTCTCTAAGTTCCTATAAAAGTGCATTTGCCTCTTTCAGAAGAAAAAAAAATGCGTCACATACAGCCAGCAGATCATAGCATCCAGCACTATTTTGATTTATTTAGGAACACCTAGTGCCACATTGTACATGAAATGATTCTTGATAAAGTAAATACTTTTAGGCAATATGGATTGTGGTAGGGCAACGATACTAATTATTAAAGCAGGGCGTCACACTGCATTGTAGCTTGCTTCATTTTTCTGAAGGGATGTGGAGCATTTTCTTCAACCTATTGCTCAATACAACGAGTACAGTTATCATGAGCTTTTGCCCAAATGACCGATGGCGACTATGCTTGTCATAAACAAAGTTCCTCCTACATAGTACCGAAAACTACTGTACTCGACATAGTTTTATTCCTTGACTTTACACGGCTACGCATGTCCATGTCGGATCAAATTCGTCGCAGCTTTGATTTATTTGCGATGCAGTAAAGCCATCTTACAGCCCTGCTTTTATGCAAATGAGTTAAATAAAGCAAACCTTTAAAAGTAAAATAACGGGACTGCTTTATTTTAATTGATATGTGAGCAAATTTTTTGGGAAGTAGACTCAGTGCAATTTTCTTCTCTTATAGACGTTTTTTACGTGGGCACTGCCATATTGCTAGCGGGCAGCCCTTTTCGGGTCTGGCAACCCCTCTGGCATGCGGGAAGCTTGCTGTTTGCATAGAAGGTTGGAGTGTGGCTGCGGTTTTATTGTTCGATTTCAGTTTTTATGCAGTGAATTTTGACTGAAATGATGCAGGTTTTTTAAAAAATGAGTCTATGAGGCGTTCTGACAAAGTTTAAGTCGTTGAAGGTCAATTGATACAGTGCCGCGAACAAGTCCGCTTCTATTGCTTCGCCGACTTTCTGCTCGAAGAATGCGCAGGATTTTTCAGGTCTTTCTTTTCCAGAATAAGCAACAGTACTTCGAGAGCATAGTTAATATATTTCTTGAGCTGTAGTCATACGCTTTTCTAACAAGATTTCTTTACCCCACGCCGTCGCATCGGCTACCGCTCTTACATGAAGCCGTGCATTGGTGCGTAGTGGTTCGTCCTTACTTCGTGGCACTGATGGTTTTTGTTAACTTTGCACTAACTGTTGTCTAAATTGCTTCTCAACTCTGAAGAAGTGACCGTATCTTACTCGTTTATTTGTTTTCATATCTGTGCACTAGAATCCAGCCCTTACATCAAATGACGATGACGTGCCTGCCCGTCCCATTTTTATCCTATTTTTTAATCGCGATATTTGAGTGACTCTCGGTGCCGCGAAGCTTTGACCTGCGAAAAAGAGAAATGTTACGTGGGGCTGTCTATCGGGGAAATATTGTCATCGTTCGAATAGCCGTAGACTGCGTACCTTCTGTTGATAGCCGAGGTTGAGCATCGCTGTCGAACTCGTTCTGGTTCGTTCGCCTCATAAGAAGTACTGTGAACATACCCGAGTATCCGCAGAAGCTACAAAGTTTCTGTTTAAGTTTGCAAGCCACAGAAGCCGCTGCTCCTCGTCAACAGGAAAACGATGCAACTTGAACAGTCCACAGCCACATTAACTCCGCGTCTGGTGATGCACATGGCAAATTTCTTTCGAGAGCAGTTTCCATTTTCTGTAGTTGTGACTGCACCTAAAAACAGCGCACTTGTTTCCCAATGACCAATTTTTGACCGTCATAGCAATGAAGAAAAATGAAATCCACAGGTTAGCTTAATCCACGACTAATTCCTCGATAACGCCACACATACCAGCATCGACACGCACACTCCAAGCCATCGCCTGCATGCCAGAGACGAAGAATGCGTTGTTTGCTAAACCGCATCTCATCGCCCGATGCAAAGGTCTATAGTTTAGAAAGGGCTGAACACTATTCACTGATTAACCCCATGATCCCCATGACTCCTTATTAGTCACTCACGCCGATTTCGTGCTTGTTTGTCTATTGCAGGTCATTTACGGTGACTACTTCGACCATCTCCTTCCTTGGTATCAGCGCCGAGGCGATGACAACGTCCTGTTTCTAACATACGAGCAACTGAAGGAAGACACGAAGGGTCAGGTGCTCAAAATTGCAGACTTCCTCGGCGACCAGCACGGCGCAGCTCTTAGGGAAGACGAAACGTTGTTTCAGCGAATCTTGGATGCTTGCAGCCTCGAGAAAATGAAGGTGTTCTTCAAAGATCCGCCGGCAGAGCGGATAAAACTAATAGTCAAGGCGGAGCCTGAAGCGTGTCCAAAGTCAACAGAGCCTTCGAACAAGGTTGGTGAGAGAAAAGTCGAAAATCACGAAGGTTCCGGCTTTGTGAGGAAAGGAATCATCGGAGATTGGAGGAATTACTTCTCGCCGGAGCAAATAGACCAGACAAAGGCATGGATAGCCTCGAGAACGAGTGGAAGCGACGTGATGGAACTATGGCGGGACCTAGATCTCCCATGACGTCTTATCTCAAACTGCACTTTACTTCAAAAGACGATAGGAAGACGTCATGAAGCTATATGTTTATCCCGCGACAGAGCGTATTTCGTTTTGCCTCGCCATTTTTCACCGCAACCTACAAAAAATTAGCCGAGTGGCATTTTATTCCTATTCGCTTTTCTGCCATTTATTGAGATTATGCAATAAAGATAATAAGGTATTTATTTGTAAGGATTGCTTGACACTATGGGGTAAAACTTTGAGGTTCACCTGAAATACCTTCTCGATTTGGGAGCGTTTCACCAAATGTTATACTGTCAAATTCGTGGCACTTGCAAAGCACTTTATTCAAGATCGGTGCCTTGTATAGTTTCCTCGGGGACGTTTAGGAACTGATAAGTTCACCTGTCACTACGTGACACTGTTACGCTTTATATTGGTTTTTTTTTCGGTCTCAATTTAAATTTCATATTTTTATTAGTTCCCGGCCTAATAAAATCAAGTACGACGTTGCTCAAGCCAGTAATAATACCGACTACCTCCTTGAAGTTACAAAGCTACCTACAATATTATGCGGGGTTTAACGTCCCAAAACCACCACACAAGGCTACCTACAATGAATTCACTGGTTGTGAAAGAAATATTCAGCTTTCTCATTTTCTGTATATTTTTAGTATCGCACCTTTCTTCATGGTGATGTTGATAAGTCACAAAAAACAAAGTGACCCTCTGGAATAGGTTCCTGTATTTAACGTCACGACAAAATATGTCATGGTAAGGGCGGTGTCCACAGTCCGTCAAAACGTTTCATAGTGTTATTCTTGCGTCCTGTGAACATGTAAAAACAGCACCAAAAAGCAACATCTGTGATTGCATGCACCTAAAATTTCCGGACAATTATACCACAATCAGTACTTTCAACTCGGGTATAAATGTGCAGCTACACTGACAAAATCGAAGGACACTTTGCAAACTTGCAAAAGGTGTTTGACGAAAGCCTGTGTTAATTGAAACGGTATTGGTCGGAAGAAATGAAACGTGGTGCGCGCGTCTTTCTTCTTGGATGAGGGGGCGCATTGTGGTTGGGCGACAGGGTAGACACGTGCGCCTGGGAGCCATCCAACTGACTCGACTGCTGCAATGAGACGTCTGACGAAGGAGCGTTGCCGCGCTGCCCTGCCACTGTACGATCACGTGATTCCAGAGAGAGTGTAAGTGGGAGAGAGACATAATACCCTCAGCGCTCTTATCTCTCGTACAGATGATAACCTTGCGAATCTGGAACAAGCGGCCCTTGTGTTTATCACGGGGATGTGACATACACAAAGCGCCCTCAGGTGTAGCTTTTGATCTTTGGCTCTCACGACGTCGATTGACGCTGTCGGTGTCGTAGCTTCCCGTCGAAACGAAACACAAGTTTTGCATATACCTTACATTGAGCGCTCGCAGTGCGCATATAGGTATAAAATAGACCGTATCTATCTGTACATCCGTCCGTGCATTGGTTCGTGCGAAGGTCTGTCCGTATGTCCTTTGGACCGTCAGTCCGTCTGTGTATTCATCCGTCCGTCTTTGAATCTGTTTAGCCGTGCATCCGTTTATCCAACCATTCATCCATGCGCTTGCCCATTCATTCATCCGTCCATGCGTACGTCCCTCCATCCGTCCGTGCATCGAAACATACGTCCTTTCATACGTCCATCCCTTTCCCTATTCTAAAGTATGTTCGGGAGACGTGTGTGCTTGTTGAGACGGGGTCGGTCAGAATGGAACGCCATGTGCGCTTCTCCCTTCTTGCATGATCAGATACGCTGGGCACGAGAACGCTACGCTAACAAAAAGTGAGCTCTGTATAGTGCGACGTGAAGCGTGATCAACACGACCACTTCCGTTGACGCGCCCCGGCGGCCACATGACCACCACTGGGATAATTTATTAAATATTTTACAAAAATTTTGTAATCATCTGAGGAGCTTCGCTCCATCAACAGCATTTACTTAGTGCATCGGCTGACAAGTTTTCGATTACTATTTTTCAGAAATATGCGCTTTCATACTTCGCAACCAGTAACTTTAGCTCAAAGGACCTTAAGCACACCCAAAGGCTTTCATTTGCGAAAAGGTGAGGGGGTTGGGGTGCGTCATGCTGCGATTTGCATCATTGAAAGCTATTCGCGCAAACAACACCAAAAGAGAAGCTGGTTCAAGTGCACAGACTCTTTGAGGTAGCCGGTTCTAGGAACCGGCACAGACACCGCAAGTATATATGAACCAGTAAAGGATTTCACCTCAATAATATAGTCCCATTTTAGAAGTGTCTTAACCTTGCGTGCATAGCAAACCACTGCGGTGCACCTAAACACCATGGCACACAAAAGCCACAGCAGCGGCTGGTAAAAAAATGAGGTCACTCAACATGGCTTACACATCTGTCATATAGCAGTCAGTATAACAAGACAGTAAAACGTGTGTGCACAAATGTATATGGGCATTAATTAAATGCGAAGCATTTTTAGCAAACGTCGGCGTCTCTTTAGCAAACGTCGGCGTATCTGTCTCTCTGTATGTCCGTCTGTCTGTCTGTCAGTCTATCTATCTATCTATCTATCTATCTATCTATCTATCTATCTATCTATCTATCTATCTATCTATCTATCATTCTATCTATCTATCTATCTATCTATCTATCTATCTATCTATCTATCAAGCCACGTACAACATTTAGCTCTCCTGGCTGTTCAGATAAAGGTATCCATACCAAAACTAGTATGGAATAACATGATGATATGACGAGCATAAGTCACTTGTTAAAACATGAAAATCATGATATGTATGTCATTATGTCATGATTTACAATTCATGGTCTTTTTCATCTTGCATTTGACATGACATATTGCAAAAATGGCAAGGTATTACATAACTGTCTGGTGAACATAGGCGACAGACCCTAATGTGGACATCATGAAATGCAAGCCATGTAATGACTACACACCACACTCATGGTGCGCTCACGATCCTTTCGCTAGCTTCGTATACCAAATTTGGTATTACGGAACGTGATTGGATGACGTGAATGAATGACTGGTGCAAACATGGTAATCAGGAGATGCGTGCCATGTAAGAACATGACTACATTCGACACGCATGATACCCTCCCGGTCGTTTGGCTAGCTTCACATATCTCCACTTCAGTATCAATTGACTTAAATGCATGGCGAAGGTATATGACTGGGGCAAACAAGATAATCATGAGATGCGTGTCATGTAAGAAGATGACTATGTGCCACGCTCATGATGCGCTCGCGGCAGTTTCTCTAGCTTCACATATAGTAAATTTGGTGTTACGCGATGTGAATGGACAACGTCCAACCTTGATAATCAAGACGTGCGTGTCATGTAAAGCATGACTACTTGCTATGCTCATAGCGCGCTCTCGGCCATTTCGCTAGCTTCACATATGCCATTCAGGTAAAAAATTGCGCTGAAATAGAAAGGACACCACAAAGAAGGAACACTTAAACAGATCGAGCGCAAACTACCAACTGTTTATTATTGACTGTAGAACGTCGGTAAAATAGGGAACCCGTACATAGCTGCGCCGACGCGTCGAGGATCAACACGTGCTACTTAACGCACCTTATCAATCAAAAAGGACACTTCTGCACCGTAGAGCGATACCGAGGCCTCACTTACACAGCTATCACCTTTCATGTTGATGAAGAATGCTTCCAACACCTCACGAGCACACGTATCTCTGCTATGTCCCAGTATCTTAGTCTCCTGAAATAGTGGTTCACATCCACATGCTGCGCAGTGTGCAGGCAAATTTCCCATTTCACTATTTTTGATCGACAGCTGATGTTCACGTATGCGATCGTTAACGCAGCGGCCTGTTTGGCCCACGTAAGATCTGCCGCAGGAAAACGGAGTCGCATATACCACTCCCACATCGCATTGCACCACCGGGTTGGCATGCTTCTTGTTACACAGGCTAGTGCGCTCATTGCCGCTCGAAATTCGCGCGCACAACCTCGAGAGCTTCTTAGGTGCAGAAAACACCATGTCAACTCCGTGCCGGTTAGCAACCTTCTTCAGGTTGTGCGTCACCCGGTGTAAATAGGGTACCACTAACGGCCTCTCACGCCCACTGGGCGCGTCTTTCAGGCACTGCTTCCGTGATCGCCCTTTTAGCTTCTTCAGGAGGGTCTCGGCCACCGCCGCCAGCACAGACTGCGGGAACGCGGCTGCCTTCAGTCGTTCAATCTGAGCACGGAAGCTGGCCTGCCTCTCATGCGAGCACGACCTCACCAGCGCAGACTCCAAACACATTGAAGCGATCGCCCTCTTAACTACCTTAGAATGTGATGATGTATATGGTAAAGGCTTCTTTCTAGCACGCGGACAGTACGCATAACAAGTATGTTGATGCTTGAATATGAGCTTAAGATCTAAAAACTGAAGCGTTCCTTCCTGCGGTAGCTCGTAAGTAAAACATAGACCCCTCCCATACTTGTTAAACTTCTTTACAACGTTGTGCACATTACTGTTAGTACTCGTTTGTTTGTCCAAAACTACCAGGAAATCGTCTACGTACCTAAAAATCTTTAACACTCCGTCACTTCTAAACACCTCAAGCAGATCGCGGTCAATGTAGGCCAGGAAAATGTTACACAAAACAGGGGCAACACAAGAACCAATACAAATGCCTTTTCTTTGGAGGTACAAACCCTTGTCAAAACCTATGAAAGTGTGTTTCAGATAGAATTCCAAAAGCGACATAAAATTATCAACACTCAGACCCGTGGAATTTTGAAAACCAATAGCTGAATTCTCTAAAATGCAATCCATAACACACTCAAAAAGTTCAACATGGGAAACAGAATAAAACAGATCTTGCACATCCACTGAGAAAGTCAGCCCATGTGAAACTTTGCCTTCGAAAAACCGCGCTACTTCCATAGAATTCTTCGTCACGAACGGATCATTCAAACACAACCTGTTCAGGCATTTTTGTAAAAACATGCTAGACTGGTGCTGCCATGAGCCTTTTTCACTCACAATAGTGCGAAAGGGAATTTCCACTTTGTGCGTTTTTGCACTAAAAAACACTTGCAAGGTGCTGGATTTACTTCCTTGAATTGCATTCGCAAGTTTCGTTAGCTTCATGTCCCTACACAATGCCACTGCTTTTGTTTTAACACGTGCCTCACTAGGCTTTACCTTGACAAAGTTCTTTTCGATGGCCTGGCGTGCTTTCTCCTGGTAGATAGCTGACGGCATAATCACGAAGCCACCTTCTTTGTCAGCCGTAGTCAAGCTGAGACCTTTATCTTTGAAGTATCTCACAATATCTCCCAGGTTGTCTCTTGTCGTCCTCTTTGCCGGTCGAATTGTGCTCCTTTGAAGGCTTTCCACCCCCTCCAGCAGGCATCTTTCCTGATTCTCTTGACCTGCTTTTTCCGCCATCCTTCGGTTATAAGCCAAAAGCTCGAAAGCAGGTACCGCAGGCTCGTGGGAGAACTTTGGACCTTTCTGCAAAACCTTTGAAATGTTATCGGGAAGCTGTACATCACCAATGACTATCAAGTCAGAGTCGATCGATTCTTTTTTACTAACACGTGGTCTTAAAGCTGACAGGGCTTGCCTCAAGTAGAAACACCACCACTGCTCTGTCATTTCTGCTGCCAATCTTCTTGCTGACCGTAACTTGCTTTCGGCCACCCCCTCAGGGAAGTTGCCATAGCACACCACACGTAACCAGTCTTGACAGACCCGCACCTGTCTCCATAACTCTGATTTCCAAATCTTGGCGACCCGTTTTACATGTCCATTAGATGGCTTGACGCCACCAAACAACATCCAAATATCTTGAGGAATCAGGCCTTTCTTACGGCAAAAAGCCAAGTACCTTGCCTTGCAAGTTGACACGACGATATGGCTCACCAGTGCATTAATCCTGTCGTCCAGAGGCCAGAAGGAAGGAGAGTGTAAGAAGAAGCCCGATGTAGAAGAAATGTAATCGATCAGGACGTCTTGAGGGGCTAGTTGGTTCATTCTATTCAGGTAAAAAATTGCGCTGAAATAGAAAGGACACCACAAAGAAGGAACACTTAAACAGATCGAGCGCAAACTACCAACTGTTTATTATTGACTGTAGAACGTCGGTAAAATAGGGAACCCGTACATAGCTGCGCCGACGCGTCGAGGATCAACACGTGCCACTTAACGCACCTTATCAATCAAAAAGGACACTTCTGCACCGTAGAGCGATACCGAGAAGAAGCTAAAAGGGCGATCACGGAAGCAGTGCCTGAAAGACGCGCCCAGTGGGCGTGAGAGGCCGTTAGTGGTACCCTATTTACACCGGGTGACGCACAACCTGAAGAAGGTTGCTAACCGGCACGGAGTTGACATGGTGTTTTCTGCACCTAAGAAGCTCTCGAGGTTGTGCGCGCGAATTTCGAGCGGCAATGAGCGCACTAGCCTGTGTAACAAGAAGCATGCCAACCCGGTGGTGCAATGCGATGTGGGAGTGGTATATGCGACTCCGTTTTCCTGCGGCAGATCTTACGTGGGCCAAACAGGCCGCTGCGTTAACGATCGCATACGTGAACATCAGCTGTCGATCAAAAATAGTGAAATGGGAAATTTGCCTGCACACTGCGCAGCATGTGGATGTGAACCACTATTTCAGGAGACTAAGATACTGGGACATAGCAGAGATACGTGTGCTCGTGAGGTGTTGGAAGCATTCTTCATCAACATGAAAGGTGATAGCTGTGTAAGTGAGGCCTCGGTATCGCTCTACGGTGCAGAAGTGTCCTTTTTGATTGATAAGGTGCGTTAAGTAGCACGTGTTGATCCTCGACGCGTCGGCGCAGCTATGTACGGGTTCCCTATTTTACCGACGTTCTACAGTCAATAATAAACAGTTGGTAGTTTGCGCTCGATCTGTTTAAGTGTTCCTTCTTTGTGGTGTCCTTTCTATTTCAGCGCAATTTTTTACCTGAATAGAATGAACCAACTAGCCCCTCAAGACGTCCTGATCACATATGCCAAATTTGGTATAACGTGACGTGAATGGATCACTGGTGCAAGCATGATAAGACTGGTGCAAGCATGATAATCATGACATACAGCATAATTTACGTCCACCTCATAACGATGTGCTGTTTTTAAAGGGACATATCAACCTTCCTCATTCGTGCTTCGCATAACATCGATTACCACTGAACTTAGAATCCGGCCATTTTTTTTTTGCTTGGTTTCGCCACAAGGGCGAGAAAAATGATGCTATAGCGACAAATGGTAATGTATAGCCGAAAACACGCGAGACAGTTAGGCAAGCAGACCGAGAAAAAACGCTCGAAAAGAGCATAGTGTGAACTAGCAACAACCACAGCTCGGCACTGAAAGGCTGTTCAAACTAAGAAAAAGGTCACACCAAACGTTTTCTTTTTTTTTTCTTTTTCGGGTCAGCGTCCGATGTGAGTGCTTTCAGCGTGCTCTGACAATATCGACACTTGGCCGGCACTCTGCTGTTAAGCCATCGCCGCAGCTGTCGCTGCGTTAGCTGCTTGCTCGCTCGTAATCTACCGGCTGCAGCTGATACTGGGAGGCCGTTCTCTGAGCTCGTCCGCGGCACCACCGCCCGGCTAGCTGCCGGCGGCCATTGCTGCTGGTATCACACCCACGAAGGTTTCGAGCTTTCGTGACCCCTCTCGAGCCCTGTGTGGTGCCAACCGACGTGCCTCTGCCAGAGAATATAGACCTAGAGGCTTCAGACGACCTGACACCGCCTCGGTGACACCGCCTACTTCAACGAACAATTTGGCTGTCGTTACCATGCCTTCAAGGGTGCTGCTGCTGCCAGACGCCAAACCATTCGCCCCACTCCGGCAGCTCAAGGCACATAATGGCATTGAATGCAAATGTGACAATATTTTTCATCAAGCTCGCATAATTTCTACCGCACCTAATGTAGACAAACGTGCGCGATGTTCGCTTTTGTCGACACCCGAACGACCGCAGACAAGCATGACCAGGAATGACTCCCACATGCGAAGTGCGCGTTTCATGTACATTTGCTTCCGCTTGTTACCAAAATGAAGAGGATGGTTGGATACTAGCCGGTTATGGTCGAAAGCAGCAGAATCATGCGGCGTCACGTGACGCCGAGCTCAGGCGCCCTGTGCATTTGTCAGCACAGCGTCATCCTTCGACCTAAGTAACCATGCCGCCTCATGGATGAGCAGTTCATACGATTGGATAGAGTACTAACTCACCGCAATTCAATTCTTCCCAACCTCTCTGAGGAAGACACGCTACCAGAGCCCATAGTAACCAGCTCGCAGTCGACGCGTCTCAACTCAAGGCATGCAGCGCCCTTTCCACGATAGCGTCTCCGTAAATCGAATGAAAGTAAGTACCTGTTCGAACATACGAAGCGGTTAATCACATTAAAATCAGAGGCATCATTCGCACTGCTGGAGACATGATTTCTGAGGAACTAGTTGAATCACTGCACTGCCACAAAATCAATATCCTCTAAACTGAGTTGCACGCAAAAATGGAAGTACTAATGAAAGACACCTGGACACAGTGCACCCTACAGAATCTTACACGTGTGCTCACTTGGTAACAAAGGCACTGCCATGGTCCCATTTGAAGGTAACAGCACACCCTTTAAGTCGGCTTCCGGTCACCGTCCGTGTTTTTTCGTTATCATGCTCGAGTGGCCGTTTGTGATATACGTACGCCACAAGATTGGGCATCACAAGGAGCAATGCCCCAATATTTCGGCAGCTGGATGTTCGACATGCAGCCTGCGGCAACATAAAAAGGGTACGCTATGCCCAAACACGGAAGTCCCGCAGATTTGGCGGTTATCACTTGTACACAGTAACCTTATGACCAAAGCACGAGAAGTTATCAAGGATATTGAACAAAAATGCAAGCCGGCTGCCGAAAGGCAACGCAACAAAGGGAACAAGGAGGAGCATGAATGCTGATCCTCCGCGACACAAAATTGTCCTAGACCCATGCTGAAACCAACACGCCAATGTTTTTACACTGCGCCGCTGGTACCACCAGCTGCACAGTCACAAGGCGTCAGGATCACCACCTGGCACCTTCTCCATCAATCTCAACACTGGCGTTCTGTGCACCACAGCCTGCCTCGGGTGTAGGGACGTAATATCCTCGAAGATCCGTAGCTCAGTTAACGGGGCTTAAAGGGCCCTGCAGCACTTTTTGAGCATGGTCAGAAAACGTTGCCGATCGGTAGTAGAGGCTCCCGAGAACACGCGAGCCAAATATTATAGCACATCAAGCGGCCTGGAATTCACAATAAACTATCGAAGTCAGCTCTAAATTGATTTCTCTTCTGCCCAAAATCACACGTCATATGCCCAAAAAGCACGAGTCAACGACCTATCTGTCAGCCATTCGCTGATTTGAACTAGGCGCGCTCACTCGTTACAGACATCTCCGCGGGATGCCACTACTTGTACATGCGTGCATGTGCGATCACACTGAGAAGCCACGCATTCGAAGAAAAAAATAGAAAAAAAGTGCTCAAGGTCGCGAAGTGCGCGTGACGTTTTTTTGTGGCCCTGCCATTCCTCCCTGCTTAGCTCCCAGCGCTTTCGTCGGGACGAGAGAAGAGAGAATGCAATTGCAGCATGCGACAAACCTTTGTACCTTCCCTCGCACTGGACGGATTCTCAAAATTTTTGTGGCGTTGAATTTGTGAGATAATAAGCTGTTCCAGTGAATTCATTCTATCGCTGTTCGAAAAAGTTTTTCAGGGCCTCTTTAAGCTTACCAGCGACGGCACTCCAACTCTGACGCCACTTCCGTTTACCAGCCACGGTACACCCAACCGCACTACCGAGAATCCGAGCAGCGACTAAAGCACCGTATGGCTGAAATAGAGAAGTATCTTCATGAAAGAGTTGAAGAGCCTATTACTCGGGCCATTTAAAATGCGTCCTAATCACCATGTAATGCATCATGCTTTTCAGCATGCTCCATTTGGCACAATTTCAATGACAACCATCGGAGCACTTACGGTGCTTACGCCATTGGTATCTGTCAAACTCCACCACTCCTCATACAAAAAATCCTCACTATGGCTAACTTTTCAAAATCATCCTCATGGACACCTGTCTTGCAATAGAATTGGCGTGCGCTTCGTCCCAAGGTGGCTAAAATGACCACTTAGCTCTCGAAAAAGACGCACGATACAATTTCATTGGTCATTGCCCTTCGAAAAGCCAACGGCCCTGGGTTGAAAATAATTGGCTACAATGACTACGCCTCGACTTAAGACAAGCTATATCCACGCCACGTAGTGAGAATTGTACGTGCGACGAGGAACTACGCACACGCAATTAGGTACACAACCATGGTGCAGCATTAGTCTTGGCGCTATGGGTTGCTGGCTGGAAGTCCCACCACAGCACAAAATTCCTGTCTTCTGCGTTCCGTGCTTCCTGAAAGCACTAGAAATAAAGCCAATAGGTCACCGGTTGATCTCAGCTTCATATCGCCCTTGAGCAAGATTTATTCATACGATGTCATATTGTTGTGCGGAGACTTGAGCTATAAGCATGCCGCCTGGGGATACAACAAATGCAGCCCACGTGGCAGGCGCATCATGCAGAAGTAGTCGGAGTACGGGCTAACACTTCTGAATACGCCCCAAACCCACGAGGTTGGGACGGATGGTTCACCAAGCAGGCACCTCACCAAACCTTACTGTAAGTCATGGATTTGTAAACTTTTCAGTGGGAGGTGTTCGGTGATTGCATGTTAGGCGACCACTTCCCCATACTCACACGATTTCGAACAGGCGATGCCAATGCGAAGATAGCCACGTGTCAGTACACAGTTAAGCCACATCCCACATTGGCACAAATACCATGATTTACTGCAGCAGCAGCCTCCAGCCTAGAGCCCCGCCACGGTGGTCTAGTTGCTAAGGTACTCGGCTGCTGACCCGCGGGTCGCGGGTTCGAATGCCGGCTGCGGCGGCTGCATGTCAGATGGAGGCGGAAATGTTGTAGACCCATGTGCTCAGATTTGGGTGCACGTTAAAGAACCCCAGGTGGTCGAAATTTCCGGAGCCCTCCACTATGGCCTCTCTCATGATCATATGGTGGTTTAGGGACGTTAAACCCCACAAATCAAATCAATCCAGCGTAGAAACGTGACCTTCTGTTATTCCAGTCATGCGCAGTGGAGCGGCAAGCCACCAAGAACCTACGCGTTCCTTTTTATCATCCAGAACTTTGTGGACATCTTCTCACTTTGTGGAATAGAAGGCTACGTATTCTGTCTCCGCACAGGACGTCTCGCAACGCTGTCCAATGCTTAGCACGGTTGCGCAAAATTCTACGTTATAATGAGGAATGCAAGACCACACTAGGGTCAGACCACTGTATGGGAATTCGTGAAACCATCAATGAGTAGACCCACACGTCAAAGGTGTGGGACATCCTGTGCTCTCTCAGCCAACGCAAGTCCTACAGTGGCGCGGCTTGTATGGCCCTCCAGGAAGGCATCAGCAGTCGGGAGCTCGCCGAACAAGATGTTCAAAGGTTTTTGTCTCTCAGTTATTTCGCCCTTCAGACAATTCGTACAAGAAAGATGCAAGCTCTGTAGGCACTGAGCCATTTACTAGCCCTTTTTCCATGCTCGAACTGGAGTACGCCTTCAAACATGCTTACGCTCGCAGTTCTCCAGTAGCCGATGGAATAGGCGTTGTTTATTTACGCAATGTGCTCCTTGAGTACAAACACGCTGTCCGAGAATAGTTTATTACAGTCACTGCCCTCCACACGGAAGCTTTCGGTAGTCGAGCCTATTCCAAAACCTGGTAAAACACCCCATACCTTGTCCAAACTACGCCCGAACTTTTTAACTTCGTGTGAATAAAATAATCGGAAGCGTGCTTAACACACGCTTCATGTGGTACCTTGAAGATCGCGACCTTTTGGCCCCTACAACTTACAGATTCCGCGTGGGCCTATCAAATCAGGATAAACTCTTTCGCCTTAAAAGACGTTTTGGACCCTAACTTAGTGCACCCATGGGCTGTTGTAGCAGTGGACATACGCAAGGCATTCGATGGCGTACCACACAAACCCATCATTATGAAAGCACGTGCCCTTGGTAAATAATAAAGGAATAACGAATAACTTTATAATGGGGTTTCTGTAAGGGCGAAGTCACCACGCCAAAGTTGGCCTAAACGCCAGTACCGCACGAACCAACCCGGGGCTCGGTGATCTCCCCCACCCTCTTCAACATAGCAATGTACCAGCTGCCAAGACTCCTTGCGGGCGTACCGGGTTTAAAGCACATGGTGTATGCTGACGATGTAATTATGGGGACGCATCAAGGATCCATCGGTGAGCAGGAAAATGTCTTACAAAGAGCCCTAATCTATAGTCACGACTACGCAATGGAAACAGCTTTACACACCACTCCGGACAAAACTGAGTTTTTCGTCATTCATGTTGGCTGAACTACGTTTGTCAATCAGCAAGACAAGAGCTGTTTCAAGCTTCACATAGGCAATCAACCCATAATAATAAAATGCACTATTCGAATACCCGTTATGCACCTAGACGAGAATCGCACAGCGACCACTTGGTTCCAATGCGTTACAAAGACTAGCAAACAAGGTACTCGGCTGCTAACCCGCAGGGCGCGGGTTCGAATCCCGGCTGCGGCGGCTGCATTTCCGATGGAGGCGGAAATGTTGTAGGCCCGTGTGCTCAGATTTGGGTGCACGTTAAAGAACCCCAGGTGGTCTAAATTTCCGGAGCCCTCCACTACGGCGTCTCTCATAATCATATAGTGGTTTTGGGACGTTAAACCCCACATATCAATCAAGACTAGCAAACAAATCCTTCATGCTTCACGCAGAATCTCTGACCGTACTGCTGGAGGTAACGAACGAGAAATCAGCTAGTTTCTTCAAGTTTTTCTCGTCTGACGTATCATGTATGAACTGCCGTATCATTCGTTCTACCATACCCAGATAATTAGGCTCGATCCAGGTACTTAACTAGGTCAAACTCATGGTTACCGGACTTCCAAGGTACACACGCCTGGATGCGCTCAAGAGCTGCAACAAGCTCCGTAACCTGCCCGAGCCCGTCGGCATGTACATACACACAAAAGAGATGAGACCTTCCGCGAAAAATGCCGGGAGATACACACTGATGCGTCTAGGGTTTGATATCAACACACTGCTCATGCTAGCTAACAAAACACCACCTTGAGAAACCACGGTACTTGCCGATAACAAGCCACTTCCGTTAAATACAGACCCTAATCAGCGAGCATGGCGCCTTCACCATGGCACGAGATATGCTAGGGCTACGAGTTTCCTCGCAGTGGCTGAGCGGGTTGTATACACTTATGCTACACGTCTTTCATACGGTACCAGAATAGTTGTTATGCCATGGCGTGGTACGACCAAACAAATCGAAAGCAGAGCCGACGTCATCATGTTTCAGCAGAAGTGATGTACAACACTCGAGCATAGCTAGTGGTCCTCTGAGATTATTTGGAGTTGGCCCTCGAAATGTGACCTCAAATTGATCCTGTTCCCTATCGCGTATACACTGATTCCCAAGCTGCCCATCGGGCATACGCTAATGTCCTTTACACCGATCCTATACTCCGGAAGATCCGACACCAGGCACGCCTGCTTTGCGAATGCGGTCATGCCATTACTATCAACTGAACCCCTTGGCATCGCGGTATCCCCGGAAACGAGAAGGCTCATTATTATAGCGTTCTCATTTCTTCACCGCGCTAGACAGAGTTTTCTATACTCCTTTTGCTCTTCTGGCGACGCCGTCAGAGCTAGCAGGTCCGATAGCAGATAAGCACATTACCAAACAACGTCGTTCCGCCTGCCTCACAGCAATGGGCGATCCACTTTCGCCCCGCCGCGGTGGTCTAGTGGCTAAGGTACTCGGCTGCTGACCCGCAGGTCACGGGATCGAAACCCAGCTGCGGCGGCTGAATTTTCGATGGAGGCGAAAATGCTGTAGGGTCGCATCACTTCTAGGAAGGGCGAAGCTAACAAAGATTCGGCTCTAGTTTTCAGTTATCATCTTTTTCAGAATGCTCAGAACCAGGTACTGGATCTTGGTAGTACGACATTGAGGTTACGTCAATACAAGAAGGTCGTCAGGGCGAGGCTGCGTGGTACAAAAAGTCTGTGCGCAAAATGCTCTCCTGAATGAATTTGTGCATTTACAGACAATCTACGTATCCGAAATTCTCCAAGTCTATGACTAGCTGTCCACCTGCAGCGAGTTTAAAATATTAACAAATTTTGATGACTCAGCCTCACTTCAGGGTGGCTTACTTCTAAAACGTCGCCTCAAAAGAGGCTTAAACGAGTTATAAAGTAACGTCAGCTTATAATACATTGTTTTGAGTTCAATGTAGTCCTTTGCTAAAATGTTACACAAAGAAAATGCTGAGAAAAGCTGTTTTCATAGAAATGCCGCAAACGCAAGTTTCCAACGAAACAGAATGCAGCAGATAACAAATATTTGAAGATATTTTATGCTTAAGCATCCATAGCTCGAAATGTAGGCCTGATATTTTATTTGAGTAGCAAGCCTAAGGCGTGATTTCAGGTGTGCAAAGGATCCAAGTAGTATAATCAAGTTATCCCGCCTTTCAGCTACCACACTCACCTCTAGACAATTGATTGATTGATTTGAAGGTTTAACGACCAAAAACCACCATAATTTATGAGAGATGCCGTAGTGGAGGGCTCCGGAAATTTCGACCACCTGGGGTTCTTTAACGTGCACCCAAATCTGAGCACACGGGCCTACAACATTTCCACCTCCATCGGAAATGCAGCCGCCGCAGCTGGGATTTGATCCAGCGTCCTGGGGGATCAAATTACTGCGGGACCATATTAGCACGCGACCTACAGGACCATATTAACAGTGGAACTCTACACACAAGTCGTAATCTGGCCAACATAAACAAACAAAAGACGAACTAAGAATCACAGTATATCCACTGGTTGAATGAGGATTATGAGTGAGGCGAAGATTCAGAGGGTTTTATCGGTACACCGTGAATCGTCCCTCTCTCTGTCTGTCTGTCTGTCTGTCTGTCGGTCTGTCTGTCTGTCTGTCTGTCTGTCTGTCTGTCTGTCTGTCTGTCTGTCTGTCTGTCTGTCTGTCTGTCTGTCTGTCTGTCTGTCTGTCTGTCTGTCTCTCTGTCTGTCTGTCTGTCTGTCTGTCTGTCTGTCTTTACTTGTGTGCTTGTACGCACACTTGTGTGCTTACGTGTGTGCTTGTACGCTTTACTGTACACTTGTGTGCTACAGTCATAGGTCCGTGTTTTCGTTGGAGCAGCACTTGTTATTTCATGTTCGTCTTTTCTACGTTCTTTTCATGCGACTTTTATTCTGGAGGAGCGCACTGCAAGTTTCGATTCACATGTTGTTTCTCACGTCACATTAAAACTTGCTGGTAAAGCATTGATTGCTTTATCCTTGCGGTGAAAGAATACCTTCAACAACCTCTGTGAAGACAAGTTTCACTTACTCGTTTTACCGCTTTCTAGACACAGCCAGGAGCCATGTTTTTTGTGTTAGTTACCCGGTCTTTCATACGCTTTCTTTTTATTTCAGCTGTGTTTAGCGAAATATACATTCCCTTCAGGCAGGATTGGCTATGCTAAATGCCACTGTGCTATGCAATTTGTGCACGTAGGTACTATCTAAAGACGACGAGCCTACGAATTCTCCCCCTTGTCTGGACCCCAGTAAAGTTTTTTATCGTCATCGTCATCATGTCTTCAGGCGTCGCTACATAATATTCGGCAGTCTTGTTAATTAGGTGAATTGAAATGACTGTTGCGTTGTAAAAAGTTAGTTTAGAAAAGCTTCAGGTACGTAAAAGCAGCTGCTATGGAAGCCAGAAAATCACAGCACACACAGTAAAGGTATACTTCATGCACCTGCCTTTATTAGATGCAGGAAAATTGTCATATTGTTTTCAATTCTTCCACCTGCACTGCAGCTTCAGCGTCCGCACTTTCCTGTGTGGGTGACTCAGTAACTTAGACTATAACTGCGTGACCTGTTACAGTTGAGAGAAATAGTCTGCCGCGTCACACCCAGCACAGATGCCTGCGTTCACTATTGGGTAGAAAGTATATCCTGTGCTATACTATCAGGTCGCTCAGTTTTCCGTAAAGTCGAGCGCCCAGCAAGCTTGTGAAAGCAGGCACTATCTAGAGCCCACATCTGTCGGTAAGCTTACTTGATTATGTTGTCATTTACGTACAAAGCATTACGGATGGCAGCACCACATTTATCGGTAGCGTGTTTCGAGTTCGTCCACGGCTACAAAATGCGCATGACTGCCGTTTTTTGCGTAATTTTAAATCTCCCTTTGGGTAATGTAGCGCTTTCTAAAATTTAGAGTACATGAACCAGTATGCTGTAGACGACAAATGGGGCAAGTTATTTAGATAATAGTGAACCGTTTCACTAGATCACCGAACAAACGTACAACTATCGAATGTGCATACGTTACAGAGAACGTGGCCATGCCGTGGTTGTCTAGTGGCTAAGGTACTCGGCTGCTGATCCACAAGTCGTGGCATCTAATCCCGACTGTGGTGGCTGCCTTTTCGATGGAGGCGAAAATTTTGCATACGTCGGTGTTCTCAGATTTGGGTGCACGTTAGAGAACCTCAGTTGGCCGAAATTTCCGGAGCCTTCCACTACGGCATCACTCATAATTATATTGTGGTTTCGGGACGTTAGACCCCACATGTCAATCAATTGCAGAGTAGGTAATTATCAGCATATTTTTGTAGGAATAGTCTATAGAAAGAACTCAGACAACTGTATACACAGATAAGAAAGAACGCAAAGTAGTTAATGCTGTGAGTAGCATATTGAAATTTTGCGAGTAAAAATATACACCTGTATTCGAATCAAACTGTTTATAGCTGGAAGGAAACGACCGTTCGCAACTGCAACATGCTCGTCATACAAAGCTACTGTGGCTCTTCTGGCTCTTCTTTAGAGAGCTTGGTTATCGCTAAAATTATCAAAAGCCTCAGGAAAGCACATCCATGAAATGTGCGTTCTTATTTACGATAGATGGTTGTGATTCCTCAATACAATTTGCAGCGCAGGCATCAGCAGTGTTACAGAAATACCCATGATGCATTTAGTGTAGCACTTCCAAAACAAACAAGGAATGTAATGAGCCAATGTGAAAGTGTGCAGTCGTTACTTGCGATGCACTAATCATGCACGTTATGCAAAAAAAAATATTTGATAGCGCATGTTAACAAGAGCAGTTTGGTGTGCGTAATTTCTACTATAAAACCAAGCAAGCTTAATAAAAATAGAGAGTAAGAACAGAAATACAATAAAGATAGGGAGGTTAATGCTATCCTACACGCAGGAAGAGGGGAATAAGGAAGAAAAAGAGAGCGAGAAAAAGGGAAGAAGATACATATTGCACACAACATAGAGTGCAGGGTTTCACATTTGGTCGCTTCGTGATGTTGCCTTGAAGTACTCCAGGAGGGCTCGTGTGGCTTCCTGCGCTAGTGTACTGTGAGACCGTACTCCCAAAATTTCTTGTTTATTGATTGGCCGAAAATCTAGACTTTAATGAACACTGCTGAGTCTGGTGATTTTGTTCAAAGTTGAAACTGTGGCACAGGACGCGGTCATTACTTTCAACACGGTTGCAGTTATCGTAATTCGGTAAGCCAACCGACGGCCGTAAGCATATTGTGGCACACCGGACTGGTACCCTTTCACCTCGAATTGCTTTCACGATGGCATACAGGGCATTTTAGGGGGCACCAACCTGAAATCAAGCAGCTTCTCTTCCAAAAAAGATGTTTGTCTACGCCCTTAAATCAGCCATTCCTATACTTACTATGAAATACTGCATTCGCCCTTCTTACATCAAACCTGTTTTATTTTAACAAAACGAGACAGTTGTTTACGAGAATACGGATGTGTCAAGTCATCGGCCGGTTTTAACAGGTGATGTCTCTACATTTTTCGTTTCCACAAAAGAATTAGTCTTCTTTAGGGCAGCTGCAGCCTTTTTAGCCCCATTCGTTTTACTACGCCTTAGTCTCTATACGACGCCATTCAAGATGAAAGAGGAGAAAATTATGCTTGTGAACATATAAAAGGGAGAATTGGAATCACGGAGTCCTGGTCACCAAGCCCCGCATTCTTACCCGAGTTTAAGAAACAAAGGTTGGCGTAAAAAAGAGCAACCGATGTTGTAAAAATAAATGACGAATAATTGTGGAGAGTGGATACGAAGGAGGATTATTTCTTTTCTCGGTTAGATAGAGTGAATCTTTGTAGAATGGAAACGTAATACGGGCATCTTCAAGCTTCTGTGGTTGGGGCTTCATGTTCACGGCTCTCCTAGCCTTAGCTCGCACTCCTGGTTCAAGTCTTTGTGTAAACACGGTGGCTATATTGTGTAGCGTCATGGTCCTAATAGGCAGAAGAAAATGCTGTGCATTCTCTTCTTGCATGAAATACCTCTTCTACTGGGATTGAGATATCAGTAATAGAGAGTGTATAGAACTTCGTAGTACAAGAGTGCTTTCTAATTTCTCTAAAGGGAGAGCCTTCGTTGTGGCGGCTAAGCAGTATGACCGACACCAATTAAAAGTTTCAGTCCCCTCCTTTGAAGCAGCACTTCTTTCCACTCTTAATTATCTATTAAAAAGAAGAGCAAGCAAGGCCTACATAAATAGGTTGATAAAGAACGCTGCTCCTTCTCTTAGGAAGATAATACATACTCCATATCAAAACGTACGCTGAGAGGCATTTGGGGCTATCATTGATTCGGTGAGGGGGTTTCCCAAGGACGTGTTAGCGGAGAACTTCAACACACAAAGTAACGTGATTGTTCTCTAAGTAAATATTAGAATATCAAAGAACTACTTGGGCCCTTTTTATGCCATTTCAGACCGACGACGATTTGTACAAACACAAGACATCATGAACAACCAGCTTTATCACTACATCGAAGGGCTCTGCATACCAAGAGCGTTCCACGAAAAGAACTTTCGCTCTGCGATTGGGTACAAGGCACGCGAAGGAGACATCTTTATCGTCACTTACCCAAAATGTGGGACCACATGGACTCAATACATCGTGTGCAACATTCTGACTCATGGAAACCCGCCATTTGAAATTGCCGACTACGACCTGATGACGCCGTTCCTTGACGCCCGGGGAGCCGAGGCTGCGGAGAATCGCCTCGGAGCAGGCCCCATCGTGACCCACCTGCCAAGTGGTGTGCTTCAACCAACTGACTGCGCCAAGTACATTTACGTCGCTAGGAATCCGTATGACTGCGCTGTTTCTTATTACTATTTCGTCAGAGGGTTCAGGCCAAACGCTTTTCCGGATTTCGACACCTTCTTGGACACGTTCCTATCTGGAGAGGTAAGCAGTCCATGTTACCTGCACTTCGCAATTAAGTCAGCACTCCTTGCTTCAATTTCTCGTTCATATAAAGACGACCTGACAGAATCAATGGTGTGCGCTGGCTGTAGTATTGTTACGTGCACAAACTGCAGGAGCTTGAGTGCGTCGCCACATCATCCTTGTAATCTGTATGACTGAGCCACGCGCCATTTTTATCAAGACTTGCATATTGGATATTAGCAGTTGTAATGTTATGGCACAAGATAAAGAGTCAAAAAGCTTCGTGGCGTAAACCTTAAGACAGCAAGGAAAAAATAACGGTTAGCTTTTATTTTGCAACACTTTTTTATTAGATTCCTCTGGTATTTCACTGCCTCTAGAAATACATAGTGCCACCCACGTGCGTCATGCCTTCGTGCGTTAACTTTGCTGACTTCGTCATCAAATTAGTTCGTGCTCACTTTATTTTTGAATGAGTCGCGTGAAATTAATTCATTTTGACACTTGAAAAGCCATAAATAACAAATAAATCACCTGACAAGAGCGTCATGTGCACTTAATTGTAACAAAACCGAGAAACCAAGGCGATACAAATAAAGGAGACGATCAACCGAGCTTGGCTATCACCAAGTAATCGTCTTGAGTGACTACGTTTAGGAGCTGTTACTTTCAATCTTCATTTTACCTATGTGGCTCAAATTGAAATTTGAATCGCCTTTATGTTCTATTTTTGAATTAGGTTCCATACGGTGATTACTTCGACCACCTGTTGTCCTGGTACGAGCATCGACGAGATGCCAATGTCCTGTTCATAACTTACGAAGACCTAAAGGCAGACAGCAGGACACAGCTTCTCAGGATCGCTGATTTTCTTGGTGAAGAGTACGGAACAGCACTGCGTGGAGACGAAGAACTGCTCTGGCGCGTTCTCGCCGCTTGTCGCCTGGAGAAGATGAAGGCGTTCATCAAGGACAACCCAGTCGACAGATTTCAGTCAAACAATTGCGAAACAGGAGTGGTCAGCGGAAAGTCTCCTAACTTCGTCAACGTTTCCACAGTGATGAAGGGTCCCGTCTCTGAAGTACCGTCTGCCTTTTTAAGAAAAGGAATCGTGGGAGACTGGAAAAATCACTTTACCAGTGAACAACTGCAAAAAACTAAAGCCTGGATTTCTCAAAAGACTGCTAGTAGCGATGTCATGAGCCTGTGGAAGTCATTGGATCTCCCCAGTTTATAATTATGGAGCATGCGCAGAAGTTATGGCTAAATAAATTTTCATTGATTCTTTTTAAGCGAATGCGTTCTGCTCGTTGTTATGAGTGTTTCACTGTGATGTGGTGCTTCTCAACACTAAGGGAATAACAGCACCTGCTATTTGCACAAAGCTAATGTTCAGTTCGAATAATACGTATTGAAACAGATAGAGTGGATAAGGAGGGTGTAGGGAACATTGCTGGTGGTCTTCAAAAATGGTGTAAAAATATCTGATGAAGCTGATTGCTTGAGTTGGTTTGACCTACTTCACTTAAAGAAAGCGCAAACAACACTACTAAATCTGACATACACACATGGGAATACAAGTGGAAGAAAAACACTACCACCTGTGGAGACGTAAGCCCACAAGCTACGGATAACACAACTCATGCTCGTTCAATGAGCTATGATGGTATTCATGAACCTGTCAATTTCATTTTCTATTTTCTTGCATCTAAAGCTGAAACTGTTTGCTAATGGTGCTCGTAATTCATGTGAAGGCTTGCTTGGCGTTGTCCGAAAGCCGTAAGTTCGGTCTGTAGCAGCGGAAAGATTGCTTATTGGTACACTTAGGTTCAATTTTGTTTCGGTTATTTCAAGCAGCTCTGCACAGTGGCCCGACGAGCCCCTATAACTGACCGCAAGCAACTGAAATTGGCTTGTCTTGAAGCTTATACTCTCCAATAACTTAGGCTGCTACAGCGCTATCCCGCCAGGTGGCACTGCCGACTGTTAACAAATACTAAACAGGAACTTTCATAACAAACTTTGTATGGCGGAAATGGCCCTGGGAAAATCGATTGGAAAGGGCAAAGTAGAGATAGGATAACCAAATCAGGTTAGGTTAATGAAGTTAGGGCAAGCCAAGTTAACCAAGGCGACACGTGTCACTGTTGGGCATGCCGACGCATGCCGCTTGTTTCTGCGTTAAAGATGTATCTCGGTACTTTAATTGTACAAAGTGTAACTTGGAATGTCGTGCCTGCACTCTCCCAAAGCGCTCTTTAGGATTCTGCATGGCGTCAAATCTTTTCAGGTGAGAATTTCCTGCTGGGTCATAAACTATGCTTCTATTATCCATAATGTTTTGAAACGCACTGGTATATTCTCTAACAGGAGAGCATAAACCACATCGATTGAGGTGAATCTCCGGCAGCCACATGAACGCCCAGAGGCTTGATCGCCCCACGCGATGCACCCTGGCGTCACTCGTGGCCCGCACTTCGAACTTACATAGAAGCCACTTGGACACGGCCAGGGGAGAGGATTGTCTGTCTCTAGCAAGGTCCACACGCAATCTATCACTCGTTCTCACTGGCTTTGCGTTCTGGCATGCCCTGCCTTTACACCTGGATTGTGTAACCCTAGTGTGAGGTTAAATAAATTGTTGTCTATTGTTCTGCGAAGCGTACGTGGGCGTTACTTCAATTAGGGATGGTACATATAACCAATATCCGCAGTGAAAAGATCACATACTGGCAACGACAATAAGAGGGCGATCGCTCTGATCCTTCAAGCTATCGGCCCATATCTGTGTTAACCATAATAAACACCATATTCGAAAAGATTCTTGGAAAAAAAATGCGCCTATTCCTTAAAAAATATAATGCTTTTTGCCCGGAGCAGCATGGATTTAGATCACACCATTCCACATCAACAGCTGTGTTATCGTTATCGCAGAACATTAACAAGGCACTGCACAACAACCTTCTTGTGGCAGTTATCTTCGTTGATTTAAAAAAGGCATTCGATACCGTCGACCATAATATTCTGGTATGAAATTAAAACACTATAGATTCCGTGGCAAAGTTTTTAGCTTGCTTTTTAACTACATTGATGGACGTCATCAAATGGTCAACATGCAAGATCTTACGTCGTCATTATTAAACATAAAGACAGGGGTACCTTAGGGGTCGGTCCTGCGGCCAATGTTATTCTCACTATACGTAAATTATTTGCCATGCATACTCAAATCGGCCGAGATGCTAATGTATGCTGATGACACAGCTTTAATAGTTACCGCCGATAACATAGCCGATCTAGATCGTAGAGCTAATGAAGAACTCGAAAATTTTTCAAGTTGTTTACAGTGAACAAATTAACACTCAATGCAAACAAAACCAAATACACCATTTTTCACTCCCGTTACCGAAATGTAAACTGTGAGTCATTTCGACTTACAATGAACAACTGCCAACTTGAGCATGTAAAAGAATGGAAATATCTCGGTGTAGTGTTGGACAACCAATTACACCGGAAAAAAACAAATTAACTCTGTTTGTACTGAGCTATAGCATCTGGCCGCAGTATGCTACTAGCTGCTAGAAAATATTTTAGCAGAAATATTCTCAGAGTCATTTATTTTTCGTTTGCTCATAGTCATCTATCATACTGCTTAGACTCATGGGGATGGACCTTTCAAACTTACCTTGATCCTATCTGAATATTACAAAAGCGTGCACTTAGAATAATAGATTATGCGGCATATAATGAACCCAGGGCGTCTTTGTTTGACAAGTTGGATATTCTACCTTTTGATTACTTAAGGCAGCATAAAACCGCAGTCATCATCAATAATGTTATTGCACACAGTGTACCTTTTGATGTATCTATCTTTTCTTCCTCGTCCCGCGTCCCTAGATGCATGACAATGCGGAATTTTGATCTTCCACCTAATAACAACGTGTATGGTGAACACTTACTACAGTTCGTAGGAGCTAAAGTGTGAAATAACATACCACTTCAGATTAAAGATTCTAAGGCTTTCTCGAGCGCACTCAAAAAATATTTGCTACATATAGATCAATAGTAATGACCTTGTACTAAGCCTGACACATAGTTTGATGTTTTGTCTCTTCTTGATTATTTTATTATTTATGAACGAAGTGCAACAATGTGTTCTATATACATTTCTGAGCAATTACGTCGCCTTAAATTCCAATGATATTTTGTATTTTTGTTCGTTTTTTTGAAAAATCAACGTTTTTTGATGTTCTGATTTTTTTATATACAAATTGTATTCTGCTTGTATACTTTCTCCTGTTAGACTCCCTACTGGCCTGTGGCAATGGGTCTAATCAGTGTTGTGAATTTCTTGAAATGTAGTCATAACAACCTCAATAAAATGAAAAATGAATGCGCGCATGCAAATCCGTACCTAGTTCTGCACTTATAAGATCTATCATTAGCTCCCTACTTGCTTTTTGGCGCCAGTTTTCCTTTTATTATTCCAACTATGTCCTTCATTATCTACTTTCCTCGGTTCAAGAAAGTGGACTAGATAAAGATAAGCATAAAAATGCTCTGGTCACCAACTTCCTGCCTGGCTCACACGATTCAACAAGTTTGAGATCAACGGCCACCTCATCCATGACGACGTGGGCGTGACGAGGTTGGCATTGTTAACAAGAAGAATGATCTGGAATCTTTGCTGCTTTCACGAACTCCTCATATGGCCTTGATAACAGAAACTTGGATACATTGTGGTATACATACTCACGCTGTAATACCCCCGGATATAAAATGTTCAGAAAGGACAGAATTTGCGTGGTGGGGGAGTGTGCATAATAAAAAACTGTTCATGCGTCCTTAATAGTCTGTGACATTTCCGAAACATTGTTGTATGAATACTCTCGCAAAGTTTGCTTATCTAGATGGTGCAATATGTCGTCCGGCTTCGACTTTCTGTAGCTTTCTACACCAGTTGAACACGTTATTGTTCACCAATGTACATACGAACACACGTCTAATTATGGCTGCGGACTTCCGTTTACCGCACAATAATTGGAAGGACCTGGCTTACAATAGCGGTGAAAAGTATAGCCTAGATAAGTTATTGGATATATTGTTTTTTTTTCATCTAAATCAAATATTCCATGAATACAAACGAATAACTTCTGTGTCACATTTATTGTTACATCTAGAGTTCCTATCCAACAATATCGAGGAGTATTTGTGGTCCATTGAGGACAGTATTTCTGACCATAAAACGGCTTTAGGGAATGTGACTGCTAGCCTTACGTCCTACACAAAAACGCTATTGCATTAACAATAAAGAACTATGAAAACGCTCATGGCACTGGAGTTGTTAATTTTTTTGAAATCCCCGTTTTGCCTTTTTGATAAACACGCAAATGAATAAAGAATTGATGAGTTGTAGAATGAAATCAAATCTATGTTAAACCATTACGTGGAGCTTTTGTGCTATTACGTGTGGAAAAATCTCCACAACGCCAACCTTGGATGAACCGCGGCATTATTGATATGAAAATAAAGCTAAAAGAAAAAGGGCTCTGGTGAAATATTCATACTTCCCTCAGAATTGTGGCACACTCCTACGCTAAGCAAAATGCGGTTCTTTGACAAAGCGCTGACTGTATTCATAAATCTGCACCACAAGAATTCCGGAGGTATGAAGAAATCCCGAGTGAAGCAGGAATGTTAGCACATGCTGCTGACATTGCTGAACCTGTCAATTACTTTTCTCTAGTCTGTGTTTACCAACAATGCAAGCACTAATGCGGGCGAGCACTTAGAATATTGTATGCGTAAATAATGAAAGAACTTCGATTCAAATGCAAAAGCGTGTTTGAGCTCCTCCTTAACCTAGACAGAAAAAATCTAGTTGGCCTGGCGAAATCTGTTCGGAATTCCTGAAGTGCTTTGCCGAATGTAAATTGTACTACCCAACCGTGATATTTGAGAAATTGCTAAAAACCCATTCCTTATCTTTGGACTGACGCAGCGCAGTTGGGATACTGGTGTATAAAGGAGCTGATCACCGACTTGTAAACAACTACCGCCCCATTTCGCTCACAAGTATTAGTTGTAACCTTTGGAGCACAACATCGCAAAACGCATTTTACAATTTTTTGATCATAACAGCTTATTATATACATCCCGGCATGGCTTCTGAGCGGGACTATCAACCCTTACACGATGCCCCACCATGACAAATATTCGAAGGGTTTCATAATTTTCCGGCAGCCTTAGATATTGAACAACAAATTCAGGTCATTTGTATAAACTTTGCAAAGGTGTTTGATAAAGTGATGAATAACCTAATCTCCAACCTAAAGAAATTTGTATTGTTAAAACGCTATTGACGTAGTGAAATGCAAATGAACACAGCCGGTGCGTTTAAATGAAACTTGATCGTGTTCACAGCGAGTCTTCTTAGGAGTTCCCCAGAGCTGGGTGTTGGGCCCCCTGTTATTTCATGTATACAACAACGATATCTTTTCAGTATTAGAATGCCCAGTGACAGTAAAAGTTTGTAGATGATAGAATATTTATCTACTCTTAACGTTCAAGCATGACCAAGTTAAAATTAGTCATGGTTTGGAAAACTTCAGCCAATGGTGTAACTTATGGCATATAAAAGTGAACCACGAAAAACAACATACACACATATGACTAAAGAAACAGGCGTTATGCTCTTACATTATTGTATTGATGGTAATTTACTCCTTAATGCTAGCCAATTTAAATATGTAGGAGTTAATCGCACGCAAACTTTGGCATAGTGTAGATACTTAAACAATGGGTGCATGAAAGCGCACCATGTAGAAGATTTCTTAAAGGGGAGGCTGAAACGCTTTCTCAAGTAACCATAGAATGAATCCGCTGGAAAAGTTTTTGCTTCACGAATTCAATGCCACCAATTTTAAGAATCCGTCCAGCGCGAGTGGAGTTACAAAGGTATGTCGAAAGTTGCAATTGCATTCTCTCTTCTCGCATCCCGACGAAAGCGCTAGAAGCTAAGAATGGAAGGATGTCAGGTTCACAGAAAAACCTTGGGCACTCTTTTTTTTCTTCGTTGAATGCGCGGCTTCTTCAGAATGATCTCACACGCACGCGTGGACAAGTAGTGGCATCCCGTGGTGATCTTTGTAACGAGCAAGCGCGCCATGTTCAATCAACCAATGGCTAATAGATTGGTCGTTGACGTGGGATTTTACAATATATAGCGTGATTTATCGAGAGAGGAGAAGGAAATTTTAGCTGAATTTGATAACTTATTGTGAATTCTAGGCCGCGTGCTGTCCTATATTATTTGGCTCACGTGTTGTCGGGAGCCTCTACAAACGATCGGCAGCATTTTCTGACCATGCTCCACAAATGTTGCAGGGCGCCTGAAGGGCAAAAACTACATCAATCTACCCGATATATAAAACTGTTGGCTTAAAAAAAACCTTCGTTTGACCAGTACTACATTATGCCTCAGTCGTGAGGAGTCCTCTTCAATACAACCTGAAAACAAGATCAGAAAAGTTTCAACGCTGCGCTGCCCACTACATACGCACAGATTACCGCCGGCTAGATTCTGTCACGCAGATGTTGGGAGTCCTGTGAACTGAAACCACTTGAAGCACATAGCAAAAAAACCAGTTGAACGCTTTTTTTAGAATACCGCAAGGACAACTAAAAATTATAAAGTTCTATGTACCTAAAAGTACCATAAAAACGAAGCAGTTGGTTTAATCACGACTGTGTTTTAGTGCCATACTTTGGCAACGGTGATGTGTTTTGTTATTCTTGTTTCCCAGGTGTCAGTGAGCTTTCGAATTCATTGCCAAGCCTTGTGGTGAATGGAAGCGATGTTTGCCGAATCGAAAAAATTGTTGGACATGTATTTGAGTGACTGAGCTGCCTGCTGATATGCGTGCATCTTTCCTTTTTTTTGTTTATTTGTATTCTTTTTCGCAGCTGTGATTAAGCCTTGGAATGCGTAGGCAGGGTTTCCTGCAAATGCAGCCTATTAAATTAGCCAGAGTCAATCTCCTTGTGGTTATTGCCTGTGGCCGCTTTTCAGGAATATCGGTGTGGCTATGGACAATTCGCAAGAAGGGCTTGAATTTGCCTATGCACTCAGCCACTCATTTCCTTTGGTGAAATAAGATAATTGCATTGAGTTTTACGATTACTGTCCCAATTATTGTTTGTACGTATCTGAGGATCTCTTCCATCACAGTAAGCTCCGCCGCGGTGGTCTAGTGGCTAAGGTACTCGGCTGCTGACCCGCAGGTCGCGGGATCGAATCTCAGCCGTGGCGGCTGCATTTTCGGTGGAGCCGAAAATGTTAAATGCCCGTAAGCTCAGATTTGGGCGCACGTTAAAGAACCCCAGGTGGTTGATATTTCCGGAGCCCTCCACTACGGCGTCTCTCATAGCCATATGGTGCTTTTGGGCCGTTAAACCTCGCATATCAATCAATCAATCTGTCACAGTAACGGGCATGTCGCAGGGTGCACGTAACTATCTCATTTTTGTGATTTTTCATTAATAAACACATTTCATAAAGCTCTCTGTAAAAACAGGCCCAGCAGCACGTATGTTACAACACATAGTGAAATTATAGAACTCGTTCTTAGCGGCACACGTCCTATAGATCAAGGTTACCACTGCTTTTTTGTGTCTCTGAAATATCCTGCCAATTCGTATCTGTGCAAAACGTAGATCTGCTGACGTAAATAGCACTCGTGCAGCCAGATTAAAGGTATTTGTTACTTTCGAAAATATTTCCGTTAGCCGTGAACTACTCTCAGAACATGTGAGAGAGAAAACATTTATTGAAAGAAGCTTGTGAGAGAAGGTGGGAGGGTCCCTTATTCCAGGAACCCTCTGGCTTGGACAGCCCGCCGAGCTCGAGCGACGAGTTGACGCTGCTCGACCAGGTCCGGCTGGGAGATGGCAGCCTCCCACGCATCACTGAGGAGGTCTTGGTCCGCATCTGGTGCTGCTGCTCGTAGTCTTGTGACGCTTACTTTGCACTGCAGTAGGAGGTGCGCCAGAGTGTCTGCCACATTGCAGTGAGGGCAGATGTAGCTGTGCACCGTTGGCCTCATATGGTGCAATAGTACACCGTGGGTGAACGTGTTGCTTTGAAGACGCCTATAGTCAGTCTCTTCGTCTCTTGTGAGTTTTGGATGTGGCGGAGGGTATAACCTGCGTTCGAGCCGATAATGTTGCAGTAATGCATTGTACGTTAGTGGTATGGTTTCTCTTGCCTATGATTCTGTTGTTGAGTGGTAGGTACCTCGGATCTCGTATGGGAATGCCCGGTTGACGCATTCACTGGCTGCGGTGTGTGGCGCTTCATTTCCCTCGAGATATTCATGACCCGGAATCCACACGATGCATGTGTAGGGAGGAGGACTGTCCATGCGCTTTAGTAGTCTAATCGCCACCGTGGAGACCCTGCCTTTCAGTTATTTCCGTGTCGCTGTTTGTGAACCGGTAAAGACCACGATGGGATCCTCACTCGTCTGCGTGGCGAGTGCTATAGCAGCCTCTTCAGCTGTTTCCGCACGTTTGGCGAGGATAGTCGCCGATGCCAGTACCGCGCCCTTGTAATTTTCGAAGGTAATCGCGAAGGCATTACGTCCCGGATATTTGGCTGCGTCCACGTATTGCGCCTGCGGGTCATTGCGATGCTTTTTCCGGATCATGTTAACCCTGGCGAGCTGTATTTCTCGGTGATGTTGAGGATGCATGTTCCGAGGGATTTGCTGAATTTCAAGGCTTTCTCGCAGCTGTGACGGTATTTTGCCTTTGCGTTCTTCGTTGGGTTCTAGGGTGATCTGGTATCTTGTGCGTCGAAGGACGGCTTGCCCTGTGAGTGGCAGCTTGAGTCTCTCGACCTGGTTGATGAGGTGTGCTTCGGTGAGTTCTTCTCACGTCTTATGAACTCCCATGCGAAGCAGTCGGTCGGTGGAGGCGGCTGGCGGTAGTCCTAGGGCAAGCTTTGTAGCCTTTCGTATCAGCAGATTAAGTTTTTGTTTCTCCGCTGTCTTCAGGTTGAGGTAGGTAGTTCCGTACGTTATGCGGCTGTAAAGGAGAGCTTGTACTATTCTTAGGGTGTCGTGCTCTTTGAAGCCACTGCGGCGATTAGCCCCCCTTCGGATTAGGTGGGTGAGCTGTGTCTCAGTGTTCTGCAGTCGTGGTAGGGCTGTGGAACCAGACCCATCTTTATGTATGTGTAGTCCAAGGACTCGAAGCGTGTCATCTTGTGGTATTTGGACTCCCTGTAGAAAGACTTGTGGGTCAGGAGTGTCGTAGCTTGGTGGTCTACCCCGGGTGCGTGCCGCAAGTACTAACAGATCCGATTTTTCTGGAGCACATTGGAGGCCGCAGGTCTTGAGATATCCTTCAGTGATGTTGACCGCCTCTTGAAGTCGGTCCTCCTGTTCACCCGTGCTTGAACCTCTTGTCCACATAATGATATCATCGGCGTATAACGCGTGATGTATCCCAGGGACAGCGTTTAAGAGACGTGGGAGCTTAAGGAGGGCCAAGTTGAAAAGCAATGGTGATATCACTGAGCCCTGCGGCGTACCTTTGTTAGGGAGTTAAAAAATCTCGCTCGTGATATTGGCAATCCCTACAGTGGCAGTGCGGTTGGTGAGGAAAGTCAGCATATATGTGTATGTCTGGGCACCACAGCCGACATCTTCCAGGTTACGCAGAATGGCTTCATGGCTCACATTGTCAAACGCGCCCTCTACGTCCAAAGCTAGAACAGATGACTTACTGTGCTTGCTCAAGCGGAGAAGGATATCTTCCTTTATCTGCAAGAGGACGTCTTGTGTGCTGAGCATTTGGCGGAAGCCGAACATGGTGTTCCGGTAGTGACCATTGTGTTCGAGATGTGTGGTGAGCCACTCGTTTACCATGTGCTCAAAAAGTTTCCCAGCGCAAGATGTAAGGGAAATGGGACGAAGATTCGCAATCGAGATTGGCTTGTTTGGCTTGGGTACCATGGTCACCTCTGAGTGCTTCCATGCTTGTGGTAGCTCGCCCTTCCTTCAGCAGTCGTTAAAGTGCCGACGGGGCGCCGTCAACGCCCGGGGCGGTAGCTGTCGTAGGTGCTTATTGGTCACTCCGTCTTTTCCTGGGCTTGTGTTGCACGTAAGCTTAGCGAGGGCCGCGTGTGGCTCTGCCAGCCTGAAAGGCTGGTCTAGTGCTTCGTTCGGTGCTCCTCGGTATTCCCTGGGTGTCGAATTGTTGATGGAGGTAGCTTGCTGGTTAAACGGGCCACGCAGGTTTGCTTGAAGTTCTTGGAGTAACTGGTGCTCTGTGCCCTCATAGTTGTGTATGAGCCGCTGAATTGTATTTCTTTGATTAGTTTTGGTGTGGGGGTCGTTGATCAGGGCTCTAATAATGCGCCAAGACTTCTTTGTGCTCAGTGTCCCTTGAAGTTTGTCACAGAAGGACCGCCAGTTCTGGCTCGCAAGGTTTTCGGCGTACTCCTGTGCCTGTATAGTGAGTACTATGATGCGGCGCTTCAGCTTGCGGTTGAGCTTTTGCCGTTTCCATCGTTTAATAAGCGATCTTCGAGCTTCCCATAGGTGAAGGAGATGATTATCGACTGCCGGATTGTCCTCGTTCAAGTGTATCGTTTTGGTATGTCCGTCAGCAACACTTACAGTACTGTTTAACCAGGCTTCAATGTCTTCGATAGTCGAATCATCATCAAGGTCATTCCTGTAGGCGGTCCAGTCCATGAGCCGAGCTTTTCCTGTCTTGAGCGAGCGGTGAGCCTGTTCGACCTCTATTTGAATTATGTGATGTTCACTCCCTGGAGTGTCTGGTAGCCTTGTCCAGGTTGCGTTGTGCACGTCTCTAGTAAACGTGAGATCAGGATTAGTATCCCTCAGAACATGTGAAAAAAACAGTGCGGATTCTGTACGTCTATCCATAATCAACTACGAAAACGTACTTTAACTGTTCTGAAGCACGAAAATTTGTGTACATTAACTCCATTGTTGTCCTGTGTTCATTCTTTTTTGTTTCAGCAGGACCAGTTATGGGTTGTACACACGTTTTTTGCCACGTTGCAACCGATGATGGCTAAAGACGTATACGTAGATTTTTTGATGAAATCCTGGTGTTCAGGCAGACAAATATTCAAAAACAGACTATTCAGGGACACCAAGCGCTCTGTACAGTGTTAACACGGAAGCCTTAGAGAGACATTGCGAAGATGCGTTGGTTTACATTTGCTACTAGTGTACACAGATTCCTTAGCGGCAGTTGCATCTTCATAGTTGCAAAGCTCTCGTCAGGGAAGAAAGAAAAAGGCATCCTCCATTGTCTGGCGTCATTGATTGTTAACTATCAACACAAAAAACACTGGCGCGACTGACAGACTGGGAGAATTCAGGAAAGCAAAAAGCTTATGTTTTGTGAAGCCATACTTAAATTAAGCCGGAAGACAGGCATGACTTGGCCAGAAAATAGACTTTACAAACTGGACTGGTAAAAACACAGGGACATTGCTTAGAGTGACTGACTGGCAGTCGCTGCCATGTGCAGGGTGAAGAACAACATACGTGAATAAAAAAGAAAATAATGCATAAAATGATGCAAAGAGAACAAGCAACAAACAATAAGAATATGCAACTTCTTAAAATACCCATTAAAACTAGTTATCCATAAAACGCCCCTCAACGCGCTTTACGCCTTCTGTGCTTAGTGATTGAGGACTGTTGAGGAAGTAAAATGATAATTCTGCGTTTCTTTATTTACGAAGGTTTTGTGTGCGTTTTATATATGCAATTCATATTTAAGGCACTTAGATAGTGTTATCGGCTTGTGGACAGAGGGGCAGTAAAGAAGCTTTGTACTTGTCCTGACGGTCATTCTCCTGTCACCTCAGTCAAAGGACGTTTTGCAGATTCCGACTACGCGAGTTATCTCGCTTGAGCAGCGTCAGCACTTTTGCGTTTCTCCCCACTCACAAGCTGGTTTCTTGGTGTGGTAAATGGGAGGAGTGTCTCACATCTGCCACAGATTTGTTGGTGCTTCGCTGCAACTGAACAATTTCAGAAGTACAGCAGTGATCAGTAAGTAGATCAGCGATTATTCTCTGCAGATACTATTTGGTTGCCATCATAGTGTGATAGATAATATTCTTGATACCATAAAACATACCACTTCAATTTCTTTTGCTTGTTCCGCGATTTTTTTTATACTTTTGCAGCACAGATCCTAAACTAATGACGACGTCAAAACCTAGTTTTCAGAAAAAGAGCATATGAACAGCATTGAATATGGTGTTAGCACTCGACTTTTGCGTCAGCAATTTGTATTACTCACGTTCAGTGTGCCAAGAGAAATTATGTGCACCATAGTTCTTGGTATTCCAAATACCAACGGTGTTCTTACGTTTATATGCAGAAAATGCCACGAAAGTTATATATTTTCACTTTATAATTGTTTTATAGCACAAAGAACAGAAGTAATGATCGATCTCTGAACAGCAGCTTGGGCAGTTCCCGTAGCTTACGAATTTCGAAGTATTTATTCTAGAAGATCCTGCCCCTCCGTGGACATCGATGTAATGCGAAGCGGTCAAAAAGTAGCAACGTTCACGGCGTCGTTTGGTGGGCATTCGTGCCTTTTTCTCAGGCACGAATGCACGCGGATTTTCCGGTACTATGGTAATGAAACAGATATTCTAGTATACACAATGCATGTCCTCTAACTTAGGTTCAGCGTAAACTCCCACAAAACCTATAATTATATAACAATTATATCCGGTAACTGAGACCAGTTATTTGTGATAGACAGATAGATAGATAGATAGATAGATAGATGGATAGATAGATAGATAGATAGATAGAAAGATAGACAGATAGATAGATAGATAGAAAGAAAGATAGATAGATAGATAGATAGATAGATAGATAGATAGATAGATAGATAGATAGATAGATAGATAGATAGATAGATAGATAGATAGATAGATAGATAGATAGATAGATAGATAGATAGATAGATAGATAGATAGATAGATAGATAGATAGATAGATAGATAGATACGCTTACGGTGGCCGAGGTTAGCTTAGAAAGAATTCGCATTTTAAGTTTGTGTCGCACATCATGCTGATGATTGCCTTGCCTGATGAATCGATCAGTTCTTAAGACGGAACTTCATAGCTTTTTTTACTGTACCCTTATTGCCATTGACACACACAAGGTTGTTAAACACAGGGCCTTCCAGCTATCACAAAGCACGATATTATAAAAGCGGAAGGGCGTTGTGCGAAGCAGCCGTAGTGGAGAGTTCTCAGTATATTGTACAGTAGCCTCTACTCATTTTTTTACTGAATGAAAATCAATAATTACTTTAATTATGTTCGTGTTTCAAAAGTGTTCACCTAGTTATGAAAATATTTAGTAGGGGCATATCGCATGCTGAAATGACATCTATCCGGGCTACTATCAAGAGCGCACTAATTGCATGCTTATTTATTCTTGTTAATAAAGAAAACTTGTGAGATCAGAAAAGGTGCAGGTGCATATACTGCTTGTCAAATCAGGAAACGGTGCCCTTAGGAAGGCTCACTGAGAGGTAGACCATGTTAATGAAGAAATAAATGCAGTAATAAAGAAATACAATTCACTTTGTCTGCCACTTCTCGCCCGAAGAAAAGCGCCACTTTTTTATACACAAGCTGTGTAACTTTTTTTATACACAAATTCTGTAGACGGTTTTTTATACAGAGAGCTTTTATTGACGACAGTTGGCCGCGAGTTATGAATACCCACGTGGCCATAGAAATCAACCGAAGGAATTTTCGCAAAATCTCGACGTATATACGTGGCGCCCAACCCCCATCCTCGCTGATGTTTGGAGTGTGGTCTCGGGAAACAAAAAAAGAAGAAGATCAGTTGCTTTTCAGTAAGCGTATTTAAAAGTGCTGCTTTCTTATGTGGATGGCAGCGTAGTCTTCTGTTATTTTTATACTTTGCTGGCTCTTTTTTTAACAGACTAAGGAGCACAGAAATGTCATTTCAACAAACTCATGATGCACTAAATGATATTTTAATAACTAGGTGAGTTCTCTTAAAGTTACGAATATAATGTTTACTAGTTTACTAATTATCAAGATGTGCTCAGATTTGGGTGCACGTTAAAGAACCCCAGGTGGTCGAAATTTCCGGAGCCCTCCACTACGGCGTCTCTCATAATCATATGGTGGTTTTGGGACGTTAAACCCCACATATCACTCATACTAATTATCAAGATCGAAAGCATTAGCACCAGCTATTGCAGTATACCGGAAACAATATGCACTACGTCTGCTCTCCGCTAAGGCATTCATTTTTTTAATAATGTTGCATGATAACAAGAACGTCCTTTATACTTTCAGGCCTTGCATATGCTATAATGCATGTACTGTTACTCAAAAAAGCGCATCTTTAATATACTCGAATTTCTGCAAGTTAACCTATTAATTTGTCAAGATCATTGACTACAAATCAATGATTCGGGGCTCGGTGATAAATATTCAAAAACTTACTCGTAGCCCATCACAAATATGCGACAATACACAAACTGAAATGTGCTAACACGACTTTGCAAATAGTTTTAAAGTTACTCGCCAATTGTTGAGTTTATTGGTGTCAAAACTGAAACTGACCCCACCGACTCTTCATAAATACGTAACAACGTGTTCTTGTACCCTGTCAGTTGTGAGATTACACAAAATATACAAAGTTAGTGTCTACACATCTACTTAACAACTCGTTATTTACCCATTTCAGCTGCTATAGTGACTATATGCCACAATGAACCTGGAAAGCTACAAACACGTCGACGGCGTCTCTTTGCACGGATGGTACCACGAAGACATGATACGCTCGGCACTTTCTTACAAGCCCCGCTCGGACGACATTTTCATAGTGACGTATCCGAAGTCTGGGACAACTTGGATGCAATACGTCATCCTCAGCATTCTTGGAGAGGGCAACGTGCCCAAAACCTTCGCAGAGTACATGCTGACCTCTCCGCACTTGGAACTCTTCGGTGAAGAGGGTGTCGAGAAGATGCCCAGACCTGGTCCAATCAAGACTCACCTGCCTTTTCACAAGGCACCGTACTCGCCGGAAGCCAAGTACATTTGCGTCGCCAGGAACGTGTACGACGTTTGCGTATCCTATTACTACCACATGCGAGGCCTTACTCCTATCAGCGTGAAGGATGTCTCGTTTGCCACGTTCCACGACATGTTCACGACCGGCAAACTGTCCTACGGTGACTACTTCGACCACGTGCTCTCCTGGTACGAACGTCGCGACAACCCCAACGTACTGTTTTTCACGTACGAAGATGTGAAAAAAGATCACCAATTGTGGGTCTTGAACATAGCGAAATTTCTCGGAGAAAATTATGCGCAAGCGCTCAGAAAAGACCCCGAGCTACTCCGCAAAGTTGTAAACGCTTCGAGCTTAAGCAACATGAAGCAGATCTTCGCTGGAAAAATCAGCGCCTCGGTAATGAATTTGCTCAATCTGCCGTCTGGCAAAGCTTTGAAGGCACTGCAGGTGTACCGTGACATCTGGCCCCATATGGGAGAGTTGCATCCGAACGAAGACTTTGTCCGGAAAGGTGTCATCGGTGACTGGAAGGAACACTTCACTCCAGAGTTGATCGAAAAAACAAAGGCTTGGATTGAGAGGAAGACCACAGGATCTGATGTGATGCAGCTTTGGAAGGACATTGAACTGCCGTAGTTTTACAAGCAATGTCAAGGGATACGCTCTTTTTTGTTCAATAAATAAGGACAACATTCATGCACATGCATTTGCGCGAATAAAGCCTGAAGGGTCAGCGAACATTATCGCTTTATTCTCGACTGTTCAACGTCTTTCACTCTCTCCGAAAGCTTTTGTGTCCTAAAAAGTATTGACTCCAAGGTCGTGTCACTTTTTATCATGCGACAGTGTGCAAGAAAGACTTAATAATGTGCCTTCACATTGACATCACGATGATGTCACATATTTTTCGCACCTGTGACGACACCATGCTGAGAGTTTTTTCATTGCTCGTGCTGATTTCGAAGCTCACTTTTCATGTTTGAATGTAAATCCTGGTACCCGCCGTTGTATAGCACGTAGCAATATTTCAAATAAAGCTTTAAACAAAAAGAAAATATGGCTATTATGGTCGCTTTTTTGCTATGGTGAATCGTCTTAGTTGAAATACACAATACTTCTAATTTATCAACGTAATTTATCCACTACTTCTTTCTAAGTAAAACCTTTCATCAGCCTTGATTCTGTCAACAACGTCAACGAAAGGTTGCTAGAGAAGGCTGTCAAAACAAAATAAGTCCAGAAGGTGATTTCGCAACTTTATTGTGGAACTATCTATGTCTACTTATAAGCGGTGAGTGTTCTGAGAGTTTCATAGCAGATGGCTATAAACCGACATCGGTACACTACTGTGGTAAAAATAGCCATAATATTCATAACTTCATGGACTAAAACACAAAACACAGCCACAAGACAGCTGACTCCACAATATACTTCTAGCACGTGCGCAACCACAGCAGCCCAATGGTTATCAGAATCAGTGAAATACATTTAAGAAAGGTGAAGTGTGAAATTCTGTGTCAAGAATGTTGATACTAGCAAACTCTGCACTGCAATTGTTAAAATCTCAAAATTGTCAAATCACTAAACTAAGCTTATATAATAAAACAACCTCTAACTCAATAGTTCATTTTGAACACGCCTCGCTGTTCACATCAACTATTCCTAATGCTTTTTTGGTGAAGCTGTACTAAATGGAAGGGATGTAAATAACGTAGTACGCGAATGCGCAAAAGGCTGTTCATGCTATTCGGTCCAGACAAGCTGGACAAGAGTCTCATGATGAATATTGTCGATATTATTGTGTCCCAGTTTTTCAACTGTGCTTTAGCTGTAACCTTTGTTGTCAGCTCAAAGGCAAAGAATAATACCACGTTCAACTAACCGGAGGTCCTCGTCTCATTTCATGCACGTTCTGTAACTTTTGAACTTAGATCGTTATGGGGACGTGGTCACTGGACGATACTTTTTTAATCACACTCGTCGATCAATTTTCCAATAATCAATGATCCATTTTAGGGTTTGGTTAGGCTTTTATAGTTTTAGGATCAGACATTTAGAGTTTAGGCCACTTTTGGTTAATTCATTGTTCTCGCTTGGCAAACCTTTCTTGACTCACAGACCGACCATGTTATTGAGTCATGAACAGTAATGGTGAGGCTGCTCGTAACGACAATCCAAGCTCCAATAAAACTCGACAAAGTTGTACGCAAGCTGGTCAATGAATCGTTATGTACTTGATGTCATCATCATCATCATCATCATCAGCCTGACTAGGTCCACAAAGAACATATGCCTCTCCCATGTTGCGCCCGTCAACTCGGTTTTGTGCTCGCTGCTGCCACTTTGTACCTGCAAACTTTTTAATGTCATCTGCCAACCTAATTTTGTCTCTACCTAACCCACTTGCCTTCTCTGAGAATCCAGTCAGTTCTCCTAATGACCAGTGGTTATCCTGCCTACGCGCTACATGCCCAGCCCATGCCCATTTCTCATTTTGATTTTGACTATGATGTCCTTAAGCCCAGTTTGTTCCCTGATCTACTCTATATTATGTACTTGACATAGTGATCAACAAATCTCGTGTTTGACATGTTACTGGGATGGCATATGAGCAGAGTGGCCGCAATAGCAGGTAAAAAGGGACCCAGTTTTCGCACTTCCTTGTGGAAGCTCTTCAAGTGCCCCATGTTTGAGAGCAGCAGATTACACGTTGATTATCCTCATTGCAGTATCATGATATTAACAAACGCAAAACCCTGAGAGTATCGAAAACTCTAGCATACAGGGCGAGTGCTCGCACCAACAAGAAGTCTTCATCGTGTTCTTCGATCGGTTTCAGGTTGGATTTCAACAGATGTGTTCCGAGGAAGGAGAAGAAGAGGAAGACGTGAACTGGTACAGCCTATCGACACCATGATTACACAATTATCAACCTCACCCCGTTAATAAACATCCTTCAACCTTAACCTTTACATTATTAACGCATGCGAAAGCCCATACAGCGAAGCCAACTGTAGCATGTTGTGTGCGCTCTCACGCCGAAAAGAAACCTTCTTCCTCTTGTTCTTCGAGGGCAAGGGAAACCAAGAGTTAAAGAATAATTCGACGAATAAAGCTAGAAATAGATAAAAAAGGAAAGAAAAAGTATGGAGAGAATAAAAATAAATATATGCATAAAAAACCACCAAAAACTTTAAAATTGAACAAGAAATAAAAGAAGAAAACCAAAGAGAGACACAGAGGGTTACGTAGCTCAGCTCTTTTTCAGGGCTTGGTTTCATAGTATGAAGCTATCTTAACTTTTCTGCATTTCTTTTTCTGAAATATTAATAAAATAGGTCTAAGAAAATTTCCCCTACATTCACTTCATTTGCATCTCAACTTAGGCATTACTTTTCGAGCTAATTCGGTGCTCAATTTACAAATTTTATTAGTGGTTAGTAATTTTTCATCATTACTCATGTTTTTCGACTATTAATATATGCGGTATCCTGATATTTCGAAATAGTACCTAACAGACACTACTATTGCAATACGTCTTGGTATCGACGTGACCACAGTTGTGATTCGCAGAAAAAAAAACCAAGCTTACAACTACTAATAACCTTAGACCATCTTGCCGGTTTAAGGATAGGTATTGGGGAATACTCGCAATAAATGGTTAATAAATATGCCCAGGCGCTATCACTTCGTAGCGTCCCGCTCCAATGGTAGAACCGCCTTCACAAGAAGAAGTTGCTTCTGGGATTGATTCTTAGGGCAGAGTGAATTTTTTCTACGAAATACGGAGGTATTCCCTAGTTGCCTTGCGCAACCTACGGGTGATTGTCTGCTTTTTCTTTCATAACGCTTTCATCAATTTTCTAATTTACTCTGCCGCATATAATTCACACAATGCCTATCTGTGTCGCCTTCGATACGACCGTCATATTGTTCATATGAATGTTGAAGCACCCAGCTTCCTTTGTGGTACTTAAAAGGATTACTTCTTATGTCTCCGAAGGGTTTTAAGGAGACGTAAATTTTACGATGGTGCACCTCCACGTTCATGGAATGTCTATGTTTCTCCACAACTTCACGAACTCTGGCACCATCATGGTCTCCGCGATTCTTTGTTTCATCTATTGAATCTGCTCCTGCGAGACGTGAGTCTTCCAGTCTCCTGCTTAAACTAGCGAAGAAACTCGCCTGTACTAGGCATCTTTGTTAACTACGTCAAATTGATGAACATTGGTGTTAATTATTGGCGCCAGTACTTGGTGACAAGTGTGAACAATAAATATGTTAAGTTGTGGTATTGGAGCCTTCATTTTCTCGCCCTAAAGGCGGGTAAAACATATAGGTAAACATATTATGAAAGTGACATGTAATGTGTGCAGTGAAATGAATGGCGAAAGGTTGTCATATATTAAAGTTTTGAAGATACGGTATGATCACGGATGCCTCGTGAAACGTCCTTGTCTCCAAGGGCCACGAGAAAGGGGCTTTTTGTGATGCGGCTACCACAGCAGCGATATCTCTCTCCAGAGATCGAGCTGTGGCTTACCAGGGTCAATTGCGGAAAATTATCAACATATCAAATACCAACAATATCGATAAATGTATTTTTCATTCTTTTTCTGAAAAGATCAAGTTCATCGCATGGTATTAAAATAGGAACATCAGTGAGGGGTTCACCACCTTTGTCGCACAAGGCTGGATCGCCACCGAACAAATGATGTGCATGTGTACTTTGTATGTGTCCTATTCATAGTCTGGTAAGTTTTACTTCTTTACGGCGTGATCTGGACACTGATGGCCAGTTTTCAAGGTTCATCTTGATGACATGTAGCATATTGGGTGTTTGTGTGTCCCATAAACGCTGCCAGTACACTAAGAGTTTTCATTTTACGATGGGTTTTGTGTCTAGTGGAGGGACAGGTACGGAAGTATCAGCAGCGTTTTCATAAGCTGATGCAGCAAGCTGGTCTACCAATACATTTCCCTTTATCTCGTGGTACCCTTGCCCCCAGCAGAGCATGACATGCTGCTTGAGTGTGTAGACGGTGGATAAGAGTGAATAAAGTGAAACAAGGGCAAGATTTTTATATTTTCTTTTTCGGCGTTTTAAGTGTTTTTACCAGACACAGGGTGCCAGTGTATGTTACTGCATTTTAGACTTGATTGCTTAATGCATTTGACCCCAGCAAGCATCTCGTAAGTCTCTGCTGTAAAGATGCTTGTGTTCGGATGCATTGCACCGGTATCCGAAAAACATGAGCCTGCGTGCGAGTGACTAAGTTCTCGTTGTCATGCAAAAGAAGCACTGGGAATGCACTGGTTCGTGTACTAAATAACTCTGAAGTGGCGTCTTTTATTTATTGTAACTGGTCTAGTACATTGGTCTAGTGAAGGAAAGCTTAATACGTATATCAGGTAGGGTACAGGGAAAAGGCAGTAAGTGAGTCGATTCGCCAAATAAAGTACTTCGCTTAGCTGCAGTTTAGCTGATTTGAAATATGTGGTGACTATATCAACGTGTTCTCTAGAAAACACACGAAACAAAACGTGACATTTTGGTCAGAAAGCGTTGCACTAAAAACTGTGGCATGGTTTTTTGTCTTGCTAAACGGGCCTCCTAAAGTTCACGACACGAGGAAGCACTCTAAAAGCGTGAGGATGTCATCTCTCTATTGTCCACAAGGTAAAGAAAATGAAAATTTTCGGAGTTTAATTATGTGTAAAAACAAGTATTATTCCAACTTACCTTGTCGCGTTCCTTTGTGTACTTCAAGATCCTCCATCCTTCACGCTCAGAAATAATTGATTACATTTCCTGACTTTGCAGAAGCCTTTCTGCTGATTAAACCAAATTTCAGAAATTGAAGTCTAGCTAGCAAAGCCAACACAACTTCTCTTTGACGAGCCTACGAGCCCCTTCATGATGAGCTTCGGTATTAAGTTCCGGCCCTCCAGCAATCCTTATGTAAATCGAGGCATGGTACATGAGCGTAGGCTGTCGGAGATGGCGACATTGCTCCGTCGCATCCATTCTCAGGTGCTACAGGTGACGTACACACAACCTGCGTAAGAGAGCACAAGTGCATGGAACCAATGACGTAGTTATGTTCTGCAACGAATGTGGTCCAAGAGGACGTCACCACAATTAGGCACAGCAAAGCTCTAATCCATACTGACAAATTGCCTAAAATTCCTAACCCGACATTATAACCAAATGCGTTTGATCACTATGGCGTATTTTGTAGCGGACGTTGTGGAGAAAAGTTGTGGTCTTCTGTGTGTGTTCGTAAACGCGAAATCAACCTGTTTTACCAGAAGACCTGGCTTACAGCAAGGGTGGGAAAGCCAGCTGGCTTTGCTCGACCAAGCCACCACGAGCCACCAAGGTCTGTGAAGCCCTCGACTCAGGACCCCACTCGTTTGCCTGGAAACATTTTAGGAAATAAAACGAAAGATTTTGTAATCAACTGTTTAGCACGGCACAACGCACGAAACGATACAACGGCACGTATACGCAGACGTGCGTGTTTCCTCACAAAATCAAAGTGAGTAGGCATTCTTTCGTAGCTTTAAAAGGCCAGTTTGCCGATGCACAACTCTTTGTATGTGTATTTTTGTCTTTGGTTAGGGTCTAGTCGCTGCAGTGCATGGTGTAGCGGTTATCATCCTCGGGTGCTCCTCCGCGAGTTTGATGCCGGCAGTGGTGGTCACATTTCGTTGGAGGTGAAAGGGTATGACAACAACTGAATGGTGGTGGCGGGATCACAGGGGACCTCGCAACTTGAGCCAGCTGAAAGGTGGACATCGCATGGGAGCCCGTGACTGCAGCTGCGTAATTGTCAGATTTGTCCCTTTTGAGACTTTCCAGGCTTGTAAGTATTGCATAGGGCACAGGCTCGTGCACACGTAGAAAAACACCAGATGGTCGAAATATTTGAAGCCTTCTCCAGTGGTGTCTTTTATAATCAGATGGTAGTTTTGGGACTTAAAACCCTAGATATTATTATTATCAATATTGAGGTGACCACTGGATATGATGCGAAGAAGCTCCAATGAGGCTATCGCGTTTTAGTCTGAAAAGGTGAACCTCAGGCAGCCGGCATCAAAGCTTTTCCCATATCAGACAATTACCGAGGTTCAATAGATTTTTGTATAGATCTACATAATATTAAAAAGTCAGAAAGGCATGCATTGGCTATTCCATTTGAGGTGAACGAAAAAAATATTCAATGAAACTGTGGTGCCTGAAAAAGCTTTTGTGAGTGATGTTTGCTTAAATACGCTCTCGAGAAAGTTGTTTATTTTACTAAGCGTCAATATTGACTGGAGGGCTCAATAGCAGAAAAATCCTACGTTCATAATAAAAGAGGTTATCGGTTAGTCCATTAGAATAACTTATTGGCGCGACAGTGAAATAGGCTATATACCACGCCCTGCAGCATTCTCAGTCGTACTTAAAAAATAGTTTCCTTCTTAAAATCCAATCATTTGATAAAAAGGTTCGGCAGGGAATCGTCTTCGAAAAAAAGCCTTAGATGCACTCATACCTGTAACTTACAAAACGCGGTAAGGTGGTTTTTTAGTTAATTCACACGTATCGGAATTCATTCATGTTACTTAGCGCATGGATGGATGAATGAATGAATGAATGCATGAATGAATGAATGAATGAATAAATGAATGAATGAATATGTAAAATCATTATAGTCCTCCTCAGCTACGCAACTAGCCTGCTATGGGCTTGTCCTAATTCGGGGGTTGGCACACTGATGACCACATCGTGGATTCTCTGAAAAGCCCACTGCTGATCCTCTTTGTGTTTCTGATGGCGGACCACCACTTTGCCGGTTTAGCTTGTAACGATGGGCGACGCTTAAGCAAATGTCTAATTTAGATACCTCCCAACGATGGGGGATAAGCTGCAAGTATAAGTATCCAAGTAAATTTCAGGATCAGGGCTCCGTACGCTATAGTTCAACCCCTCCTTGGTTGTAAGCGATCCTTTACTTCTAACAATATTTCCTAGACAGACAGACAGACAGACAGACAGACAGACAGACAGACAGACAGACAGACAGACAGACAGACGGACGGACGGACGGACGGACGGACGGACGGACGGACGGACGGATGGATGGATGAATGCATGGATGGATGGATGGATGGATGGATGGATGGATGGATGGATGGATGGATGGATGGACGTACGGACGGCGGGGCGGACGGATGGATGTATGGACGGGTAACAGACCAACGGATGGGCGCACAGACGGACGGACAGACAGACAGACAGACAGACAGGCAGGCAGGCAGACAGACAGACAGACAGACAGACAGACAGACAGACAGACAGACAGACAGACAGACAGACAGACAGACAGACAGACAGACAAGAAGTTCGGCATCTGTCAGGTCAACTAGGTCGTCCTCAGATACAACTCTTTGGACTGTGTTCATAAAACGATGTGCTGATATGTGTTGCGGAGAAAGGTCTTCAAGCTGGATAGTTTTAATATTGCTTTTTGTCTCGGACTTCAATGAGAAGGTCTCCACTGGCCATTTTCGTGCTTTGTAACCTCTTCCAAGTGTGTCAACTAGCAAGTTGAAATTAGGAATGGGAGAATTTTCTTACTGCTTTTGCAGGTTTGTCACTCTGGATAACACTAGAGCGCGGGTACTTGTCTTTATTCAGTTGAAAAGTTTGAAATTCTGTTTCGGTGCGCGCTCTCTTCAGGCAGTGATAAATGAACAAACAGCTCAGAGTCTAGCGATAAATTATGGATTGTGTTCGGCAGTGGGAGCAGCCACCCACCTGTGAGCTTAACAAGGGGACGCAGCTAGACATAAAAAAACGCCTTGCATACGTTAGCTGTGCACCACCGCTATAACCAGATGGGACGGATCCCAAGGCGGGGCAAGCACAGGAGGTTACGCCTTGTCGCCAGGAAAATGCGATGTAGAAAATTTGCCCCGTATATGAATGTTTCTGCAAATGTCATCGAAAGACTAGTCTTGCGTGTGGAGAGTGTGAACAAGACATTTATTTGATGTTCTGCGCAAGAAAATCGGTGACTACTATTCTGGAGGCGTTGCGTTAGAGTGCCTCGAGCGTGCAGCGGAGGCGAACGAGCGCACCAAGTCACGTCACACGCGAGACATGAGCGCTATCTGGCTTGGAAAACGAAACACGCAGCTTTGAGACGGGCGTGCGCGTCCGTCTCAGAGGTGATAAGGTGTAGAACGCAAAGCGACGGTAGGTGCCACCACCATCTCCTCTTAACAAAGCGTAGGAAACACTGCCCGTTCTGTGCAAGCGTTGCATGGTCACCGCAGCGTGATCAGCCCTACGGGCTTTAAAATTACTTATGTAGTCCTTATCTAGTAAAAGACGCACAGGCAAAATATATGCGTCTTGTTATGGTGCCCTACACGTGCACAATAATTGCTTTTTTAATTGACAATCGCACAAGCATGAACACTCAACTTTGAGCAACATTTGTGGGCGCTGCGTATGGGGTCGGCCGTTTTCAAGTACCCAATGGCATTAAGAGTGGAGAGACAGACAGACAGACAGACAGACAGACAGACAGACAGACAGACAGACAGGCAGACAGATTAAAATTTTTGCGTTGAAGGTCCGCAAAAAAGACACAAAAAATAAAACGCAGAAGACAGGAAAATTGAAACGCGGTAGCAAAAGAGGGAGATGCAGGGAGGGAGTAATAGGAAAAAGCATCTGCTGGTTTCCCCTGAGTGGGTCAGCCCAGTGGTACTCTCGACGTGAAGCCAGGACAAGTGGCGTGTTGACTTCGCTGAAGTTCCTTAAAGGTCGATCACCAAGCGTTGGCCCGACCCGCGGGATCCCCTTTTCCCGGACACGGCTAAGCAACACATGGCTCGGCTTTGGAGAAGGCCGAAACCCTCTCATTGGCTCGTGTCTGTGGTGAGCCACTCATATAACGGCTCCTCGCGCAGACGCCCCCTGGGAAAGAAGCGGGTTTAGTGCATGGCTGATGCTAGGTGCGGCCTAAACCGCTCTGAAATAGTTGTGTGGAGCCTATACCTGAGCATGTTGCTCACCGCTAGCCAGGCTACGTTTTTGTAGGCGTGACCATACTATGCATGCCCTCATAACCAATGAACTACACCTCATCAAATTAGTATTTGGCCCTTTTGGTGCAGCATTTCACTACTTAGATGCGCTTCTGCTGATTTTCTTGCAGTATGCTCAAATATCAGTGTCATAATACAGTTCAGCGCATTAACATCAGCTAACACAAAATACATTACGAGAGTGATGAACAGTTGCTGAGGGATTGTACAATTTTTCTGGCATGCAGAATATGACACATCTGCTAAGGAAAAGCGAATGCGGTAACAATGAATTTTAGACACGTACGATCATGATTGGCATATTGATTCTTTCAGGTGTTTAAAAGTAGGGTAGAAAACGCTACATCCGAAGTGTATGTCGCGAATGTTATTTGAGAAATTAACGATGCGAATTTCACCGTACGAAAAAGTGCAACCAGCGCAGCCGGGAAATTCAGGCTAGGTGCTTCTCTATAAAATATGTGTAACTAGAATATTCCAGACCAGTGCCCCAGCTTTCGCTCTTCCCTTCATGAAGAAAACAGGTTTTTACTTTCACAGAGTCGGAAAACATTGCAAAACAGCGAGAACTGCAGAACAAGGCAGCATCAAAAGTGCGATAAAAAAAACCGTACGTGAAACACTTGCGCGCTGAGTTCTACCCGCAGCAAGGGTTCATCAGCCTCTTCCCGTAGATACATCAGGCACCAACTGGAGTTGGGTAGAATGCATCACCACTCTTGGAGAGAGCACAGAAAAACGCGGTGAGTACACCAACAAACTAACGACAATAATGATCAGGGAGAATGTCCACAGGGTAAAGGAATTTCTTCTGCGTGATCTTTCTGGTTAACGCCACAATTCCTTTGTCAGCCCAAAGAAACGCTCTTTCGCTAAGTTATGCCTTGCTATAGTGGTCTGTGAGAGAATACGCGATGTGAAGAGTGGTGGCACTTTTTTTAAAGCAGTCACACCCCGATGGTACCGAAGTTTTTATGAAGAGTATAGCGCTTGCACACCACCCGAAAATACTTGTTTTTATTTCTTGTTCATGTCGTTTAGGCCAGTGTATAGATGAGAGCCGGGTACTAATGTCGCTCTCTAGAGAAAGGCACCACGCATTGAAAATAACTTGCAATTCTGTGTACATGTGCGCCCCATGTCATAATAAGACAACGAATTCATTGATTGCGTAGTTCAATCTCATTCAGTGGGTGTCCTTTCGCCAAAATATATTTAGAAGCTACCAGCAAAACTTTACGAGCTTCACATGACTACATGTCGTTTTCATTGCGCACCCGCGGCCGCTTCACTATCTTTACATTTATAACAAATTTAGTATCACATGACGTGAATGTAGGAGGAATATAATTGACACAAACATGAATACATGCTACGCTCATAGCGTCCTAGCAGCCGTTTCACAAGCTTCACATTTACGAGATTTGGTATTAGGGGAGTTGAATAGATTACGAGGTGTATGACTGCTGCAAGCATGATTTTCATGAGATGCATGTCATGTAAGAACACGACCGCATGCCACGCTCACGATACTATCACGGCTGTTTCAATAGGTCCACATATACCTAATTTATTATTATGTGACGCGAATGGACGACGGCACATCCCAATATAATGATCATGACATGCGTATCATGTGGAACATGACTAAATGCTACGCTCAAAATGAGCTTGTGGTCGTTTCGCTAGTTTCGCATATACCAAATTGGGTATTACGTGACGTCCATGGATGACGAAAATATATGACTGGTGCAAACATGATAAACATGACATGCGTGTCATGTAAGAACATGACTACGTGCCACACTCATGATGCACACAGGGCTGTTTCGCTAGCTTAACATATACAAAATTTAGCAGTACGGGATGCGAATGGACGACGAAGGCAAATGACACGTCCAAACCTAAAACGCCAGATCTGCGCGGAAGGCGCAGCACCATCGCAGCGTATGAGCTAGAAGAGCGGCGTTTCAGAGCATTTTCAAAACACACATTGGGTAACAACTGCAAGCACACTTGCTTGATACCCACTATGGAATTATTAATAAAGTTTTGGGTTGTAGGCCAGCGTTCGCTTTGCTATTTTTTGTCATTCTTCTGAGAAACGTGGATTTCGCTTAACACTTGCAAGGAATCTTGTGCCGATTGTTCATGCAGTGGCTGACGACGATGAGAAATAATGGCTTAAGTGGGTAGGCGCCAGAGTTATTCGTAGTACAAGAACAAGCTTTTCTAATGGGTTGCAGCATTGGATGACCCAGTCGTTACGCTATTTGCATTGTGCGATGACTGGTTGCTCTTGCGCTCTTTTGAAACTCTTTATAAGCCGTATTAATGCGATGGCTTTCCCGACATCAAGCCTGCCTAAGGCAAGTTTTCCAACAAGCCACAATCACCAGCGTAGCTCAGTGGTAGAATACTTGGCTGGCACCCTGCGGACCCGAATACGAGCCCCTTAATAGTGTCTTTGGTGCTATATTTGCCAACAAGTCACAAGCAGCGGCGTAGCTCAGTGGTAGAATACTAGGCTGGCACCCAAGCGACCCGAGTTTCGAGCCCCAATGTGTCGCTGAGGCTAGGTTTTCTTTCTAGTTTCGTGTGATTTGGTTACGGAAACCGGCGGTGGCGGACAACTGCACGTGACACGAGTTGTGATCTAATAACAGCTTTCACTGTAATATTCATGACATGCGTGTCATAATATATGACTCGTGCAAACATGATAATCATGACATGCGTGTTATGTGAGAACATAACATATTTTGTGGATGATGCGCTCGCGGCCATTTTGCTAGGTTTACATATACCAAGTCTGGTATTACGGAACGTAAACGAACAAAGTCCAAACGAGATAATCACGACGTGCGTGCCATGTAAAACACGCTACGCTCATAGCACGCTCGCGGCCGTTTTCCTAGCTTGACATACCTCGAAATTTGCATAATGTGACGTGAATAGACGACGAAGACTGATGAAACATCCAAACATGATATAATTGCCATGAAAGTCACGTACAGCACTATTTCCCTTTGCCTCGTAACGTAGTGCGGTTTTCAAATGGACGTATCAACCTTCCTTATGCAAGCTTCGCATATCGTCAATTACCACTGAACGTAGGATCTCCAAAATTTTTTACTTTTTTTCGCCACAAGGGTGCAGAAATTGTGCTATAGCGACCAATGGCAATGTATAGCCCAAAACACGGAAGCACTTAGGCAAACAGACTGAGAAAGAACGCTCGGAAAGAACATACATGGGATGTGCATTTCCGATGGAGGCGGAAATGTTGTAGGCCCGTGTGCTCAAATTTGGCCGCACGTTAAAGAACCCCAGGTGGTCGAAATTTACGGAGCCCTCCACTACGGCGTCTCTCATAATCATATGGTGGTTTTGGGGCGTTAAACCCCACATACACGGGATGTGCAAACTAGCAACAACCACAGCTCGGCACTGATAGCGCTTTGTTCAAAAAAAGAGATAGGTCACACCAAACGAATGATCTTTTTCCCGGGCCAGCGTCCGACGTGAGTGGACGTGCTTCCAGCGCGCTCGGACAATATCGACACTTGGCCGGCACTCCACTGTCAAGCCCTCACCGCAGCTGTTGCTGCGCGAGCTGCTTGTTCGCTCGTTATCTACCGGCTGCAGCTAATGCTTGGAGGCCGTTTTCTGAGCTCGTCGGCAGCACCGCCACCAGGCTAGCTGCAGGCGGCCATTGCTGCCAGTATCACCCCCGTCAAGGTTCCTAGCATTCATTATCCCTCTGAAGCCCTGCGTGCTCCCAACCGGCGTGCCACTACCTGAGCATATGAACCTACAGGCTTCAGATGACCCGACTGCCTCGGTGACACCGCCGATTTCAATGAACAATTCAGCTGCCGTTGCCGTTACCATGCCTTCAACGCCCCGCCGCAGTGGTCTAGTGGCTAAGGTACTCGTGCTGACCTGCAGGTCACGGGATCAAATCCCGGTTGCGGCGGCTGCATTTTCTATGGAGGCGGAAATGTTGTAGGCCCGTGTGCTCATATTTGGGTGTACGTTAAAGATCCCCAGGTGGTCAAAATTTTTGGAGCCCTCCACTGCGGCATCTCTCATATTCATATGGTGATTTGGGGACGTTCATCCCCAGATATCAATAAATCAACATGCCTTCAAGGATTCTGCTGCTGCCAGACAGCAACCCCTTCGCCCCAGTTCGGGAGCTCAAAGGACATAATACCACTGAAAGCAAGTCTGAACACATGTCTCATTAAGCTCGCATGATTTCTACAGCACCGAACGGAGAGAAACGAACGCGAGGTTCGCTTTTGTCGACACCCGAACGGCCGCACCAAAGCACACCCAGGAATCACTCCCACATGCGAATTGCTCGTCGCACACTCCCTTCTTTTACTTGTTACCAAAACGAAGAGGATGGTTGGATACCAGTCAGCTATCGCCGGAAGCAGCAGAACCGTGTGGCGGTCACTTCATGGCCGAGCTCAGGCGCCTTGCGCATTTGTCAGCACAGCGTCATCATTCGGCCTCAGAAACCCTGCCACATCATAGATTAGCAGATCATGCGATTTGATAAAGTACTAACGCACCGCATCTCGGCTCTTCTCGCCTTCTCTGAGGAAGACCCACAACCGGAGTTCAACGTTCGCTATTTAGCCCATAGCAACCAGCTCTCAGTCGACGCGGCTCAACCGAAGGCGTGCTGCGCTCTTCTCGCGATAGCATCTCTGCCAATCGAAGGAAATAAAGTACCCGTTCGAACAAACGAAGCGGTTAATCACATTCAAATTAGAGGCATTCTTTGCACTGCTGGAGACATGATTTTTGAGGAACTAGTGGAATCACTGCACTGCCGCAAGAGCAAAATCCTCTTTTTGAGTTGCGCGCAAAAATTGAAGTACGAAGGAAAGACACCTGGACACAGCGCACCCTACGAAATTCTACACGTATGCCCCCTTGATAACAAAGGCACTGCCCTGGTTACATTTGAACGTAACAGCTCACCCTTTAAGGTCGGCTTGCATTTCCGATCCAAGTTTTTTCGTTATTATGCTCAAGTATCCGTTTGAGATATACGTACGCCGCAAGATTGGGCATCAAAAGGAGCAATGCCCCAATACTTCAGCAGCTAGATGTTCGACATGCAGTCTGCTGCAACACGGAAAGCGTACGCAATGCCCAAACACAGACGTGCCGCAGATTAGGTGGTTATCACTTGTGTGTGGCATCGGGGACTAACATCATCGCCACCAGCAAGAAGCGCTGCGCGCCGGTCTCGTGACGCTCGCACTGCGCGGGAGCTCGGGTTCGCCGAAGTTCTGGCTGACCTGGAATAATTGAATTGCCACCTATGTTCTGTTGAGTCAGTGTCATGCGTTGTAACAGTGGTGACGAGGACAACGAGCATCTCAACCAGTCTTGTACCTGCAGAGCCATGAGCGTGGGACGGCCACTAGTGTTTCAGAAAACATGGTCAACATTTCGAGTTCGCCTCGAAGTCTACTTCGAAGCGCAAGACATCACGGACACGACGAAGCGACAAGCAGTGATGGTGGCCTCGCTAACAGGCAGTGCGATTCGAGTGGTCCAGGGCCAGACGTGGCCATCCGAGAAAAATCAATGCACCTACCTACGACAATACCGTTAATTACCTCGAGCAGAACTATGCTCTGAAGACAACGAAATAGTGGGAAAGTATGTTGTTTGTTATTTTTTTTTACTTGATCACAACAAGAAGGATAGAGGGTACAGAAATTTATTGCTGAAATAAGGCGGCCGGCAGAAAAATGCATTTTCGGATCGTCGCTCAAACACACGCTACGAGACCGAATTGTGTGTGGAGCCTTCGATGATGATGTGAGACGACATTTGCTGACTCTCAGGAACCTGACGCTAAATGAAGCAGAAGATTTCGTTACTGCAGCTCCGAACGCGACCGCAAATGCTAGAAGCATGCAATCTACCGATCAGAGTAGCATAGGCCACGAAGTAGGTCACCAAAAGGGCAATCGAAGGCCGAAGGCATGACAACTTACCATAGGTGTGGCAGTGAAGCTCGCTCGAACGAGCAGTGCTATCACGTTCGTATGGTCTGCTGCCGAGGCGGTAAATGAGGACAGGTCACTCAAATGTACCGGGAACAAACCCAGCGGAAGCCCCGTGGCGCTTACGTCATGTCGGGAGCAGCTGACAATAGCCCGCAAGATGAAAATCTCTATACTATAGTGGCTCATAGAAGGAGTCCTGGTCGCATGGTTAAGACAATTTTCAATGAAATTATTTGGGACGTTGTGCCGCTTACCACGTTGATAGGACGGGGTCACCTGTTAGCCTCATTTCAATCAGCCTGTTCAAGCAGAATCAAAGCAGTTGGACGCCTCCAGGCAGCACCACTCCAAGATTATCATGTTTTTCGGGAAAGCTTCCTGTGGTTGAAGAAGTGCACATGGAAGTGACCTCTAAAGGGCACCCTGGTTATCGTCGATACACCTAGACCAGCGTTATGCGGAAGGGTTACCATCGAAGCGTTTAACAATTGTGGAATAGCCATGTTGAGACCAAATGCCGTCGCAAACCTCAACACGTGCAAGGAATAGCGCGTGAGCCAGGCACTTCACACTTTGCTCAAGGAGTTCAAAGATGTGTTTGTGCCAGGTTTATGACGATACAAAGGTCCACCGGTGAATCTTATCCTGTAGAAAAATGCCACGCCCTGATCTTGCAAAGCACGTACGGTGCCATACATTTTGGCAACCAAGGTGTCTAATGCCTTCGACCGATTGGTTCCCGACGGTGTAATATCACCAGTTAAGGCTGCAGAATAGGCCACGCAAGTGCTTTCAGCTGTTAAGACCGATGGGGCCCTTTGACTGTGTGGAAAATGTAGCCTGACAGTGAACACGGCCATAGTGACTGAACAGCACCCGCTACCCCTTGTAGATGACATCATAAGATGACTGAAGGGCGGTGAAGTAGTTAGTACCCCGGATTTGACTCAAGCGTGCAACCAGCTGCCCCTGGACGAAGAGGCCAAGAAGCTGATAGTCATAAACCCTCGCAAGAACCTATAATGCTTCAATAGGCTTTCTTTTGAATTAGCTCAGCTCTGGCCATTTTCAACAGGCATGTGGATTCCTTATTCGAGGATCTCCCGAATGTACAGGCCTATCTGGACGACATAACAGTAGCTGAGAAGCGCAATAACAAATAATTGTTGAAGCAAGCCTTGCTGTGCTCACGGGACTATGGTCTAAGGCATCAAGAAATGCATATTCAGATAAGAAGTCACCTTCCTCGGACATTGAGTTGATGCAAATGGGCTCAAATTGAAGGACTACAACATTGAAGCAGCTCTTCAAGCACCGGTCCCCAAGTCAGTGAGTAAAGTAAAATACTTCTTGGCCTTAATCAACTATTATGCGAAATTTTCTCCGAACTTTTCCACTACCCTAGCGCCATTTTACAATCTGCTCACTAAAAGAGCTAAAGGGAAATGGCAGCACTTACACGAGGAAGCACCTCAAAAGGTTAAGCAGGCTATACAAATATCAAAGTTATTGACACACTTTCACTCTGAAAAACCTTTAAAATTGGAATTTTACACTTCATCTGTATGGGGGCGGGGGGGCGTACTTTTCCATGGCCTCAATGACACAAGCTATTCGATTGGATTTCACTCCAGAATTTTGTCGAAAGGAGAGCCAAACTACTCCCAGCTACTTATATGGCGATCACTTTGTTTTGGTGACCGACCATAAACTACTGAGTTTATAACCCAGGAAAAGTCATTCCTCCCATGGCTGGGGCAAGGATTCAGAGGTGAATTGTTCACTTGGACAATTATAATTACACAATGCAATATCACAAAGGAACCAAAAACTCAAATGCTGATGCCTTAAGACACCCGCCATTACCGAACACACTACACGATACCAGCACAGAAAATCCGCCAGAGTATGTCTTGTCCTCGGAATGCTTGAAAAAAGAAGCGATTAGTGTCAGCGTTGTGGTACAATTCACAGAAACGGATCCTCTGCTGCAGCAAGTCAAATTCTGGATTAAGAAAGGCTGGCCGAAAATTTTGTCTCAAGAGCGCAGCCGCTTCCAGCCGTCCGTCAACAAGAAAGATGAGCTCCCTTACAACCAAGACTTAGTCCACTGGGGACACCACATCGTGCTTCCCACTGCTCTAAATCGATGCATCTTGGACTTGCTTCATGAAACACACCCAGACATGGCGACCATGAAGAATATTGCAAGATCCCTGTTTTGGTTTTCAGGTGTAGACAGTAATATTGAGTGATTGGTGCGTGGATTTCCTCCTTGTATACAGGCTGCGGCAATGCCTCCAGCGCAAAAACCTCTACCACGGCCTATAACGGGAGAGAAATGGATCCTGTTGCACGTCGAATATGCAGGTCTCATTGAAAGACACATGGTATTGATAGATGTAGTTGCCGAAGCGAAGTAGATGCAGACAGTTCTAACAAAAATCGGCAACAGCAGAAGTTACAGTGTAGGCCCTGAGAGCAGTGTTTGCGAGGTTCGGTCTACCACGTACTCTTGTGACGGATAATGAACCTCAGTTCATGGTTTTCGAATTCCACAGTTTTTAGCGAACCAACTAAAACACTTGACGACACCGCCTTATCATCCCCAATCATATGGTTTTGTGGAGCGAGCCGTAAGAACGTCGAAGAAAGCCTTGAGAAACAACGAAGAAATTCCGCAACAAACTTGACTTTCGAGATTGATGTTTTGTTGCCACCACAAGTCAGTGAAAGAGGGCAAGTCTCTAGCGGATATTTTGCTTGGGTATCATATATGAACGAAACTCGCCTGCATTAAGCCAACCACAGATGCTGTTAGAGCAAACCGTGCAATGAACCAGAACAGGGATGGCTGGTAGGACAGCGTGTTTGGACACGAACGTTCTGGCCACAGCAAAGGTGGATACCAAGTATCATGCGGGACCACCAGGGCAAGCGAATGGTCACCGTGGACACGACTGAGGGAACTGAACGGTTGCATTTTGACCAAACGCGACGGCAGGAACTTTCAGTGGACGAATTGTGTGACACTGACACGCTATAGGCCCGTGAGAACTTTCGGGTGAAAGGGCGAGAGATTCACTGACTCTGGCCACTCAACCTTTGTGGCGCTCAACCCGAAAGTGCCAAGCTTTTGATCGTTTGAACGTTAAGAAGGGGAGAGGCTGTTGTATCGGAGACTAACATCATCCTCACCAGCAAGAAGTGCGGTGTGCCGGTCTCGTGACGTTCGCGCTGCGCGGGAGCTCAGGTTCACCGAAGGTCTAGCTGACCTGGAATAAACGACGTGCAATCTACGTTCTGGTGGGTCAGTAACGTGCGTTGTAACATAGTGGACAGCCACGAAAGGACCAAAAGACGAGAAGTTAGCAAAAAAACTGAACAAAAACGCAAGCCAGCTGCCGGATGGCAACGCAAGAAAGGGACCAGGGTGGAGCATGAGCTCCACTCCTCTGCGACACAGTTTTCCATGACACATGCTCAAACCAACACGCCAATACTTGTACTGGTCGCCGGCACCACCAGCTGCACAGTCAGAAGGCGCCAGGAGCACCAACTCTGTGAATGTAGTTCGACAAGTGAACATGCCGTTGACTGTTTCTAGCAATGGTATGCTAAATCGATCATTGTCAGCATTGGCGTCCTGTGCGCTGAAGCTTGCCTCGTGTGGAGGGCCGAAGCATCTTCTAGGAGGCGTACCTCAGTTAACTGGGCTTCTGCTTACCAGCGACCATTCACGTCCTGCCACCCTCACGACACTCCATGAGTCCAAACGACGACTAGAACACCGTTTGGTTAAAATATGAAAGTCCATTCGTGCAAGAGTTGAATAGCCTATTGCTCGGGCCATTGAAAATACGTCCAAACCACCATAGAGCGCATCATGCTTTCCGGCATGCTCCCTCTTGGCACAACTTCGAGGACAACCGAGGGAGCACTTGTGATGCATTCACCCTTCATACCATCAAACTCCACCACTCTTAATTCTACAATGCTTCATCATAGCTAACTTTCCAAAATCATCAGTATAAACACCTGTCTTGCAATATATTTGCCGTTCACTTCGTCATAAGAGGGCTGAAATGGCTCTCTAGCAAAACAGGCGATACCAGTTCATTGGTCATTGCCCTCGAAGATGTCATCGACCCTGTGTTGAAAATAATGGGCTATAATGCTACGCCCGAACAGAAGAACAAGCTACATTTACGTAGACAGCATTGTACGTATGACGAAAAACTACGCACGTGCAGTTAGATATGCTACCGTGGTGCAGAACTAGATTTAGCGTTGTCGGTTGCCAGCTGGAAGTCCCACCGCAGCGTAGAATTCCTGTTTTCGCCATTTACGTGGTTCTGGAAAGCACTCGGAATAAAGCCAATAAGGTGCCGATTATTCTCAGGTTCATATTGCACTTTAGAAAGATTTATCCACACGATCTCATATTATTGTGTGGAAACTTCAAATCTCAGCATGGAGTGTCAGGGTACAAAAAAGCACGCAATTAGTCTACCCGACTTACGTCACAACAGAAGGTGCATCATGTAGGATGCCTTGAAGTACGGGCTCACGCTTCTCTATACGCCCCAAACACACACTATGCTGCGAAAGACAGTTCACAAAACAGATACATCACCAGACCTTACCTGGAGCCATGGACTTGAAACCATTTCAGTGGTAGGTCCTGGATGGTATGGGGGTCCTGGCGACGGCTTCCCCATACTCATACGATTTCGCACAGGTGACGCCAATACTAAAATAAAGTCACACGTCAGTACATGGTTAAGCCATATCATACACTGGGACAAATACCATGATTTACTACAGCAGCAGCCTCCAGCGAAGAACACTGACCATCTGTTGTCTTAGCTATGCGCAGTGAAGTGGCAAGCCACCAAGAACCTACAGGTTCCTTTTCACTATCCGGAACCTAATAGACATCTTTGCGGAAGGCTACGTACTCTGGCCCAGTACAGGCGGTCTCGCCACGCTGTGAATGGCAAGAAAATGGCCCCGTATCTGCATGTTAATCTGCAAACGTCGTCAAAAGACGTTAATCTTGCTTGTGAAAAGTGTGAACAAAACACTTATTTGATGTTCTGCGCAAGAAAATTAATGAATTGTATTCTGGAGGTGCTGCGTTAGTGCCTCGAGCATGCAGCGGAAGCAAACAAACGCATCAAGTCACGTCACACGTGAGACATGAGCGCCATCTGGCGATTTTGCTGGAAAACGAAGTGCGTCGCTCTGAGACGGGTGTGCGCGCCTGTCTCAGAGGTGATAAGTTGTAGAACGCAAGGCGACCGGTAAGTGCCACCACCGTTTCGTCTTAGCAAAGCATTGGAAACACTCGCCTTTTCGTGCAAGCGTTGCATGATCAGCGCAGCGTGATAAGTGCCACGGTCCTTAAAGTTACTTATGTATGCCTTTTCTAGTAAAAGACGCACATTCAGAATATATACTTAGGGTTTTGGTGCCCCATACATGCGCAATAACTGCTTCTAATTGACATTTGCGCAAGTATGAACGCCGAATCTTGAGCAATACTGGTGGGTGCTGCAGTTGGATTCGGCCGTTGCAAGTACCCGATGCCGTTACGAGTGGAAAAACAGACAAATGTACAGACAGACAGACAGACAGACAGACAGACAGACAGACAGACAGACAGACCAAAATTTTTGCGTCGAAGGTACCCAAGAAAGACTATCGTCTTCAAAAACAGTTCCGCAAAATACAACGTTCTATTGAGGAATAAACGACCGCGACCGCGCTTGTGTCAGACAGCTGGATGGGAATTGGTGAAACTATGTATGGGCGGACCCACACGTCATTCTCTTCTCGGCCAACGCAAGACCTACAACGGCGCAGCTCGTATGGCCCTTCGGGAAGGCATCAGCAATCAGGAGTTTCCCGATCAAGCTGTTCAAGTGTTTTTTATTTCAAACGTCTCGCCCCAGAGACAATACGTACATGAAGCATGCAAACAAGACACTGATCCATTTATAGCCATTTCACCGTGCTCAAACTGGAGTTCGCCTTCCAACATGCTTACACACGCAATGCTCCAGGAGCCGATGCAGCATGCGTTGATCACTTACGCAATTTGCCCCTTGAGTACAAACACGCGACCTTCGAAGAGTACATTACAGTACGGGATACCAGAATACTGTCCTTCACACTGAAGTTTTCGGTATAGGCAATCCTATTCCGAAGCCTGGTGAGCCACCCCATACCTTATACCTCCGTCTGATCTCTTTAACTTCGTGTGTCTCTCTGTCTGTAATGTAATGAAGAGCAGGAGAACCACACGCTTCAAGTGGTACCTGGAAGATCTGAATTTTTCGGTCCCTACATAGTAGCGATTTTGCACAGGCCTATCAAATTATGATGTACTTCTTCGCCTGAAAGAATACTTTTTCGACCCTCTCTCACTGTATCCACTAGCTGTTGTAGCAGTGGACATATATACGCAAAGCATTCCATGGAATAAGGCACAGTACTATTATGATGAAAACACGTGCCCTTGAGATTAAAGGAACAACGTATAACTTCATAGCGGGCTTCCTTAAAGGGCGAAGCTACCAAAACGAAGTTCGCGAAGACGCCACTACCATATGAACAGCTACGTAGGCGATCCCCGGTGCTCCGTGATCTCACCTTCTTTCTTAACATAGCCATGTACCAGCAACCAAGACTCCTTGCGGACGTACCGTGCTTGAATCACTTGCTGTATTCCGTGTGAATGCATCAAGAATCCGTCTGTGAGCAGGAAGACGTTTTACTAAGAGCTCTCAATTATAGTTACGACTACGCAGTGGAAACAGGCTCACACTGCTCCGGACAAAATATAGTTTGTCGTCATTCATAGTGACAGAACCACCTGTGTCAAGCACAATGCAAAGCTTTGAACCAATACTAATGAAGTCCAGTCTTCAAGTACTAGGTGTGCTCCTAGATTAGAATTGCGCAGCGAGTACTTGTTTTCAACATGTTTCAAAGACTTGTAAACTCATCCTTCATGCTTCACGCCGAATCTCTAACCCCAATTGTGAAGTAACGAACGTGAAATGCAGCAAATTGTTCAAGCTTTTCTCGTCACACCTATTATGTATAGACTGCCGTATCATCCGGTCAACCATACGCAGATAATTAGGCTTGACCGGCTATTTGACGAGGTCAAACGCATGGTTACCTAACCTCCAAGGTACACACGCCTGGATGCGCTCAAAAGCTGCAGCAAGCTCAGTAACCTGATCGACCTCGTCGACATGCATATTCATGCAAAATGCCGGGCAATACATGATCATGCTTTTCGGGTGTGATATAAACACAGTGCTCATGCTGACCAATAAAACACCGCCTTGAGAAATCACGGTACTGGCCCAGGGCAAGCCACTTCCATTTATTACGAACCCTAGTCAGCGAGTGCGGCGCCTTCACAACGCCAAGGTACATGCTAGGGCTACATGCTCTCTTCCCATGAATGAACGCGTCGTATACACTGACGCTGCCTTTCCTGCAGACGGTACCAGGGACACTTGTTATGCCATTCCATTGTACGACCGGACAAATCGAAATCAGAGCTGGCATTATCATGTTTCAGCAGAAGCGATGTACAGTACTCAAGCATAGCTAAAGGCCTTTTAAAATATTTGGATTGGGCCCCTTCAATGTCACCTCAAACTGATTTTGTTTCCCATCATGCGTACACTGATTACGAGGCTGCCCACCGGGCATGTGCTAATGTTCTTTACACAGGCCCTGTACTCCAGAAGATCAAACACCAGAGGCGCTTGCTTCGTGAATGTGGTGATGACGTTGCCATCCACTAAGTCCCCGGGCATCGCCGTATCCTAGTAAATGAGAAGAGTCATTGTTAGCACACGCTCATATCTTCAACGCGCTAGTCAGAGCATCCGGTATTCCTTCCGCTCTTCTGGCTACCTCACCATAGCTAGCAGGTGCGATAGCAGATTAGCACATTACCAAACAACTACCTCGCAGCAGTGGGTGATCCACTCACAATATCATCGCTTCCTTCGAAGGTATTCACATGGCCATAATGTCTCCTACTTCGGAGAATTAGGCAGAAACACTCCTTCCTCCTTTCTTGCTGAACCGCTTTCACAGGGGTGGCACTTCACCACCCGTGACAGGTTTCTGCTCCACGTGCCAACAGAACACCACTGGGCTGATATGAACCACTTCCACTTGTGTTGCGAGTGCCCTGTGTTGTGAGTACCTACCTTGGCATCGCGCCATGGCCACTATAAAACGGGGACCCTGACCTTGATACCTGACCCTGACCCTGACCCTGACCCTGATACCCTGACCCTTATAGAACAGGAAAACCAATGTTATCATCAAACCTATCCTCTCAGTTCTGATTACCCTGATATTGCGAAGGTGTCTGTATTTTTGTGTAATAAATTTCTTGCATACTTAACACCATGAAGGAGAAAAAGCTTAATGAGGGCGCACCTTGCAGCTCAAAGACTGCAACGTCCTATTATATTATCAGCTAGCAGACTTCAAAACCTATTGTGCTAGCACTAGCTTAGCTGTACTTGTTTTACTAGTTACACACGACGAAACTGCGGCTCTTCAGATGCAGGTCTCCGTGCTTTGATTAGTCAGCATGTAGACTCTTTGTTGAGCTTATCTCCTAAACGTGGCAGTAGTCGAGGTTCTTTATACAGCCTCTATGACTTCTTTTCTTATCTGCTTTCACAGATGAGAACATCCAGATGCGACACCGAAAGCAGCCGTAGTTAAAGGGAAAATGGCAACTGTGTGAAAATTGATGATTTGCCTTTCTCGCAGCAGTCAGGACCTTGTGGTTTTTCTCTGTTAAGCAGTCAAGTCAAACGATGCAGAGGAGAGCTGTCACAAACTGGGCAATGAGACTTTACATGAATCCTTATTTGCCTCACACATTTTAGGAAGCGTCGGAGGCCTCTTCAAACAACCTTGACTAGTGCTGGCATGGAAAACTTGTCAAGCTGTCGAACGTCCATTTCAGCCACCTCTGCTGGCAAATGTATTGGCCAAATTTGTTAGCAAGCTTCCATAACCATTTTTTGGACGATCGTACTTTTAACTAATTATTGAATGAAAAACGTTTAATACGAGAATGTCTTGTTTTGCCCAATGTGAGAGCTTGATATAGTTTCGTTCTTGAAGCTAACGTAAGCTTGAGACTTACACTGCAAAATTACACTGTTACTCATATCCAGTGTGAAGATTGAGATTTGAGACAATAACAACACCGCATATTTGTGAAGAAGTCTGTTTTCATTGGTGTTGATAATACCCATGTTTCTGTTATTATTGATACGCAACTGTCAACAACTGTTCATACAAATCATATGTGACCGTTTATTATGTGTATCAATTTAAAATATTTGTAATATATTTAGTGTACGTTCATAACGTTTAATGCAATAAAAAGTGCACCACAGTAAGATTTCCTCCGCATGTTTCTCATAACAACAATTCCCGTAGTACGTGTAATCTACTGATTTTTTTATAAGCACAAAGGCAGCGATTCCCTAAAGCACGAAAATCAGAATGAGGACATATCTAATGTCGGCTTGTTTATATTCTTGAATTTCAAAAACAAATTAGGCTATCAGTGCGACTATGGGAAGCTTGGTGTCACTGTCATGGCACTGGTCATACTCATGACTTTCCAATCGGTCGCACGGCAAACGAACTGCTATTTCACAATGGCCACCTTTAGTGTGGTAAAATTTCTGATTCGTGAATGCTTCCAGAAAAATGAAAAACAAACGTGAAAATATTGCATTTGCTAAATGAGAAAGATAACCTTTGCATTATTATTTTATTGACTGTTCAAATAAAACTCATGTACATCGAACACGGTTCTTTGTGATCGGCAATGTGGTTGTTTAAATTCTTGTCCGGGAACAAAGTATTAACTTATGGTGTTGCTGCTCTTTCATAAACTCAAGAGAGGTCAATATCGCTCCATAGATTCATAAGGTCTGATCCTTCAGTATCTTTTAGAGTCCACGCTTTAGTCTTCTCAATCTGATCGACCATGAAGTGCGTCTTCCAGTCACCCCCCTTGCCTTTGCGTAGGAAGCCTTCGCTTTCGTGGGTCTCCACAATGACAGGCTTATTATGATAGACATCCAGAGTTTTCAACGCCTTTTCTGGTGGGAGATTTAGCAGATCCCGCAGCATACCACGCGTGCTACTGTCGAGCACGCGTCTCATGTTCTCTAGGCTGCAGACTTCCAAAATCTTCGAAAAGAGAGCTTAATCTTCTCGCAACTGATTACCGTACTTTTGTCCCAGGAAGTCGGCAATCTTCAGGGCCCACAAGGCGTTATCCTTCCTTGCCTGTTCATAGTTAAAAAATAGGACGTTTGGACGGTCGTGTTGCGAGTACCACGCATGGAGGTGGGCAAAGTAAGGGCCCCAGGATAGCTTGTCGGACACAAACAGTTCGTGAAATAGTGCGAACGAGAAGTTCTTTGCAGTTTTCGGTGTGAATCCCTTCATGTGGTAGTAAAAAGAGACGCAGACGTCATATGGGTTTCAGGCGACGTAGATGCACTTAGCATTATTGGAGTACGGCACTCTGTCGAAAGGAAGGTGTGTCTTTAGGACACCAGGTCTTGGCATCTTCTCGGCTGCATCCACTCCCATGAGTTCTAAGAAGTGCGAGGCTAGCGAAAATTCGACTCTAGTTTTCGGGGGATCACCCTTATTCAGAATGCTCAAAACTAGGTACTGGATGCACGTGGTACCACTTCTAGGGTACGTCACAACGAAAAGGTCGTCAGGGTGAGGCTGGTACGAAAAGACTTCGCGCAGTATGGTTTCGTGAAAAAACTTGTGCATTCACAGGCCATCGACGTACCTGCAGTTGTCCAACTTCATCACTAGCTGTCCACCTGCAACAAGTTGAAAAAATTAACACATTTTGACGACTCAACCAGACTTTAGGGGCTCTATTACGACAATAACCTCTGTAAAGAGGCATTAAACCACGAGTTATTAAAGTAACTTTGGTTTTGATTGCATTCTATTAGGTTCAATGCAGTGCTTATCCAAATTATTGTGAAAAAAACTTAGAAAAGCCGTTTTTTGTGTGAAATTGATGCAGACGTAATCTTCCACAAAACTGAATGCAACAGGCCAAGAATATTGGCAATTGTCTTGTGCTTCAGCAATCTTAGCTCGAAATGTAAGCCTGATATTTCATTTGCGTAAGAAACCTAAGGCGTGATTTGCGGTGTTCAAAGGATCCAAGTAGTATAATCAACTTATCCCGCCTTTAGACTGGCGCACACATCTTTAGACAAGGTAACCAAGTACGCACTGGGATGGTTATCTCCGCGCAGAGCCGAAGAAGGAGGTGACGAAACTTCGGCATATACACGTACCTTGGAAGTGCATATCAAGGCCTGCAGTATGTCATATAGCCATTACAACGGCGAAACGGAGCAGTTCGTTGTAGTTTATTAGCGGCATATTGTAGCTGCATTCACCGTTGTCGTACATTTCAACTATGCTGTTATTAAAAAAAGATAAGTTCGTCACGATAAGCAAACCAGGATATGGCAAGTGAAGCATTCGCTGTAACGGCAAGGATGGAGCTTATTATGATTGGCTAACGTTGAGAGCACAAAAAAAAAACAAGTTTATCGTCATCGCTGTTGCCGATGTTTCACCGCACATATATTCCAAGTGTCGAAATTTCTTGGCAATAAAGTTGCTGAAAAAACGCATAAATCTCGTTTTTTAAGAAAGCATTTTGTTTTAGAAGCGACAATTTTGATATATAGTTTTAAAATAGCCAGATTCTTGAAGGCGAATCACTAAAGAATGTACTTTTTATCAGTGTTGGTGCTATTTTCTTTTGCAGCACGCAACAAATACGTTGATTCATCTGACTGAGCGTCTGCGCCAAACTTGAACATCAAAAATATATCGCAGGTGTATGAAACGTGACCGACATGTACTATGGCCATTGAAGAACTGATGTTTATTGCTTTCGCACCAGAAGTGCTCGAAGGAGTTGCCATACTGGGTAGCATACATTGAGTGTCTTAGCGGTAACATCCTCTTTAAAATTACAAGCTGATTACAGAGTAAGTCCTTCTTATGGTGCAAGAGAGGACTTTGTAATTCTGGTAGCCCCATCGGTGGGGAGGTCTTCTGATTCTTGATGACGACCAAGGGAATGTAATATAACGGTTTGCTACAGCAGTCTCTGCTGAACCTCTTTGGGCCTGTACAGCTGGCCACTTGCTGGTTTCGTTGGCTGGACAACGGTCTAGGCTCATCTGCCCCCCCCCCCCTCCGCCCGACACGTGTGGGAGGACTACAGCATACAGCAGCCCTTTTTCCTAAGATGGGTGATAACGTTGTAGGTGCTCTTAGTTGTCTGGGGGAACACGCGCACATCGTTTCTTTGCTGTTGCTGTTATCTTGCGATCACTGAAGGAGCGTCAACGCTCGTGAATGCCAATAATGGATGGTGAGACTCTCTTCCAGTGGAGCTGCATGGTAGTTATGGAGGCCAAGCCATGACTCTTTCTTTGACCCTGCCTTCTTGAGTAGCCTCATAATGACTTATACCGCTTTTTCAGCGAGTCCATTAGATTTCGGGTAATAGGAGCTAGAGATTACATGCTCAAAGTCAAACATCACTGTAAAAATTCAGATTACTTAGCTGTAAACTGAGTGTGATAAGTTCAAATCTCATTTAAGATGCTATAACGTGCGAATACTCGTGAAATTTTATGTATGACTTTATTAGTCGTGGTTCCATGCAACTTCACAACCTCCGGATAAATAGAGCATAGCACTGCACGGGCTGATTTTGCCAACTCGAGCCCGGCCCGGCCCGAAAACTTTATGCTCCGGCCAACCCGAGCCCAGCCCGTTGTCTTGAAATGCGGCCCGTACCTTGCCCGATCCCGAAAAATTCGGGCCTGGTCTGGACCGGCCGAAACCCGAAAATTTCGAGCCTGGTCCGGCTCAAAAGTTTCTGCCATAAATTATTCACTGTCCTTTAGTGGTTGTTGCTAACAACATGGCGCTACTTCCAGTTCTGAACTTTTCTACATCAACACAAGTTGTTCCCCAAGGCAGCACTTTAGCCGATCTTTCCACCCTTGATGAATGTTCGATTTGCTCTTTTAGCCCTGACACTAAGACTGTGGCGAAACCTTTCATCACCCCGCAATATAAGGCGTTCCTCGACATAATGATACCCGGTGACCTCTTGCCTTCCCAAGTTGCAGCGCTCCGGGGTGATTTATTTTATTACCTGGATATGTTTGACGTCGAAGACCGTCCCCTGGGCCGCATAAGTGCCGTAACCCACCGTATCGACACCGTATCCACTCCACAAACGCCCTTATCGCGTGTAACATGCTGAGCGCTCAGTTATGCAGACGGCGGTCGAGAAAATGCTGACCAAAGACGTCATTGAGCTCTCATCGAGTCCTTGGGCATCCCCTTTGGTCTTAGTTGAAAAAAAAGGACAACACCTGGCACTTTCGCGTCGACTATCGCCACCTGAATCAGATCACATAGAAGGACGTTTATCCTCTACCCCGAATCGATGATGCACTCGACTGTCTCCACGGCGCCAACTATTTGTCTTCCCTGGATCTTGAATCAGGATACTGGCAAATTTCGGTCGACGACGACTACCACGAGAAGACGGCATTCATTACACTCGACGGCCTTTACCAATTCAAGGTCAGGCCTTTTGAATTGTGCAATGTCCCGGCTACTTTAGAACGTATGATGGACTCTCTTCTCCGTGGTTTCAAATGGTCGACCTGCCTTTCCTACCTGGCCGATGTAATCGTTTTATCACCCTTCTTCGAAAGCCACCAGTCTGATCTCTCACCACTTATTGGAGTTTTTCGTTGCGCTGGTCTCCAATTGAATTCATCGAAATGCTCATTTGGACGCTGGCAGTTTAAACTACTCGGCCAACTTGTTGACGCCTCTGGGGTTCAACCCGACCCTGACAAAGTTCATGCGGTCCGAGAATTCCCGGTTCTGCGTTCCACACAAGAATTTCAGAGTTTTCTTGGGCTCTGCTCATACTTTTGCCGCTTTGTCTTAAACTTCGCGGATATTGCTAGGCCCCATACGGATCTCCTCAAAAAGAATGTAGCCTTTTTTGAAGGAAGGACCAAGAATATTCTTTCGCGTCGTTGATTACCGCCCTCACGTCACCACCTGTGTTGGCTCATTTTGATGTAGCGGCACGAACAGAGCTTCGCACCGATGCAAGCGGCCATGGCATTGGTGCTATACTCGCTCAGATGCAGAATGGCACCAACCGTGTGATAGCCTACGCTAGTCGCCTTCTGTCGCAAGCGGAAGAAAATATATTCCATCACTGAGCGGGAATGCTTAGCCCTCGTTTGGGCCATTGCGAAATTCCATCCGTACTTCTATGGACATCCGTTCGCAGTCATCGCGGACCATCATGCGCTTTGCTGGCTGTCGACGCTTAAGGACCCTACAGGAAAACTCGGCCGATGGGCACTTCGATTACAAGAGTAGACGTTCTCGGTTGTGTACAAATCTGGAAAGCGACACAGCGTTGCTGACTGCTTATCCCGGTACCCCGTTGATCCACCTAACTCCACTGATTTGGAATCCGATGCCTGCGTTTTAGCCATCACTGACTTTCTGAACGTGGCCGACGAAGAGCGCCGAGATCCATCGCTGCTCACCATCATTGACCGCCTTCAAACGCGTCACACTGACCCTTCCCTTAGCAGATTCCTGCTTGAAGAACGCGCTTTGTACCGCCGCTACTTGCACCCCGACGGCACGGAACTTTTACTTGTCGTACCACATCACTTGTGAAAGGATGTTCTGCGACAACATAATAATCATGAGATGCGTGTCATGTAACAACATCACTACATGCCACGCTCATGATGCGCTGGCGGCCGTTTCGCTAGCTTCACATGTACCAAACTCGGTATTACGCGACGTGAATGGACGATATAAATGATTGACACATAAAAACATGATAATCACGACATGCGTGTCATGTAACAACATTACTACATGCCACACTCATGATGCGCTCGCAGCCGTTTCGCTAGCTTCACATATGTTAAATTTGGTATTACGTGACGTCAATGGATGACGAAGGTATGTGACTGGAGCAAACATGATAATCATGGGATGCGTGTCATGTGAAAACATAACTACATGCCACAGTCAACGCGCCAATACATTTCGACATGACGCAGTGCGCGTGCTCGCCGGCGTTCATTTCGTCGCGTCACTCCAGCGTTGCCACGCCACGTGCCGGTCCTGCCATATACTCGCAGACACGCGCTGCGTTGCTCTGACGAATGCGAATTTCAATGCGTCCGGCGCCCCTCCGTCTCTAAAAAAGGCAGATGCAGTGCTGTCTGGGTTACGCATTGGTGCCAAGTGCAGCATGTCGCATTTCGCACTGGTTACCGTGGGGCCACGACGGACGCTAGTCGCGCCGGTCAGACTAGAGAGTGCTCGCGTTCAGCTAAGTTAACCTCGCTGTGTCCAGCGTGTGCGCGCGTCAACGTTACGTTGGAGTATATTGTACCCTCCATGATGCCCTTGAGGCCGTTTCGCTAGCTCCACACATGCAAAATCAGGTGTTACGTGACGTCAATGGATGACGAAGGTATATGACTGGTGCAAACATGATAATCATGAGACGCGTGTCATGTAGAAACTTGACCACATACCACGTTGATAGCGTGCTCACGGCCGTTTCGCTAGCACCACATATACTAAATTTGGGTTGACGTGACGTGAATTGATGACGAAGGTAAACGACACATCCATACATAATAATCATGACGCGGAAGTTGTGTACAGCATAATTTACCTCCACCTATTAATGTTGTAGTGATTTATAAGTAGCATATCATCCGTCCTCATTAGTGCTTCACATATCATTGATTCTTACTGTAGGTGAGATCTGCAATTTTTATTCATCTGCAATATTTGATGGAAGTGAAACGAGCTGTATGAGAGAGCTTCGTGAGCATCCTTGTTGAATTCGACAGTGAAAATTTTCATTGCCGAAATGAAAGAACCTGCCTGAAAGCGGACAACCGACCGCGAATAAGCCTGGGGGAGGCGGGAATGTTGAGTTCGCAAAAATATATTTTGACGCGATAATCACGCTGACTTCGCTGAACTGTTTAAATTCATATTAAGTGGTGGCGCTGACGTTTCCACGTAGTTTTTCATACAACAACCATATAACGCTATGTTCATTGTTGAAGACAATTTTATCAACGCTGCTATCACACGCTCCGATCTGTTTTCGTGTCATGAGCGCCTTAGTGTGAGCTCGGAGCGAACACGTATAGTGTCTCAGAAGATCAGGTCATCCTACATAGCGCTTCACTAATGCAAATTCAAATTCAATTTCAAATTTATTTTCACCTCGTACAATCTCATTCAAAGAGGACGATGGAAAAAAGCTGCCGTGAGGCAGCTTGACTAGTCCATAGCCCAAAATTTTCTATGGCGTGTGGGCAACAGCAAAAAAAGAACAAAAAACAGTTCAGATAACGAAAACATGAAAACATCTGATTAGTTCAGAATAAAAGCAATATACAATAGCCTGCAAAAAAAGAATACAAGAATACAATGCCAGCATCAAGAAAACTAGCTTTCTTATACAAACATAGATCTAAGTGCAGCTGAGGTGCAACAAAACAAATCAAAATAGATTAACTGAAGATGGTTTAATGATTACTGTAACGAATAACATAAACGCTCTATACTAGTATTCAAACAAGGTGTGACAACTTTTCAATACTCTCTTTGTCTCGTTTAATAGTAGTGGTCATTTGTTTCCAAGTGCACTAGGGTGTCTAAGTTATGTATGTTTTGTCTTCATAATTATGTCTTATCGAAAAAAGTAATCGGATTAGGAATCTAGCATCTTCCTATTCTTGAGCTATTAGTTTGGTTCTACATGCTACATATTCCCGTGAAATATTCCTTTTTTGTTTTGCGTGAGAACGACCCCAGCATTTGACAGTGGGTTCAAATTACAAAGGGCTGTGATCATTGTGCTGGCTTTGCGGATATGCAGCTCTTGCTTACTTGCAGCTCGACGAACAATAAAATACATACATACATACATACATACATACATACATACATACATACATACATACATACATACATACATACATACATACATACATACATACATACATACATACATACATACATACATACATACATACATACATACATACATACATACATACATAGTGTAGTCATTCATTAAGCACATCTACTTCATTTACCTACGTTCATCATCATGAGTGGTCGTCATTTTCATCTGCTGTGGGGACTTGGCTTGCCTGAGTTCTGTGCCTTGGGTGTGGTCGCTTCATGGGGTCTTCTGGGCCTAGTAAAGGTAGCCTTCACCGTTGCATCAGAAGTGGTGGAGTGTGCTCTGCGATCTTCCATCCTCACCCAGCCCGCTCTACCTCCTAGAGCTCCGCTAAGGTCGTCGTCTGTGCAAGGTGTCCGGTAACATGCCTCAGGACGAGCCAACCGGTGCTTCTGCATCTACCACCACGTCCCTGGCTACCGTGGCCTATCCATCGTGGATTATCGCCGCGCACCAGCGTGAGCCACCCGCGTTCTCCGGACTTCAAGGTGAAGATGTGGAGGATTGGTTGGACCAATTCAATCGAGTGAGTTCCACTAAAAACTAGGATGATGCTACCAAGCTTCACCGTGTTTATTTTTATCTGACAGGCGTAGCGAGAACATGGTATTTCAATCATGAAACGGACATCATGGACAGGACCCATTTCAAACAACAGCTTCACCACATTTTCGGCCCCCCGGTGGTTCGTTCAACTCTCGCGAAAAAGACACTGAATGCTCACAAGGAACAACACGGTGAGTCTTACACCTCGTACATAGAGATTGTACTCGCTCTCTGTCACCGTTTCAGCACGTCCATGTCTGAATAAGAGAGAGTTCGTCATCTATAGAAAGGGATCGGCACGGTTGCGTTCAATGTCTTATTCATACAAAACGCGACCACAGTCGCTGACGTTGTTGCCACTTGCCAACTCCTAGAGGAACTTGAGTCCCGACGGTTACCGCCGGACAGCGCTTAAAACAATATCATAACTGATGCCTCATTGCGTGCTATGATCCGGGCAATTATACGGGAAGAGCTGCCATCTTTCGGCCTCTCAACGACACCAAGTCCAACTCCCCCCTCCAACACTGCTTTGCGCGACGTTATCAAACAGGAGTTGGCGTCCATGACCGAGCCAGTGTATGTAAACTCTCCGGTACCTCGACTCCAGCCAACGTACGCACAAGTCCTCGCTGGTTTAGCCCCCGTCGTACAACCGATGTCCGCACACTCGACGCCTGTCGCACTGGCTTCGTTAACTCCGAGTGCACCTAGCCAGCCCTTTCACCCACCATGGTGGCCATCTCGTCCGATCTGTTATTATTGCGGCTACCGGGGCCACATTGCACGCTTCTGTCGGAAGCGTCAGCAGGACGAGTGTCGTGCATTCGACCCCTACGAACGGGATGATGGGACAAGCGGGTCCACTTTCCAATGTCGTCCTTATGATCCGCCGCTACGTCGCTCACCATCTCCAACTGCGATATCTGAGCCAACCCCTTTTTACCGCTCTACTAGATGCTGCTCATCATCACCCCTCCGCCGCTCCACGTCTCCATTGTGACCTGTCTCGCAATTCACCAACCAACGCCTGGAAAACTAACCTGTGCAGCTTTTGAAGGAAAAGCTGCATCGCACGAAAAGACAGAAATCCCTCCAGTGCGTCCATATAATACGATATTTGTTTTAATAGAAGGTGTGTACGTGGACGCTTTAATAGACACTGGTGCTTGTTTGTCTGTTATTGATCGTTCCTTGTGCTCACGTCTGCGAAAAGTCACCACTCCTTATGATGAACCTACACTGCTCGCTGCTCAAGGGGAGCCCATTAGACCTGCCGCCATGTGCACCGCTCGTGTTTTCATAGCTGGTCTTCTCCATTTTGTGCAATTTGCTGTGCTGAGTTCATGTGTCTACCAGCTTATTAGGCTTTGATTTTCTGTCCACGGTGAACGCTTCCATCTGCTGTCGTGAAAATGTTGTTCATATGATAGAAACTGACTATGCCATTTATGCGGATGACAAGCCCGTTTGCTTGCTTGCTGCGGAAGATACCGAGCTACCACCTAGTCATCAGCGAATAGTTACCATCACTTCTAATGTGATCGACTCTGGTGACGTGTTTGTCCAACCATCTGCACGCTGTCTCGCAAGAGGTATAGCCCTTGCTTCAAGTCTAGCCCGGTTTCGCAATGGCTCCGGGCTTCTCTACGCCACGAACCGGACGTCTGAGAAAATTCTAATTCCTAAAGGCACCACAATGGCATGAGTCACCGAATCCCAACCTGTCTCTGTTGTCCCGCTTATGCCAACGTGTTCTGACCTTCCTTCTATTGGACGTTCATCAGGCGCTTCTGTTCTTGCTGCAACTATTAGTCCAGAGCTGACCTCTTCTCAAACAGATGAGTTGCTTGCCATGCTACAAAAGCATAGGAGATTGTTTGATACCCATTCCTCATCTCTGGGACAGACGTCCATTATCACGCATCGTATCCAGACCGATGGCACTTCCATCGTACGCCGTCGACCATATCGCGTCTCTTCGTCCGAGCGTGAGGTCATTGAATAAAATGTAGCTGACATGCTGCAACAAACATTATACGTCCCTCCTCGAGTCCTTGGTCATCCCCTGTTGTTTTAGTAAGGAAGAAAAATGGCTCCGTGTGATTTTGCGTGGACTACAGAGCACCTAATACATACATACATACATACATACATACATACATACATACATACATACATACATACATACATACATACATACATACATACATACATACATACATACATACACGCATACATACATACATACATACTTACATACATACATACACGCATACATACATACATACATACATACATACATACATACATACATACATACATACATACATACATACATACATACATACATACATACATACATACATACATACATACATACATACATACATACATACATACATACATACATACATACATACTTACATACATACATACATACATACACACATACGAAGCCCCTTACCCTTTAACAAAATCGGACACGTCGTCTCAATGCATGCTTAGATTCAAATGATGCTAAAGCACGGTTTTGATAGCTCCACACGCACCAAAGCTGTTAGATATCTCACGGCCGGATGCCGAAGATCAAACTATGCAGCGTAAAATCTTGTCCTACGTGTGTTGTCTCCTTATTGCCAGCGTGCACTGACCAGGTAACTCGAAAAATGACAGGCAGCTGCGATACTCACTGCGATGTTTCCATTCGTAGGCTCAGATTTTCCAGATGGTCAACGCACACATGCAAGTCTGCCCTCAGAAAAAACGGGCTTGTTACCTGGGCGTCACTTCTTTTGCACTCCTTATGCCCTTATACCCACCCAGCCCTCTCCTGGGAGATAACACAAGTGAAAAGACTCGGAAGACCTTCGAGCTTCGTTCTGATAAAATGATGCGAACGGAACTTGTTTGCATCACTTTCTCGGAGACCACTTCAGAGTCACCTTTCACTGCAGATTTGTTCATTCATACAGTAAGAGTATTTTTATCAATTTCTAATTTCTTTGCCAAGTTTTTCAAATTAATTTTTCATTTTTGAGAATAAAGCTGTCCTGAATTCAGTAAATCAGACCTTCCGTTTCCATAAAACAAATGGAAAATGTTTACATCAGCAGTGTTAGCTTAGGAAACAGTTATTTATATATTGACCCGTGTCTGCGTGTGAACAACAACGCTGATGTGGGGATTTAGCAGACACCAAGTAGTGGGCCTCTGGCTTGACTCAACAACAAAGAAGACAATCTTGCGGCTTAGCTGTTAAACACACGCTGCTCTCGCTGCCTCAAGGCGTACTTGTGCTTTGTTCGCGTTGTACTGCGACACTGGTGGAGGTGCTGGCCCGCGACACCACCTGATGCTCCGTACTCCCACGGGGAGCCGTTCATCCAGTCCAGAAGCACTTGTTGACACTCCCGTGCATCGCTTCAGTCGTCGCTTGCGAAGCCTCCCTCCAGAGTTCACCCCCTCGCAGGAACACTCTACAAGGCAGCGCTCACATCTCCCAATGGCCACCGCCAGTCCACAACAGTTACTACGAGACAGCACTCCACCAACCCCATCTCAGGTAACCTTTTTTTCACCGCTGGTGCCTGATCGCTTTGGTGGTGGAGCACATGAAGACGTCGAAGACTGGCTTGATCACTATGAACGTGTCGCCAACACTAACCAGTGGTCTTTTGAACAAAGGCTTTCCCGCGCCTATTTCTATCTCGACGACAGTGCTCGTACTTGGTACGAGAACAGAGAAGGCAGTTTGTCAACATGGAGTGACTTTAAAAGAGGAATGATTGACATATTTGCCGATGTTGACCGGCGCGAACGTGCGCAACATATACTCGTGCTACGGGTTCAGAAACCCAATGAAACGGTCGCAATGTACGCTGAGGACATGGCCCGTCTCTTCCGTAAAGCTGACCCGCACATGACCGACGACAAAAAGTTACGCTACCTCATGCGTAGCGTTAAAGAGCAATTGTTCGCCGGACTTTTGCGGAACCCTCCGAGCACCATGACAGACTTCATCAAAGAAGCTACGGCTATCGAGCGGGCGCTTCAACTACGATGCCGACAATACGATCGCTTGTCCAGCAGCACCCACACTCAACTCGCCGCTACGACATCTGATAATCACAGCTCGTTACGCGATTCAATACGAGAGATTGTTCGCGAAGAGCTGCTGAAGCTGCGGACTCCGGTCACGGAACCACCCACGGCGTCTGTCGCTGAAGTCGTCCGCGAAGAAATACGCCAAGCGTTTTCGGCAGCTGATCCTACTCACGATCAGCGACCCATGAGCTACGCAGCCGCGCTTCGCCGCCCGCCGCCCGTTCCGCCGTCGTACCGCCAGCCATCGACAGCCGTACCTTGGTCGCCACCGCAAGAACAGACACCGCGGCGCCCTTTCGTCGTGCCACCGTATGAAGTGCTGCCGTACGAAGAGCCGTCTCCCAACGAGACACGGCATTTACAACATTATGAGCCGTTGAGGCGTCCACAGCTCCGTAAAACAGACGTCTGGCGCACCGTGGATAGACGTCCGCTTTGTTTTACCTGCGGAGGTGTGGGTCACATTTCTCGTCATTGCTGGCACCGCGTCGACACGTTTCGACCTCTTCGGCAATGGTCTGACGATCGACGCCCCAACGACGACTACCCACCACGCCGGGACGCTCATTCTCAACGACCTTCCTTGTCTCGGTTCCATTTTGACAACCGCCGAGCTAACAATGACGACGGTGAGCCTAATTACCAGCCAGGTTTGGGACGTCGACCACGTTCTCCGTCTCCGGCATATTCACCTTCGTCGCGCCACCGCACTACAGCCGACGCCAGCGGAAGGAGGTCACCAAGTCCACGCCGGGGAAACTGAAGGCGGCGACCTCCGGGGGTGAGGTTGCAGGCCGCCAAGGCGACGAAAAAAGGCCCCCGTTACTCTTGCCACAGGACGCCGTAAAGCCCACTAGTTGTAACGTTGACGAAACTGTGACCACAGATCTTACCGTTTTTGTAGACGGACAGCAAGTAACAGCCTTAGTTGACACCGGTGCCGACTTTTCTATCATAAGTGAAAACCTTGCCGTGCGCCTAAAAAAAAGTGAAGACTACGTGGACGGGACCTCACCTGAGGACAGCAGGCGGCCAGCTGTTGATGCCTGTCGGAAGGTGTACAGCGAGACTCGGCATCGGCAGCTCTTCTTTCGTGGCGACGTTTGTCATCCTCACCTCATGTTGCAAGGACCTGATCATAGGGATGGACTTCTGAAGAGAATATGGTGCCGTCATCAACATCCCGGACCGTTCAATTACGTTCCGCAACAGCCCTGGTTTGGTTGACTGTTCAGACGCAATACGTAACACATTACGTATGATTGATGATGATGTGGTCGTCCCGCCACGGTCATGCACTCTTGTTTCGGTGGAAGGGCACGAAGCGTTTGATGGCGAAGGCATTGCCGACCAAATTGGCTCGCTGCTATTTAGCCATGGCATTTCGGTCGCACGAGGTATCGTCCGTCTCACTGGTGGGCGCACGAATTTACTTTTCACCAACTTCAGTACTGAGCGCCGGCACCTTCCAAAGGGCACAGCTATCGCTTCTTACGACAATATCGTAGACATGCGAGGCAGTTTATGTTTATCGGTATTAGACGAAGCGCCTAATCAAGAACCAGAACCCGTTCTCGATGTTAGTCCCACTCTGTCAGAGGATGACCGACAGAGACTTCTTCAGCTACTAGCCGAATTCCACGACTGCTTTTCATCGACCTCATGAGTTGGTCGAACACCTTTGACAAAGCATCGAATAATCACCGAGTACACGGCGAGACCTATTCACCAGAACCCTTATCGTGTAGCTTTAAAGGAACGCGAAGCCATACAACAACAAGTCGCGAAAATGCTTGAAGATGATGTAATTCAACCGTCACAGAGCCCCTGGGCATCGCCTGTAGTGCTAGTAAAGAAAAAGGACGGCACGCTGCGTTTTTGCGTGGACTACAGGAAGCTGAATCGGGTGACCAAAAAAGATGTGTACCCGCTCCCACGTATTGATGACTCCCTTGACAGACTTCGGCACGCTCGCTACTTTTCTTCCATGGACTTGAGGAGTGGATACTGGCAAATCGAGGTAGACCCAAGAGACCGAGAGAAAACCGCTTTTGTGACGCCAGATGGTTTATACGAGTTTAAAGTCTTGCCTTTCGGTTTGTGCTCCACGCCCGCGACATGTTAAAGGCTTATGGACACGGTACTTTCGGGATTGAAGTGGAAGACGTGCCTAGTCTATCTGGACGACGTTGTAGTATTTTCAACGACTTTTGACGAGCATCTCCAAAGACTGGAATTTGTTTTACGTGCCATACGGTCTGCGGGCCTAACATTGAAACCGGAAAAGTGTCATTTCTGTTTCCACAAACTTCAGTTTCTCGGTCACGTCGTCAGTAACGTAGGCATCCGACCCGATCCTGGAAAAATTGCCGCTGTCGCACGGTTCCCAGTACCCTCCAATAAGAAGGCTGTCAGACGCTTCCTGGGCCTTTGTGCCTATTATCGCCGATTTATCGCAGACTTTGCCCGCATCGCGTCGCCACTAACTCGTCTCACAAGAGACGACGTTGCCTTTGAGTGGAACGAAGAACAGGAGGCTGCCTTTAATGACCCGCGTCAACGTCTTCAAACGCCCCCAGTGCTTGCCCACTTCGATGAAGAAGCCCCGACGATGCTTCACACAGACGCGAGCAATGTTGGCCTGGGAGCTGTGCTTGTGCAGCAGCAAGAGGGCACAGAAAGGGTAATCGCTTACGCAAGCAGAACGTTAACACGTGCTCAGGCTAATTACTATACAACTGAGAAGGAATGTCTCGCCGTGGTATGGGCGGTTTTAAAATTTCGCCCGTATTTATATGGCCGCCCCTTCAAAGTAATTAGCGACCACCACTCATTGTGCTGGTTAACAAGTCTAAAAGACCCTACCGGGCGATTAGCGCGTTGGAGTCTCAGGCTGCAAGAATTCGATATTGTAGTCGTACACAAGTCAGGCAAGCGACATATGGACGCCGACTGTCTGTCCCGTTCACCCATTGAGTCGGAAACCCTACCTGAAGAGGAGGAAATGGCATTTCTCGGTGTCCTCGACACGACCGCTATTGCGCAGCAACAACGTGACGACGCTGAGTTGCTTGGCCTAATTAACTACTTGTATGGCAGATCTCAGAAGGCGCCAAGAGTTTTCGTAAGAGTGTTGTCATCATTTTGTTTACGGGACGGAGTACTCTACAAAAGAAACTTTTCGCCGACGGGATCTGCCTATCTGCTCGTCATCCCAGCAGCCCTTCGTACCGAAGTACTCCAAGCATGCCACAACGAGGTGAGCTCTGGCCATTTGGGTTACACGAGAACGTTGGCCAGAATACAGCAAAAGTATTACTGGCCGAGACTAACCACAGCCGTGAAGCACCACGTCCGTGCCTGTCTCGACTGCCAGCGACGCAAGTCACCACCGACTGAACCACCTGGCCTCCTGCAACCCGTACAGGTCCCAACAGCTCCATTCTACCAGATCGGCATGGACATTTTGGGCCCACTACCTACTTCTACTGCAGGGAACCGCTGGGTTATCGTCGCGACGGATTATCTGACCCGTTATGCCGAGACAAAGGCTATCCAAAGAGGTACAGCAGCAGAGGTGGCAACATTTTTCATCGAGAACATTGTACTGAGGCATGGTGCACCATCCGTCGTGATCACAGACACAGGAGCCGCATTTATGGCAGCTCTTTTGGATCACGTCCTCATGCTGAGCGAAACAGCGCATCGTAAGACCACCGCCTACCACCCACAAACGAACGGGCTGACGGAGCGTCTGAACAAAACCATTGAAGACATGCTTTCGATGTACGTAAACGTTGAACACAAAAATTGGGATGAAATCTTGCCGTACATAACGTTTGCGTACAATACGGCAAAGCAAGAAACGACGCGCCTGACCCCGTTCAGCCTCGTTCATGGACGAGAAGTACGAACTATGTTAGATGCGATGCTACCGCACGAAGGTGACGGCATCGACCCATACGCCAACACGTTTACGGAACGCGCGGAAGAAGCTAGGCAGCTTGCACGTTTACGGATCCACCAGCAACAAGAGTACAATGCAGGCCGCTACAATGCTCACCGCAGAACAGTCGTCTATCAAACTGGCGATTAAGTATGGGTTTGGACACCCGTACGGAAACGAGGACTTTCCGAAAAGCTTTTAAGAAGATACTTTGGGCCTTACCGAGTGCTGCGACAACTGAGTCAGGTTACTTACGAAGTTGCTCCCGACAGTTCGTGTAGTACCAATTGTCGCCAGCACCATCCTGAACTCGTTCACGTAGTGCGCATGAAGCCTTACGTCAGCAAGTGATTGCGTGAGACTTTTTTTTAAAAAAAACTGCATTATTGACTTCGCATCGGGTCGATGCTCTTTGAGAGGAAGGCAAATGACCTGTGTCTGCGTGTGAACGACAACGATGATGTGGGGATTTAGCAGACACCAAGTAGTGGGCCTCTGGCTTGACTCAACAACAAAGAAGACAATCTTGCGGCTTAGCTGTTAAAAACACGCTGCTCTCGCTGCCTCAAGGCGTACTTGTGCTTTGTTCGCGTTGTACTGCGACAATATATCATTCACTCTGGGTGGCACTCGTAGGCGGGCGATTTCAGAATGTTTTTGTTTCAAGTTGCGGGACGTCACCATGAGAGTGATGGTGAGCTTTCAAAGTCGTACTTTAGTGTGTTTCAATCCCAGTGGCACTTACCTTGATTTGGCGTGGTTTGCACGTCTATAGCGCTGGTGCCAAAATTCCAGAGAACACGATGGTCTCTTCTCTGGCTATGGTGGCCCTCTTCTCGAAGGGAGCGTGTTGCTCAGGCACACAAAGAAATGGCTATAGCGTTGCTCGCACTCGCCCATGTACTCGGACGTCGGTTCAGGTTGAAAAACCCCTGGCGATCTAAAATTTCGGAAATGTCCACTATGCCATTTCTGATAATATCGTGGTTTCGGGACATTCCCGAAATATCAGGGCCAGTTTGTGCTTGTTCTGTGTAATCAATCAATCAATAATTTGTACAACCACATATCGATCAATCAATGCTTGTGTGCTATCGTCACGCACCCTTCTTTGTGTTGGAGCAGCACGCTTTAAGCGTCGAGTCGTTTTTATTTCACGTTCGTCGTTCCTACGTTCCTTTCACGCGACATTTTTTTTTGAGCAGTGCGCTGCGAATTTCGAGCAGCATGTCGTTGTTCGCGTCGCACTAGCACTTGTTACTCTAGCATTAATTGCGTTGTGCTTGCGGCGATACGATGTGCAACCACTGCTCAGGAACCTCTGTGAAGACAAGTTCACTGTTCTGTTTTACCGATTTTTTGACACAGTCATCAGCCATCTTTTCTTTTTTGTTTGTTATTCTGTCTTTGTCACACTCATCTTTTTTTACAGCGGTGCTTGGTAAAATACACATTCTCTTCAGGCATGATTTGCAATGCTAAACTGACCTTTGCTATGCGATTTGTCCACGTAGGTAATATGTAAAGACGACGACATTAAAAACACTCACACTTGTCTGGACCCCAATAAAGTTTTCATCGTCATCATTATCGCGCCTTCAGGCGTCGCTACATACCATCTATCAGTCTTGTTAATCAGGTGAATGGAAGTGATTATTGCGTCGTAAATACATGGTTTTGAAACGTTTCGGGTAAATAAAAGCAGCTTCTGGGGAAGCCAGAAAAGCACAGCAACCACAGCAACGGTAGGCTCGATGCACGTGCGTTTTTTAGATACAGAAAATTCTTCATATTGTTTTCCAATTCCTCAATCCGCATTACAGCCACAGCGTCAACACTTTCCTCTGTAGGTGACTCAGTAACTTTTTGGCCTGCGCGAGCTATTGAAATTAAGAGAAATAGTCTGCTGCGTCACAATCAGAACCGACATCTGCGTTGACTATTGGGTAGGGAGTATATCTTGTGCTATACTATCAGGTCACTTTCACTTTTTCCGTAAAGTCAAGCGCACAGCAAACGTGTGAAAACGGGCACTACTTAGAGCCCACTTCAGTCAGCAAGCTTACTTGATTATGCTGTTGTTTACGTACAATATATAACAGATGGCACGGCCACATTTATCGGTACCATGTTGACAGTCGTTCACGGGTATAAAATGTCATCGTTTTTTTTTGCATTTTAAATCTCCCTTTTGGTATTGCAGCACTTTTGGAAATATTGAGTACAAGAAGCAGTAAAGTGCAGACAAATGGGGCAATTTTTGTTGTAATACTGAACCGGTTCACTTGATCGCTGAACAAACGTACAATTATTAAACGGGCATACCTTAGAGACGGCGTGGCCACGATAAGGTGGTCCAGTGGCTAAGGTACTTGGCTGCTGACCCGCAGGTCGTGGGATGAAATCGCGGCTGCGGCGGCTGCATTTTCGATTAGAGGCGAAAATGCTGTATACGTCCGTGTACTCAGATTTGGGTGCACGTTAGAGAACCCCATTTGGTCGAAAGTTCTGGAGCCTTCTACTACGGCATCACTCATAATCATTTTGTGGTTTTGAGACGTTAAACCCCACATATCAATTAATTACATAGGACGTATACATCATTATATTTTTGTAGGAAAAGTCTCTGGAAACAACTCAGAGAACCGTCTACATGGATAGGAAATAATTGAAAGCACCTAATGGTGTGAGTAGCATTAAAGTTGTGTGAGTGAAATGTCTACGTGTATTTGAATCAAACTATTTATAGCTAGAAGGAAACGTCCTTTTGCAGCTGCAACATGCTTGTCATAAAACAGCTATTGTGGCTGCTGTTTAAAGAGCTTGATTATCACTGAAATTTTCATAAGCCTCAGGAAAGCAATTCCGTGGAATGTGCGTTTTCATTTACGATAGATGGTTGTGATTCTTCGATACAATTTACAGCGCAGGCATCAGCACTGTTTCAGAAATACCCAGGATGCATTTAGTGCAGCACTCCTTAAACAAACAAGCAATGTAAGAGCTAACGTGAAATTGTGCAGTCGTTACTTGCGATGTATTAATGATGCACGTTATACAAAAGAAATATTTTATAGCACATGAATCCATGAGCAGTTTGGTGTGCGCAGTTTCTACAATAAAAGCAAGCAAGCTTAATAAAAAAAGTAAAAAATATAACAGAAATACAAGAAATATAGGGAGCTTAGTGTTAACCTACACATGGGGAGAGGGCAACAGGACAGAAAAGAGAGCGAGAAGGAGGGAAGAAGATACATAGTGCACACAACATACAGAGTGCAGGGTTTCACAGGTGGTCGCTTCGAGATGTTGCCTTAAAGTACTCCAGGGGCGCTCGCGTGGCTTTCTGCGCTGATGTTCTGTGAGACCAAGGTCCCAACATTTATTCTTTATTATTTCGTTGAAAATCCAGACTTGAATGAACACTGCTGAGTCTGGTGATTTTGGTCAAAGTTGAGACTGTGACACAGGACACGGTCCTGGCTTTCAACACAGTCACAGTTATTGTTATTGGGGGAGTCTACCCAGGGCCGTAATCGTAATGTGGCATAATGTTGAACACCGGACTGGTATCCTTCCACCTCGAATTGTATTCAGCATGGCATACAGGGCAAAATATTGCCATTTCAAGGGGGCGCCGCCCTGAAATAAAGAAGCCTCTCCCCCGAGAAAGATGTTTGCCTAGGCCCTTATATCAGCCATTCGTATATTTACTATAAAATAGTACATACGCCCTTCTTACATCAAACCTGTTTTTACTTCAAGAAACTTTACGAGAATGCGGGTGTTTCACGTCATTGGCAGGTTTGAACAGGCGATGTCTCTACATCCTTCTTTTTCACAAAAGAATCAGTCTTCTTCAGGGCAGCTGCAGCCTTTCTTAGCCTCATTCGTTTTACTACGCCTCGCTCGCTATGCGCCACCATTCAAGGTGGAAGAGGAGGAAAGTATGATTGTGAGCATATAAAAGATAGATGAGAATCACGGAGTCCTCGTCACCAAGCCCCGAATTTTGATTGATTGATTGATATGTTGGGTTTAATGTCCCAAAACCACCATATGATTATGACAGACGCCGTAGTGGAGGGCTCCGGAAGTTTTGATCATCTGGGGTTCTTTAACGTGCACCCAAATCTGAGCACACGGTCCTACAACCCTTCCGCCTCCATCGAAAATGCAGCCGCCACACCTGGGATTCGAACCCGCGACTCGTGGGTCAGCAGCTGAGTACCTTAGCCACTAGACCACCGTGGCGGGGCAAGCCCCGCATTTTACCCGAGTTTAAGAAACAAAGGTTGGTGTGAGAAAGGGCAATCGGTGCTGTTAGTATAAATGACAAATGATTGTGGAGAGTGGGTACGAAGGAAGATTATTTCTTTTCTCGGTTAGATACAGTGATACTTCGTAAAAGAGAAAAGTAAAACGAGAATCTTCGAGCTTCTGTTGTTGGGCCTTATGTTCACGGCTCTCCTAACCTTAACTTGCACTCCTGGTTCAAGTCTTTGTTTGAACACGGTGGCTATACCGTGCAGCGTCAAGGTCCTAATGGGATGAAAAAAATGCTGTACATCCTCTTCTTGCATGAAATACCTCTCTTCCTGGGCTGGAAATATCAGCAACAAACAGTGCATAAAATTTCATGGTACAAACGTTCTTTCAAACTCCACCTAAAGGTCAGGCCTAATTGTGCCTGGTAAGCAGTATGACCGACACCGATAAGAAGTTTGAATTACCTTTTTCGAAGCAGCCCTTGATTCCACTCTTCAATTGTTTATTGGAGAGAAGAGCAAGCAAGGCGTGCATAAATATGCTGAAAAATAACGCTGCTGCTTCCCGTAGGAAGCTAATTCATACTCCATATCAAAACGTACGCTGACAGGCATTTAGGGCTATCATCAATTCGGTGAAGAGGTTTCCCAAGGACATGTTAGCGGAGAACTTCAGCACACTAAGTAACGTGACTCTTTTCTATGTAATCATTAGAATATCAAAGAACTACCTGGGCTCTTATTATGCTTTTTTCAGACTCACGACGAATTGTACAAACGCAAGATAACATGGGCCTGAAGCTTTATCCTTCTATCGAAGGGCTCTGCATACCAAGAGCGTTCCACGAAAAGAACTTTCGCTCTGCGATTGGGTACAAGGCACGCGAAGGAGACATCTTTATCGTCACTTACCCAAAATGTGGGACCAACTGGACTCAATACATCGTGTGCAACATTCTGACTCGTGGAAACCCGCCATCTGATATTGACGACTACGATCTCATGACGCCGTTCCTTGACGCTAGGGGAGCCGAGGCTGCGGAAAATCGTCTCGGAGGAGGCCCCATCGTGACGCACCTGCCAGGTGGCGTGTTTGAACCAAGTGATTGCGCCAAGTACATTTACGTCGCTAGAAATCCGTATGACTGCGCTGTTTCTTATTACTATTTCCTCAGAGGATTCACGCCAAACGCTTTCCCGGATTTCGGCACCTTCTTGGACACGTTCCTATCTGGAGAGGTAAGCTGTCCAAGTTGCCTGCACTTCGCAATTAGGTCAGCACTCCTTGCTTTTATTTCTCGTTTATATACAATAGAGATAACCTGACAGCATCAAAGGTGTGGGGTGCCTGCATTAGTGTTACACGAACAAACTGCACGAGTTTGAGTACACGGCCACATCATCCCTGCAGTCTATAGGACGGAGCCCCGCACCATTCGTATTAAGACATACACAATGCTTATTAGGAGTTGCAATCTGATGCCACATGATAAAAAAACAAAAAGCTTCGTGGCGTAAATCTTAAGACACCAAGGAAGTAATAACAGTTACCATTTGTTTTGCACCACTCTTGTATTAGATTCATCTAACATTTCCCTGTCTCTAGAATACATAGTGCCTCCCGCGTGCGTCATGGCTTTGTAAGTTAACTCTCTTGACTTTGTCAAATGTCCTCGAGTTCACTTTACTTTTGAGCCAGTCGCGTCAAATGCGTTATTTCGACACATCGGCAGACAAAAACAGAAATAAATAGGCTGGCATAGCGTCATATCCACTCTATCGTAACGAAACCATGAAACCAGGGCTATACAAATAAAGGAGATGATCAACCGAGCACAGCTATTGCCTTGTAATTGCCTTGAGGGAATGCGTCTAGGAGCGGCTACCTTTTCGTTTTCTTCTTGCCCAAGTGACTTGAAGTGATTTTTGAGTCGCCGTTTTGTTTATTTTGTGATCAGGTTCCATGCGGTGATTACTTCGACCACTTGTTGTCCTGGTATGAGCATCGACGAGATGCCAATGTCCTGCTCATAACTTACGAAGACCTAAAGGCCGACAGCACGGCACAGCTTCTCAGGATCGCCGATTTCCTTGGCGAAGAGTATGCAACAGAACTTCGTCAAGATGAAGCACTGCTCCAGCGCATCATCGCCGCTTCTCGCCTGGAGAAGATGAAGGCGTTCATCAAGTACAACCCAGTTGACAGATTTCGGTCAAACAATTGCGAAACAGGAGCGGTCAGCCGACAGTCTCCGAACTTTGTCAACGTTGCCGAAGTGATAAACGGTCCCGTCTCTAAAGTACCATCTGCCTTTTTAAGAAAAGGAATTGTGGGAGACTGGAAAAATCACTTTACCAGTGAACAACTGCAAAAAACTAAAGCCTGGATATCTGAAAAGACGGCTGGTAGCGATGTAATGAGCCTGTGGAAGGCAAATATTCTCCCCAGTGTATAATTAAAGAGCTTGCGTAGAAGTTATTCGTAAATAAACTTCCATTCCTTCTTTAAAGCTAATTTGTTCTGCTTGCTGTTATGAAGGTTGCACTGTGATGTGGTGCTTCTCAACAATAGGAAAACAACGGTACCTGCTGTTTGTATAAAGCTAATGTTTCGTTCGATGAAATGAGAGTTAAATGAACTTAATGGAACAGAGTGGATAAGGGGATGCAGGGAACATTGCCGGTGGTCTTCAAAAATAGTGTAAAAACATCTAATGAGGTTGCTTGCTTAACTTGGTTTGACAAACTTCATCTAAAGACAACGCAAACAACAGTACTAAATATTACATACACATGTGAATGCAAGTGGAAGGAAAATACTGCTGCTTGTAGAGACGCGAATCAACAAGCTAGGGATGAAGCAACTCATACTCGATCAACGAGCGTTGGTGGTAGTCTTGAAGCTGTCCATTTCATTTTGTAATTTCTTGCATCTAAAGCTGAAACTGTATGCTAGTGGTACTTGTAACTCATCCGAAGGCTTGCTCGGCGTTGTCCGAAGGCCATAAGTTTGGTCTGTATGGGCGGAAAGATTGCTTTTTGATACACTTAAATTCAATTTTGTTTCGGTCATTTCTAGCAGCTCTGTGCAGTGGCTGGACCAACCCTTATAACTATCCGCAAGCAACTGAAATTGGGCTCGTCTTGACGCTTATGTTCAACAATAACTTACGCTGTTAGAGCATCAACCCCGCCCGGCGGAATTGCCGACTGTCAAACAAAAAAACAGGAACTCTCATGACGAACTTTGTATGGCAGAAATGCATGGGAACAGCGATTGAAAAGAGCAGAAGTAAGTTAGGATAACCAAATTACGTTAGGTATCAAGGTAGGGCAAGTCAAGTTAACCAGGGGGGCATTTGTCACTGTATTGGAATGCCACGTATGCCACCTGTGTCTTCGTTAAAACGATATCTCGGCACTTTTATTTACAAAGCGTAATATAGAAGGTTGTGCCTGCACCCTCCCAAAGCGCTCTTTAGGATTCTGCCTGGCGTCAAGTCTTTTCAGGTGAGAATTTCCTGCTGGGTCTTAAACTATGCTTCTGTTATCCAGAATGTTTTGAACCACACTGGTATATTCTCTAACAGGAGGGCATAAATGATATCGATGGAGGTTAATCTCCGGCAGCCACATAAACGCCCAGAGGCTTGATCACCTCACGTGATGCACCCTGGCATCACCCGTGGCCCGCACTGTGAACTTACATAGAAGCCACTTGGAGACGGCCAAGGGAGAGGACCGTCTGTCTCGAGCATGGTCTACACGCTATGTGTATCACTCATTCTCACTGGCTTTGCGGTCTCGCATGCCCTGCCTTTAACAAGAGTGGAAGCTCGGGCTAGTTGGTGTGAAGTCATGATTGCAACTTTTTAGTGTGCGTACATGGGAAAAAAATAGAAAGCGTGTACGGAAAGAGCGCTCTTTCTGTCTGCCCTGTCCCTTCTTTTCTATGTTCGTGTGCGGAAAAATAACTTGGAAATATGCATTTTTACGCCTTCATTGTGCCACGATTGTTGTGTATTGTTCTGTGAAGCCTACGTCAGCCTTCCTTCAATCGGGAATCGTACATATAGCCGATACCCGCAGTGAAAAAATCACGAAATAGTGGCAACGACAATACGCACAAGTAAATCCTTACCTAATTCTGCACTTATGAGATTTATATCAGCTCCCTACTTGTTTTTTTTTTTGGCACTAGTCTTTCAGGTAATAATCCCACTATGCCATTCATTATCCACTTTCTTCGGTTGAAGAAAGTGGAATAGGTAAATATGAGCATAAAAAGGCTCTGGTCACCAACATCCCGCCAGGCTCACACGATTGAACAACTTCGAGATCAACGGCAACCTCATCCGTGACGAGCTGGACGTGACAAGGTGGGCATTGTTAACAAAAATACTGATCTGGAATATTTGCTGCTTTCACAAAATCCTCATGCGCTCTTGATAACAAAATTTTGGACGCATTGTCGTATGCATGCTCATGTAATAATTCTCCCTTGATATAAAATGTTATAAAAATGGTAGCACATCTACGGGGTGAATGATGGAGAATGGGACGAAGCATCCGTTCGTCCATTCGTTCTTGCTTTCGTCCGTACATGCGTCTGTCTGCGTAACCATCCGTGCGTCCATCCGCCCGTCCGTGCGTGCGTGTGTTCGTGCGTCCATCCATGCGTCCGTCCCTGCGTCCGTTCATGCGTCCATCCGTCCGCGCAGCCATCTGTGCGTCCGTCTATGCATCTGTCTTTGTGTCCGTTCGTCCATCTAGTCAACACTCCAAGTACCACGATCTCGTATCTTTTCTGCATCATATATTCCGCATATATAAGCACCGCCACCACGCGGACATTCCAAGGACTAAACGAGAGGTGGCACAGGCACACTTTCTGAAGGCTTGCACTTCGTGTCTACTTCCCACCTTTAACCACCTCGAGTTCATGGTATATACTAGTTCACTGTATTCATGGCACTGCGGCCCAACTCTCGCTAAACCTTTCTAAAACCAAGGAGGTTACGCCCAGCGAGTATAACGTAGCAACCCTATCTTGTCAGATAGTGCTCAATGTACATGCCAATGGCTGCTAATGGGGAATGAGAGACAGAAGAATTCGGCTTTTAGTTAACGCGCACGCTGCGAATTTTTTATTGTTCAACAACGCACAGGAGAAATCTCCCACCGGCGCCACCTTGCAGGTCAAAACGTAAGACATGTTACGCACTACTACGAGGGACGAACGGGTGCCGCTTTAAGAAGCTTCGCCCAAATAAAGACGGAGATTTGCATGGCGGGGGCGTGTGCATAATATTAGATAAAATCTGTTCCCGCGTTCATAATAGACTGCGACTCTCTCAAAACATTGGTGTGGGATTACGTTTGCAAAGTTTGCTGACATAGCTGGTGCGATATGTCACCCACCTTCGACTTTCTGTGACTTTCTACACCGGTTAAACACATTCTTGTTCACCAATGTACACACGTCTAAATAAGACTGGGGACTTCATCTTACCGTAAATAACAGGCAGTACCTAGTTTACAATGGCATTCAATAGTCTCGCGCAGATAAAGTGTCAGTTATAAAGTTTTCTTTTAATCTAAATAAATATTTCACAAATACAGAAAAAAACTTGTACGTCACAGTCATTGTTATATCTGGTGCTTCTATCCAACATTATCGAGGAATATTCATGTTCAATTGAGGACGGTATTTCTGACCAGAAAACGATTGTAGTGAATGTGACTGGTAGCATTACGTCGTACAGAAAAAACGCTATTACAATAACGATAAAATCTATAAAAATGGTGATCACACTTGAGTTGTAGATTTCTTGAAATTCTCGTTTCGCCTTTTATAGCAACACGCAAACGAAGAAACATATATGTGAGTTGTGAAATGAATTCAAACCTATAGTAAACCATTCCATGGAGCGTTTTGTGCCATCCCGTGTGAAAAAAAGTATTAGGGACGCCGACTTTAGATTAACCTCGCTATTACTCCAACTAAAATGAAGCTAAAACCGCTCCGCAAAAAAAGAAAGGGCTCTAACGAAATATCCAGACTTCTCCCTGAATGTAGGCGTACTCTGACGCTAAACTAAAAACAGTTCTTTGACAAAACACAGACTGGATTTTAAAACTTCAGCAATAAACTTCTAGAGGTGTCTTAGCTGTATATAAGAAAAAATTGAAAAAGTAACAAATGATACACATGCTGTTGACATTGACAGACATGCTGCGGACATTGCTGAGCATTTTAATTAGTTTTTTCTGTCTGTGTTAACCAACAAGTGCCCCGCCGTGGTGGTCTAGTGGCTAAGGTACTCGGCTGCTGCCCGTAAGTCCCGGGATCGAATACCGGCTTTGGCGGCTGCATTTGCGATGGAGGTGAGAATGCTGTAGGCCCGTGTGGGTGCACGTGAAGAACCCCATGTGGTCGAAATTTTCGGAGCCCTTTACTACGGCGTCTCTCATGATCATATGGTGGTTTTGAGACGTTAAACCACACATCAATGAATCCTTGTTTACCAACAATGCAAACACTAACGTGGGCGAGCTCTCGGTCTATCGTACACGTCAACCAATGGAAGGACTCATAATCAAACGGGAAGGAGTGCTAGAACTCCTCCTGAATCCAGACGGTAAAGCGTCTAGCGGGCCTCACGTATAGCCTTGGCGTGCCTTGGATTGCGTAGCCAGACATCGCTCTAAATGCACTATGCTAAATTAGCCCGAGTCAATCTCCCCGAAGTGATTACCTGTGGCCACCTTTCAGGAACTTCGATGTGGCTGAGGAGTATTCGCAAGAAGGGTTTGAATTCGCCTATGAACTCGGCCGCTTATTTCCACTGGTGAAAAAAGTGGTTTGTGTTATGTTTTACACTTACTGCCCTGATTCATGTTTCTATGCACCTGAGAATGCCTTACATCACAGTAATGGGAATGCCGCAGGTAACACGCATATATCTATTTTCTGTGTTTTTTCATTATAGTGGACATAATTCAAAAAACGCCCTGTATTAGCAGGCACATCACTACATAAGTCACAATACATAGTGAAGTAATAGGACTCGTACGTAGCGGTATACGCCTTATAGATCAAGGGTACCACTATCTTGTGTGTCTCTGAAATATCGTGCCAATTCGTTTTTGTGCAAATCCTAGGTCTGCTGACGTAAATAGTATTCGTGCGGCCAGACGAAAGGTATTTGTTACTTTCGAAAATATTTTCTTTAGCCGAGAGCTACTCTCAAAACATCTGGGGAAAAAAGTGCGGCTTTCTACACGTCGATCCACGTCTATAGAATTCAGAAACTGGACAAAATACGGTGACGTTGCTTAGAGTGACTGGCGGGCAGTCGCTGCCATGTGTGGGGTGAAGAAAAATATACGTGAATAAAAAAGAAAATAATGCATAAAATATTCGAAAAAGAGCGAGAAACAATCAGAACATGCCACTTCTTAAAATACAGCTTGAAACTAGTTATCCGTAAAACACCCCACAACGCGTTTTGCGCCTTCTGTGCTGAGTAATTGAGGACTGTTGAAGGAAGTGGAATAATAATTCTGCGTTTCCTTATTTCGGTAGGCTTTGCGCGGTGTTTTATATACGCAATTTATATTTGAGACAATGAGATAGTGTTATCAGCTTGTGGGCAGGGGGCAGTAGATGAACTTCGCACTTGCCCTGACGGTCAATCCTCCTGTCACCTCAGTCACAGGACGTTTTACAGATTCTGACTACGCCAGTTATCTCGCTTGAGCAGCGTCAGTACTTTTGAGTTTCTCCCAACTCATAAGCCGCTTGCTTCGTGTGTTAAATGCGAAAAGTGTGTCACATCTGTCACAGATTCGCTCGTGCTTCGCTGCAACTGTACTTTTTTAGAAGTACAGCAGCGATCAGAAAATAATTGAGCGAATATTTTCTGCAGATACAACTCAATTTCCATTCTTGTGTGACAGATAATATTCTTGATGCCATAAAACACATCATTTCATTTTCTTTAGCCTGTTCAGCGGTCTTCTTTTTTACTTTTGAAGCACAGATGCTAATGGACTACATTGAAAACCTAGTTTTCAGGCAAACATAATATTGCCACGTTCCATTTTCCAAGTTTTTGTTATCGTCCCAAAACACCACATGATTCTCAGCGCAAACCGCGCCTGCAGTTTTCTAGAGGGTTCCGGGCTGTAGTAGATCATTTCGATAAGATCACGCCCACTGTGCGAATGGTACAGATTGTTCTGGAACGCACGCCGCCGCCAGCGATAGCACTAGAACATTCGACGGCGGGAGTATAAATGCCGACAAGCTTCGCCGCTTGTCAATTGTTGATCGAAGGCCGACGCTCCGTTCGCCGCTATCAGTTTGAGACTGCTATCTGTGCGAGACTGCTGCTGTAATTGGACTTTCTGTTTACCGGGCACAGGTTCGCCCGAATAAACAGTTAAATTCCAACAAGAAGTCTCCTGTCTTCGGCCACGTCACGACCCCGTGACATTTGGTGGAGGTGCTGCTTCGTTCATGTACCGGACGCCCCCGTCAAGCCGTGAACCCAGCCCACGTCGCGGAGAAGACACCGACGCCAACCAGGAGCAGCGAACAAGCCGCCGACAGCAAGGGCTACCACCGGAGTACGGGCTTCTACACGACAAGCCGCGGAAGACCAAAGCCATGACCGCGACTGCAGCGACAATGACAACCGCAGCGTCCCAGCCCACGATTGTCATGCATCAACCCAGGGAACCACCAATTTTCCATGGGTCATCGTTCGAAGACCCGGAAACCTGGCTAGAAACATACGACCGTGTGGCCGCCCTCAACCACTGGGACAATGAAGAAAAGCTCCGTCGTGTGTACTTCTACCTGGAAGACACTGCAAGGACCTGGCTAGAGAATCGGGAGTCCACACTCCGAACGTGGGATGTCTTCTGCGGCGCATTTCTTCAAACGTTCGCAAGCGTCGCTCGCAAAGAGAGGGCCGCTGCTCTACTCGAGACCCGGGTTCAGCTACCAAACGAAAAGGTTGGAATTTTCACAGAGGAGATGACCCGCCTATTCCGTCACGCTCACCCAGACATGCCTGAGGAAAAGAAAGTTCGTTTCCTCATGCGAGGGGTCAAACAGGAGCTCTTCGCGGGGCTGATGAGAAACCCACCGAAAACCGTCCAAGAATTCGTAGCCGAAGCGACCACTATTGAAAAGACCCTCGACATGCGCACCAGACAGTATAATCGTCGCCTGACTGCAGACTGCGCTGCTGCTCAAGTCAGTAACTACGGAGACCTGCATGAAACGATCCGAGCGATCGTGCGGGAAGAGCTGCGCAAGCTGTTGCCTTCGGCGCAGCCTCAAGTGGATTCGATCGCCGACATTGTGCGAGAAGAAGTTCGGCAATCGCTTCAAATTCCCCACGCACCGCTGCCCGAGCCGGAAGCTATGAGCTACGCCGCTGCACTGCGCCACAACGCTCCTCCCCGTCCACGCCAAAACGCCGCCCCATCGCACTTCCGTCGACAGACGCCACCGCCGCCACCACCCCCACCGACGTCATACCGTTCGCCAGCGGCCCAGCGCAGTGCACCGAGGAAGACTGACGTCTGGCGCACCCCTGACCATCGCCCGCTCTGCTACCACTGCGGCGAGGCCGGACACACATACCGCCGTTGCCAGTACCGACAGATGGGACTGCGTGGCTTCGCCGTCAACGCACCGCGTCCACAGCCAGGAGAACGACCACGTGACATCGCCGACTACCTGACAGGAACTCGGTGGACACCACGAAGCCCTTCGCGTTCGCCGTCGCCCGGCCACCGCACGTCACCGCACCACCGACAGTACTCTGGCCCAACGCGGGGCCGGTCTCCTAGCCCGTATCCGGGAAACTAAGGGCAGCAACCGGTGGAGGTGCGGTTGCTGTGCGACGAACTACCGAAGATCCTCCGACGACGACGACGCCGCGACGGAGCTTTCCGAACACAACGCCAAACAGGCAAAGCCCTGACGGCGAAAGCTCACTTACCGAAGGTGGCCGGACGACGCAACAGGGAAGCAGCGGAACAAGCCGACGCAGCCGTGACCCGACGCCACGCCCTAACTGTAATGCGAGACGGCGAATTAGCGACCTCGACGTTCTTATCGACGGCCACAGTGTGACCGCTCTCGTCGATACTGGAGCCGACTATTCTGTCATCAGTGGGTCGTTCGCCGCGAAGTTAAAGAAAGTTAGGACAGCTTGGAAAGGCCCTGAAATCCGCACAGCCGGAGGTCATCTCGTAACGCCTGCAGGAATCTGCACAGCGAGAGTCACCATTAACGGCCGTATTTATCCTACAGACTTCGTAGTCCTACAGCGTTGCTCGAGAGATGTCATCCTTGGCATGGACTTCTTATGCCTCCATGGTGCTGTCATCAACCTAAAAACAAAGTCAATAACGTTATCCACAGAAGAAGCACTACCGCCGCGCACGCCGTCTGGACACCATGCCTTGAATGTGCTGGAAGAACAAGTCACCATTCCGCCTCGCTCAAGCGTCATTATTTCAGTCGGCGCTCCTGAATCACCTGACTTCGAAGGCGTCGTTGAAGGCAGTCAGCATCTGTTGGTCACCCGAAATATTTGCGTCGCAAGAGGAATTGCAGAGTTGCGGGGAGGCAAAGCAACGGTTATGCTCACAAATTTCAGCAATGAGTACAAACATGTGAACAAAGGAACAACGGTCGCATACATCGAAGAAATTGTCGAAGCCACCAGCGCTTTCACCCTCGCCGATTCTGCGGAACCTGCTCAGAGGAACCAAGCCCCTCCCATAGCTTTCGACGTCAATCCCAGACTTCCGAACGATAAGCAAGAACAGCTCAAGGCCCTGCTCCTGCAATACGAAGATTGCTTTTCGTCGTCATCGAAAATTCGGCAGACCCCAATCACGAAACATCGCATCATAACCGAAGAAAATGCCAGACCACTTCGTCAGAGTCCGTACAGGGTTTCGACGCGAGAACGTGAGGCCATCAAGAGACAAGTTGATGAAATGCTGCGGGATGATATTATCCAGCCGTCCAAGAGCCCATGGGCATCCCCCGTAGTGTTAGTGAAGAAAAAGGATGGGACCCTACGTTTCTGCGTCGATTATCACCGCCTGAACAAAATCACAAGAAAGGACGTGTATCCTCTCCCACGAATAGACGACGCACTTGATCGGCTCCATAACGCCAAGTACTTTTCGTCAATGGACCTCAAGACTGGCTATTGGCAAATCGAAGTCGACGAAAGAGACCGAGAGAAGACGGCGTTTATAACACCGGACGGCCTCTTCGAGTTTAAGGTGATGCCCTTCGGCCTTTGCTCAGCGCCTGCAACTTTTCAACGCGTTATGGATACAGTACTGGCAGGATTGAAGTGGCAGACTTGCCTTGTGTACTTGGACGACGTCGTCGTGTTTTCCTCGAGTTTCGACGAGCATCTTCGGCGCCTTGAAGCTGTACTTCAAGCCATCAAGACTTCCGGACTCACACTGAAGCCAGAAAAGTGCAGATTCGCGTATGAGGAGCTCTTGTTTCTGGGGCACGTTATCAGCAAGTCTGGAGTTCGTCCCGATCCACGGAAAACAGCCGCCATCGACGACTTCCCGCCGCCCACTGACAAGAAAGCCGTGCGCCGATTTCTGGGCCTGTGTGCCTATTATAGGCGGTTCGTGAAAAACTTCGCCCGCATCGCCGATCCTCTCACTAATCTTACCAAGGCCGACGTGGAGTTCAAGTGGGAAACGCCACAGGAACACGCTTTCCAGGAGCTTAAACATCGCCTCCAGACGCCTCCGTTACTTGCCCATTTCGACGAATTCGCCGAGACAGAAATACATACTGACGCAAGCAGCGTAGGTCTTGGCGCCGTTCTTGTGCAGAGGGCTGACGGACTTGAAAGGGTTATTAGTTACGCCAGCCGATCGCTATCCAAAGCAGAAGCAAATTATTCCACAACAGAAAAGGAGTGCCTCGCCATCATCTGGGCTACGTCGAAATTTCGCCCATACCTCTACGGCAGGCCCTTCAAAGTTGTGAGCGACCATCACGCATTGTGTTGGCTAGCTACCTTGAAGGACCCCTCAGGTCGCCTCGCACGATGGAGCCTGAGACTTCAAGAATATGACATTACTGCCATTTACAAGTCCGGCAAAAAACACTCCGACGCCGACTGTCTCTCTCGTGCGCCTGTCGACCAACCACCACCCGACGACCCGGATGACGACTACTTCTTGGGAACGATAACTACCGACGACTTCGCTGAACGAATGCGGGCCGACCCGGAACTTAAGGCCCTAATAGAATACCTCGAAGGCAGGACCGCCGAAGTCCCGAAGGTATTCAAGCGCGCACTTGCGTCGTTTTTTCTACGAAACGGTCTTCTACAAAAGAAAAACTTTTCACCGCTTCGGGCTAAGTATCTCCTTGTGGTGTCTTCAGCTCTGCGACCAGAACTCCTGCAGGCCCTGCACGACGATCCGACGGCAGGGCACCTCGGTGTTTCTCGCACGCTCGCGAGGATACAAGAAAGGTACTACTGGCCGCGTCTTACAACCGACGTCACTCGTTATGTGAGGACATGCCGGGACTGTCAGCGATGCAAGACACCGCCGACAAGGCCAGCGGGACTTCTGCAGCCAATTGATCCACCTTGCCGACCTTTCCAGCAGATTGGTATGGACCTATTGGGGCCGTTCCCGACGTCAGCTTTCGGAAACAAGTGGATCGTGGTAGCCACCGACTACCTCACCCGCTACGCCGAGACAAAAGCCCTGCCAAAAGGCAGTGCATCCGAGGTAGCTAAGTTCTTCGTCGAAAATATCGTCCTACGTCACGGCGCCCCGGAGGTCCTTATCACCGACAGAGGAACGGCATTCACTGCCGACTTAACTCAAGCGATCTTGGCATACAGCCAAACAAACCACCGCCGCACGACAGCGTACCACCCACAGACCAACGGCCTCACCGAGCGGCTTAACAAGACGATCGCCGACATGCTGTCAATGTACGTCGATGTCGAACACAAGACGTGGGATGCCATTCTTCCGTATGTGACCTTCGCATACAACACGGCGGTGCAGGAGACGACGCAGATATCTCCATACAAATTGGTCTACGGAAGGAGCCCGGCAACGACGCTCGACGCCATGTTACCCAACGTCACCGACGAAGAAAACCTCGATGTGAGCGAGTACCTTCAACGCGCCGAAGAAGCCCGACAACTTGCGCGTCTCCGTATCAAGAATCAACAGACGACCGACAGCCACCGTTACAACCTTCGACGACGCTTCGTGGAATACCAGCCCGGTGAACGTGTTTTGGTGTGGACGCCGATACGTCGACGTGGACTAAATGAAAAGCTTCTGCGACGGTACTTCGGACCGTACAGGGTGGTTCGACGTCTCGGCCCACTTGATTACGAGGTTGTCCCCGACGGCCTCACGAACTCTCAACGACGCCGATCGCGACCTGAAATCGTCCATGTCGCGCGCCTCAAGCCGTTTCATGCGCGTTAATGAACTAAAACAGTGTTTTGTTTTTGCATTGTAATTTATTCAGTGTACTTTCTTGCATATGATTGTACCTTCATCTTTAGTTAAAGCATCGAGACGATGCCTTTTTCAGAGGGGGGCAATGCCACGTTCCATTTTCCAAGTTTTTGTTATCGTCCCAAAACACCACATGATTCTCAGCGCAAACCGCCCCTGCAGTTTTCTAGAGGGTTCCGGACTGTAGTAGATCATTTCGATAAGATCACGCCCACTGTGCGAATGGTACAGATTGTTCTGGAACGCACGCCGCCGCCAGCGATAGCACTAGAACATTCGACGGCGGGAGTATAAATGCCGACGCGCTTCGCCGCTTGTCAGTTGTTGATCGAAGGCCGACGCTCCGTTCGCCGCTATCAGTTTGAGACTGCTATCTGTGCGAGACTGCTGCTGTAATTGGACTTTCTGTTTACCGGGCACAGGTTCGCCCAAATAAACAGTTAAATTCCAACAAGAAGTCTCCTGTCTTCGGCCACGTCACGACCCCGTGACAATATGAAGAGGAATATTTATTGAGTTTGCCCTTGACTATTATATCAACAATTTGTATTACCACGTTCATTATGCCAAGAGGAATTATGTGCATTATAGTTCGTGATAATCCAAATACCAGCGTTGTTCTTATGAATACATGCACAAAATACCAGGATAAATATATATTTGCACTTCCTAACTGTTTAATAGCACTAAGACTAGAACAACAACTACATATTTGCTACAACTTCGTCTTTATCCGTCACTTTTAGTCGGTCCTGCCTACTTCTCTCTTCTGTTTACTTCCAATTTTCCTGGCGGCAAGGGTTAACCCGGTGCAAATAGCCTACCTTGTTCTAGGCGCATTGGGTTATGGCAGTGTTGTACGACTGACGTCTGCAAGTTTTCAGCATTCGCAAACTTGCAGTGTCCCCTTGTTGGGCTCAGTGGTGGGTGGCCGCCAACGCTGCTGAATAAAGATAAGACCGGCATGCAGAGAGCATTCCCCCTACTTACTGATCACACCGGCATAAAGCATGTACGCACCAATGACATAAATTGTTTCCAATAGCAACGCTTCTTCACTTCCACGTCAATCACTGTGAGAAAACTGGAAAGAGAGCCAGTACCGTATCTCTTTTCGTAGTTGCCAGGTGTCTTACCGAAACTCTTGAAGGTGGATACAAGGTAGCCAAAGTGGCTAGTGGAGACCTCCTCCTCCAAATTCGGGACAAAGAACACTTTGTAAAGCTAGACTGCCTCTCAACTTTCAGTGACGTACCGATCACCCTAACTCCACACAGATCAATGAACATAACTCATGGAGTGGTATCTGATGCAGACTTACTTGACCTGAGAAAAACTGAACTTTTGGAGGGGTGGAAGAGCCAAAATGTGACTAATGTACAGAGAATTATCATCGGAAGAGATAACAAGGAAACACCAACAAAACACCCAATACTCACGTTTGATTCCAGTAAACTGCCGGAATCTATTGAAACAGGGTACACGAAGACCTCTCTCAGGCCGTACATCCCAAATCCTGGTCGTTTGCTCCAATGCCAGAGATCATGGCTCTAAAAGCTGTCATGGTCGCCCGACTCCACATTGTGTGCAAAATGTGGAGTCCTAGGCCACGTGTCTTAAAACTGCAAACAACCGCCACACTGTGTCAACAGTGAAGGAAACCATGTGGCATATTCACGCTCCTTTACATACTGGAAGAAAGAAAAAGAGAATTACATTGAAGGGGGGGAGAACAGTTCATTTAATGAAGCTAGGCAAAGAGTCTAATCAATCTATGGACCTACATATGCTGATGTGGCGCATCAGGATGCACCGCCGCACCAGCTCCTATCACTCCTTCGGCCTGCGCAAAGCGAGCCAGTGGTTGTGGCAGCGGCCTCCAAGGCGGCTGTTGTCCAGACTACTCGGCCTATTCGCGTACAGTGACCGGAAACTCCAGGGTCCTCCGGTCTCAAGGCCTCGCCTCACCAGGCGAGGCCCAGAATTTGAACTACCAGCTCGCACGTGCGGGAATCCAGTGCCTCCGAGGAGGCAATGGATACGTCGGTACCCTTGGTGCCGAAAGAGCGGCGTGGCTCCTTCAAAATCATATAAGATTGTAAAGAGAAACAAGTTTTTTTTTGTGCTTCAAAGGGTAGTTGTTACAGGATGTCGTACATGAGAGAGTGAAGACTTGAAGAAGATGTGTTACGATAGTCCAGTGCTCCTTGCGACACTGCTAAGGAGAATGGTTCCTTGTACGCCTCAATTGTTGTCAATTTTTTTCTAGGTATTGTTCTATTTGTGGCTTGTACTTTTGGAATGTTTCAGAGTAGTGTGAAGAGCTCGATATAAGTTCGAAACCTTCACCAAAAAAGCTAGCTCGGTCCTCTAAGGTTTCCTCAGGGGTATTGAACAATGAGGGAAAATATTTTTATGGGCCTTCCATTTTATGCACCTTATTCCACACTTTTCCCTCATCTGTGTACGAGTTGATCCTCGCTATGAATTTTGTCCATTTCTCTCGTCTGTCTTGTCTGCGTGCTCTCCTTGCCTGCCATTTAACCTTAAAATTTTCCAAGTTTTCTGCTGTCAGAAAGCCACAAAACAACGCCCACACTTCGTTCCAAGCTTTCCTACAAGCATTTGGTCAACCATGAAACTTGTGCTTTGGAACACATTCCGCTCGTTTCAATAACGCAGTTAGATGCGGCATCAACAATAAAAGCTGCGAAACACATGACAGCATCACCTCAGTTCATGGCATGCTGGAAAGAAATTGGTACTGCTCCCAATAAGCTGAGTCAACCTTCCATCTAGGGATTCTAAGTAGGTAGTCGACCATTATTCGGCGCTGTCAGGATGAATGGGAAGTGACCACTCTCATGCGGGTTTTAACGACATTCTATTCAAACTCGCCTGATAGGGACAGTGATAAAATGATAAAATTTATCGAGGTGTACAAACTGTTCGCAAAGCTAAAATACGCAGGCTCCTTTGTATTTAGCACGCATAAGCTAGACGAATGAAGAAGCTGTTCAATGAGACGTCCTTCATAATCACAGTGGCAATTGCCTCACAGGATACTGGGAGCACTAAGATCACCTAAAATTAAATAGAGTTCAAGGAGTTCATCCATTGTTGATTCTAAGTCGTGCCTGTTAAGATGTTGGCCACCATATCCTCTTGCGATGCACTGAACACTCGCTCAAAAGAGCAATCTGTGTGTCGCTTAGACTTTGCCTGAGTCGATGAAGCCTTTGTTCCACCGAGTCAGAAATTTATGGGACCGCCTTAGCCTCCTAATTGCCCTGGATTTTGTCAGAACTTGTAGAGAACACTGGTGTGGACTGCTTGATTGTGCACAGGGTACCGCTGGCTGCTCCAACCATAGCGGCAAGTGGCTTTCACCTGGGCACGCTTGGTGTGGTCCAGGTATCCGCCAAAAACCCTTGTGGTGAGGCCCCTCGTTTCACCACTTCAGCGAAAGATGTTCTTAGTGCGAAGGAAGGTAAAAGGTGTTGTCGCGCTTCGTGGAATGTGATATTTTCCTTAACATTTATGGTGATAATTTTTTTTCTTGTTCAGGCTGGGCACGCTCCGGAGTATGCAGGATGTCTACTTTTCAGCTTGCACAGAGAACTTCGTCGCATCTGCAATCATCAGTCCTCTTACCAGTTGTGCCGCACTGAGCGCAAGTCAGCTGACCTCAGCAGGTCTAAGACCCGTGTCAAAATCTCTGTAATTCAAATCAATGCCTCGCGTTAGGAATGTGCGCACGCACAGGAAGTTTTACATTGCCGGTTTCGCGTGTCTGGTATGCCGTGGAATAGTTGAGTTGAAAGCAAGTAATAAGTGCTTTGTTGCGATTTCAGTGTTGTCGAGTGTTGTTATTATGTCTTTGTTCTTCCATGCATCAAATAGTTCAACTTCACTTAGGGTCATCTAATTTCATTGGATGCAAGTCCTACTGTGTTCATGGTACGATGTGCACATACTGACGCGGAGATATTGCGAAAAGCTGCGAGGTGTGAAAATTCGTTGAAGTGTTCCTTCTCTCATTATTCGAGTGAACATCCCCACTTGCTATCTTTGTACTCTCATAGCCGGTTCGAATGGTGGCCTTTAGACCCATGACAGGAAGAAAAGCTGAGATTTCGCTGGTTTTGATCGAGGAGCGTTCGCATTGCAGAACGTGATATTTCGGGAAGGTTTCGATGTTTTCGGGGAAAAGGGGCTGCATCCATTTGAAGGGGCACGATCGGTTACGCAGTGTTCCTCGAGGGACGAGCCTCGAGGGACGAGCAGAGCCGGAGTGGCCGTGAACGAAGAACAGTAAGACGGTTTATTACTACATGCATACGGAGTACAAAAGAACACTGAGCGCCCGGTTCACAGCGCTTACATAGCCATGAAGCACCGGCGCTATCAGCGTGACGTCACACAGGCTTCGCATGACACCACACTCCTTCCCACAATAATAATGGCCTATACCAATCGGGAGGTTTTCTTGTACGAGCACTGTGTCGAAGAGTCTGAGCACCAAGAGGAGACGCAGGAATTCGCAGAGGGGACGTTGCCGGGGCAGAGCCTTGATGTGGACTTGCGTTTGGTTGTTCCGAGGGAGCGGAGTCTCCGGGTTGCTCCGGCGGTGCGGTAGCAGACCTGGTAGACGCATGAACCGGAAGGGGACTGGGGCTCGTAGGAAGGTCCTCGGACCCAGGGTCTGGAATGGAGCTGGGCACGAAACAGGGACGCTATCTGGGGCCTTCTTTGCCACTCTTAAAGTAGCGCGGACGTAAATTGTCTACATGCATGAACCTGTTTTCGGATCCTACGCGCACAAGGTACGTAACGGCACTGCACCTTTTTTCGGTGAGACCTATCAGCCACTTGGGATCACCTGGACGAAGGCCTTGAACCAGAACGCTTTCCCCCTCTTTGTAAGCTCTTTTCGACCCTGTTTTTTCGTCAACTTGAAGCTCTACTTTGGAGAACCGTTCTTCCATCCGTCTCTCTAGGTCTGGCTGTAGCATAATCAGGTGAGTGCGGGGCGACCACGACAAAAACAGTTCTGCTGGTGTCTGCCCCATGGTTGTGGTCGGTGTGTTCCGGTACCTAAACATAGAGAGATCTATGCGGTGCTGTAGGGTCTTACTCTGGCCCGATGACCTTTCTTCGAGAAGCTGTCGCGTAAGATGCCGTTTCACCGTCTGGACGCATCTCTCGGCGTTTCAACTGGACGCAGGGTGGTATGGAGGTGTTCTGGTGGGCCACACTCCGTTCTTAAGCAGGAACTCTGTGACTCTTTGCCGTGAACTGAGGCCCGTTGTCCGTAACGACCTCCTCTGGAAGGCCATACGATGCGAACACCCCACGCGGGCTCTCGATGGTCTTCTCGGTCGTCGTTGAATTCATCACAAACACCTCCACCCACTTGGAGTGTGCATCCGCCAGCACGAGGAGCCACTTGTCTGTGAATGCCAAATCCATGTGGATTCGCTGCCATCTGGGGCTCGGCCAACCCCAAGTTTGTAGTGGGGCTTTAGGTGAAGCATTCTGCATCAACTGACAAGTACAGCAACTTTTAACAACATTTTCAAAATCTTCAAACTGAGGCCACCGGACATGGCTGCGCGCGAGAATTTTCATACGCGTAACTTCGGGGTGACCTTCATGACAAAGTGCCAATACTTGTTTACGCAAACAGTGCGGAACAATTACCGGATTTCCCCACGTAACGCACTGCTGATCTACGGATAGTTCATACCGGCGAACAAACTACGGTTCCAATTCACTATCAGTGACATCCACAGGCCAGCCATTCATCGTGTACCACAACACTTTCGATAGCACTCTATCAGTATTCGTTTTCTTGCTGATTATGTCAGCAGACAGTGGAAGTTCATTGACAACAGAGAAAAATTGTACGTAATGAGAGACATCTCGCTCATTTGCCAATGGCAATCGCGAAAGCGCGTCGCCGTTTCCTATGTTGGTGCCTTTTCGGTACACCCATCTGTAATTGCACGGCGCCAGTACCACAGCCCATCGTTGCATGCGCTCTGCAGACATTACTGGAACTGGTCTGCCGTGCCCCAGAAGGCTGTCTAATGTCTGGTGGTCTGAATAAATGACAAAACTACGCCCAAATGGGTATTTGTGGAATTTCTTCAGCCCAAAGACCACGGCGAGAGCCGCTTTTTCAATGTGAGCATAACCTTTCTCTGCTTTGCTCAGTGCCCTAGACGCATAAGCAATAGGTTTTTCCACCTTAGGTTTCTCCACCAATAGGTTTTCCACCTGCTGGTATGCAGTGGACAAATCCAACACCATGAAATATTTGCAACCGGCCAGATTTACAAACAGGTCCTCAATCACGGGAAGAGAGTAATGATCAGTTCTTAGGCATGGGTTTAGTGTCCGCATGAAAATCCCACACACCCTGACCTGGTTGTTTGGTTTCGGCACCACTACTAGTGGCGTCGCCCATTCACTCTGATGAACAGGTACTAGGACTCCGGTTTTCACGAGGCTCTGCAGTTCCGAAGACACTGCTTCTTTGACTGAAAATGGTACCGACCGCGCTTTACAAAAAACGGGTGTGTCTTTAAGCACTAACTTAATGGCCCGGTTCTTAATTTGACCCAAGGTAGGCTCAAAATCTTAGCATATTTTTTAAGCAGCAACGCCACTTTGTTTAAGCAAGCCCCATGCACACTAGCCCAGTCTAACTTCAGTGCTGACAGCCAGTCTCGCCCCAACGGCGTAGTGCTGGTACTCTCGTTTGTTTTCACGACAATTAGCGGAAGTTGTTTGTGCTGATCATTGCGCTCTACAAAAACGTTTAGCTTCCCTTTTACCGTCAGCGAAGTGCCACCGTAGGTTTTCAGCTTGAGACTGCATGGCTCCAAGGGTAGGCTGGGCCAGTATTTCTTGTACAGTGACTCCGGTACAATTGACACAGACGCCCCTGAGTCAATCTGCATGCGCACACTTTTCTGATCTAGCTTCAGGCAAATTTCGTAGAGTCTGGCGCGCCCCTCACAGGAATAGATATTGTACAGCACATGTTCACCCGCGTCACTTTCCTCGTCTATCACGTTCGCAGCGTCTCTACCTCTGTCCCTACACATCTCCACTAAGTGTCCAACCCCTTTACACACCCGACAACGGTACTTGCGAAATTTGCAGATAGATGATTCATGCTCTGAGCCGCATCAGAAATAGTGCGGTGGTTCCGCACCTCTCGTTCAAGCAGGCATCCCTGAAGTTTCTTCTTTCCAGCGTGGTGGGCATTTCCCGCTCTCTGTTTTGCGGTTAAGTGTGCTGATCATTCTTTGCGCCGACTTGGGCTGAAAATCCTGGCTTTCTTTCCGGGCCAACTCGATACTCCTAGCAATATCGCAGGCCTCTTTAAAAGCCAACTTGCTTGTCTTTAGCAGCTCTGCTTGTGTTTCTTTGTCACAAAGTCCTGCCACATACCGGTCGCGCAGCGCGTCGTCCAGAAACGTTCCGAAATCACAGGATGTCGCCAACCGCTTCAGCTCTACAGCAAAGGCTGTCACCGCTTGCCTACCTTGTTGAAAACATTGATTGAACTTGAAACGCTCAGCAATCACGGAAGTTTGGAAACGTACTGCTCTTTCAGTGTCCGTACTAGCTGTGCGTACGTATTGTTTTCTGGATTTTCTGGCTGCAGCAACGTTTTCAGAGTTTTGTAGGCTTTCTTTCCTATTGCCGTAATGAACACTGACACCTTCAGGTCGTCACTCACTTGGGAGGCCTTCAGGAAGTGGTCGAACCGCTCCACGTAGGACTTAAAATCAGTGCTATCAGCGTGACGTCACACAAGCATCGCATGACACCACAGTTTCGATGTCAACGGGGCAAAAGGAGCTGCATCCTGTTGAAGGGGCACGATTGGTTACACGGTGTTCAAAAGTCACATGAAAACGTGGCACTTTGGCAGTGGAGCCTACTACCGACCACGGAGCGCAGCAAGGGCACGTGGCAGAACATGTGAACAAGTGCGCACTACGCAAGCAGTACGCCGTTGCTATAACCGAATATGGTTTAGCCTAGGTAGGATAGTCACACAAGGTCAACCCAAGCCACCAAAAATAATGAAGGAAATGAAAAAATAAGAAGCTAGGATAGACCTAAATGTGGCTAAGGTACTCGGCTTCTCACCAGCAGGTCGCGGGATCGAATCCTAGCTGCGGCGGCGGCATTTTTAGTGGAGCCGAAAATGCTATAGGCCCGGTGCTCAGATTTGAGTGCTCGTTAAAGAACCCCAGGTGGTCAAAATTTCTGGAGCCTACCACTACGGCGTCTCTCATAATCCTATTGTGATTTTGGGACGTTAAACCCCACATATCATTAGGACAGACTTAAATTGCAGAAAAAGACGAAGATGGAAAGAAGAGAGAGACAGGAGAAAGTGACTGCCGGTTCTCCCGGGTGGACCAACTTAGTGGTATTGTCTACGTGAAGCTGGAGCCAAAGGGTTGTGTTCCCTCTGCCGGAATGCCTCAAACGTCCCATCGCCGAGCATTGGGTCAACCACCAGGACTTTCTTTTCTCCGGACACGACAAAATCACGCTCTTCTAGGCATAGGAGGAAATCTAAGTCATCCCGTTGGCTCGTGTCCGTGCTGATGCCACTCTTCAAACGCCTGCTTACGCATACAGCCCTGCGGGCACTCGTTTAAAATATAAACCCTTTCTGAAACTCCAGCATCAAATGTTTTCTTTGCTATCAGTTGCTGAAATCCTGTCTTAGATCGTGCCAAGTGTTGTGAAGATTTCGCTTAACGTATTCATGGCTAGGCTTTTTCAAGACGCCCCGGAGAATTTCGGTATTTTCTTGCAGCTTTTTCTCTTTCTTCGCCCATGAAAACGTCAAAGTGGAGGACGTGCATCAATGTCTCTTTATTGCGGTCCTCGTACGCTGAAAAAATAACATTAGGGTCAGTTTTATGTTCATACCAAGAAAGCACGTTCTCAAAGAAGTCTCCGAAATCCACTCGCTATTGTAGGAACAGTTAAAAAACTGTCGAAAGTGCGTTTACCGATTTGGCATGGTGATTGTGCATGGTATATTAGTAAAACGCCACGAAGCAATCGTAAGGGTTCCTCGTGATGTATAAGTACTTCGCCTTTTTGAAGTAAAGGTTCATGTGAAGAAAAAAGTGGGTCTTCATAATGTGCAGTTTTAGTGCGTACAATGCGCTGTTGGCTCCTTGCATCACTAAAAAGGACATTCACATCCCTTTATCTAATAAATCTTTAGGTTCCTTGGCCTGCATGAGGATTTTGTATAGGATGTGATGCAATCGTATGGTTCTACATTTAAAGTAGCTGACAGCGAATAGGTCCTCCCGTTGTGGCTTGTAGGCCAGCATTGACAAGACCATGTAGTCTGGAAAGTGCTTGCCCTGATAAAGTCGTCCAATGACTCTTCGGAACACATCCGCAGCCACTGTTTCCCGTCTGATACTGATGTAAAACTATGATGCGGTGCTTCAGTTGCAGTGATGTGGGTACTTGACTTGTCACTGGGGGACAACATTTCAAGTATATGCTACATTCATTCATTCACTTTATTTCCTTAAAGACCACATAATATTTATAACATATAATATGTTACAGTAACATATAGTATGTTATATAACAACCACATATGTTAATTGCATGAGAGGTGATGGGTTATACCTTGACGGAATAAAGTCGGGCCGGTAGTGGCGGCAGTGCTGTGGGAAAGGTCATCCCATTCAGCAAATGCACTCGGGAAGAAGAAGGTGGATGGAGAATGTTCTGGTGTGGCTGCGTGGTCTGGCGCCTTGGAAGGCATGGCTGGTGTGGTGAGATATGTGGGCTGGAGGGGTGATGAATTCTGGTCGGTAACATGAGCTGTAACAAAACTTGTGAAACAGGGCTAATGTAGCTATGCGGCGACAAAGCAAGCGTTGATATGGATGATTCTTCTTTGAATGATGACACACTGACAGGATACGAATAAGTATAATGAATAAATCATACCCTACGGTTCTGTAAAGCATGAGTGAATCGGTTAGATATGCCCGAGGCGGGCTATCTAAGTTTGCGGGTATACATTGGCAGCGGCAAGCACAGCACCGAGTTAGGTGGCGGAACATGGGAGAGGCCTTTGTCCTGCATTGGACGTAGCGAGGCTGGTGATGATGATGATGATGATGATGATGATGATGATGATGATGATGATGATGTTACGTCAATGGCTTAAAAGACACTTTATTCGATGAAAAGAAATGAACTTATCAATTTCGGAATCTCTACAGAGATCAATGATATTCGTGCAGGCCGTATTTTCTGCAGTCCTGTCCTTCAGTCTCCAAACGTGAAAAGTGATTTTTTGCCGTGTCCTGCAACATCTTTTCTAATGAAACGTTTTCCTTTAGGTCTGTTCCCACTTGCTCTGTATGTCACAGTGCACTTCAATCGACGTTATCTGCTCGTTCAGTGTCAATGCAACAATGTCATTGAAGGCCGACCGGGGCTTTTTTCTGAACATTTCTTTCATTTTCTGCATGAAAAAAAGTGCTCGACTTTTTCTTCATGCATAACATGTACCTAAACCGAGGATAAGGTACGTTTATTCTTCTGCTCTCTAACACACTGTACTCGAAGAGTTTCCAGAAGAAAGTAAACGTAAAAACTGGGTTTCGATATTGAAGTCATTTGTCTCAGAAAATGACATCCTACTAATATACAAAACATGAGATCGGTTGGTAAATGAAATACTCAGGTACATAAAAAATCCACTCGCTTTCATAATGCGTTGGTGAGCTGTATTGAAACTAGCTGTTTGATAGTCGTTGTCACAAGTAGACATAAATTATTCCTTATGACTCCGTGAGATGTTCGGCCTGTGAATACACAAACTAAAAGTAAAGTGAAAACCTTAAAATAACCAAAACGTGCCAATTCAGACCCCGTAGTGTCTTACCTTAAGACCCGAAATGCCCAATCAAATACAAAAAGGCATCGTGGGCCTCTGCGTCAGTGAGAGGTATGCAGAAATATTGTCATGTGATAGTTTTCTAGTAACGTCATACCTTCAAAAATGAATGAATGTGCATTAAACAACACTATAAGTTCTTAGACTTGGCGGGTGGGTGAATGTTTTGTGTGAATAAGCTGACAACAAAGGCTGTATCTGAAGGAAACGAGTTAAACCGATGCACACGTTTTGATAATCAAGCTATAACGTCGGCATTCTTTGTACCTGCATACCAAGCGATACTTTGCAATACATTGTGCTTTATGAAATACTTTGTGCAATACTTTGTGATACTTTGTGCTTTACGCTTAACATGTTTACAACCAGGTCCACTTCGATGGGTAGTTATCAGTGACTCACAGTCTTCATTAGTTTCTTTAAAAGAATCAGCTTGGGCAACAAAGCTTGTGAGCTCGCATATGAAATGCAGAGGATGTACGCTATAGCAAAAGATTTAAACCACACCATAATGTTCCAGTGGGTAGCAAGCCACTGTGGGATCGCAGGAAACGACATATCTGATTACATTGCACATGCAGCACATCAAGAAAATAAATCACTGCTACCTCTATCGATGAGCAATGCGCGGTGTCTCATAAATAAACTGAGCTGTCAACTGTCTATCGAAACCTGCTTCAAAAATGGTGCGCAAAACTCTCAGTTTTATAACATTGATCCCGGTATAAAATTTATTTTTCCGGTTAAGGTTAGCCGATCAATAGAAACAGTCATCCATATGCTTCGACTTGGTACAGCCTACTCGAAGACCTTCCTGTATCGAAGAAGGAAAGATAGCAGTCCTACGTGCTCATGTGGAGAAGCTCAAGAAGATGTGGAGCACATTTTTCTGCATTGTAAAATTCTTGATGTACCTTGAAAAATTGAATTGCTGCACAAACTTGAGAAAAAAATAAGAAAGACGGAAAAGATCGCAGGAACTGCGCTCTTTCCTGTCTCCCTTATTTTCCTTCAAGTTTGTGCAGCAATTCAATTTTTGAAGTATGAACCAACTAGTATGCAAAAAAGTATTGCTTGATGTACCTCAATAAAACCTTTTACAAAAACAGAATTTTTGGTGAAATCCATACATTGCTAAACTTTTGAGTCCATGGCAAAAAGGAAAGCTACTAGCCACTGCAGCGCGTTCAGTCGTTCACTTTCTGGAGGCTTCAGAAATAACTCAAAAGTATTAAACAAAAAATTGTGCTATCGTCACTTTTAATCGGTATGTTTCAAAACAGTATTTTCGTAAACTTCTTTGTCTGTCTGCCTGTTTCACTACAATATTTCACTACTACAAAGTATGAGTTTTTCGGCACACACAGACCTGCAATGTTTTGAAGAAAATGTGTGGTGTCTTTTATGTACGACGCGATAGTGCATGGACTGTGGCTTACATGTTTGTCCACGTATTCTGATATGGGTTCAGTTATTGTACCGATGCCTGATATGATTCGTCGACCTGAGTTACGTGGTTTATGAATTTCTGGGAGGATGCAGAAGCGACCAGGACGAGCGGATGCGGCTCGGATCAGTTTGTGGTCAGTGTTGGTTATCTTTTCTGCATCGAACAGTTTCTTTAGTTCTGTTGATATACGTTTGTATTCGTCTGTTGGATCACCTGGGAGGCGTTCGTAAAATTTTGAGTCGTCAAGTTGGCGGTATGCTTCTTGTAAGTTTTTGGTTGTATTAAGGACTACAATTGCTCCTCCTTTGTCAGCTGTGTACAGGAGACACACTTAAAACGAACTAACACAAACTTTTTACGTCACTACATAATCTTCCGAAAGGATATAGATGATGCCATGCTACCATCCGGTGGTGTAGCGGTTATAGTAAGTCAAGGTATAGCATGCACACAATTACCCCTTCAAACTTCTCTCGAGGCGGTGGCTGTCCGAGCAGTTATTCTAAACAAACTTGTCACTGTTTGCTCTTTGTACATACCTCCGCACCACCGTCTCGAAAAACTTCAATTCCAGTTTTTAATAGACGAACTACCTGAACCTTATCTGGTCCTTGGGGACCTGAACGCACATAATGGTCTGTGGGGTGACTCTCGCTGTGATGCCCGAGGTCGTCTCATCGAACAATTCCTCATTTCATCGGGTGCTTGTCTGTTGACTAGAAAAGAGGCAACATACTATAACCTTGCCAACAAAACTTACTCTTTCATAGACCTCAGTATCGCATCTCCTTCACTTGTACCATTACTTCAGTGGAAAGTCATAAATAATCCATACGGAAGTGACCGTTACCCTTTAGTTTTGAGTACACCAATAATAAATGAATGTCCTCCACATGTTCCCAAATGGCTGGTAAACAAAGCCAACTGGGAACGATTTCAAAAGCTTACTCACCTAAATTGGACTGACATATGCGGTTAGGCATAGATGAAGCTGTGCAGTACTTCACGGCTTTTCTTACTGACGCAGCAACCAAGTGCATTCCACAAACATCTGGACTGCCCGGCAAACGACACGTTCCGTGGTGGAACACTGAGTGTCAGAATGCGCGAAAGGAACAGAACAGGGCATGGAGGTTGCTGCGGAACTCGCCGACAGCGGAAAACCTTGAGAGCTTTAAGAAAATAAAATCTCGAGGCAAGAGAACACGTAGGCAGGCCAGAAGGGAAAGTTGGCACAAGTTTTTATCAGGGATAAATTCGTATACACAAGAGGCCAAAGTCTGGAACATGGTTCGCAGGGTAGCAGGAAGAAAAGTACACTCACTCCCACTCGTAAACACTCAAGGTGATACCTTGGAAGATCAGGCAAACTTCCTCGGTGCGCACTTTGAACGGGTATCCGGCTCGTCCCACTATACTGACACTTTCCAAAAATACAGAACAAGAATAGAAAAGCAGAAACTCGAACACAAATCTACTAGATACGAAGCATATAACCAAGCTTTCAGTCTAGCTGAGCTCCGAACATCTCTAAACTCCTGCAGCACTTCTGCCCCAGGTTCTGACCGTGTGGTGTATGAAATGTTAAAAGACCTACCAGCAGAAACACGAAAAACCTTACTCTGTTTGTACAACGCTATCTGGTTTTCTGGCACTACCCTACCTCCTGGAAAGAGGCTACTATTATTCCCATTTTGAAAGAGGGCAAGGACCCTTCTTCAGCTTCAAGTTATAGGCCTATTGCACTTACAAGCTGCTTGTGCAAAGTCTTCGAAAAAATGATAAACTGCCGACGTGTACATATCCTTGAAACAAACAATTTGCTCGACCCATTTCAGTGCGGTTTTCGAGAAAGTAGATCCACCACAGACCACCTTGTTCGTATCGAGGCACAGATCAGAGACGCCTTCGTCCATAAACAATATTTTCTTTCTGTGTTCCTCAATATCGAAAAGGCTTATGATACAACATGGCGTTTTGGAATTCTAAGAGACCTGTCCCACCTTGGTGTGCGCGGAAGAATGTTTCACATAATCGAAAGTTACCTGTCAAACCGGACATTCCGTGTCCGAGTGGGCACGGTTCTTTCCCAAACATTTGTCCAGGAAACAGGCGTGCCACAAGGTGGTGTACTTAGCTGTACACTTTTTCTCATCAAAATGAATTCTTTGCAGTTGTACATTCCCCGCAATATGTTCTATTGTACATATGTCGACGACGTTCAGCTTGGCTTCAAGTCATGCAACTTGGCCATGTGTGAGCGGCAGGTTCAGCTGGGTTTAATTAAGGTCTCCAAATGGGCAGATGAAAACAGATTTTGACTTAACCCACAAAAAAGCACGTGTGTCTTGTTCTCTCGAAAGAGAGGCATGCACTCGGAACCTGACATTCGACTGAACAGGCAACGTCTGTCCGTCAAAGGCAAGCATAAATTCTTAGGCTTGATCTTGGACAACAAGTTGACCTCCGTACCGTACATCAAGTATTTAAAAACAAAATGTTTAAAAGCCATGAGTGTTATAAAAGTGTTGTCACGTACTTTGTGGGGTAGTGATAGGCAATGCCTCATGAACCTCTATAGAAGCGTCATTCGCACCCGCTTAGATTATGGGGCCGTTGTCTATCAGTCTGCCACTCAAAGTGCCTTGAAGATGCTGGACCCTGTGCACCATGTGGGCATCCGCCTTTCTACGGGTGCTTTTCGCACCAGCCCCGTAGAAAGCCTTTATGTTGAGTCAAATGAGTGGTCGCTTCATCTGCAGAGAACTTACATGTCCTTTGTTTATTTCCTTAAGGTGAAAGCAGACAAAAAGCACCCCTCATACTCTACAATTATTGATTTGTCGAGCTCAACTCTGTTTAAAAACAGGCCTTCGATGAGGCAGCCCTTCTCAGTTCGCCTGAAGAGTGTAGCTGAGGAAACTGCAGTGTCACTTGAACACAGTTTAATGGCTCCTGTAGCATACCCACCACCGTGGCAGTGGCAGACTATAGACTGCGAAGTGTCTTTCCTAGAAGTTACAAAACATGCACCTATTGCCCATATCCGAACATACTTTTTGGAACTTCAACACAAATACACACGTCCTGAGTTCTTCACAGATGCCTCCAAGACTAACTCCTCTGTGTCCTACGCTGCTGTCGGCCCATCCTTTTCGGATGCTGACCCTCTACATCCACGCACAAGTATCTTCACAGCGGAAGCTTACGCGATACTTGTGGCAGCTAAACACATCAAACAATTACAAATACAAAAAGCAGTAATTTATACAGACTCTCTAAGTGTGGTAACGGCTCTGCACAGTCTTAAAAAACTAAAAAACCCGGTCCTTGTCTCACTTTACTCCATTTTGTGCACACTCTACACACTCAAACAACATGTTGTAGTGTGCTGGGTGCCAGGGCTCCGTGAAATCCAAGGCAACGTGAGGGCGGATCAGCTCGCTGCATCCGTCCACGAGAGCACCGCCATTACATCCATATCAATCCCGGCCCTTGATCTTAAGCCGTCTCTGAAACGAAACCTCAGAGACTACTGGCAGAGCAAGTGGGATACACACACACAAAACAAACTATACGTTATCAAGCCACACCTTGGCCATTGGCCACCAGCATCAAAATCACGTCTAACAGAGGTAACACTAACAAGACTCAGGATAGGACACACATACACGACACACACACACATCTTTTGTCCGGTGGTGATCCACCATTGTGTGATAAATGTGGTGAGGCATTAACAGTTCTTCACGTTTTAATTCAGTGCAAACAATTGGACACTATAAGAAGACAACACTTTCCATTACCCTACCGACAACATATACCTTTACACCCTTCAATGTTCGTCGGTAGGGAACCGTTTTTTAGTCATAAATCATTATTAGCGTTTTTAAAGGAAACTCATACCTTTCATATCATATACCCGGGCATACCGTAGCACGACCTCTCTAGAGAGGTTTTTGCTGCGGTGGCTACACAGGAAAGCACTTGCCTCACGGCCCTTGGACGCAAGGGTATGAACGAGTGAGGTACTTGTGCTAATGCCATACATGTCCACCATCGTTTATCATTATCACTAATTTTTGTCACCTATTCACATCACACACACCTTTCACGACATGGTCATGATTTTATTACTTGTATGTTTTTACCCGCCTTATTGCGGGGAATTTTATGGCCCTTATACAGCCGCTAATCACAATCATTGTCCATATTTTTTGTCCACTGAACTGGCGCTCTTTGGCCATCAAATGGCCCTTGCGCCAAAAAACACCATATATCATCGTCATACGAATAGTCTTCACGATGACGGCATAGCTGCATTACAAAAGATGTACACAAACCATAGGCAATCGAACACCCAAGATTTCTCTGCCATCGCAACTTTGACGGGGATGGTCCTCTAATGAAATTCATTTGAGGTTAACTAAGAGTATTTTCGACAAATCAGCGGGACCGCTATGGGCACCAAAATAGCACCCAAAGTTGGAATCAGAATTTCTTGCACAAAGTTCTTTGAAACCACTGTTATACAGAAGATACATAGACGACATCTTTCTTATTTGGACACACAGCGAGGACGAACTACTCAGCTTTATCGACAGTTGTAATGCTGTGCATCCGAACATACACTTCACACACATACTCGCAAGTAACCGTAAATTTTCTTGATGTCACTATAACGATAGTTGAGGACAAGCTCTCTACAACCCTACATCGCAAACCAACGGATCGACAACAATACCTTCATTACCAAAGCGATCACCCGTGCCACTGTAAAAAGAGTATTCCATACAGCCAGGCTCACCGGTTTAAACAAATCTGCTCAAGAGACGCTGATTTTGACACGAGCTTACATAGGCTAAAGCTTATGTTCGAGAAACAAAAATACCCCCCACATGTAATTGATGACGCTGTTCAAAAAGCGAGAAAACTGAAGCGTGATGACTTACTTATGAAGCGACAAATGCAAAAAGACCCACAACGAACAAACGTCTACTTGACTTACAGCAAAAACTTCCCTAATGTAAACAAAATCCTTAAACGACATTACAACATTCTGAAACAAAGTGAACGTCTGAAACGCGCATTCCCATCCGCTGTAGGCGTCGTGTACCGACGACCTCGCAACCTGATTGATATGTGGGGTGTAACGTCCCAAAACCACCATATGATCATGAAAGACGCCGTAGTGGAGGGCTCCGGAAATTTCGACCACCTGGGGTTCTTTAACGTACACCCAAATCTAAGCGCATGGCCCTACATCATTTCCGCCTCCATCGGAAACGCAGCCGCCGCAGCCGGGATATGAACCCGTGACCTACGGGACAGCAGCCGAGTACCTTAGCCACTAGACCACCGTGGCGGGGCGACCACACAACCTCAAGGACACACCTGTCCACTCTGAAATCAATACCTCACCCCCCAATAATTCATGCCGACCTTGTTTAAAGTCACGATGTCTTGTATGTAAGGCGATGCGAGAACCACACAAAGCAAGCAGCACACAATACAAGTTTTGGATTAACATACGAGGAAACCTACCATGCGATTCCTCTAATGTGGTATACCTACTCGAATGCAACGTGTGTAGTATGCAGTACATCGGACAAACAGAAACACCATTTAGGATTCGCTTAAATAATCACAGAGTTCATGCGAAATCAGCCCCAAATCTACCCCTACCAAAACATGTTAATCTTCCCGACCATGCATTCGACGAACTCTCAGTAACGCTCTTAGAGATGGGTTTTAAATCAAACCGAGAACGTGAACAACGAGAGTCATACCTTATCCACCGATTTAGCACCTTCGATAGATGAATAAATGAGAATGCTGGTACACTTGCAGCAATGAAAGCATTGGAAAACAATAACGGCAATAATGAAAATAGTATCTGAGTTCACGGCACTGCAGCTGCGAAGGGCACTGGACAACTCAAAAAAAGTCCAAGTGTAACTACTCTTTCTAAGTACAGCTGTCGTCTTTTTTCTGTTTTATTTTAGTACCCAATCAGTCGTGCCATGCATGGCATGCCCAACAGCAACCCTGTGCACAGCCGGGAGGCCCCTACTGCACGCGTAATCCAGAAGCGGGCAAGGAATTCGCATTGCGCCCCCTTACCAGCCTCTGCCGCAATACGCGGCACCCCTCTTTCTACGACGAAATCTTGACGGGGCACCGAGTACTTAAAGGCTTAAAACTTCCTAAAAAGCCCGCTTGCCAGCCTCTGCCGCAATACGCGGCACCCCTCTTTCTACGACGAAATGTTGACAGGGCGCCGAGTGGTTAAAGGCTTAAGACTTCCTAAAGAAGCTTTTTTTTTTTTTCACACCGAACCGCCAGAGCCAGGAGACGCCGTATGGTCGGGAAAAATGCATTAGTAAAAGGAAGCATACACAGACCGCTGACACCATACAGGTGAAGGGGAGAAGAGGGAGATAGATGGAGGGAGAAGTGTAAGGAAGAGAGGAAGGGGGCGTCCGGGGGGAGTCCACCTTATATTCTTTATCTTTTTTGCTATTTTTCTTCTCTTCCTTTTCTTTTTTTTGTCTTTTTTCCTCTTTTCCTCTGATTTGAGATTGCATAAAGCTGAGCAACAACAAACTGTACCTTTAATCCTGATGAAGGCCAGACTCTAGGCGGAGACCGAGACGTCGAAATAAACCACGTTGTGACCGCTCACGGAGGATCTACTTGACTATATGCAACGCTACGGCCACTCAACCACCATGCCTATATATATATATATACATATAGCATCGAACGCGTTATGCGAAGGTCATAGGTTTGATTCCTGCTCACGGCAAGTTTTTTTTCACGCACTTTTTCTTTCTTCTCATATTCATTACATTGCTTCTAATAACTTCCCCTATACATTCCTTGGCATTATTGTCTTTTAGATCTCATTATTATTGTGTCGAAGCACGGCAAAACGAGCGCTTAGGTATAGACTTCTTTCCCTTTACACACACACACACACACACACATATATATATAAATATATATATATATATATATATATATATATATATATATATATATATATATATATATATATATATATATATATATATATATATATATATATATATATATATATATGTGTGTGTGTGTGTGTGTGTGTGTGTGTGTGTGTGTGTGTGTGTGTGTGTGTGTGTGTGTGTGTGTGTGTGTGTGTGTGTGTGTGTGTGTGTGTGTGTGTGTGTGTGTGTGTGTGTTTGTGTGTGTGTGTGTGTGTGTGTGTGTGTGTGTATTCAAGCGAGCTCAATAGCGCTTGCGCCAGATGGCAAAAAGGCAGAAATAGAACTAATGGCTCGCTTTTGAAATAATCTGCGTATATTTTTATATGAAAGGCTTCAGTTATTTCACGCGTTAGCTTATCTATGTGATAAAACAAGGTTTCATTGTCAGACGCCACTTCCTTGAGAGGGTAGAATTCGCGTGCGCTGTCCTACGCACACGGGGAAAATTTCGTGTTATGAATTCATTGGAACTCATTTATCTTTGGATATTTCAAATTAAAAATGTGACCTGTTGCTGTGTTTCCTGGACTTGCTTATCAACTAAACGACTGCTACTTTTCAGTTTACCAAGATACAACTGAAAGTGAGGTTTTATTTTTCCTTACAGGTTTCACTGAGACAATCATATTCAAGTTCCTGCAAACATATTAGCCATGGATTTCGATCAGTGCAGAGACGTCGGCGGCTTATGGATCCACAAGTTTTTCCATGAGGACATCATACGTTCCGCGCTTGCGTACAAACCACGGTATGACGACCTATTCTTGGTGACGTACCCTAAGTGTGGCACGACTTGGACGCAGTACATCATCCTCGGCATACTCACCGACGGTCATCCGCCCAAAACTGTTGTTGACGTCGAGTTAGCTTCGCCGTTGATGGATATGATGGGCCCTGAAGCAGCCGAAAGAATGGTTAGGCCAAACTGTTGAAGACTCATCTTCCATTCAACTTGCAGCCATACTCACCTCAAGCTAGGTACATCTACGTCACACGCAACCCGTACGATGTATGCGTCTCATTCTACTATTATCTAAAAAGCATGACGCCCAAGAGATATGATGCTTTATTCGAGCGATTCTGTAAATTATTCATCGCCGGCAAGCTATCCAGTGGGGACTACTTCGACCACTTGCTCTCCTGGTACGAGCACCGGAATGACCCAAACATCCTCTTCTTCACTTACGAGCAAATGAAAGAAGACATTGATTTCTGGATAGTCAAGATCGCGGACTTCATGGGCAAACAGTACGGGAAGAAGCTTCGTGAGGACAAGACATTACTAAGCAGGATACGTGAATCATCAAGCCTCAAGAATATGCAAGGCGTCTTCAACGAACATGCGAACACTTTTTTGAGAGACCTTCTGAGCCTGGGTCCGGACAGAGCTATTAAGTCAATGGAGGTGTACAGAGGAATGATAGCTCATGACGATGAGCTTCTACACAGTGACGATGGGTTTGTTCGCAAGGGCATCGTGGGAGACTGGAAGGCACATTTCACGAATGATCAAATCAACGATATGAAAAGATGGATTACAAAGAAGACGACTGGGTCCGCTGTCATGGATTTGTGGAAGGATGTGGAACTACCATAACACTTCCACCACGTCCTACTTCCTCTGCGCGTGTATGTCACGAACTTCATGCGTCAGAAGTATTCTGCCTAGGCAAGTTGGTGTGACATATGCGAAGTTAGCCAGTGTGATAGGCGAGATAAGCAGGATATGTACAAGGAGGGTCAGCGCTGTATCTAGGTTATGATGCTAGTCTGTCAAGCTAGTTTTTTATGTGTGAATCACCGTACAGCCAATGTGGAGAACCTATTAATTGTTTTAATGTTTCTCATAAAGCATGAATAAAAAACGGCATATTAGCATCGGTAAATGAACTGCGCAAAGAAGTGAGAAGAACGTTGTGACAAAACAATCTTGATCTGTATGCTCTGTGCCTACGATGAATGCCCCAAATGTGCATGTTCAAAAAGCGTCTATTTGAGAAAAGGCCGACTGCGCATAAGAGCACCACAAATAACGTGCAGATAACGCTACTGCTGCCGCGAATTATATAGCTGCACTACCGTTTCACTTTGATGTCATCACCATGCAGTCTGATTGCTTGCGAAAACTTGAAAGTTAGTTTTACGTACATGTTAAAGCTGAAGAAATACTGTGTTGACTTGCACAGGTTACAAGGGCTGCAGCGCGAGCACGAATGTGCTAGAAGAAACAGACAAAGTCGAGGTACGGAAGGCAAAAGAGGACAACACACGCGCTCTTTTGCCTTCCGTACCTCGACTTTGTCTGTTTCTTCTAGCACATTCGTGCTCGCGCTGCAGCCCTTATTACTATGAATTCAAACCAACTAGCCCAAATCGCCATTCTTCTTCTTGCACAGGTTAGGTGCTCAGTTTCTATCTAGTTGGGAAGCTTACGCTCTTGATTTGTAAGACACATTGAATGAGTGCTAGCACGCGACAAGCCCGCCCTGTCGATTTTCCGCGCTTCAGTGATTTGACACGTAATTTCGTTCCGATATTACGTACCCCAGAGTTGCCCTCTAAAAGTAAATTAAAGACACAGTCACAGCAGTCCAACGCTGGGCGACCAGTATAACCTGCGGGAGATATGACATGGGTCAAATAGGCAGGTGCAGAAACGAGAGAGTCGAGGTTTTCAACAACAACGGAAAGAGGCTGTTGTCCGACTTACTATAACGAATGTTTTAGTTCGAGACATTACATCTCGCTAGCAGTATCAGCGCACGGGATGTCTCTAGTGACTACGAACAGTTTAAGCACAAAACGACTTCAAATTGTGGGTGCAAGTCAGATAGTGACATCGCCAAGCATTATTCAGAATACCGTGCAGCGGTGAAGCAGAGTGAACAGAATTTAGTAAGATGCTTGGGAAACGAAAGAAAAAGAGGAGACATTTTAAAAAGCAAAGTGTAGGAAAGTTTGAGAAAACATAAAAATATTGAACGAGAACATTAACAAGTATAAAGCATCTTGTTACCTAATCAACACCTGCGCTTTATACAATAAGTGTTCCACGCATATGATGCGTGACAAACGCAAAGAGCATTTGAAAAAAATGCACGGAGCTAAACGTAAAGCGGCAATTTTCGTGAACACTTGTCTGTATTCTGAATTTGAAGAAATGTCTATGCACCAACACTCGCAAGACACTCTCACATATAACTCATAATTCCCATTATGCAGTACAAAAGAGCGTATAGAAACCAGAGCGGGACCATTATAATTTGGTAATGCGTGGCGTGCCTTAAATCTGGTTATGCAAACACGGAAGAAAGATTCTAGTAAGTTAACGTGGTGTCACTCGAAACTGTGCGTGCGTTTGTTTATTATGTAGAGAAAATCCCTTCCCTAAACACGTATCTGCAGATACGTGTTTAGGGATGATGAGGATATAGATGAGGATATACTCTGTGCATGAAGGAATGTTTATTTCAAATAAAAGACATTGCGTTTGCCAGCACACTAATCAAAAGCAGCAGAAAGCTTATATTTTTAATGACGGAACTCAGTGTCACCTGACCTGCTTCACATAACCCAAACAAAATATTGCTTTTTGTGTGCAATATGTGCCAACTGCCGCTGACTCTTCTTTACTGAGGTTCGTCGGGACTGAGGTTAGCGTGACCGTGTAACGAGAGTATAACTGCGTCGCCTCCAAGCGAAAACACCGTTTCCGCCCTCACCCCCCCCCCTCTCAAAACCGCCACTAAGTTGAAGCACTGAAGCTCACCCTGCCTTCGCATACAGTGCGATAATGCAGTACTTCCCTACATCGCTTTCAAACGGTGGCACACCACAGTGTTATGACGAGCATATGATACGTCACAATTATAGGCGTATTAGAGCGACACCAATCAATAACTTCTGTGGTCAAGTGCATTTTTATCGACTGTTGATTGCGTAACGCGCAAAGCCGACAATGTAACTGCAGTAGAGGCGTTGTCTTGACGTTAAGTTGGTGTAGGTTGTTTCTGCGGTTGTATTTTAAGTACCGCCGTGGCTTCGTAGAAGAACAAATCATTGTCATGTGGTTACCATCACGGTTACAAATTTTCCTGGAGCCCGGATATAGCTGAGTTGTTTCTGTCGAGATTTGCACTGTTTGAAGCACTACGACTCTTTGTGAGTTCACGCTTTTGCGTTAATACATAAACTGGAAACAAAGTCGGGCACATACAGCTGCATACCAAGGACGGCAAACCACGGCCCTTACTCTGCGGGTATGTGCCGCAACGATTATTAGTGTTTGATGACACGCGTGGCAGGTAATTTCTGCAACTTATGCCATGACCTGCTGTTCATCACCGTCCTCCTTCGCTTATACCTTCCTATTTTAGTTATATACGACCAGAAGGTGCCTACAGCAATATATCCCAGACTTATATAGCTCTCTGTCTCGCTCTCTGTCTCTCTCTCTTTATATATATGTATATATATATACGGCCGATAGATAGATAGATAGATAGATAGATAGATAGATAGATAGATAGATAGATAGATAGATAGATAGATAGATAGATAGATAGATAGATAGATAGATAGATAGATAGACAGACAGACAGACAGACAGACAGACAGACAGACAGATAGATAGATAGATAGATAGATAGATAGATAGATAGATAGATAGATAGATAGATAGATAGATAGATAGATAGATAGATAGATAGATAGATAGATAGATAGATAGATAGATAGATAGACAGACAGACAGACAGACAGACAGACAGACAGACAGACAGACAGACAGACAGACAGACAGATAGATAGATAGATAGATAGATAGATAGATAGATAGATAGATAGATAGATAGATAGATAGATAGATAGATAGATAGATAGATAGATAGATAGATAGATAGATAGATAGATAGATAGATAGATAGATAGATAGATAGATAGATAGATAGATAGATAGATAGATAGATAGATAGATAGATAGATAGATAGATAGATAGATAGATAGATAGATAGGAACATCAATGTTTAATTCGTTCGCTGACAAATGCGTAGCCCTTGCTATATGTTGTGTTATAATAAAGGTAGTAGAAACAATAATATTATGTGAATTATGTTTTATTATTAATTTTAATATTATTATAATTATTGGTGGCATGTTAGTAGTACCATTTGTAGTAATGGCAGAGTTTACAGTGTACTCGTGAGGACCGAGAGACAGAGGGAACCGGCAGGGAAGAGCAGATTGAAAACTGCCAGCTTCTCAGGCAAAACGCCCTGCGGCTATTCCTTCGTACGGAGGAAAAAAAACAAAGAAAAAAAGAAGTGCGAGAGAAACAGATTAGGCGCATAAAGGGGTCTTGGACAACAATACTTAAAACATGGCAATATGTCTATAATATAGAGGCCAAATTCCTTGAGATTGCGAGTGTTGGCCTCGCTCAACACTCTCTTCGAACAGCATCAGGTGCTCTTCGAATGAAGGAACCATCGATGGTGGCACGCTGAAGTTGAATGAGCTTGAATTTCTTGTTTAATAGTGACGCACCTAGCGCAAGAAAATGCAGTACCCTGGAAGCAAGAATACGCAATGCATTGTTGCAAAGAGAGCTGCGTTATCTTTCGACTTTATTGTTAAAAGTTTGGACAACACTGTGAGTGCTCAGCAATACATTATTCTTCGAACCCACATTTTACCGAAAGTATAATGTGTGATCTCACTTAAAACATTTCGAGACTGCTAGCTCTAACTTTTTTAATGATTTCTATGCCAATGGTTTGACCTCTAGGTTAAAAAATGCTTAAATTAACGCTTATTATTGCTTTACACTCTTTCTGTACTGTTACGCAAAGTAGAATATGATTTCGACAGTTCCCTGCAAAATAGGTTCCGGGGTTTGCCAGGGAGAAGAATGCATGGTTAATGAAAATTCAATCAAATAATCGAAAGAACTAAAACATTATTACACTAATGAATCGCGTGTTATAGTTACCGACATATGAAAGTATCCTAGATGAAACCACACTTTGGCGAACATATTCAGGTCAGGTAGTCATGGTTTGCAGGTATAGGCTCTCTGCTTCTTGTTCACCTGAGTGATCTTGCAGTCTGTTCCCCTGCATATAATCTTAACCACTATACAAATATGTTCTTCCAAAAAAGAACAAAGGAATTATTTGTTGTTTTTCCTACGAGCACCTCTCCAGAAACGCGGTAAAGTAACTGTGAAGCTTTCAAGTCATGCATTTCCATCAGTGCAGAGCCGTGAATGGCCTATGGATGCACAACTTCGCACATTAAGATCTCATCCGCTCCTAGTTATCATACAGGACATGACAGGACGACATATTCATCGTGACGTATCCAAAGGGTGGCATGACTTAGACACAGTGCCTCATACTCCGCATACTAACCGATGGTCATCCACCACAAACTGTTGTAGATTTCACGCTAGCGCCGCCTTATATGGAAACGATGGGTGCGGAAGCAGCCAAGAAAATGGTAAGGCCAGGTGTTCTGAAGACTCCATCTCCCGTTCAATAAGCAGCCTTATTCATCTGAAGCAAAGTATATCCACGTCACGTGCAACCCTTATGACGTTTGCGTCTCGTACGGCTACCACACGAACAGCAGGATGGCCGAAAGGAATGATGCGTCTTGACAGATTTTTCAAGTTGTTCATTGCGGGAAACGTGCACAACGGAGATTACTCCGACCACCTGATTTCTTGGTACTAGTACCGAAATGACTCCAACGTTCTCTTCTTCACGTACGAGCTACTGAAAGAAGATACTCGTTTTTGGACACACAAGATAGCTGACTTCATTAGTGAACAGTTCGAAAACAAGCTTTGCCAAGAGCCTGGCTTTCTATTTAAAGTTGTCGATGCCGCGAATTTCAAGAATATGCAGTGTTTGTTCACCAAGCAGGTGCGTACGCTTCTCAAGGATTAGTTAAACCTTAGCCCAGACAGGGCTATCAAATAAATGGAGGTTCACCGCTTAAAGACCATTAATGAAGGGAGCTTGAACAGTGATGCTGGATTTGTTTGAATGGGCATTGTTGAAGACTGGAAAGTTCGTTTTACGAACGGCCGGATTGGGAGCATGAAAGCATGCATCAACAATAAGACAACTGTGTCGAACGTCATAGATTTGTGGAAGGAATTGAAACTACCTCATCTTTTTCGAATCGGTTTGGTGCAGAAAACCTCCCACTTGAAACTGAAAGCAGTTTAGAAAACGTGCCTTACAATGTATCGTGTTGTGTAGGCGCATTCACTGGTAAACATCTGTTGTGGCAATAACGAGGATTGTGGGACATCAGTGAACAGAATAAAAAGGTATTAAAATTCAGACTTAGACACATATACATCAAAATACGGTTTACAGCTGCTCTGTAGCATGCCATAGAAACATACATATCTTTATTACTAGCGCGTGTCTACCCAAATGAAAACAAAAATTGAAAAACGGGGGACGTGTGCTGTAAGCAATGTTTTGACCAGCACATTTGTGTGTTTTTTTTTTCAAGGCGGCACCATTTCCAGTCTCGAAGTAGCAAAGCGCCGCCTTAGAGAAGACAACCCAGTTTTAGCCTTCAAGAAGTCACGTCCGCTTGTTCATACAACGGATCCAGCCTCTTGTCTACTAAGCACCTCATGTCTACGAGTTTTTAATAGCAAGCGTTCCTTTTTTCCTATATGCATTGTTGGGGATGGATGGTGGTGGTGGTAACAACTTTATTATTAACTCCGGCAAATCCGCGGCCTGGGCCTAGACCACCCCCGAGGAGAACCGGAGATCCCGTCTCCTCGCCACCTTGCGGGCTTGCTGGATGGCTCACAGTAGATCTTGCAGGTTGGAGGTGCGCCGCGCAGCCATCCACTACTCCACAGACTCATCTGGGAAGACTGCATTTTCTTCTGCTAAAACTTCCATTCCCCCAAAAATGTGCCTAAGTGACGCGTGAGTCCAGCTACACAATTTGCAAGTATAATCTGGGTAGACATCTAGGTATATCCTCCTAATATGAATGCGATTGGGGAAGGTCTGGGTTTGAAATCGCCTCTAATTTACCGCTTCCGATCAGTAGAGTTTGGGGCTTGGTGGTGGATAAATACGCCTAGACTTTTAGGGGCGAAGTTTTTTATAGCGGCACCTGTTCGTCCCTCGTAGTGGGAGTAGTAGTGTGTAACCAGTCTTACATTTTGACCTCCAAGGTGGTGCCGGTGGAAGACTTCTTTTGTACGTTGTTGAACAATAAAAATTTCGCAGCGTGCCCGTTAACTAAAAGCCGAATTCTCCTGTCTCTCATTCCCCATTATCAGCCATTGGCATGTATATTGAGCCCTATCTGACAAGAAAGGGTTGCTACGTTATACTCGCTGGGCGTAACCTCCTTGGTTTTAGATAGGTTTAGCCAGCGTTGAATGCAGTGACATGAATACAGTGAACTAGTATATACCATGAACTCGAGGTGGTTAAAGGTGGGAAGTAGACACGAAGTGCAAGCCGTAAGAAAGAGTGCGTGTGCCTCCTCTCGTTCAGTCCTTCGAATGTCCGCTGGATGGCGGTGCTTCTATATGAGGAATATATGATGAAAAGATGTGAGATGGTGGTACTTGGAGTGTTGAATAGGTGGACGAACGGACACACAGACAGATGCAAGGACGAAAGCACGGATGGCTGCACGGACGGATGGACGCATGGACGGGCGCAGGAGCGGATGCATGGATGAACGCCGGGACGGACGCACAGATGGACGTGTGGACGCACGAACAGACGCACGCACGGGCGGTCACACAGACGTACGCATGGGCGGACGGAAGCAAAAACGAATGGACGGACGGATGCTTCGCCCCACTCTCTATCATTCACTCCGTGGATATGCTGCCATTTTTTTATAAAAGTTCTTAATTTTGCAGTATTGGGTCATTCTATTCCTCTCTGACCAGACCTCCACGACATGCCCGTCCTCTGAAGAGTACTTTTCTACGCAGGCGCGGAACATGAGACCTCACGCTATGCGATCTGCCTTCCCATTGAGGTTGAGGTTGGGTGTGGGGGGTACGTGTGAGCCGGGAAACATATAATATATCGTATTCCGTCTCTTCGGAGGTTACATACATTGCTTTGACTTTAAGGATAGCCGCATCCTCTGGCGAAGTTCTGCCATGAGCGTAATTTCTGACCGCTGTCTGCGAATCACTTAGCATATATCGGCTATTGAGGCGAACTACGGCTTGTGCTGTCGCCACTTCATCCGCTACCTCAGGGTGTCTGCTGCATACACTATATGAGCTGACCAATTGTTTGTCAGTATTGAGGACTGCCGCTGCGAAAGCATGTAGATCTGCGTATTCTGACGCGTCTACGAACAGCGCTTCCTTGTGCCAACTAATAGCTTGTAGTTGAGCCCGGGCTCTGCTCCCTCTTCGACCCTGATTCAGTTCGGGGTGCATGCTCTTGGGTATGTTAGCCACACGTATCTTTTCTCTGGCTGGGTTGGGAGGAAGTTCTTATCGCCGTGCTGCTTGTGAAAGGCTATTTCCTACTTGTCCAGGATTGATTGAGCTGCTAAGGCATTTCGAGGGTGCGCCCAACGAGATCCAGCGTGTTATGCCGTCCTATTTGCTGCTAGAAAGGCACAACTTCTTGCAGTAGCAACAGTCATTCCACAACATGCATAGATGCACTCGAAAGCAGCTTCATAAAAACGCATGGCTTGTCATCGTCCGTGCCTGACAGCTTAACTGTGGAAGAGGCGGAAACAGTGAATGTTAGAGAGCTGAACTAGGTATACTATAAAAACAGGGCGTGCCAGTACGGTCATTAAAAGCATGTTAGGGCACCACGAACGCATACTGACTACTGAAGGAAGCGAGCCTACCGATTGCTGCTGTGGTCAGCCTATCACAATTCATGCCTCCTCCTGCTTGGGAGGAATACAAAAATAGCCCGGAATGGAGAAACCTTTAGCGAACCACTGTCGGTCGCCAAAAAGAGAACGTTGGTAGAGCAAGGGCACAGGGGCACGCGGGTGGTTCATGTCTTCACATTCAGCATTTACAATAAACGTAGTGAGATGAAGAGGAATGACGCGAGTTTAACCAACTATTAGCATCTGGTTTGCGACTCAGCACGCGGGGGAGGGGAAGAAAGGGCAACAAATTGGGTGAAGGGAGAGAGAAAAGGTGAGAAAAATTGCATGCGCAAGCAGGAAGTCTCCTTTTCATCTATGGGGTTCAAGCTATCGCTAGACAATCTACTTAACTGCTTCGCTCTTGCGGCAAACTGCAGATTTGTTTCGCTGCCCGTGTGACTCATATTTGAGGCGCATGTTTACAAGTTCATACAGAGTTCGCTGCAGCACCACTTGCAGTCAAGGACGTTCTTTGAGCCATTTGATAAGAAGCACGCAAAGCGGATGACTTTCGGGTGACAGGAGACTGCCAGAGAGAGAGAGAGATAAAGATACAAGGAAAGGCAGGGAGGTTAACCAGACGCACATCCGGTTTGCTACCCTGCACTGGGGAAGGGATAAAGGGGAGAAAAGAGGTTGCACAAAGATGAGAAGGTACACACAATCACGAGCACACTCGGTGAGCACACACAGTTCACAGGCGGTCGCTCAGGTTTGTTGACTTAAGGTAAAGAAGCAGTGCTTTAGTTGCTTTCTGCGCAACTGAGGCAGATGCCCAAGGTCCTAGTATCTTCCGCACACAAAATGGTCCGGAGTCAAGTTGATTCAAAACCATCCGTAGCTGGCATCACTGTGTGTCGTAGCAAGCGCAGCTGCAGAGGACGTGTTCGATGGTTTCTTCATCTCCGCAGTAGTCGCATGTAGGAGTGTCTGCCATACCAATGCGAAAGGAGTACACCTTTGTGAATGCAACACCCAACCAAAGGCGGCATAACAGTGTCGCATCGGAGCGGGAAAGTTGTGATGGTAGCTTTAGCTTTAGCGAAGGATCCAGTTCATAAAATTGACACCTTTGGAAGCTGGTAGACGACCAGAACGTGCGTGTGAGATCTCGAGCCAGCAGGTAAAGTTGTCTTGCTGCATCATTCCTTGATAGAGGAATCGGGACTACACGGGTTTCTTCATGGGCTGAGCGGGCTGCATCATCGGCTAGTTCCTTTCCGGTAATACCGATATGTCCAGGCAGCCATTGATATATAATATCATGCCCTCGTGCTAGAGCTTCATGATGGCAATGTCTTATTTCTTGTACCAGTTGGTCATGGCTCCTCCTACGCATGGCAGACTGCAAACTCTGAAGCGCTGCCTTCGAATCACAGAATATGACCCATTTTCCTGGACGTTCTTGAACTAGATATTGTAAAGCAGCCCTTATAGCAGCAAGCTCTGATGCCGTAGATGTAGTCATATGTGACAACTTAAATTTGATTGTCATTTCTGCAGCCGGAATTACAGCGGCACTTGATGAGCTGCTGGATGAGACGGACCCATCAGTGTATATCTGCGTTCGGTCTAAGTACAACTCATGTAATAATAGCAGTGTTGCTTGCTTCAATGCTACTCTGGAGTGACTGCTTTTCTTTTTGATTCCCGGAATTTCTAAACGTACTTGCGGCTGGTCGAGGCACCACAAAGGGCATGCCGTTCTCGCAGCTGGCGTATATCCTGATGGAATGCTGTTTAGGTGCTTGGCTATGACGTCTGAAAACGTAGCACGTGGTCTTCCGGAAGGTAGAAGGGCCAAGTGGTGGTCGGGGACACGGCTAGCATGTCGAATGTGCGCTCTGAGGCAATCCACAGCTATATATGTCCTGACCGGATGGTCTTTGGCAAGCATGATTGTGGCATAAGTAGAAGCGCATCGGGGCAGTCCTAGGCAGATACGCAGTGCCTGACCCTGCAAACTCTCCAATGAATGAGTATTCGATTTGCAAGTGTTATTCAGTACCGGCAAGCTGTAGCGCAATAGACCCAGAAATAGGGCCCTGTACAGCTGTAGCATGGAGGCCACAGAAGTTCCCCATGCTTTACCGCACAAGAATTTCATGATATGCACAATAGATAGCAGTCTCTTCTTCAAGTACGCACAATGTGGGCTCCACGAAAGACTTCTGTCGATTATTATGCCCAGGAAACGATGCGTCCGTGCATATTTGACACTCTGCCCATTGATGTAAACAGGGTATGGCGTCATTGGTTTGCGTGTAAACGCCATCAACGCGCACTTCACAGTTGATATATTTAGGCCTTGTTTCTGAAGGTAGGCTGTTGTGAGTGTTGCTGCCCGCTGTATTCGTGCACGCACCTGAGGGCGAGTAACTGCAGCACTCCAGAGGCAAATATCATCGGCGTATGTGGATAGGCACACCGACTTTGGCAGAACCTTCACCAGACCAATGAGGGCCACATTGAACAATGTGGGGCTTAAAACACCTCCCTGAGGTACTCCGCAGTAGGTGTAATGTTGGGCAGTTGTACCCTCATATGTTTGTACAAAGAAACCTCTGCCAGTTATATAATCTTTTATCCATTGAAACATTCGTCCACCAACGCCCATTGCTGCGAGAGAAGTGAGGATGGCATCGTGAGCTACATTATCATATGCACCCTTCACGTCAAGAAAGAGTGCCACTGATATGCGCTTGCGACTTTTTTCTTGTTGAACAAATGTCGACAAATCAAGGACGCAGTCAATGGAGGAGCGGCCCCGACGAAGGCCTGCCATGCAAGAAGGGTATTTGGTGTATCGTTCCAAGTACCACTCGAGACGAAATAGAACCATCCTTTCCATCACTTTTCCGAGGCAGCTTGCGAGGGCAATAGGGCGATACGCTGTCAAGTCCAATGGTGATTTTCCCGATTTCAAAAGTGGTATTAATCGACTAATTTTCCATTCTCGGGGAACACTGCCGCTGAGCCAGGAGTTGTTGAAGCATGTTAAAAGTTCTTTTCTAGCTTTCTGTCCAAGGTGTCCCAACGCACTATAAGTAATACCATCAGGACCTGGCGATGACATGCGCTTAGAAGCGACTAACGCACCTTCCAGTTCTTCCATGGTGAACGGAATGTCCATTTCTGGTAATCGCGTCTCAGGAACGATCACGGCGTCGATGCTCTCGTTCACAATATTCCCGGCAACTCTCGTGCAAAATTCTTCAGCCACCTCGAGTTCTGTTTTTCCCTGATGGAGTGCCAAAGCTTTAAAAGGGTGCCGTTGTTGTGCAGAGGAGCGAAGACCACGAACTGTTCTCCAGATATATGACAGCGGTTTATGAGGGTCTAGAGATTCGCAGAATGCTTTCCAGCGTTCGCTCTCCAGTTTGTAAATGCGTCGTTGAATCTTTTTCTGGAGCCGCCTTGCTTCCCTCAGATCGTAAATTGATCTTGTGCGTCTGTATCGTCGTTCTGCACGCCTTCGTATAGCTCGTAATTTTTCCAGTTCGATGTCAAACTGTGTAACTTTAGACGAAAATGGTAATTTACATTTGGACGCTTGCATAGCTTCCACTATGGTATTTTCCAGGCTGCAGGCGAGGCCTTCTTGGCAAGCGTTCTCAACACGCGATGCAAACATCGACCAGTCAGTGCCAATTGCAACACCGGAAGAGAAATTTTTTACGATACCATCGATCGTGACGTAGGTGGGTATGTGATCACTCCCATGAGTCTCAATATCGCAAAACCACTTAACTTTGTGAGAGAAGCACCGTGACACCAATGTCAGGTCAAGGCAACTGCCATACGTGAGACCCCGCAGATATGTGGGGGTACCATCGTTCATGATGGAAAGGTCGTAATCGGAAGCAAATGTAACAATGTTCCGGCCCCTGGCATTCATCCTAGTGCTCCCCCAAAGCATGTGATGGGCGTTGAAGTCACCGGTTATGATCGAAGGCCCATCGGTTCTCATTAAGATGTCTTTTAATCTGTCGCAGTCAAATCGCGATGACGGAGATATATATCCACCAATAAGCGTGAACGAAACTGCATTCTTCTTCACACGAAGACACACGTACTGATTGTCGTCATTTGAACTTATTGGGTGCGAAAGATAAGTCAAGTCTGTGCGAATGTAAACAATTACTTTGCTACGTTCTTCGCAAGCGGCTGAACAAAAAGCTTCATAACCGGACAATCTATAAGGCGTTGACACGTTTGGTTCACATATGACAAGTATAGGGAATTGATTGGCCCGAACAAATTGGCGCAAGTCCGAGATACGGGACTTCATGCCTCTGGCATTCCACTGAAAAATCGACGCACTTTTAACTTCAGTGCGGAAGTGGAGATTTTGTTGAGCCATTGTGCTTATACGAAGTTAGCAAGAACTGGATTCAGTACATCCAGTATTTGCAGTGCACTCTTAGCAGACGGAGATTGTATGCTGCTCAGTAGCGTGCGAATCGTGGCAATTAATGATTGCACGATTGCAGCCACTTGCCTGTCTTGGTTGGAAAGATCTCGAACCGGGACGATTGCAGTCACTTGCCTGTCTTGGTTGGAAAGATCTCGAACCGGGAGCGTGGACTGGCCGTCATGAAGCTCCTTCGGTTCGCTTGATGCTGCTTCCCTTGGAAGTGCAGGCCACTCTGTCGCAGTCAGGGTATGCTCACTGGCTTTGTCCTTTACAGCCTTTCCCGCGGCATGTGGTCTGGGAGGCAAAGGAGGTGGATCTGATGAGGGATCACGCAATCGTGTCGAGGGGGTAGCGGGCGTCCTCGAAGACCGACGTCGACGTGAACGACGCCTTCTGACTTTAGCTGCGGCTTCTCGGTGAGATGAGTGATCGCGCACCATCTCCTTCAAGATGGCAATTTCCTTCTGAATCCGCGGGCAGTCCTTCGATGTGGCTTCATGGGATCCATTGCAATTAGAGCATTTCTTGACGGTTGCGACGCACTTATCCGCTTCATGGTGCTCGGCGCAGCGGTGGCATACCACCGAATTCTCGCAGACGCTGCTCACATGTCCAAGTTTCATGCATTTACGGCACTGGAGAGGCTTTGGAATGAAAGGCCGCACAGCATGTCTGAAGTACCCCACCTTCACATGAGAGGGGAGTGATGTGCTCTTAAACGCAATCTTCACACAGCGAGACTTGCCTAGCCGGGTGACATCAACAATTGGAGTATCAGTTGTTGACTTGACAAGAAGCTGTAAGTCCTTATTGGAAATAGCGACATCAATGTCGTAGATCACGCCGGTTACTACATCACATCCCAAGGGAACATGAGAGCGCACCTGGTTGCCGTCCAAGTCAGTTACACTGCGCAGAATGCCCAACGCACTTGCGTGCAAAACGTCCACAGCCAGTATATTCTTTCTGGCGTTCACTCTTATGTCCGTGATCTCATTTGGCACGAGCGTTTCCAGAGACCTCGACACAGACTGTCTGTTAAGGCGTTTCATGCTGACGGTAGGAAGTGCCGGCAGAAACAGGATGGTATAAATGTTCGATTTTGGCGCTTCACTCACAGTTTGAATAGTTGAGGATGAGGATGTCCTCATGTTCCTTCTCTTCGCCTTGCGGCTCAGCACAGGTTGGAAACCGTCATCTGAGAAGTCCTCACTGCTGAGATAGTAAGCATGAGTATCTTCACTGTCGCTGTCGCTCGCTTGTCCCATCCGCAATAGCAACACCTAACAAATATATAGTGATATTGACGCATAACACACCAGGATTTATCAGCAAACTTGGTGAGTCATGTCCAAGTAAAATGAGTCGTCTTATCTAAAGATAAAAAGAGGAGACTGCCAGATGGACAAGCAATCTTTAATAGGTCAAGTGGCGGAGACTTTGGCTGCAGTAGTCAACTCGTAAGCATAGATAGTGCTTGAAACTTTCAATGAAAATGATGAAAAGTAAAGTATACATTTTGAGGTTATAGTAAACTGAGCAGTGCCCTCGTGCATTTTGAAAGCTAGCGTAAGCTTATGAATTATTACCATAAGTACTCTCATTAGAACAGTAAAATAATTATGAAAGAATGAGCGTAAACAAAGGGCTGACTAGAAATTTTCGGATGCCAAAAAGACCTTTAAAAACCAACGCGCCGACAATTACAGATATTCCTAGCGAGGTACACGTCCACCCAAGTCAAGGGGGAAAAAAGGACAACTCCGCAACAACTGCGTCACGCTACTACCTTTCATGATTTCAGCCAACATGTAGTTTCGTAAACTAAAATGCACGGATTTTTAGACGCAATGCAATCACAAGCGAGCGCACTATATGGCCATCCATCACAAAAATACGATCCAACAGCTCAGCGAGTTTGCCTGCCGGCCTGCCCTTACGTGACCTTCCATGCCATAGGCAGCGTCACCTGGTATACATCCGCGATATTCCGCCAAATGTTCCATTGATATGACTACGTAGGTGCTCCACTACAAAATCTTTCGCATTGAATTTCATCACTCTCATCATTGTGCTTGACGTCATTTAGAAGGCATTCTTTCTTGATAGGCTTGTTATCTCATGGGAATAGCGGGTTGATAGCAGTAATTATTTATGTGGTTTCACTTTCCAAAACAATGGGAACATTTCGTAGCTATGGGTTCCTTACTGTGCACCTGAATTCAAATGCAGGAGACTAAAGCATTTTCGCCTCCATAAAAATCACAGCCGCCGGCGTGTGGCGTTGATCCAATGAACTAAAGACTACAGAGGTAGATAGCCGTACCCAGTAGACCACCGTGGAAAGTGATGAGTTGGTTCCGCCAAAATATTAGTCTTGAAGGTGTAGCATGCAGCAACGCCACGTACATGGCTCCCTATAAGTGCTACTATTTACTTTAGATAAGACGACTCATTTTACTTGGACATGACTCACCAAGTTTGCTGATAAATCCTGGTGTGTTATGCGTCAATATCACTATATATTTTTTAGGTGTTGCTATTGCGAAATAGAGGGCTCATAAAATTTAGGCTATCTTCTGTTCAATAGGGAGGTCTTGAATAGGGGCCGCAAAAGTGTGCGGTCCCAAAGCACTTGGCTTACTTATGCACGCTTTGGGTCAAGCAGGAGCGCAAAGTTTTTGAATAGGGTCCGCGGCGCTTTGGATACTCACCAAATTCTTGGTCATGTAACTTAAGTGGGCGCCATTATGTCTGTCTGAACCAATACTGCATCTGGAGAAGGCTCTGGGACTCCCGCTCAATTCGAGAAATAGCGTTCCCAACCCAAAACGTAAACGTGGCTTGGGTTTTTCGCGTGCACAGTGGCCTTGACGCTATTTATTTTGGGCCTCCAACTTTTGGGGCCTTGAATTGAAAACTTCCTATTAATATGCACGGGCCTCTAGTGATTCCGTTTCATGCAACAGGCGCACGGACTGGATCAAACCCACAACTTTCACTTCAGCAGCAGACCACTAAAACCACTATACCATCATGCAAATTTTGAGTTGTCGACACTAACACACCTATTGTGTAAGGTATAATGATTAGAGAAGATACTTCACAAATTATACTGTGAAATATTAGCAGAACTGTATCTTAATCAGCTGAACTTGAATGGCCCATCAAGGGATTCGGTTACTTAACCGTCTTGTCGTTTGGAATATATCGTAGCACACACTAATGAAAGAAACTTTACGAGGGCATGAGGAATATTTTGTGACGCATGATGTTATTCTTCAGGTTCTCTTGAGTATTCTCTAATGGTTGATTTTATGATGTTGGCTTAATTTTACTGCTGACAGAATGTATACTTGTAGCAAAGTAAAGTGCCACAGTCATACAAATTGGTTAGAATATACTTGCTTGTAACAGGTGTGTCAACCAGACCTGAACTCGCTGAGAGCCATGCAATGTATAAAACTTTCTGTACATCGTTCATACAAATACTGCGATATGAAGCCCATCGAGATAAAACAACGTCAATGTCAACATCAACACAGCGCGCTAAAAAACAGCTATGAAGTAAAAAAAAAGGCCTCATGCCCAACAAGTGGCGTTTAGACAAGTGCACACCTGCACTAAGCGATACGTGATTAATAAATACGTGTTCTGAGGTAGCTCTAACACTGAAGCGCATAATGTGCACTTACACAAAGCGAACCTGAGTCTGAGAGAAAAGCCATAATGTTGGTGGCGAATGCACCGTATAGACTCTCGACGGCCAAGTTCCTATAGAATATCCTCTCACAATGCACACGTGGTAGCAAAACGTGCTGCAATAGGTGAAAAAAAAAATTTGAGCATCCGTCATTTCCAATTGATGTGTTGCGGCAGATTGATAATGCACGCATCAATTCAAAGGTGCAATTGGCATCCATATTTGAAGATATATGCACAGCGCACGCAGCCCTTGCATCGATTCAAGGGAAAAATTATTGAAAACAACGGTGCCTCGTGTCCAGAAATTGCCATACTGAGTGGCATAAAACATTTCGCTGCTCACTCGGTAGAAATTTATGACCACCATCTACGACTTGATAACTGCGCGGCTGAACAACCAAAAAGTCATATGGTTCTATAGGCGTTCTCTATACCACAATCTTCACCAAAAACTGAGGAGGTGGACCCCTAACTGCGTAGTTTGTCATCTTATCCAAAAACCAAATAGAGTTTTCCTAAAAACATTTTCTATCGCCTCGTTTTCTGATGTATAAACGCTTCCCTAAGGCTTTCTTTATCACTCTTCCACTGTTCGTGGTGTCTCAAAAAGCGACAAGCCGGGCCTGTGTGCGACAGATGATAGCGGTCTGACCCAGCGAGAGTGTTTCGTGGTCCTCCCACTTTTCGGTGCCGCCGTTTGTCAGGAGTCAGTCTGTCGTGTTGTGTAGGGTGTTTTGCTTTCGTTTTCACTGTGGCTATCACGTGACAAGAAAGAGAGAGAGAGCGAGTGTAACTTTATTGTAGTTTAGTGCAGACGCTGACATTGCTTCACGCCACCCGCCCTAGAGCAATATAAGAAGGAATGTCTCAGTTGCCCGCTTTTTCGCACTTGATGAATGCCTCTCACGCATGAACGGACACAGTACGCGCCCTAAAATACGCCCCAAGTACAGCTCGAACAACACACAGCTCCGAAAACTGACTATTGCTGGGAAGTATACGCCAAGCATTCAGGAAGAATGACTGGAATGTAGAGTTCCACTTCGAACCTCCGAAGAATATCTTTTGCACGGTAAGTACCAAGCTTTATATCAAACGCGCATATTTACCAGTGATTCTATGACAAACATCAAAACATGCTGTGATACGGAAATTTGGTGTCAAAAGGATGTTGAGTGTTCTTCCACGGTGCTATTCCCCAGATTACAAGTTTTAAAGCACGCTTGTTAATGGGTTTAGAAACACCAAATATTCTGAAGGTTTATTTTAGATGCGCACATCTACAATGCTGATCCGTTCATATCAAACAATGCACACTAATGTGTTGTCCACTCCAGGCACGCTGAGTAGGAATTGGTGAAAAATGCTCCCCCGATCAAGACACATATTTCATGCAATGTGTGAACAAGCAAGGTAAAAATATCAGAACACTTACCACTTCGCAGTTCGGACACGTTGGTTCGGTTTTCGCGTGATTGTCACCTTTTTTTCCCACATGTGGGTTTAGGTTACTCTTTAGTGACAATTAATCGATCGCGTTGTGTAATCGCTCGCGTTGGATGGTGTCTTTCGTGCGATGCACTTCATTTCTAGTCTCTACACATTAAGCAAAGCGGTCTCTCTTCTATTTTTGTAGCATGTAAAAATTTGAGACAAACGAAAGCAAAAAAAAAAAACGTTGGTGAATCTAGCGAGCTTAGTATAAATTGAAAGCAAGACTATACGTATATTGAGGTGGCAGTAAATGTCAAGTGGGTGAATATTACAGCTGCATGTTCCAAATGGGCTGCATAGACAAACCGCGGACCAGTCGAGAAAAATATATGCAAGTTCATTTTTTGTTATGTTTTACTAAGCTTCAGTAGCCTTTGAACCCTTGATATTTGATAAACAATGCATTAGTAGGATCCTTTGCTTCGATTTCAGCTGTGCACCTTGCAAGAATGTCTGGATTATACTTACCTAAGAATCAGCAACTATATATTGCTGAAGGAACATTCCTCCTGCTTAGCATATTGCTTTAAACGATATACTGAATTCAGTTTCAAACTGAGGTTATACCCGAAAAGACTTCGCAGGAACGTAGTCCTCGACACAGTTACTAGGACCATGTATGCAATTACTGCTTTTGTCGTTTATCGTTCTACGCTTCGTGGTGCAGCTTTCTTAGTTTAAAATGTTGTAGTGCTTCACTTTGCAGTAGTTAGAAGTGACTTATGGACACGTTCTTATTGCAGTCCAACATTGCTTCCGGGACAGGTGTCAAGCAACTTTGCATGAGAAATGGAAGTCGGAGAGCTCCGATTCATCGACGGCCTATGCATCCGCTCGTTCTTCCCCGAAGCACTGATCAGGTCAGCCATGACTTACAGTCCTCGCCCCGACGACGTCTTCGTCGTTTCTTACCCAAAGTGCGGCACAACGTGGACGCAGTATCTAATACTCAGCATCTTCACGGACGGCGAACCCCCGACGAAACTCGAAGACTTCATGCTCGCCTCTCCCTACCTGGAAATGATGGGCGCGGAGGCGGCGGAGAAAATGCCCAGACCGGGACTCCTGAAAACGCACCTGCCCTTCGAGACGCAACCTTACTCTACGAAGGCAAAGTACATCTACGTCGCAAGCAACCCGTACGACGTTTGTGTGTCATACTACTACTTCCTAAAGAGCATGACTCCGAAGAGAGTCAAGGATGTATCGTTCTCGAAGTTCCACCAGCTGTTCGTGTCCGGTAGTGTCTCGTATGGCGACTACTTCGACCATTTGCTTTCTTGGTACAAGCACCGCCACGACAATAACGTTCTATTTCTTACCTACGAGCAGATGAAGAAGGAACCTGAGTATTGGACTTTGAAGATCGCAGATTTCCTTGATCCCGACAACGCGGACCGCATGCGAGAGGACCCCGTTTTGCTTAAAACTGTGCTCGACGCAACGATGTTGAAGAAGATGAAGGAAGTATTCAACGGCAAGATGTATACCGTAATAGATCGTCTGCTGAACCTGCCCCCTCATAGGACCATAAAATCGATGGAAGTCTACCGGAGTAAGGTGGCACACCGAGAACCGATGCACGAAGACAGCGGCTTTGTTCGCAAGGGCATCGTTGGTGACTGGAAAGCGCATTTCACCAATGACCAAATAAAGAAAACGAAGGCATGGATTGCAAGGAAAACCGCCGACTCTGATGTAATGCAGCTGTGGCGAGACCTCCGCCTGCCATGAGAGCTGCGAAGCGCATAACTGTACAGCTGCAGGCACCTACACCGCACTGCCACCAGATGTCACCACAGTGCTGCGACTTTGACCGTGGTCGTAAAAGCCAGTGCCGCGTCGTATCATCTAAGTGCAATAGTACCACTTTACTCAGAGAGAATTTCAACGCTGAAAAAACTCCTTTCTCACTTTGAATCTGTCAGTGAATTTGTTACTTCAAGAACAAAGTAAATGAGGGTGAGCATCCTGTGAGCACCCTCATGGTCATTTCATTCAAACATACTGGTAAAGTGGTCGAAAAGTGACTAAAAGTTACCTTGTAAACATCAAAGGCAAAAAAGCATCAATATATTTAACATAACGCCATTAGTATGGCTGTAAGATAACTACTTCCTACCGGTTTTTAGTTTCATTTCCAAATAACGCTTTGCACGGACTCCACGGGTATTTGGATCCTTCTAAAACGTTCATGAAATTTCGTGGCCTGCAAATATATGCTTCCTAATTTCAAATAAAACTGAGTGTTAGCATTTGTTTGTAATTACAAACGTTATTTCCATTATGTACTGAACTCCCAAATTTATTGCCCTACAGCTGAAACTGCTACACGATTTTTTTTTATTCCGAGCTTGGCTACGGAGCTGTCATGTGGGGAACAACTACCAAAGCTATAGCTATATGAAGTCATGGCTCTGAGGAAATAGTTATCCAACTTTAAACAACAACAAAGAAATTCTGAAAACTTAGGTAGAGCATCTTTATTTGAAAGATGCTATATGCTTTGTGGTGCTGAAGGTTGGTTCATGAAAGTATTGCAACGCACATGCAGCAAAATGTTGTGTGAGTGAAATGAAGCAGCTAGACAACATCATTATCATATCCGAGGAAACCTACGCTCCTCACAACAAGAATAATTTCTGAGAAACATATTTACCGACAAAACTACTCACACCTTCAACAAATTAGAAAATAAGCTTAATTTTTGTTGTAACAAAAGAGATTTCATCATAAAAGTTTTAAAGTTACTGATGTAGCGAAATATAAAATTCGATACAACTTAACAGTAATGTTACAGACAATTATTGTAGTAGAGCGATGGACAATTTTATTGTATGTATTCTGTAAACCATACCAATATTACGTTTCACATGTTTGATATTGTTCAAGTCTGTTTTTCCCAGAGTGCTGTGCATGTCGACATGTTAGTGCGAGCTATTTTGTACATTCAAGTCCTTATTTAATATAACGTCATGTTTTTATTGTGACTGTTTTCTGTGGTCTATGATGAATTTGATGCCAAAAAATGTGCCATTCTTGTAAATCAGAACTCAGTTATGTAATGTTCTACAACTATGGGTACCCTGCAAAATGTCTACAAAGATGTAGCGCCTTCCGTTAAGAACTACGACATTTGTCACAGCATCCTTTTGTGCCTGGTACTGGAACAATAAAACAGTTTTTGAAACTGAGTTGCAAAAAAGTGGACTGGGTTGGTTCATCAATGATTTTTTCCACAAAACCAATTGAATCTACACTTGTTCAGTGAGACTAAGCCCGTTGTCTGTTATATAGTTCACAACGAACACTATTCACATAGAATACACATCACGTTTCCTTACCTTTCATCCATGCTTATTTTTTTTCTTATCTCCTCGACTGGTTCTTCACCACTTTTTTTTCGCACCGAGTAACATTTAACTCATCTTCACACTTCAGTTTATTATTCCTAATAGTGCACCTTTGCTGGATTGTGCCCACCGAGAAACAGCTTTGTAACATTCGTCCAATACAGCGTCATTTTTTACATTTGGCATTAGGAAAAAACGGTGAATTCTGCTTTCAAGTTTCAAGTGGATGAGCACGAGATTTGGAAGTGGCGAAAATTGCTTGGGTGCATTCGGCAAACACTTCTGCGACACGCAGTTGCAAACGTACGCTGTATAAACGAAATGGGATGAATTGGCGTGTTAAAACTTCACAGACACACCCGGAAGCTAGCTGCATCGCAGTTAACTACACCCTCGCGCTGAGAGCCGCGACGGCGCCGGCCAGCGTCCATGCGCCACGTTGTGGCTAAACAAGTTCACTCCCTTTTCATGGCGTATAATGGAAGTACGCAGGCTTTACTTCGTTGCCTAAAACAAGGCGTGCAATAACTTGAAACCTGCACAAACCAATGCTGTCCACCTTTGTCAAAGCATTTGAAACTGTGTCATCTCTCGAGAAGCTTCGTATGACTGCATTCAATCACTTCAAACTTTTTTCGACGTCACTGCAGTAATAGGAGCGTATGTAAACGTATATGCTTAATTAACAGACGCATGTGCGACGAAATTAACGAAGCATTGTTTGGGATGCTTTATATGTACACCCGACCGGTCATGTTCACATCCTAACTTCAGCACGAAGTTTTCATTGCCATGATAGTGTGTTTTACTGAACTAAAGTCGACCCTACCTGGTACGATATACAGGTGTACTTAGAATTTATATCTACTACAGGCTTTCGCAACGTTCCAGCATTACTAAGCGTACGCTGCGTTTTTGTATTTATTAGGCTACATATGGCACATGGTCGAGCCTGCGCTACAAACTCTGTGCTTTGTTGTCCACCTGCATCATCCGCTGGCTGATAACAATACCAACCTTTAAATTTACGTACATGTGGCAGCGAGACATTCGCACAACAAATTAATCGCGTAGTCTTCAAAGACTCAGTTATCCTCCAATGTACGTTCATGTCGCATCATGCGGAAAATTTTTTATTTCTACGCTTGGTTTTGATAACTTCAGTATTATCCGCACGGATGTCTTGCATACTATGGAAACATTGAACGTATTCCCGACGCTGGTAAGAGCTAGATAATTATTACCTTACTACGTACTGTTTCCTTTAGCCCCTCCGCAATGGGGTGCGTTAGGTTTTGAATATGGAATCTGTTACGGGGGTTCATTGAGGTTCATAGTAACCGGGAAGATAGCAGCAGCAGCAGGCAAAGCGTAGCCAGAAAACAAACATCCGAGCGAGCCCGGTGATGGCAATGTGCTTTCCCATGTGTCCATCTTCTTCCTCACAATAACCCCCGGTATCGAGAGGTAGCCATACTGGCGACCTAGAGAGAGGTCCGAGGGTCATAATACGACTTGAGACGGTTAATGTGGACTGTTTCTCGCCCCCGGCGACGAAGGTCGGAAGATGGCGTAACGGGTTCAACCACATAATTAACAGGAGAGGTCTGCGCAACCACGCGGTAGGGTCTGTGTTACTTCGGAAGAAGCTTAGACGAAATGCTGGGAGCAGGAACTGGCGGGACCCAAAGTCACACAAAAGAGTCGGCGGTGAAAGGGTCAGAAGGTATGTTGGAGTCGTGACGCTGTTTTTGGCGACACTGTTGGTCGTAGGTGAAAGAACGGGCCAGTTGTCGGCAGTTTTCGGTGTGGTGAGCCACCGCAGACACAGGCTAGTAGTCGTAAACGTCTGTATGATATGCAGAATCGTATCAATGGTGCTAGTGGGTGCATGACCGTATAGCAAGAATAATCGTGAAAATCCGGTGGTGGCTTGGGAGGCGGTGTTGTAGGCGAATGTGACAAACGGAAGAACAAGATCCCAATTGCAGTGGTCTGACGCAACGTACACGGACAACATGTCACCCAGAGTTCGGTTAAATCGTTTTGTTAACCCGTTACTCTGCGGGTGATATGCGGAAGTGGTGCGTTGGTTAATTCTTCATTCGGATAGGAGTGATTGCAACACGTCTGAGAGAAATACACGGCCGCGATGACGGAGCAGTTCACGAGGGGCACCTTGGCGGAGAACAAAGCTGCGTAGAATAAACGAGGAAACGTCCTTGGCTGTTGCGGAAGGTAATGCAGTGGTTTTGGCGTATCTTGTCAAGTGATCCACAGCGACGACAATCCAGTGGTTGCCAGCGCCAGTGCATGGCAGAGGCCCGTACAAGTCAATGCCGACGCGATCAAATGGGTGGGCTGGGCAGGGAAGCGGCTGGAGAGGTGCTGTGTAGAGGTGCGAGACTGGTTTGCTTCGTTGGCAGGCGAGGCATGAGCGGACGTATTTGCAGACGAGGCTGTACACTCTGCGCCAATAGTAGCGTAGGCGAAGGCGCGTGTACGTTTTGAACACGCCACCATGGCTACACTGAGTGTCACTGTGAAAAGCGGAGCAGAGGTCGTGACGAAGATGGCGAGGCACGTCCAATAACCATGTGCGGCCATCGTTGTAGTAGTTACAGCGGTATAAAAGACCGTCATGGATAGCGTAATGCTGCACTTGGCGGCGTAGCACTCGTGGAGCCGGGATGGTCAGGGGGCTTGACAAAAAGTTTAGAATTGTGGTGATCCAAGGGTCATTTCGTTGCTCTGAGGCCATGTCCAAGATGTCGAGTGGCGAAATATTGTGATTGTGACTACATGCGCTGGCGTCTGAAACGATTGGGAAGCGTGAAAGGGCGATATAAGACCCGTATGCCGTATTCCTGGAGTCGGAGGGCCTATCGAGCAAGGTGACCTGACGGGTTCTTGAGGCTTTACAACCAACACAGAGCGTGGTGGTCTGTTACGACGTCAAAAACACGACCGTAAAGATAGGGGCAAAATTTCTGTAGAGCCCATATGATGGCCAGGCACTCTTTTTCAGTTACGGTGTAATTGGTCTCAGGTTTTGTGAGTGCACGACTGGCGTATGCAACCACGTATTCGGCGTTGGCATCGTCACGTTCTGCGAGCACAGTACCAAGGCCGACACCACTAGCATCAGTGCGAATTTCTGTGCGTGCGCTCGGAGCGAAGTGACGCAAAATTGGCGGAGACATAAGCATGCGTCAAAGCGTTGTAAACGCATTGTCACAAGCTTCTGACCAGGTAGATAGTTCGTTGTCGCCTTGGAGGAGTGCATTGAGAGGTGCGATGACAGTAGCGAAATTACGAACGAAGCGCCGAAAATATGAGCATAAGCAAATAAAGGTGCGCAGTGCTTTCTGGTTAGTAGGCTTTGGGAACTCGGATATGGCTCGAAGTTTAGCAGGATCGGGAAGAATGCCTTTTTTGGAGACGACGTGGTCTAGTATAGTTAGTTTTCTAGCGGCGAATAAGCACTTTTTCAAGTTAAGCTGGAGACCGGCATTTTTGACACAGGTCAAAACTTGATGCAACCGTTGTAGATGGGTCGGGAAATCAGGCGCAAAGACGACAATATCATCCAAATAGCAGAGGCAAGTGTGCCACTTCAAGCCGCGTAAGATGCCGTCCATCATGTGTTCAAAGGTGGCGGGTGCGTTACAGAGACCAAAGGCATTACAGTGAATTCGTATAATCCATCTGAAGTTACAAACGCGGTTTTCGAGCTGTCAATCTCAGCCATGAGCAATTGCCAGTAGTCAGAGCGGAGATCCAAGGAAGAAAAGAACTCCGCTCCTTACAAGCAGTCGACTGCGTAATCAATTCATGGCAACGGGTACACATTCTTGCGGGTAATCTTGTTAAGCCGGTGATAATCGACGCAAAATCATATTGCACCATCTTTCTTCCAAGCAAGGACGACGGGTGATGCCCAAGGACTGTTGGAAGGTTTAATGACACCGCGTTTAAGCATGTCATTAACCTGGTCATCGATAAGGCGCCTCTCACTGACCGATACTCGGTAAGGACGCTGACGAATGGGTGCGTGGCTTCCGGTGTCGATAGTACGCGAAACAGTTGTTATGCGGCCGAGTGCTCTTGCTTGGCAGTCAAAAGACTAAGAGAAATCGGCAAGCAAGCGAAGAAGTTGGTCTCGTTGTGTCATCGTAAGGTCGCTGGCTATAGCTGGTGTGAAAGATAACGGTAGCTGCCGAGGAGTTGATGTCTCGAGGGTGGCCATATCAGTGGGGTCGTCCGTGGTCTCGAATATTGAAGATGACGCCAGCGGCTCGGCTTTGCCGAGGATTTCCCAGCGTCGCATGGTGATTGGTTTGTGCGATGGATTGGTTACGATTGGCCCATGGTGGACGCACACTGTTAGAGTTAGGTGGTGCACGAAAGCGACAGTAATGGGCCACATGTACAACTAGTCCACAATGAAAACAAATGGGACGGTTGTCTGGCGCGCACCAAGGATCGTCGGCTCGTGCGTACTGTATGACTGGGCGGGTGGGCGGCGATACTGGCGGGAGAATAGGTGGACTACAAGGGCTGTAACCTTGCATAACAGGCCTGGAAGTGACTGCGGCATACGTCAGGGGAGCTGCAGTCGGAGCCTGGTGGAGCGAAGGCGAGACCTCTTCGGCGACCTGGTCCCTGATGATGTCTTGGAGAGGGGGCGCCAACGGGGAATTCGACTGGTCGTGAACAAGCGGTGTCAGCGAAAGCTGGCGAGCGACCTCTTCACGAACGAAATACTTAATCTGTAGCAACAGCGATGAGTTGTCTGGAGCAACAGCCAATCCCGACATTAAAGTCGCCTGTAGATGACAGTGGCACGTGGCTGTGCGTTGTTTGCGCAGCTCATCAAAACTTTGGCAAAGACTGACAAGTTCAGACACTGTGGACGGGTTCTTTGCCAGCAGCATCTGAAAGGCGTCGTCTTCAACTCCTTTCAAAATATGCCTGACTCTATCGGCATCGGGCATTGCGACATCAACACGGTTACACAGGTCGACAACGTCTTCAATGTAGCTGGTGAATGTTTCACCATTCTGCTGCGTTCGGCCACGCAACCGTTGCTCGGCTCGAAGCTTGCGAACAGCGGGGTGCCCGAATACTTCCGTCGCGTGTGTTTTGAAAGAACCCCACGTCGGGAAATTGTGCTGGTGGTTTCGATGCCACAAGCTGGCGACTCCACTCAAATAAAATGACTTGTAGCTGAGCTTCGCAGCGTCATCCCAGCGGTTGATCACGCTTACCCGTTCGTATTCGGCGAGCCAGTCTTCAACATCCTCCTCTTTTGTACCGTTAAAGATTGGTGGGTCGCGTTGACGCAATGGGCCAGGGCAGACAAATGTGGGCACCGGGACAGCAGGTTGTTGCTGCGGTTGATTTGGTTCTTCATCCGGCATTGCAGAGGCTGGCTTGAGGTTCCGGCTGCGAAGTTCCAGGTTGGCACGACGCAGCAGCTCCACCACTTGTTATGGGGGTTTATTGAGGTTCACAGCGACCGGGTAGATAGCAGCAGCAGCAGCAGGCAAAGCGTAGCCAGGGAACGAACAGCCGAACGAGCCCGGCGACAGCAATGTGCTTTCGCATGTGTCCATCTTCTCCCTCACAAATCAATTAATGATCACTGGTTAGCTGCTCAACTTTCTGCTTTGAATTGCGTCTTAAAAATGAATTGATATTATAATAAACAGTAATTTTGTATGCTCTGCTTGTATATGACTCTTCATTTTATATGTAATGCGGTATTCTTCAGCGATACCTGTTTCGTAAGTGATATTTGCTTCTTAGAATGATAAAAACGTATAGTTTAAGCTCTTCTTAGTCAAAATATAGAAAACTTTAGATATTGCACATTCAAAAACACAGAATAGTGGATGGTCTTGAACTATAAATAGTAGCATCTGCGCATACCAGGATGTTCTTGGTATGGAAAGTGCATGGTTTTCGAACTTCGTCACCATAAAACCTCGGAGATCACGAAATTCGAGAAACCAATGCGACACGACTATGACGTCATCCGATGACCTCATCAAACGACATCCCACTTCTTGAAGGGTGTGACGATCACACGGGCAGCTGAAAACCATACGAGAAGCAGAAAGTGTGCAATGTCTCTTATTGTGGATGCTGCGCAAGACAATGTTTGGTGCAGAAAGCTGTCCGAGTTGCAGGATGATAAATGCAACGATGCGGCAGCTCTAAAGCAGTTGACGGTTTTCGCGATTGAGTCGTTTTAAGGGAATACGTGAGGGAGCCCGTTAACTCTCGCACTGCGTGAAAATCAGTATGTCGCATGCATATCTCAGACGTCGCTTCTTCTCTGTTTCAGCCGTACTCGTCTCAAGCTCTCTTGCGCTTTTACTAGCGCGTATAACACGTGATGAACCGTGTGATGTTATCACTTTGGACTTTATAGGGAACATGGTAATGACACAACGAAAATCCACCAAGCGTTTTACCTAATCAGTGTCGCAATAAACAACCATGCAACCTTATTCTCTGTAGACGTAGACGACCAGCGAAGCTGCACGTTAATGAACGTTCGCTCTCACAGAGCGTGTCAGGCAGTTTCCCCCTCATCGTCGCAGTCTCTCGCTCCACTGGAGCCCTTGTAGCGTGAAAGTAGGTGGCGGGATTGTGAACGAAGTAGCCGTGCCTTCGTCGCAACTACATCTATACTTGGAGTGAGAATATGGTTGCTGATGTTTCAATAAAAGGAGTGTGGGCGGGGGAGGAGGGGAAGGGATGCTAACACTATCAGAGCGAGCCAGGGAAACGATTTTTTTTCTAACCCCCGCACCCTTCACACATATAAGTTGTTTCTCTATATTTACCACCAACTTCAGCCGGCTACGTGCCGTTCGCAGCACTTGCTCTTGCAGGATAATGTACTTCTGAAAATTTGTTGAACATCCAAGGGAAGCTCAACCCCTCGTAGCCATTGCTAGCCACCACATTATTGCTTTTTACTTGTGATTCGTGCGAACTCCGTGTTTATCGGAGTGAGGGGCGCTGTTGGACGTGCTTTTCATCACATGAAAATTTCCAACTGGATGGTCCGGAGCACATTCGAGACATGTAACTGGCCTGACAAAGATGGCGTAAGACTGAGACGGTGCAGGAAAAGCCAGAACAGTTCCGTGCAATCCGGGATGGTAACCATACGGGATAAGAATGTAAATACGGAAACAGCAGCTGCGGCAGTACCCCCAAGCTGACGAGTAGCCAAGACATTTCTCCTATTTGTCTCGCTCACGCCGCAAGCTGTGCTGTTATTCATTTCATCGGCTACATGACTCTTTTCTTGAAATAAGCCGAGCACATGCGTCTTGCTTCTGCTGTGCTCTCTCTTCCACTAACTTGGCGAATAAAAATTTCACCCGGGGCTCTTACAAAGTTTTCAGCGTAGTGGTGACGCCAGAGCGGCGTGCAGTTATGCACACACCCCCGACAGAGGAACAATGGTAGGCCCTTCTCTCAGCGCCAGCCGAAGCATTCAGGCACGAGTGTTGGAACGAGTGGAAACCGTCATCAATGAGCCCAGCTCGAGGCCCTACGTGGCTTATAGCCTCCCTTAGTCCTCACCTATGCGATTGGTAAGGTTGTTACTCACTTACTTACTCGGCAGGATGATGACGCCCCTCCTTTGCAACAATCTTCGAGGCCGGAACGAGATGGAGCTGCTCGCACACGTACAGTTTGCCTGCAGTCGTGTACAGCATTGATGTGACACTTACGACAGGGCCAAATCAATTACATGCCCCTAAAAGTGATGGGTATCAAAACTGCACGTGATGACAGCACCGTCTGGATTCCGGCAGCGTTGCTTATTTGCCTCGCACACACGCAGGTTCTTTGCCGAGCACCATGCATGTGCTCTTCAGTTCTCATAAGAAGAAAAGACAGCTAGTCGAGCCAAAGTTATGACTTTTCAGCCATATTCATAGGTAACCGTAAGTCAAATTTATTGATTGATCGATATGTGGGGTCTAACGTCCCAAAAGCACGATATAATTATGAGATACGCCCTAGCGGAGAGCTCTGAAAACGCACCACCTGGGATTCTTTAACGCGCACCCAAATCTGAGCACACGAGCCTACACCATTTTCGCCTCCATCGAAAATGCAGCCGCCAAAGCAGGAATTCGAACTCGCGAATTGCGTGTCATTCACCGAGTACCTTAGCCACTAGACCGCCAAGGCGGGGCAACTGAAACTTTTTAGACTGCTTACAATGGTGATAAGCTCAAACAGTCTGCGGACACTACATGCGGTGTGTTTAGTATTGTGCTTAGAGAAATTGCTGTTACATATTCAAAAGCAGGCGTACGACTTGTAGCGCAATGGTCAATTTGGCGATCTGCTCAACGATCACACGAATAGTATAGGCGCTGAATGTTCAAGAAGGAAACCAGGCCGCAGGAAAGCTTATGCGTGAAAGTCCGTCGAGCACAGTATTCCGAACCGTTCCCATTGTTTCTTATCTAGAAGACATGGGTCAGGAGGCATACCTTTGTCGCTTCTGTATCATTGCATAGCACATCGTTTTCGCAGGTACCGACTCAAGAGCTCGGCATTACACGTGATCCGCATTCTTCCGCTGCCCGAGGGACAATGAACTCAAGACGTCCACCAACCACAAAACGTACCTCACAACTCAGAAACAACAGAGAACGCAAGCAAGTGCGGAACACGTGAGGGGGTGTGTAATAACAGACGAAGTTTAAGAGCATGCCTTTCCAGGCAGTGCAAGCACTGCACTCAATAATAACGGCGTGGGCAGAAGGCTCTAGGGTAGAGAAGTTTTGGCATAATAAAAAGTGTCATAAATGCTCTACTCATTACACCTACATAATATCGTAGGGAGAAATAAATGTAATTTGTGTGTGTTCCCTTAAACACTAGTCGCGCTTCAATCGCAGCGCCAATAACTCCCCATGCCGATGTGCATTGCAATAGCTTCTGAGCGACTTTTCGCCCGAACTTTCGCGACCGATTTGAGTTGTTTTTGCGAAGTCCACAAGAACGCCGAGCTTTTTCAGGGGCGAAGCTCCTTATGGTGAGACCTGGCCAGTGCGCGAACGGCTTTGGTCATCGATCATCGTTCGTCAACCACCCTCTGTACCTAACAGTGTATCCTTTCTCATAAAAAAATGGCGCTGCCCCTTAGAGATGCTTGGAAACTGCAGTTGGGTGACGATATACTGTATCGCGCTGTACGCAATCCATTTCTCGTTTCGTTTTCGCGAAGGCGCTCAAATAATACCAGCTCAAATAATAGGTACAAATATTTGTTCTCACCTGTTGCCACTAGGAAACCACGCCCCGCCGCGGTGGTCTAGTGGCTAAAGTACTCGGATGCTGACTCGGAGGTAGTGGGTTCAAATCCCGGCTGCAGCTGCTGCATTTCCGATGGAGGCGGAAATGTTTTAGGCCCGTGTGCTCAGATTTGGGTGCACGTTAAAGAACTCCAGGTGGTCGAAATTTACGGAGTCCTCCGCTACGGCGTCTCTCATAATCATATGGTGGTTTTGGGACGTTAAACCCCACAAATCTATCTATCTATCCACTAGGAAACCACGAGAACCTTCGCGGATCAGGAAACTCTGGGGCTAACACACGGTAGAGCCGCGCGAAACACGTGATGGCCCAATCTAATCATCTTCGTCTAATGCACAGTTGATCTCACTTATCAGGCATACTGCGGCTTCCGTTAGCTGCACGCTACATCAAATGTCTTATTTTTGCCGTATTCATACTTGGCACACTAACCGAGCGTGACAACCAAGCGCGATTCAACATGCGATATCGTTGAGCAAGTGGCAAGGGGGAGCCAAGGCAAGTGTTAAACACGAGTCTTGCTGTGCTCCGTGCGACTCGAAATTCATAAATTAACGAATGAAGAAATGAAAAAACGATGACTTCTTCACAGTTGATTCAAACACCTTTATGAGTAAAAACCGGTAAAAGACAACAAACGCGAACATCTACGTCGACCTCACTTCCTTCAACCAGATCTTAGGATGCCCGACAACCGCTACGAGAGCAATTGTTCCCTTGAACCGAAATTATATCGCTGAGTTTCCGGGTCCAGCTTAAACTTCGCTTTTAAGAGTTAAATGCGATAGCACAATCCCGTCCCTTGTGGGCACTTCAACCACTTGGTTCATTCTCTTTATTGTATGATGTTACTCGCAAATAATAAACTGTGTGTGAGTTCAGCGTAATTGATAAGGGTGAAAGTGGCTTGTGTCAGTGGTGCTTTCGAATTTGGCCGCAATCTGTGCATTGGGCAGCATTATTTAAACGACGAGCAATAATGCGCGTAAAATGTTTTCGGCCTTGTAGTTCACCCACTACGTGGTCTAAAAGGAATACGCGTAGTAACGCGTAGTAATGCGCGCGCCTTTTGTAATAAGTGGCCGGCTTTAAACCATGAAGTCGCTATTATGAGCACTTTTCTGGACGTACGATGGCAGTTTGCGCTTCAACCAAGCCACAATACTGTTATATTACATGTTGTATTGTAAAGCTTTCATACTTGGCTTGTGTGTTGGTAAAACATCAAAGCTAGTTCCACTGCATTTTCATGCAGACACGTGGCATTTTTGTTAGTAGAATGGCTACTTGGTACAAAAACTCCCGGGCGCAATCCTCACTCCTACCACAAAAATTGTCTAACCTATTTGCATTTGCAGCATTTTGCGATCATGAACAAGGTGATTTTTTTCGCTCACAACCAATGACACTGACATCACTGCCAAACGGGGATTTCTGTGAAAGAAGATATTTAATGACATCGCATTAAAGAGAAATGGAAAGCAGGCCCATGTTCGATATTGCCACGTTCCATTTCCCAAGTTTTTGTTATCGTCCGAAAACACCGCACGATCCTCAGCGCAAACCGCGCCTGCAGTTTTCTAGAAGGTTCCGGACTGTAGTAGATCATTTCGATAAGATCACACCCACTGTGCGAACGGTACAGATTGTTCTGGAAGCTACGCCACCGCCAGTGATAACGCTAGAACATTCGACGGCAAGAGTATAAATGCCGACGCGCTTCGCCGCTTGTCAGTTGTTGATCGAAGGCCGACGCTCCGTTCGCCGCTATCAGTCCGAGACTGCTATCTGTGCGAGACTGCTGCTGTAATTGGACTTTCAGTTTACCGGGCACAGGTTCGCCCAAATAAACAGTTAAATCCTAACACGAAGTCTCCTGTCTTCGGCCACGTCACGACCCCGTGACATCTGGTGGAGGTGCTGCTTCGTTCATGTACCGGACGCCCCCGTCAAGCCGTGAACCCAGCCCACGTCGCGGAGAAGACACCGACACCAACCAGGAGCAGCGAACAAGCCGCCGACAGCAAGGGCTACCACCGGAGTACGGGCTTCTACCAGACAAGGCGCGGAAGACGAAGGCCATGACCGCGACTGCAGCGACAATGACAACCGCAGCGTCCCAGCCCACGATGGTCATGCATCAACCCAGGGAACCACCAATTTTCCATGGGTCATCCTTCGAAGACCCGGAGTCCTGGCTGGAGACATACGACCGTGTGGCCGCCCTCAACCACTGGGACCATGACGAAAAGCTGCGTCGTGTGTTCTTCTATTTGGAAGACACCGCAAGGACTTGGCTTGAAAATCGGGAGTCCACGCTCCGAACGTGGGATGTTTTCTGCGGCGCATTCCTTCAAACGTTCGCGAGCGTCGCTCGCAAAGAGAGGGCCGCTGCTTTATTAGACACTCGGGTTCAGCTACCAAATGAAAATGTCGCAATTTTCACAGAAGAAATGACCCGACTATTCCGTCACGCTGATCCAGACATGTCTGAGGAGAAAAAAGTTCGTTTCCTCATGCGAGGGGTCAAACAGGAGCTCTTCGCGGGACTGATGAGAAACCCACCGATAACCGTCCAAGAATTTGTAGCAGAAGCGACCACTATCGAAAAGACCCTGGACATGCGCACCAGACAGTATAATCGTCGCCTGACTGCAGACTGCGCTGCTGCTCAAGCCAGTAACTCCGGAGACCTGCGTGAAACGATCCGAGCGATTGTGCGGGAAGAGCTGCGCAAGCTGTTGCCTTCGGCCCAGCCTCAAGTGGATTCAATTGCCGACATTGTGCGAGAAGAAGTTCGGCAATCGCTTCAAATTCCCCACGCACCGCTGCCCGAGCCGGAAGCTATGAGCTACGCCGCTGCACTGCGCCACAACGCTCCTCCCCGTCCACGCCAAAACGCCGCCCCATCGCATCATAACCGAAGAAAATGCCAGACCACTCCGTCAGAGTCCGTACAGGGTTTCGACGCGAGAACGTGAGGCCATGAAGAGACAAGTTGATGAAATGCTGCGGGATGACATTATCCAGCCGTCCAAGAGTCCATGGGCATCCCCCGTGGTGTTAGTGAAGAAAAAGGATGGGACCCTACGTTTTTGCGTCGATTATCGCCGCCTGAACAAAATCACAAGAAAAGACGTGTATCCCCTCCCACGAATAGACGATGCACTTGATCGGCTCCATAACGCCAAGTACTTTTCGTCAATGGACCTTAAGACTGGCTATTGGCAAATCGAAGTCGACGAAAGAGACCGAGAGAAGACGGCGTTCATAACGCCGGACGGCCTCTTCGAGTTTAAGGTGATGCCCTTCGGCCTTTGCTCAGCGCCTGCAACGTTTCAACGCGTTATGGATACAGTACTGGCAGGATTGAAGTGGCAGACTTGCCTTGTGTACTTGGACGACGTCGTCGTGTTTTCCTCGAGTTTCGACGAGCATCTTCGGCGCCTTGAAGCTGTACTTCAAGCCATCAAGACTTCCGGACTCACACTGAAGCCAGAAAAGTGCAGATTTGCGTATGAGGAGCTCTTGTTTCTGGGGCACGTTATCAGCAAGTCTGGAGTTCGTCCCGATCCACGGAAAACAGCCGCCATCGCCGACTTCCCGCCGCCCACTGACAAGAAAGCCGTGCGCCGATTTCTGGGCCTGTGTGCCTATTATAGGCGGTTCGTGAAAAATTTCGCCCGCATCGCCGATCCTCTCACTAACCTTACCAAGGCCGACGTGGAGTTTAAGTGGGAAACGCCGCAGGAACACGCTTTCCAGGAGCTTAAACATCGCCTCCAGACGCCTCCGTTACTTGCCCATTTCGACGAATTCGCCGAGACAGAAATACATACTGACGCAAGCAGCGTAGGTCTTGGCGCCGTTCTTGTGCAGAGGGCTGACGGACTTGAAAGGGTTATTAGTTACGCCAGCCGATCGCTATCCAAAGCAGAAGCAAATTATTCCACAACAGAAAAGGAGTGCCTCGCCATCATCTGGGCTACGTCGAAATTTTGCCCCTACCTCTACGGCAGGCCCTTCAAAGTTGTGAGCGACCACCACGCATTGTGTTGGCTAGCCACCTTGAAGGACCCCTCAGGTCGCCTCGCACGATGGAGCCTGAGACTTCAAGAATATGACATTACTGTCATTTACAAGTCCGGCAAAAAACACTCCGACGCCGACTGTCTCTCTCGTGCGCCTGTCGACCAACCGCTACCCGACGACCCGGATGACGACTACTTCTTAGGAACGATAACTACCGACGACTTCGCTGAACGACAGAGGGCCGACCCGGAACTTAAGGCCCTAACAGAATACCTCGAAGGCAGGACCGCCGAAGTCCCGAAGATATTCAAGCGCGCACTTGCGTCGTTCTTTCTACGAAACGGTCTTCTACAAAAGAAAAACTTTTCACCGCTTCGAGCTAAGTACCTTCTTGTGGTGCCTTCAGCTCTGCGACCAGAACTCCTGCAGGCCCTTCACGACGATCCGACGGCAGGGCACCTCGGTGTTTCTCGCACGCTCGCGCGGATACAAGAAAGGTACTACTGGCCACGTCTTACCACCGACGTCACTCGTTATGTGAGAACATGCCGGGACTGTCAGCGACGCAAGACACCGCCGACAAGGCCAGCGGGACTTCTGCAGCCAATCGATCCACCTTGCCGACCTTTCCAGCAGATTGGTATGGACCTACTGGGGCCGTTCCCGACGTCGGCTTTCGGAAACAAGTGGATCGTGGTAGCTACCGACTACCTCACCCGCTACGCCGAGACAAAAGCCCTGCCAAAAGGCAGTGCATCCGAAGTAGCCAAATTCTTCGTCGAAAATATCGTCCTACGTCATGGCGCCCCAGAGGTCCTTATCACCGACAGAGGAACGGCATTCACTGGCGACTTAACTCAAGCAATCTTGGCATACAGCCAAACAAACCACCGCCGGACGACAGCGTACCACCCACAGACCAACGGCCTCACCGAGCGGCTTAACAAGACGATCGCCGACATGCTGTCAATGTACGTCGATGTCGAACACAAGACGTGGGACGCCATTCTTCCGTATGTGACCTTCGCATACAACACGGCGGTGCAGGAGACGACGCAGATATCGCCATACAAATTGGTCTACGGAAGGAGCCCGGCAACGACGCTCGATGCCATGTTACCCAACGTCACCAACGAAGAAAACCTCGATGTGAGCGAGTACCTTCAACGCGCCGAAGAAGCCCGACAACTTGCGCGTCTCCGTATCAAGAATCAACAGACGACCGACAGCCACCGTTACAACCTTCGACGACGCTTCGTGGAATACCAGCCCGGTGAACGTGTTTGGGTGTGGACGCCGATACGCCGACGTGGACTAAGTGAAAAGCTTCTGCGACGGTACTTCGGACCGTACAGGGTGGTTCGACGGCTCGGCCCGCTTGATTACGAGGTTGTCCCCGACGGCATCACGAACTCTCAACGACGCCGATCGCGACCTGAAGTCGTCCATGTCGCGCGCCTCAAGCCGTTTTATGCGCGTTAACAAACTGAACTAGTGTTTTTTTGTATTATTGTTGTATCGTAATTTATTCATTGTACTTTCTTGCATTATTATTGTACTTTCATCTTTAGTTAAAGCATCGGGACGATGCCTTTTTTCAGAGGGGGGCAATGCCACGTTCCATTTCCCAAGTTTTTGTTATCGTCCGAAAACACCGCACGATCCTCAGCGCAAACCGCGCCTGCAGTTTTCTAGAAGGTTCCGGACTGTAGTAGATCATTTCGATAAGATCACGCCCACTGTACGAACGGTACAGATTGTTCTGGAAGCTACGCCACCGCCAGTGATAACGCTAGAACATTCGACGGCAAGAGTATAAATGCCGACGCGCTTCGCCGCTTGTCAGTTGTTGATCGAAGGCCGACGCTCCGTTCGCCGCTATCAGTCCGAGACTGCTATCTGTGCGAGACTGCTGCTGTAATTGGACTTTCAGTTTACCGGGCACAGGTTCGCCCAAATAAACAGTTAAATCCTAACACGAAGTCTCCTGTCTTCGGCCACGTCACGACCCCGTGACAATATATTAGAGAAATAAGTGGCAGCCCCCATAGCCCACACCCTGAGTGGGTGTGAGACACGAGTTTAGAGAAACAAACAAACAAACATAGCTCTACTAATCCAATGCCAGCTAGGTATCCTTCAGCTCCGTTGTGACCCAGCCTTGCCACTTGGCGCTGCAAGCTGTCTCAGTTTTTTTTTTTATCTCTGCAATAGCACAAGGAATCGTTTCGACGCAGCTCGATAATCACCAAAAAAAAAAAGAAGAAACACTGATTTGTTCAATTCGAGCAGGCACAATGTGTGGTCTTCCCGAAGCAGTAACTTGTTGAGAATTAAAAGTGACGAGCCACTACATTTTCAATCATTCAGCTCAAGTTCACCTCTTCTCAGAAATTGTTGGCGTTGTGTATAGATGGTACTTATTGATACGCCACACTTGCCACGCAATTTTACTATCTAATGCGCACAAAATTGTACTAAAAAGAGAATGTAGAAGATTTTTTACGTTGTTCGAGAGTGGCGAGGCTGCCAACGGTATTTTGTCGGATGGGCGACAATCTTCCTTGCTACGGATCTACCAAAACCGTCATTGTAGAGAGCACAATGCTTAAGGCGCGCGGCGGTGCGTCATGTGCTCTGAATGTTGAATAATACGTATGCCACTTTTATTAAAAAAAAAGAACTATGAACCACCTCTGCGAAGGGAACCCTGATGGGATGCAAAGCAGCAGCGGTGCGCACGGCGCTGACCCGGCTGCAACGGGTGTCGACGCGGGGGCTGGAGTAACGGTTTCAAGAGAAACTTGGTGCAGCATTTACTCGAGAAACGTTTGTTTGAAACACAAAGGCACGGGAGGCGGGACGCGTCGAAGACGCTTGCGCTCGGCTTCCATGGCTCGCGTCTTGTCGGTGTTATCCGCGCGCCGTCTGTATCCTCGAAGGCGATCGATGTTCTCTCACGCCTCGTTGATGTGGCTGGTCTTCCACTGCCGACGCTTGCGTTCGGCTTCCCTGGCTCGCACTTCGTCGATGTTGACGTTGCCACTCGCGAATGCGATAGGCTTCGCTAAACCTCTCAAACGCCAGTGACATCCGGGGAAGTTACGCACATATTAGCGGGAAGCATGCCCCGGCTGCGCCCCACCCGTCGGCTCAATCACGCGGCCAGCAGCGGTGCGCTGTTCACATGCATTGTCGGTGCCGCGAGATTCTCGAGGCGCGCACCCGCCAACTCGCGGCTTCTTCTCCCTGATAGATGAAGAGAGGTGGCGCGGTTGAGATGATTCCCACATTAGGAATGGGCTCGAGCATTGCAAGCGGTGGAGAGTGTGAAGCATTGAGGTGACATGGGGCGAGCGGCGACAGGCTAGGAAGATAGGGACATAAACGTGCACGCATTGCGAGGAAAGACGTGACCTACTTGGCACAGCCCCAACACCTGCGGCCAGGGGAGCGCGGTGTGTATGGAAAGACAGCGTTACACAGGCTAGTCGAAGAGCTGCGGTACTTATCTATCTATCTATCTATCTATCTATCTATCTATCTATCTATCTATCTATCTATCTATCTATCTATCTATCTATCTATCTAGCCGCTTGGGTTCTCTCATGGTCACTCCCTTAACTTGGCGTCAACCAAACTTACCATGGGAAAGTAAGATGGCTTGACGAATACGACGGGCTGGTCAAGACATGTATAATGTTACAATCCCATCGCTTACGTCGTCAAACACTTCCCACCAGACAGCGGCACATACCCACAGGCGGGTATGTGTCGCTGGTATGCGGGTATGTGCCACAGGTGATATACACTTATTATCTACCCAGGAACGACGAGAACACACATGGGCAAATATAACGCAGGAGCGTTAAGAAATACGCGACATCGGTAGCGTCGACCCGACGAATGCAAAGAATAAATTTCAGGGTCCCAGCTAGAATTGAACCCAATCATTCTGCGTGGCAATGAAGTATTTTACCGCAGAGCTTCGTCAGCTCTCGGATTTACTTTTCGAATAGACGCTAATCTTGGTGAAACGTACAGTACTTGCAGTGATGCTTACCCAATTTTATAAACATTACATATGTACTCCTTTGATACAGCCGTCACGTCGAGGTAACGTCAATTGTGGTTAGTTGCCATGCGCTGAAGTTGATTTATGTAGCATTGTCCAGGGCCAGCAACCTCGCGAGCATCAGCGCTTCATATCAGCTTCTGGTGTCGCTAAATCCCCCTACCACGGTGGTCTAATGGCTAAGGTACTCGGCTGCTGACCCGCAGGTCGCGGGATCGAATCTCGGCTGCGGCGGCTGGATTTCTGTAGGAGGCGGAAATGTTTTAGGCCCACGTGCTCAGATTTGGGTGCACGTTAAAGAACCCCAGGTGGTCGAAATTTCCGGAGGCCTCCACAACGGCGTCTATCATAACCATATGGAGGTTTTTGGATGTTGAACCTCACATATTAAACATTCAATGTTACTAATACACATGTTTCAGTTGGCATCGTCACGCAAGTGCAAACAACTGGTTATATAAACATCTGCAACTCTTCAGCACATGTCCGTGCGTGCAACATTTGTACAGATATGTAGCGTCATTTCGTGGCCTGTCGCTCAATAAAAAAATTGCAACACGGTCACTTTTAATCCGCATTCCTCGCATAACGTCGATTCCCAGGTACATGAGATCTGCCGAATTTTTTTCCTACCTTGTTGCATGTTTTCCGCATAAGTGAGACAAGTAGTCTCTTGTGGCAGGTGCAATTGTTAAAAAGCGCCAGTAACACCGGAAGGAGTACACAACGTTCCTGGCAGTTGCAAAACGTGTGTCGCAGTTTTTTTTTTTAATTGTCATCGGTACGCCTTCGCTTCTTACGGCATCTTTTCCCCTTCTCTGTTTACGATTCATCAAGGGAGCACTTGTGTGTTTCTTTTTTCAGCGTCAGGTCCAATAACTTCTAAACCTAGTTTTTCCATGTTTCGCACGAAACTCCACCCGAGTCAAACATCGTCTCACTTATATATATGCGAAGAAAGATTGTGTCATTTCGTTTGAACATGCAATCGAATTTACGTCGCCAAAACATCAATATCTTAGTATCTGAGGAGTGGCCTGTTGATATCGCGGGGATCAGGACCACCAGTGGGTACGAGTTAAAGTAATCAGTATAAAGCTGCGCGAACTTTTGTAAGTGAGACTTCGGAAGTGAAAACTACTGCAGCGAAGGCTCACGAGAGAGCATGTACACTCGTGTTTCCGAGCACGCGTACTTGATATTTCGCTGCACCACAGTATTTATCTGGAACCAAACATGCACTGAGTGCCTCAACGATATATCTTGGTGATTTAGAGTTCCAATACACATCGAACAAACATGGTTTGCCAGTCAATACTGGCCAATCTAAACACATTAGAGCAGCAAGTTTTTAAAGCGGACGCATTGAGTACTGTCAGATTAGCTAAGTTGTTTATGCGACTGCGCTTTTCTTACTTTGTATACTGGTTTTAGGTGGCTATTTCTCACCAAGCTGAGACCATTATTGTATTAGGCCTTCTTTTCTACTGTCATTTTCGAATGCAATGCTAGAAGTACAAACTTGTTCTTTTTTTACAACTGTATAAAAATTATGTGTTTCGCACAGTGTATTCTTGCCTCGTGACTTATATTTCCCTCTGGGCTTGCACAATTATTTGTTGTTGATTTTATGTTTGTACTTCTTGAACACCAACATTTGTTAAACCATAGATGGCGCTCAACGAAATAGCAGTATCCCCAGCATTTTCGCAATTTCTTTTCCTTCACCCATCTTGTTGTGTGAGAAAAAAAAAACGAACAGCTACTGAGTGTTTTGAAGAGCTCTTACAACATGCTCTAGCAACTTTGGTGAGTCAGCGCATGTTCAAGTTCAGAAAAAAAAAAGAGAGGACAGATACGCGATTCAGTCGAGGAGGAAGCTAGGATATGGGTATTCAGCCTTGAACTCGGGACTTTATTGAGGTAGTAAATTCATACGGCATAGCAGCGTAACAAGTTTTTGGATACACGTGACCTGGGGTCACTCAGGATTTCCTTTCTAAAACAATACCCCCAGTAGGAACACCGTGTCTTTGAATAGATCAGCAATTCAAATGAATTCGATATTTGTTCTATATTTCAGAGCGTATCCGTGAAGTGAATGATGATGAGTGGGGCGAAGCGTGTGCCAGTCGGTCCGCGCTTCTGCCTGTCTGTTCTTTCTTGCTTCCATCCGTCCGTCTTTCCGCCCGTCTGCCAGTGCGTCCATCCGTGCGTACATGCGTGCGTCCATCCCTGCGTTCGTCCGTCTATGCGTGCGTCAAGCAGACAGACATACCGACGATGGGCGGAGGCAGCTAGCGGATCATTCACGGTTTGGCGATAAAACCCTCCGAAGCTTCGCCCCACTCACCATCATTAACTCCACTGGTATACAGTTAGGTGGTTACATGAATACATACAGGTGACGACCGACCCGTGCCTCAAGGAGCTTCGCCCCTAAAATGGTGGTGTATCTGCGTGCTACGATGGCAAATGTTGTGGAAGGTATTTTTTTAGAACTCTAAGTCACTAGTGGACGGCAGCAGCACGTAATTTTGTTGAAGCGTATGAAACACCCGTTTTTTGCTGTTTTTTTTGTCATAGTGTCATTTTGCCAGTGCCACGTAGTAAGCACTGCGGTCTTTCATTTACCTATCAAGGCATTTTAAAGTTGAATTAACACACTACCGAACGACCCCATGCTGATTTTGCGCCAAGATATGCGTAATATTTGCTTTGTTTTATTGACAATATTAGCACGTATGTACACAGAAACCCGACTAAGATGGTTGGTCGCTTAGGAAAGGGTTAAACTTTCGCCATTAGCGTAATATGGTGACGGCCAAAAAGCAGAGATTACACACAGACAGAGAGACCAAAATCCCTGCGTCGTAGTATCCCAAGAGATACTATCGTCTCTAAACCTACACCATCTCCCACTATTTTTGCTTTTTGAAGTGTTTCCTGACACGTAGTGCGTCTTGAGGGACGTAGTGCGTCTTGAGCGTATGAAACAGCCGTTTTTTTTTGCTGTTTTTTTTTGTCATAGTCTCATTTTGCCAGTGCCACGTAATAAGCACTGCGGTCTTTCATTTACCTATCAAAGCATTTTAAAGTTGAATTAACACACTACCGAACAACCCCATGCTGATTTTGCGCCAAAATATGCGTAATATTTGCTTTGTTTTATTGACAATATTAGCACGTATGTACACAGAAACCCGATTAAGATGGTTGGTCGCTTAGGAAAGGGTTAAACTTTCGCCATTAGCGTAATATGGTGACGGCCAAAAAGCAGAGATTACACACAGGCAGAGAGACCAAAATCCCTGCGTCGTAGTATCCCAAGAGATACTATCATCTCTAAACCTACACCATCTCCCACTATTTTTGCTTTTTGAAGTGTTACCTGACACGTAGTGCGTCTTGAGGGACCCAAAAATGATCTTTCCTGCACTTTGCTGCACTGGAATACATGTAGTGCTCAACGCTAAGACGAACACAAAAATAATTTTCAAAAAAATGCACCGTAACAGATATTATTAGTCCTCAAAACATAAAAACCCCCGCATATGACGATGAAAAGCGCTCCATTTCAAATTTCACTGTCTCACTAACGTCAGGCCGGTTCCATTCGTCGGGCGTCAATAAAAAAAAAAACATGCCGAATGATTCGCCTCGTTTGGCCTTCGTATGGCGCACCTAGTGTCATTTTACAATGGTTTTCAAGTTTTCATATCTAAAACAGATATTCTATCGTATCTGAGGCACTATAAAGACTGTTTTGATAATTGTTAGGCCACAATAACATGGCCTGTATGGGACCATGTGAATATTGCGTGAGACTTGTTGCGTCAAACCAAACGAAATGCCCACTAAAAGTCTTCGTTCCCATGGAATGCAGGGCCACCTCGTACGACAAAAATAGCCGGTGTGGGTCGATGTAAGCCGGAACCTATGTGGTTTATCAGCTGACGGAAAATTATAACAGCTTTCTTTTTCGGCAGCTCCACCCATGCTATCATGTCGGTGCATTTCATGCACAGTTGTAGATGAGGTGATAAAGTGTGTATATCCTTAAATTAGGTCGCACCAGACATTCGAAACACCGTTTGGTATCATGTGTCACACCCTTAAGCAGGTATGCACAAAAAAAACTAGTAGGCTTATCTAGTTTTATGTACTCATGAACAGCAGAAAAGTTTTTATAACTAAATGGAATGTTGTTATATTCTGTTCATTGTTTCCGTAGAACAGGTGCTATTCGTACTTATAAATATCAATGCATATAGCCAACAAATAATACCACGTTTTAAGTGCTCCAAAATGTTCAATGTATTGGAGGACTACCATAGAATTTATTTATACTTGCATACAATGTATACCCGAAATGTATGATTTCTGGCTTTGTAGCAGGCTGTTGCTCAAGGCGGTTGCCATGTTGCTTTCGTTTGGAATGTTCTACTTCTAATTTTCTTGCTTCAAAGCTAAACACTATTTGCCATATAAATTTCCATTAACAGAACTACTTAACCGGTCACTCAATGTCCAACAATTTTTGGAAGAAGCTAAATTGCCTCACCTTCTGGCGCTATTCAATGAGCATTGAACTTCGTCTGAACACTGCATTCTCACACGCACGTGTGTTCCCAATCTTAATTTAAAACTGTGAGAGCCCCAGCACAGCCCTAAGAAGGTAATATTGGCACCAGCGTAGTCCATATTTTGAATTTAAAAGTGCACTCGAGATGATTACACAACGAAGGAACACTCACGCACACACATATTGCACACACAAACTGTCTGTCGGTCTGTGTGTGTTTGTTTGCGTGTGTGTACTTTTGTTGTGTTATTGTTTCTAGTGAGTTTTTACTATTTGTGTAATGTCCCTACAGACGGACTACGCCAAGTGACAGTTAAAGCGATTTCGCCAACATTCTGGCCAAGATTATTCTTGACCAATACTGATTGTTGGCCTAGTTGGTACTTGCTTACTGACATGCTTTGGCCGCAAATAACACAAACACAAAGTAAAGAAACACTCAGCGCTTGTGCTTGTCGTTGAGGTTTTCTTTACTTTGTGTTTGTGTGATTTGCGGCCAAAGCATGTCAGTATTCTTGACCACTGTAACCTCAGGTCAAACTTCATTTAAGGCCCCGCCGCGGTGGTCTAGTGGCTAAGGTACTCGGCTGCTGACCCGCTGGTCCACGGGATCGAATCCCGGCTGCGGCGGCTGCATTTCCGATGGAGGCGGAAATGTTGTAGGCCCGTGTGCTCAGATTTGGGTGCACGTTAAAGAACCCCAGGTGGTCGAAACTTCGGGAGCCCTCCACTACGGCGTCTCTAATAATTATATGGTGGTTTTGGGACGTTCAACCCCATATATCAAGCAATCAAACTTCATTTAACTCCACGCTTAAGCAGGACCAGGAATAAAAATGTAGGACTATTTTGCATGGGATCAAATTAGGTACCCGCTACGACGCGTCTTGCCTTCATGTCTGGCCAGGCGCGAACATCGCCGTCTCAGACAAGCGCTCAACGTCCACATTCTGGCTAGTCTGTCAACAGCGCTCAAGATACAGTCATTTTCTCAAAATCAGCACGTACACATCTTCTGCGATACCGCCTCCGTCTTATCGCAACACTCATCGTGTACTTTCCTTCAGTCAGAGCCGAGGAGTCAAAAATATCCGTCGTTTTCGCCACGCCACTGTCCGAACGCTTAGTTGTCTATGCACGGGGGGCAAGGTTCACGCAATCAAGATACTTGCTCGACGGGGCAGAACCTGCTTTTCCTTGCAGGGGGCCGTTGCTTCTAGCGTGTGTTTTCGTCCGACGACCATTGGAATAACGTTCGTTCCTTTGAGCAACTGTCGATATCTTCGAGCTTATTGAAAGGAGCCGCTTGTTTTTATGCGCTCGCTTCCAGCGGATCAACCAAGAAGATACCTTAATCAACAACGCTGCGTACTGATAGGTAAGATTTTTTTGCTCATCTCCCATACATTCCATGTACGTGCAAGCATGATGGAACTCATAACTTATTTCCCTACATGCACAAGTGTAGTTGCCATTACACTTTACGCAAATGACTTTCCGTGTGGCCTGTTCTGCAGAATTTCGCCCGATAATATCACAGATGCGCGCTCTATTTTCAGCCACAACGGCTGTATTTTAATGGTGTCCAAATGCAGTGATGTCCGCGTACTAATAGTTCCTCGTCCTACTGAACCTGATGCGAACAAAACTAAACAGGAGGAACGGCTAGAGCTTGCTTATAACCACCTTGAGGCAGCATTTAACGGCGAGTCGATAATGTTTTGTTTTCGACAATGTTCTGCTGGTATGTTGGTACAAACGTCTACAATATGATCAAAAGTGCCCGGAAGAAGGGCCTAAGCAAATTCACTTTCTTACTTCTTATGTTTGGAATAATCTACAAATAGCTGTGAAGAGACAACCATCTTCGGTAGAGGAGTTGAAGGCTTCAATACCGTAAAAAACTCCTTCTTGACGTACTGGTCCACTAGGAAAAAAAAGACAAAAAAAAAACAGAACGTGTCTTGAGGAATCGAGCCTTGTGTGAATGCCGCAACTTCTACTTCGTCGGAAGTTGCAACAAGCTGCCTTTGTTTGGCAGCTTGTTGCTGTGGTTACCTTACATAAGCAAGTATTGGATATCAGTGTTGTAAGTGTACGGTGTGGTATCATACCGTTAATGAGGATGATGTACATAACGTTTGTGAAACAGTTTGAAGAAAATATCACTGAGTCACTCTCTGATGAAAGCACCTTAAAGTCATGTCACTACTTTTAAGCGATTGCCTTATAGAAGTAACAATTCCACAATCTTTTACGTGCCTGTTTTTGACTACACGTTCTCTGTCACAGATTTGCTTCGTCACTTATACCCAAATTTTTTTATTTGGCGCTTCAACTATTACAGTATTTGTCACAAGTCAAAAAAGCACCATGAATAATCGGCTGTTTAGTAAGAAGGCAGAAGCCATGAGGTCAAATTTCTCGGTAATGGGGTCTTTCTACGAGACACAACATGCTTTTTATGTACTGGCACCACCACGACAATAAAAACGGAAGATAACCAGGCCAGGTTGCACATGAACAGAATGTTCTCCTTACCGAAAAAAACCCTATGAAAGCTCACTATAGCATTAGCTGTACCAAATATTCGTTTATTAAGAACACAAAGAAGTTAGAAAAATACTTCCATAAGATGTGCGTTTTTTGCGTCAATTAGTGCAGGAGCCACACAGCTTGACATCCCGCGCTTCTGCTTCAATCAAGTAGGCCTCCCGTGATACACGGCGCTATCTCTAAGAGGTGAACGTTCGCAACAAATTATTTTAGATATATAAACAGGCCTCCTCTGAAATTCCTGTTGTTAATCATGCCAATTTCGTTTTCGCACTGTGGGCTCAACCATTTCATATTACAAAATACATCCGCAAGTCCTAATGAAGCTAAGCAATAATTCAAGGATAAAGACAATGATAAATGAATATTAGCACCATGGCGACTAACAGCGTGAAAAACACAAATGAAGATGAGAAATGAACACGATAAAGTGCTGACATTCAAGCGAATTTTTATTGAAAAACAAACGACTATACCAGGAACTCCACAGGCCAGATTCCGAGCGACCATTTACATTGGACAAAGTAAGATATCATGAACCCTAACTTCTGGTAAAGTAATGGCGCTTTTTCAATGCTTGTTTTGCAGCGCAAGCTGGTATGAGTTAAGAACAAGGGTAACGCGTGGAGTCGTAGTTTTTCACCACAGCTGCCGGTGTGTGTAAGCAGTATTGAATGAAAAGAAATCTCAGAAAATAAAAACAATAAAGACAAAATAGGATTCGTACCAGGGTCTACTGCGTGCCTGCCCAGTATTCTACCATTTAGCCACTCACCCGGAAAGGAAACGCGGTAATATTAGTAATGAAGCGTTCTAGAACATCAAAGAAGCAGCCAGGCGTCACACAATGCTAATTTCGTAACGAGTGGGTCGTCCGATGCTCTATTAGAAAACTTGTTCTTGCTCACCTACGAACTGTGGTGCATACCTACTTCAGGCATAATTCTTCATTAACGTCAGCCACTGCATAAAAATCGAACAAAATTATTAACAAGTGTGTAGCGAATACCACGCTTCTCCAAAGAATGGCCAAGGAGAGCATAGTGAATGCTGGCCTACTACACGAAAATTGTGATTATTTATGGCTGAGTGGGTACCCAGCAGTTTGCTTGTATCAGTTACGCAAAGTATGTTTAGAAAAGGCTCTGAAAGGCCACTCTTCTAGCTTTCACTGTGACTGTGCTTTGTGTTCCATGTGGGCTTGGCACTTTTATTTATCCGTGACTGAAAGCGATGTTAGTTACACTGCCGGCAGTAAACAAACTCTTGATGGGCGAAACAAATCGTTCTATCTCTCAAGCTTCCGGAAAAGACAGTGATTATTGATGTGCAGGAATCACGTTATCGCGTGGAACCGGGCTTATTCTGTATTGATAGAAGGAAACGTGGCTCGCGGCACAAGATGTTCTAGTAGGTGCTTCAACCTTTTCCTGCACCGCACTACGTATGTGTATAACCCTTGTCACGTAGCCAAATACCAACGTTCTCATAAATGGGGTGTCCACATCATGCGTGTCTTACTTGAAGTTTACATGAAATATGGGAAATGCTGCCACATGTTCGTCAGAGGCTGACGAACTAGCGTAAGAAAAAGTTGGATTAGAGGGAGGCGCATTTAATTTGTGTGGGTTACTGAACATCTCTGTGGTGCAGGTTTCATGCACTGTCCTGGGCCTTTACATTCGCATTTAATTGCGTACGGTAACGTTATATAGGTTATACCAAAAATTCTTATAATAGTTTGACTGATACTTCACCTTTTTACACTGTTTATACTACAGCGGACTACCCTCGAAGCGTTCAATGGACGAGGAGTCGTACCGGGACATCAGCGGCGTGTGGCTACACAACGCGTTCCGTGAGGAAAACGTCCGCTCAGCCATCCAGTACAAGCCCCGCAAAGGAGACGTCTTCATCGTAACGTATCCCAAATGCGGGACCAACTGGGTACAGTTCATTGTGTACAGCATACTGACCAGGGCCAAGCCGCTTCCGACCCTCCGCGAACTTGGTCTCCTGAGTCCCTTCATTGACATGATCGGTGCCGAGGCGGCCGAGAACCCATCGAGAAGTGGTCCAATCATGACGCATCTTCCACCGAGCGTCCTACAGCCTGTCCAAGAATGCAAGTACATCTACGTGACGAGGAACCCGTACGACTGTGCCGTGTCCTTCTACCACTTTATTAAGGGATTCACGCCCAAGACGGTGACGGACGTGTCGTTCGAGAAGTTTCTGTCCATGTTCCTGAAGGGAAAGGTAACGTTTTGTATTGGTTACTGGGTTGATTTGTGCCACTTTTTCAAGCTTGTTGTACAGTTTCAAAAATTGTTTTATTACGCCGTACCTTTTTAAAACATTGTGCTATTATGCCTTTTAAGGGGGGCAAAAAAGTTTCCACGTTCTACGTTACGCTGCTTACAATCCAACCTAGCAAGTGTTCTACATGAACATATAGAAGAATCATAAAAGACATATAAAAGACAGGTGCTACTCCTTTTTCCATTGCATATAGAAGAATCATAGTCAAACATATCCAGAAAGCAAGCATGCGCAACACTTGAGACACTTTTTTTTCTAGAAGAGCTAAATGCAGAACCCGAAACTAGGCTAAATTTCAGTGGAACATGAAGCATGCCTAAGTATCTTTCATTTCTAGAACAGTTATAATCATAATAGGGCAATTTCTTATTGTAACACGAGTTCGAAAAGGCAGTTTTCAATAAGAAAAAATGGCAGCATATCCACGGAGTGAATGACGGAGAGTGGGGCGAAGCATCCGTCCGTTCATTCGTTCTTGCTTCCGTCTGTCCATGCGTCCGTATGTGTGACCGTCCGTGCGTCCATTCGCCCGTCCGTGCGTGCATCTGTTCGTGCGTCCGCACGTCCATCTGTGCGTCCGTCCCTGCGTTCGTCCATGCATCCGCCCCTGCGTCCGTCCATGCGTCCATCCGTCGGTGCAGCCCTCCGTGAGTCCATCCATGCTTCTGTCGGTGCGTCCTTTCGTCCATCTATTCAACACTCCAAGTGCCACCATCTCGCATCTTTTCATCATATATTCCGCATATGCACCCCCATCCAGCGGACATTCCAAGGACTAAATGAGAGGTGGCACGCACACTTTCCTTCGGCTTGCGCTTCGTGTCTACTTCCCACCTTTAACCACCTCGATTTCATGGTATATACTAGTTCATTGTATTCATGGCACTGCGGCCCAGCGCTCACTAAACCTTTCTAAAACCAAGGATGTTATGCCCAGCGAGTATAACGTAGCAACGCTTTCTTGTCAGATAGTGCTCAATGTACATGCCAATGACTGCTAAGCGGGAATGAGAGACAGGAGAATTCGGCTTTTAGTTAACGCGCACGCTGCGAATTTTTTATTGTTCAACAACGCACAGAAGAATTCTATCACCGGCACCACCTTGGAGGTCAAAATATAAGGCTGGTTACACACTACTACTACTACGACTACGAGAAACGAACTGGTGCCGCTATCAGGCGCTTCGCCCCTAAAAATGAGCCAAGCACTCCAACTGTCTCGATCAAGTGAGCCAGATTCATTAAAAGAGCACTGCGCCGACATGATCAAAAAAACCAACATGGTCCCATCCAAAATGTTTCGATTGTGTCTTAGTTGCTTTGTTATCGCATTTGCGATCCACAATTAGGTTTTCTAGCGTGAATTGGCACTTACTGGAGGACATTATGTTTTATGACAAAACTCGATTGTAAACAGTAAGAGGCTGACTTGCCTACTTCTTTTTGCATCTTAGTGATTCTTTTTTACGGTAGCGCAACAGTATCTTGTCGTCAGTTCACTCCAACGCGGTATATTTGAAATAAAATAGGCAAGAACTAAAGATATCGAGCGTCTATCTATTCCTTAAAGAAGAAGAAATGGTCGGTAACGGCACGGCATCAAACTAACTGGAACCCTTTTCAAGGTCTTCAATTGATGCCAGGAACAAGAAAACCCTAATGGTAGTCCAGAATAGTGCCCCTTTTGCCAGAAAGAACTACTCGCTCTGAAGGTCTAGTAATCGTCATATGGCCCACGCGTCGAAGCACGGCAGCGACAGAAGCACAAGTATGACGTCCATTCTATGGCGAAATATTGATATACCTACATTTTAACCGTTTTACAACTATTTCACAAGCTAATTAGAGCCCAAATGAAATGTTTCTGTCTATATAAGCCGAATACAAACTTTACTCGACAATACTGATGATAACTTGGCTACGTGGATCTTAGGCAAAATATAGATTTGTGCTATCTAGGGACGTAAAACATGCTGGAAAAAAGTTGTTGAGCAGGCCGAACCATATTTTCAGTAGAAAAAAAGTGCATTTTTCTAAGTTCCAATAAAAGTGCATTTGCCTCTTTCAAAAAAAAAAAAAAGAACGCGTCACATATAGCCAGCAGTTCATAGCACCAAACACTATTTTGATTTATTTAGGAACACGTAGTGCCAGATCGCACATGAAATGATTCTTGATAAAATAAATACTTGTAAGCCATATAGATTGTGGTAGGGCAAGGATACTAATTAAAAAAACGGGGCGTCACACTGAATTGCAGCTTGCTTCATTTTTATGACGGAATGAGGAGCATTTTCTTTTACCTATCAATCAAGATGACGAGTACAGTTATCAAGAGCTTTTGCCCAAAATGACCGATGACGACTATGCTTGTCATAAACAAAGTTCGTCCCACATAGTACCGAAAACTACTGTACTCGACATAGTTTTATTACATGACATTACACGGCTACACATGTCCATGTCGGACCAAATGCGTCGCAGCTTTCATTTATTGGCGATGCAGTAAAGCCATCTTACAGCCACTGCTTTTATGCAAACTAGTGAAATAAAGCAAACCTTTTGAAGTAAAATAACGGGACTGCTTTATTTTTGTAAAAAGAATTACATGTGAGCAAATTTCTTTGGGAAGTACACTGAGTGCAATTTTCTTCTCTTATAGACGTTTTTTTTTTTTTACGTGGGCGCTGCCATATTGCTAGCGGGCGGCCCTTTTCGGGTCCCGCAACCCCTCTGTGCAGCGGAGTGGCGCAGTGGAAGCGTGCTGGTCCCGTAACCGGCAACCCCTCTGGCATGCGGGAAGCTCGCTGTTTACATAGAAGGTTGGAGTGCGGCTGCGGTTTTATTGTTCAGATTTAGTTTTTACGCTGTGAATTTTGACTGAAGTGATGCAGGTTCTTTAGAAAATAAGTCTGTGAGGCGTTCTGACAAAGTTTAAGTCGTTGAAGGTCAATTGATACAGTGCCGCGAACAAGTCCGCCTCTATTGCTTCACCGACTTTCTGCTCGAAAATTGCGCAGAATTTTCAGGTCTCTCTTTTCCGGAATCAGCAACTGTACTTCGAGAGCATAGTGAATATATTTGTTGAGCTGTATTCATCCGCTTTTCTAACAAGATTTCTTTACCCCACGCCGTCGCATCAGCTACCACTCTTGCATGAAGCCGTGCGTTGGCGTGTAGTGGTTCGTCCTTACTTCGTGGCATTGATGGGTTTTGTTAACTTTGCACTAACTGTTGTCTAAATTGTTTCGCAACTCTGAAGAAGTGACCGTATCTTACTCGTTCGTTTTATGGGTGTGCACTTGAATGCAGCTCTTACATCAAACGACGATGACACGTCTGCCCGTCCCATTTTTATCCTATTTTTTAATCGCGATATTTGAGTGACTCTCGGTGCCGCGAAGCTTTGACCTGCGATAGAGAGAAATGTTACGTGGGGCTGTCTATCGGGAAAATATTGTCATCGTTCGAATAGCTGTAGACTGCGTACCCTCCGTTGATAGCCGAGGTTGAGCACCGCTGTCGAGGTTGTTGCGGTTTTCGCCTCATAAGAAGTACTGTGAACATACCCGAGTATCCGCAGAAGCTACAAAGTTTCTGTTTAAGTTTGCAAGCCATAGAATCCGCTGCTCCTCGCCAACAGGAAAACGATGCAACTTGAAGAGTCCACAGCGACATTAACTCCGCGTCTGGTGATGCACATGGCAAATTTCTTTCGACAGCAGTTTCCTTTTTCTGTAGTTGTGACTGCACCGAAAAACAGCGCACTTGTTACCCGATGACCAATTCTTAACCGTCATAGCAATGAAGAAAAATGAAATCCACAGGTTAGCTTAATGCACGACTAGTTTCTCGAAAACGCCACACATACCAGCATCGACACGCACACTCCAAGCCGTCACCCGCATGCCAGAGACGAAGAATGCGTTGTTTGCTAAACCGCATCTCATCGCCCGATGCAAAGGTCTATAGTTTAGAAAGGGCTGAACACTATTGACTGATTAACCCCCTGATCCCCATGACTCCTTATTAGTCACTCATGCCGATTTCGTGCTTGTTTGTCTATTGCAGGTCATTTACGGTGACTACTTTGACCATCTCCTTCCTTGGTATCAGCGCCGAGGCGATGACAACGTCCTGTTTCTAACATACGAGCAACTGAAGGAAGACACGAAGGGTCAGGTGCTCAAAATTGCAGACTTCCTCGGTGACCAGCACGGCGCAGCTCTCAGGGAAGACGAAACGTTGTTTCAGCGAATCTTGGATGCTTGCAGTCTCGAGAACATGAAGGTGTTCTTCAAAGATCCGCCGGCAGAGCGGATAAAACTAATAGTCAAGGCGGAGCCCGAAGCGTGTCCAAAGTCAACAAACCCTTCGAACAAGGTTGCTGAGAGAAAAGTCGAAAATCACGAAGGTCCCGGCTTTGTGAGGAAAGGAATCATCGGAGATTGGAGGAATTACTTCTCGCCGGAGCAAATAGACCAGACAAAGGCATGGATAGCCTCGAAAACGAGTGGAAACGACGTGATGGAACTATGGCGGGACCTAGATCTCCCATGACGTCTTGTCTCGAACTGCACTTCACTTCAAAAGAAGATAGAAAGGCGTCATGAAGCTATATGTTTAACCCGTGGCAGAGCGTATTTCGTTTTGCCTCGTCATTTTTCCCCGCTATTTATAAAAGATTAGCCGAGTGGCATTTCATTCCTATTAGCTTTGCTGTCACCTATTGAGATTGTGCAATAAAGTAATAAATGTATTCATTGGCAATAAACTTGACTTTATGGCGTATAAATTTGAGGTTCACCGGAAATACTTTCTCAGTTTGGGAGCGTTTCACCGAAAGTTATACTGTCAAATTCGTGGCACTTGCAAAGCACTTTATTCAATATCGGTGTTCGTGCCTTGTTTAGTTTCTTCGGAGACGTTTAGGAACTCATAAGTTCACCTGTCACTACATGACACTGTTACGCTTTATATTGACTTTTTTTTGGTCTCAATGTAAATTTCATATTCTTATTATTTCCCGGCCCCAATAAAATGAAGACGACGTTGCTCAGGCCAGTAATAATACCGAATACCTCCTTGAAGTTACAAAGCTACCTACAATATTATGCGGGGTTTAACGTCCCAAAACCACCACACAAGGCTACCTACAATGAATTCACTGGTTGTGAAAGAAATATTTAGCTTTCTCATTTTCTCTATATTTTTAGTATTGCACCTTTCTTCATGGTGATGTTGATAAGTCACAAAAAACAAAGTGACCCTCTGGAATAGGTTCCTGTATTTATCGTCACGATAAAATATGTCATGGTAAGGGCGGTGTCCACAGTCCGTCAAAACGTTTCATAGTGTTATTCTTGCGTCCTGTGAACATGTAAAAACAGCACCAAAAAGCAACATCTGTGATTGCATGCACCTAAAATTTCTGGACAATTATACCACAATCAGTACTTTCAACTCGGGTATGTATGTGCAGCTACACTGACAAAATCGAAGGACACTTTGCAAACTTGCTAAGTGTGTTTGACGAAAGCCTGTGTTAATTGAAACGGTATTGGTCGGAAGAAACAAAACGTGGTGCGCGCGTCTTTCTTCTTGGATGAGGGGGCGCATTGTGGTTGGGCTACAGGGTAGACACGTGCGCCTGGGAGCCATCCAACTGACTCGACTGCTGCAATGAGACGTCTGACGAAGGAGCGTTGCCGCGCTGCCGTGCCACTGTATCATCACGTGATTCCAGAGAGAGTGTAAGTGGGAGAGAGACATAATACCCTCAGCGCTCTTACCTATGGTACAGATGATAAACTTGCGAATCTGGAACAAGCGGCCCCTGTGTTTATCATGGGGATGTGACGTACACAAAGCGCCCTCAGGTGTAGTTTTGATCTTTGGCTCTCACGACGTCAATTGACGCTGTCGGTGTCGTAGCTTCCCGTCGAATCGAAACACAAGTTTTGCATATACTTTACATGGAGCGCTCACAGCGCGCATATAGGTACAAAATAGGTCATATTTGTCTGTACATCCATCCGTGCATTGGTTCGTTCGAAGGTCTGTCCGTATGTCCACTGGACCGTCAGTCCGTCTGTCCATTCATTCGCCCGTCTTTGAATCTGTTCAGCCGTGCATCCGCTTGTCCACCCATCCATCCATGCATTTGCCCCTTCATCCATCCGTTCATGCGTACGTCCCTCCATCCATCCGTGCATCGAAACATACGTCCTTTCGTCCGTCTATCCCTTTCCCTATTCCAAAGTATGTTCGGGGGACGTGTGTGCTTGTTGAGACGGGGTCGATCAGACTGGAACGCCATGTGCGCATCTCCCTTCTTGCATGATCAGATACGCTGGGCACGACAACACCACGCTAACAAAAAGCGAAGTTTGTATAGTGCAACGTGAAGCGTGACCAACACGACCACGTCCGTTGACGCGCCCCGGCGGCCACCTGACCACCACCGGGATAATTTAATACATATTTTACAAAACTTTTATAATCATCTGAGGAGCTTCGCTCCATCAACAGCATTTACTTGGTGTATCGGCTGCCAAGTTTTCGATTACCATTTTTCAGAAATATGCGCTTTCATACTTCGCAACCAGTACCTTTAGCTCAAAGGACCTTAAGCACACCCAAAGGCTTTCATTTGCGAAAAGGTGAAGGGGTTGGGGTGCGTCATGCTGCGATTTGCATCATTGAAAGCTATTCGCGCTAACAAAACCAAAAGAGAAGCTGGTTCAAGTGCGCAGACTCTTTGAGGTAGCCGGTTCTAGGAACCGGCACAGACACCGCAAGTATATATGAACCAATAAAGGATTTCACCTTAATAATATAGTCCCATTTTCGAAGTGTCTTAACCTTGCGTGCATAGCAAACCACTGCGGTGCATCCAAAACACCGTGGCACACAAAAGCCACGGCAGCGGCTGGTAAAAAAATGAGGTCACTTAACATAAACATGGCATATCCATCTGTCATATAGCAGTCGGTATAACAAGACAGTAAAACATGTGTGCACAAGTGTATTTTCGCATTAATTAAATGCGAAGCATTTTTAGCGAACGTCGGCGGCATTGAGCGTATCTGTCTGTCTGTCTTTCCGTCTGTCTGTCTGTCTGTCTGTCTGTCTGTGTGTCCGCCTGTCTATCTATCTATCTATCTATCTATCTATCTATCTATCTATCTATCTATCTATCTATCTATCTATCAGTCTGTCAAGCCACCTACAACGTTTAGCTCTTCTGGCTGTTTAGATAATGGTATCGATACCAAAACTAGTATGGAATAACATGATGATATGACGAGCATAAGTGACTTGTTAAAACATGAAAATCATGATACTTATGTCATTATGTCATGATTTACATTTCATGGTCTTTCTAATCTTGCATTTGACATGACATATTGCAAACATGGCAAGGTATTACATGACTGCCAGGTGAACATAGGCGACAGACCCTAATGTGGACATCATGAAATGCAAGCCATGTAATGACTACACACCACACTCATGGTGCGCTCACGATCATTTCGCTAGCTTCGTATACCAAATTTCGTATTACGGGACGTGATTGGATGACGTGAATGAATGACTGGTGCAAACATGGTAATCATGAGATGCGTGCCATGTAAGAACATGACTACATGCGACACGCATGATACCCTCCCGGTCATTTGGCTAGCTTCACATATACCAACTTCAGTATCAATTGACCTAAATGCATGGCGAAGGTATATGACTGGGGCAAACAAAATAATCATGAGATGCGTGTCATGTAAGAAGATGACTATGTGCCACGCTCATGATGCGCTCGCGGCAGTTTCTCTAGCTTCACATATAGTAAATTTGGTGTTACGCGATGTGAATGGACAACGTCCAACCTTGATAATCATGACGTGCGTGTCATGTAAAGCATGACTACTTGCTATGCTCATAGCGCGCTCTCGGCCATTTCGCTAGCTTCACATATGCCAAATTTGGTATAACGTGACGTGAATGGATCACTGGTGCAAGCATGATAAGACTGGTGCAAGCATGATAATCATGACATACAGCATAATTTACGTCCACCTCATAACGATGTGCTGTTTTTAAAGGGACATATCAACCTTCCTCATTCGTGCTTCGCATAACATCGATTACCACTGAACTTAGAATCCGGCCATTTTTTTTTTTTTTGCTTCGTTTCGCCACAAGGGCGAGAAAACTGATGCTATAGCGACAAATGGTAATGTATAGCCGAAAACACGCGAAACAGTTAGGCAAGCAGACCGAGAAAAAACGCTCGAAAAGAGCATAGTGTGAACTAGCAACAACCACAGCTCGGCACTGAAAGGCTGTTCAAACTAAGAAAAAGGTCACACCAAACGTTTTCTTTTTTTTCTTTTTCGGGTCAGCGTCCGATGTGAGTGCTTCCAGCGTGCTCTGACAATATCGACACTTGGCCGGCACTCTGCTGTTAAGCCATCGCCGCAGCTGTCGCTGCGTTAGCTGCTTGTTCGCTCGTAATCTACCGGCTGCAGCTGATACTGGGAGGCCGTTTTCTGAGCTCGTCCGCGGCACCACCGCCCGGCTAGCTGCCGGCGGCCATTGCTGCTAGTATCACACCCATGAAGGTTTCGAGCTTTCGTGACCCCTCTCGAGCCCTGTGTGGTCCCAACCGACGTGCCTCTGCCAGAGAATATAGACCTAGAGGCTTCAGACGACCTGACACCGCCTCGGTGACACCGCCTACTTCAACGAACAATTTGGCTGTCGTTACCATGCCTTCAAGGGTGCTGCTGCTGCCAGACGCCAAACCATTCGCCCCACTCCGGCAGCTCAAGGCACAGAATGGCATTGAATGCAAATGTGACAATATTTTTCATCAAGCTCGCATAACTTCTACCGCACCTAATGTAGACAAACGTGCGCGATGTTCGCTTTTGTCGACACCCGAACGACCGCAGACAAGCATGGCCAGGAATGACTCCCACATGCGAAGTGCGCGTTTCATGTACATTTGCTTCCGCTTGTTACCAAAATGAAGAGGATGGTTCGATACTAGCCGGTTATGGTCGAAAGCAGCAGAATCGTGCGGCGTCACGTGACGCCGAGCTCAGGCGCCCTGTGCATTTGTCAGCACAGCGTCATCCTTCGACATAAGTAACCATGCCGCCTCATGGATGAGCAGTTCATACGATTGGATAGAGTACTAACTCACCGCAATTCAATTCTTCCCAACCTCTCTGAGGAAGACACGCTACCAGAGCCCATAGTAACCAGCTCGCAGTCGACGCGGCTCAACCCAAGGCATGCAGCGCCCTTTCCACGATAGCGTCTCCGTAAATCGAATGAAAGTAAGTACCTGTTCGAACATACAAAGCGGTTAATCACATTAAAATCAGAGGCATCATTCGCACTGCTGGAGACATGATTTCTGAGGAACTAGTTGAATCACTGCACTGCCACAAAATCAATATCCTCTCAACTGAGTTGCACGCAAAAATGGAAGTACTAAAGAAAGACACCTGGACACAGCACACCCTACAAAATCCTTCACGTGTGCTCACTTGGTAACAAAGGCACTGCCATGGTCCCATTTTAACGTAACAGCACACCCTTTAAGTCGGCTTCCTGTCACCGTCCGTGTTTTTTTGTTATCATGCTCGAGTGGCCGTTTGTGATATACGTACGCCACAAGATTGGGCATCACAAGGAGCAATGCCCCAATATTTCGGCAGCTGGATATTCGACATGCCGTCTGCGGCAACATGAAAAGGGTACGCAATGCCCAAGCACGGAAGTGCCGCAGATTTGGTGGTTATCACTTGTGCACAGTAAAGTTATGACCAAAGGACGAGAAGTTATCAAGGAAATTGAACAAAAATGCAAGCCGGCTGCCGAAAGGCAACACAACAAAGGAAACAAGGAGGAGCATGAATGCTGCTCCTCCGCAACACAAAATTGTCCTAGACCCATGCTGAAACCAACACGCCAATGTTTTTACACTGCGCCGCTGGTACCACCAGCTGCACAGTCACAAGGCGCCAGGATCACCACCTGGCACCTTCTCCATCAATCTCAACACTGGCGTTCTGTGCACCACAGCCTGCCTCGGGTGTAGGGGCGTAGTATCCTCGAAGATCCGTAGCTCAGTTGACGGTATTGAGTGTTGCAGGGCTTAAAGGGCCCTGCAACACTCATTGAGCATGGTCAGAAAACGCTGCCGATCGGTAATAGAGGCTCCCGAGAACACACGAGCCAAATATTATAGCACATCAAGCGGCCTGGAATGCACAATAAACTATCGAAGTCAGCTCTAAATTGATTTCTCTTCTGCCCAAAATCACACGTCATATGCCCAAAAAGCACGAGTCAACGACCTATCTGTCAGCCATTGGCTGATTTGAACTAGGCGCGCTCACTCGTTACAGACATCTCCGCGGGATGCCACTACTTGTACACGCGTGCATGTGCGATCACACTGAGAAGCCACGCATTCGAAGAAAAAAAATAGAAAAAAAGTGCTCAAGGTCGCGAAGTGCGCGTGACGTTTTTTTGTGGCCCTGCCATTCCTCCCTGCTTAGCTCCCAGCGCTTTCGTCGGGACGAGAGAAGAGAGAATGCAATTGCAGCATGCGACAAACTTTTGTACCTTCCCTCGCACTGGACAGATTCTCAAAATTTTTGTGGCGTTGAATTTGTGAGATAATAAGCTGTTCCGGTGAATTCATTCTATCGCTGTTCGAAAAAGTTTTTCAGGGCCTCTTTAAGCTTACCAGCGACGGCACTCCAACTCTGACGGCACTTCCGTTTACCAGCCACGGTACACCCAACCGCACTACCAAGAATCCGAGCAGCGACTAAAGCACCGTATGGCTGAAATAGAGAAGTATATTCATGAAAGAGTTGAAGAGCCTATTACTCGGGCCATTTAAAATGCGTCCTAATCACCATGTAGTGCATCATGCTTTTCAGCATGCTCCATTTGGCACAATTTCAATGACAACCATCGGAGCACTTACGGTGCTTACGCCATTGGTATCTGTCAAACTCCACCACTCCTCATACAACAAAGCCTCACTATGGCTAACTTTTCAAAATCATCCTCATGGACAACTGTCTTGCAATAGAATTGGCGTGCGCTTCGTCCCAAGGCGGCTAAAATGACCACTTAGCTGTCGAAAAAGACGCACGATACAATTTCATTGGTCATTGCCCTTCGAAAAGCCAACGGCCCTGGGTTGAAAAGAATTGGCTACAATGACTACGCCTCGACTTAAGAACAAGCTATATCCACGCCACGTAGTGAGAATTGTACGTGCGACGAGGAACTGCGCACACGCAATTAGGTACACAACCATGGTGCAGCATTAGTCTTGGTGCTATGGGTTGCTGGCTGGAAGTCCCACCACAGCACAAAATTCCTGTCTTCTGCGTTCCGTGCTTCCTGAAAGCACTAGAAATAAAGCCAATAGGTCGCCGGTTGATCTCAGCTTCATATCGCCCTTGAGCAAGATTTATTCATACGATGTCATATTGTTGTGCGGAGACTTGAACTATAAGCATGCCGCCTGAGGATACAACAAATGCAGCCCACGTGGCAGGCGCATCATGCAGAAGTAGTCGGAGTACGGGCTAACACTTCTGAATACACCCCAAACCCACGAGGTTGGGACAGATGGTTCACCAAGCAGGCACCTCACCAAACCTTACTGGGAGTCATGGATTTGTAAACTTTTCAGTGGGAGGTGTTCGGTGATTGCATGTTAGGCGACCACTTCCCCATACTCACACGATTTCGAACAGGCGATGCCAATGCGAAGATAGCCACGTGTCAGTACACAGTTAAGCCACATCCCACATTGGCACAAATACCATGATTTACTGCAGCAGCAGCCTCCAGCCTAGAGCCCCGCCACGGTGGTCTAGTTGCTAAGGTACTCGGCTGCTGACCCGCAGATCGTGGGTTCGAATGCCGGCTGCGGCGGCTGCATGTCAGATGGAGGCGGAAATGTTGTGGACCCATGTGCTCAGATTTGGGTGGACGGTAAAGAACCCCAGGTGGTCGAAATTTCCGGAGCCCTCCACTATGGCCTCTCTCATGATCATATGGTGGTTTAGGGACGTTAAACCCCACAAATCAAATCAATCCAGCGTAGAAACGTGACCTTCTGTTATTCCAGTCATGCGCAGGGAAGCGGCAAGCCACCAAGAACCTACGCGTTCCTTTTTATCATCCAGAACTTTGTGGACATCTTCTCACTTTGTGGAATAGAAGGCTACGTATTCTGTCTCCGCACAGGACGTCTCGCAACGCTGTCCAATGCTTAGCACGGTTGCGCAAAATTCTACGTTATAATGAGGAATGCAAGACCACACTAGGGTCAGACCACTGTATGGGAATTCGTGAAACCATCAATGAGTAGACCCACACGTCAAAGGTGTGGGACATCCTGTGCTCTCTCAGCTAACGCAAGTCCTACAGTGGCGCGGCTTGTATGGCCCTCCAGGAAGGCATCAGCAGTCGGGAGCTCGCCGAACAAGATGTTCAAAGGTTTTTGTCTCTCAGTTATTTCGCCCTTCAGACAATTCGTACAAGAAAGATGCAAGCTCTGTAGGCACTGAGCCATTTACTAGCCCTTTTTCTATGCTCGAACTGGAGTACGCCTTGAAACATGCTTACGCTCGCAGTTCTCCAGTAGCCGATGGAATAGGCGTTGTTTATTTACGCAATGTGCTCCTTGAGTACAAACACGCTGTCCGCGAATAGTTTATTACAGTCACTGCCCTCCACACGGAAGCTTTCGGTAGTCGAGCCTATTCCAAAACCTGGTAAAACACCCCATACCTTGTCCAAACTACGCCCGAACTTTTTAACTTCGTGTGAATAAAATAATCGGAAGCGTGCTTAACACACGCTTCATGTGGTACCTTGAAGATCGCGACCTTTTGGCCCCTACAACTTACAGATTCCGCGCGGGCCTATCAAATCAGGATGTACTCTTTCGCCTTAAAAGACGTTTTGGACCCTAACTTAGTGCACCCATGGGCCGTTGTAGCAGTGGACATACGCAAGGCATTCGATGGCGTACCACACAAACCCATCATTATGAAAGCACGTGCCCTTGGTAAATAATAAAGGAATAACGAATAACTTTATAATGGGGTTTCTGTAAGGGCGAAGTCACCACGCCAAAGTTGGCCAATACGCCAGTACCGCACGAACCAACCCGGGGCTCGGTGATCTCGCCCACCCTCTTCAACATAGCAATGTACCAGCTGCCAAGACTTCTTGCGGGCGTACCGGGTTTAAAACACATGGTGTATGCTGACGATGTAATTATGGGGACGCATCAAGGATCCGTCGGTGAGCAGGAAAATGTCTTACCAAGAGCCCTAATCTATAGTCACGACTACGCAATGGAAACAGCTTTACACACCACTCCGGACAAAACTGAGTTTTTCGTCATTCATGTTGGCTGAACTACGTTTGTCAATCAGGAAGACAAGAGCTGTTTCAAGCTTTCAATCAACCCATAATAATAAAATGCACTATTCGAATACCGGTTATGCACCTAGACGAGAATCTCACAGCGACCACTTGGTTCCAATGCGTTACAAAGACTAGCAAACAAATCCTTCATGCTTTACGCAGAATCTCTGACCGTACTGCTGGAGGTAACGAACGAGAAATCAGCTAGTTTCTTCAAGTTTTTCTCGTCTGACGTATCATGTATGAACTGCCGTATCATTCGTTTTACCATACCCAGATAATTAGGCTCGACCCAGGTACTTAACTAGGTCAAACTCATGGTTACCGGACTTCCAAGGTACACACGCCTGGATGCGCTCAAGAGCTGCAACAAGCTCCGTAACCTGCCCGAGCCCGTTGGCATGTACATACACACAAAAGAGATGAGACTTTCCGCGAAAAATGCCGGGAGATACACACTGATACTTCTAGGGTTTGATATCAACACACTGCTCATGCTGGCTAACAAAACACCGCCTTGAGAAACCACGGTACTTGCCGATAACAAGCCACTTCCGTTAAATACAGACCCTAATCAGCAAGCATGGCGCCTTCACCATGGCACGAGATATGCTAGGGCTACGAGTTCCCTCCCTCGCAGTGGCTGAGTGGGTTGTATACACTTACGCTACACGTCTTTCATACGGTACCAGAATAGTTGTTATGCCATGGCGTGGTACGACAAAACAAATCGAAAGCAGAGCCGACGTCATCATGTTTCAGCAGAAGTGATGTACAACACTCGAGCATAGCTAGTGGTCCTCTGAGATTATTCGGAGTTGGCCCTCGAAATGTGACCTCAAATTGATCCTGTTCCCTATCGCGTATACACTGATTCCCAAGCTGCCCATCGGGCATACGCTAATGTCCTTTACACCGATCCTATACTCCGGAAGATCCGACACCAGGCACGCCTGCTTTGCGAATGCGGTCATGCCATTACTATCAACTGAACCCCCTGGCATCGCGGTATCCCCGAAACGAGAAGGCTCATTATTATAGCGTTCTCATTTCTTCACCGCGCTAGCCAGAGTTTTCTATACTCCTTTTGCTCTTCTGGCGACGCCGTCAGAGCTAGCAGGTCCGATAGCAGATAAGCACATTACCAAACAACGTCGTTCCGCCTGCCTCACAGCAATGGGCGATCCACTTTCGCCCCGCCGCGGTGGTCTAGTGGCTAAGGTACTCGGCTGCTGACCCGCAGGTCACGGGATCGAAACCCAGCTGGGGCGGCTGAATTTTCGATGGAGGCGAAAATGCTGTAGGGCCGCATGCTCCGATTCAGGTGCACGTAAAGAACCCCAGGTGGTCGAAATTTTTGGAGGCCTCCACAACGGCGTCTGCGTCTTTTATATTCATATGGTGGTTTTGTGATGTTAAACCACACACATTAAACAATCCCTCATAATCCACTCTCAATACCATCGCTTCCTTCGAAGGTATTCACACGGTGAGAGTCTGTCCTGCTTCGGAGAGATCAGGCAGCAACACTCCTTACACCTTTTTTTGCTGAACTTCTCTCACGGGGGTGACACTTCACCAGCCATGACAGGTTTCTGCCCCACGTACCAACAAAACACCGTTGGGCTGATTTCAGCCACTTGTGTAGGGAGTGCCCTGTGTAAAACCCACCTAATCATCGCGCCTTGGCCACCATAAAACGGGGATTCCGGCCTTCTCTTCGTACATGTGCCTGCCCGGAGCCTTCACCCCCAGATCGTGACATCGAGTTCTGGCAAGGACTTATCTTGTTCTTCCATGACCCTGCCGCCCCACTGGTCAGCGGCCGGCTACGACCACCACAAGATCCGCAAGATCCAAGGTCCCCACTTGACTGCCTCCATAACGTCCGTTAATAAAACGGAGGCAGCTCTACACATCCTTCGGCAACATTGTCTTGTCCATGTCCACCGCAGCACCCTCGGTGCGAACAAAATGGAATAAACGTGTTTTATTCATTCATTCCAATCGAACGCGTGAGCACACACAGGAAGAACGCGATCTGGCACCATCACAACTGTTACTTCATCAGTCAGCAGTGCGATCTTTTCTCGAGCGTCACCGCTGTCGTGAGCGATGTGATCTCTGCCCTCTCTGTGACTTCAATGCACACTTACAGTGAAAGCAAGAGATGTAGTACCAGCAGTCCCATCTCGATATAATGGCACCCACATGGCTGTCAACGCCATGGAGAAGCACGCGCGCATAGCAAAGCGGAGGGCAACCTGTAAAGTGCGCCCTTCACGCCCTTCGCGCCATCTCGCTAGTAATAATGAAAACACGCTTAGGTTGAGCACTGAGCATTGCAAAAGGTAGATGGTTCAAATAGTGTGTACAAATAGCTTGCCGTTGGTAAGCGAAGAACGTCCTTATTGTGGCCTAGCAGATTAGCGCCGCTCGTTGCGGAACGAGGAGTCGTAGGTTTTATTCCTAGTGATGCAGCTTTTTCTTTTGTCTTTCCCTTGCTATTTCTAGTTGTAACCTTACAAATTTATAGCCGCGACGGACATACATCATGGTAGTTGAGGTAAACCCTGACAGAGAACTCTTTCGTATTAAAATATTCTGCCAGTCAATATGACATATACAATGACCAAGCGAAATTTATGATCAAAAGTACCTTCCCAATTCTGATGAGCCCGATTTGAGAAAGTGTCTGCAATTTTTCTGCAATAAACTCCTTCCATAATGAGCACAACGAAGGCGAAAAAGTTTAATGTTGATGGACTTAGTAGCTAAATCGCTACAGCGTCCTGTTAAAATATCGGCTAGGATATTTCGACACTTATTGTCCTAGCACTAGCCGAGCTCACCTTGCGCTATTAGTAACACACGACGATACTCCAGCTCTTCAGCCGCAGATCCACGTGCCATGATATCTCAGTAAATATAATTCTTGTTGAGCTCCCCTCCAAAAATTGGCATCAGACGGGGTCCTCTATGTAATCTCTGCAACTTTTTTCTTATTTATTTTCGCAGATGAGGATAGCAGAACGCTACAGCGAAAATAGGCTGTGTTATCAAGAGGGAAATTGCAATTGTGTGAAAATCGATGTTTTGCCTGTCTTGCAGCAATCAGGACTTTCTGATTTTTTCTGTATAAGCCATTCAGTCCAACAATGCAGAGCCACACCACAGCGAATTTGACAGTGTGATACTACATGGATTATTATTTGCGTCACATATTTTCACGAGCATCGGCGGCCTTTTTGAGCAACCATGACCACTGTGGCAAAGAAAACTGCTCGAGCTGGGGAACGCTTATTCTTTTTTGGGCGATCGTACATTTCACGATAAAACGAATGAAAAACGTACAATACGAAAACGTCATGTTTAGTCAGATGGGATAGCTCGATACAGTTTCGTTCTTCAAGCCAACTTAAGCTTCAGACGTAATGTTGTTCGAGGTATAGCGCATCCAGGACGGGACAGAGAATAAAACACAGAACACATACACGGTGCTAACTTTCAACAAGGTTGCTGAAACAAAGGCCGCTTACAAAGTGATCTTTCAAAGAAATAAAGATCACTGTGTAAGCGCCCCTTCGCTATCGTTGTTACCAAGCGAATTCCAGTTTATCGCTCTAAGGCAATGACATTGATTAACTGAACGTATTTATAATGTATGCTATTCGCCTTCTGTGGTGTTAGTGCGCACATGTGTCCTGTATATATTCAAGCCTTCGAGCTCTGAATGAATCAGTTGGAAGTGAGCGCTGTGTGTGTTTGATGCCTGGGTGTGTGCGTGTGTGAGCAATCGTGTCATGTGTTCACGCTCGAATTAACTTTTAGAACTGTTGTACCAACTAGCCCAACAAAAAGTTCTTTTACTACTCCCATAAATTCTAGGAAGGGCAAAGCTAACGAAGATTCGGCTCTAGTTTTCGGGTATCATCTCTTTCAGAATGCTCAGGACCAGAATTTGGATCTTGGTAGTACGACATTTAGGTTACGTCAATACAAGAAGGTCGTCAGGGCGAGGCTGCATGGTACAAAAACGCTGTGCGCAAAATGCTCTCCTGAATGAATTTGTGCATTTACAGACAATCTACTTATCTGAAATTCTCCAAGTCCATGACTAGTTGTCCACCTGCAGCGAGTTTTAAAATTAACAAATTTGGATGACTCAGCCTTACTTCAGGGTGGCTTACTAATAAAATGTCGCCTTAAAAGAGGTTTAAACCACGAGCTATAAAGTAACGTAAGCTTATAATACATTGTTTTGAGTTCAATGTAGTGCTTTGCTAAAATGTTACGCAAAGAAAATGCTGACAAAAGCTGTTTTCATAGAAATGCCGCAAACGCAAGTTTCCAACAAACCTGAATGCAACATATAACAAATATTCTAAGATATTTTATGCTTCAGCATCCTTAGCTCGAAATGTAGGCCTGATATTTTATTTGAGTAGAAAGCCTAAGACGTGATTTGAGGTGTGCAAAGGATCCAAGTAGTATAATCAAGTTGTCCCGCCTTTCGGCTGCCACACTCACCGCTAGACAATTGATTGATCGATTGATTTGTAGGGTGTAACGTCCCAAAACCACCATAATGTATGAGAGACGCCGTAGTGGAGGGCTTCGGAAATTTCGACCACCTGGGGTTCTTTAACGTGCACCCAAATCTGAGCACACGGGCCTGCAACATTTCCACCTCCATCGGAAATGCAGCCGGGATTTGATCCTGCGACCTGCGGGACCATATGAACACGCGACGTGCGGGACCATATTAACAGCGGAACTCTACACACAAGTCGTAATCGGGCCAACGTAAACAAACAAAAGACAAACTAAGAATCACAACATATCCGGTGGTTCAATGAGGATGATGAGTGGGGTGAAGATTCGGAGGGTTTTATCGGTACACCGTGAATTGCCTGCCTGCCTGCCTGCCAGTCCGTCCGTCCGTCCGTCCGTCCGTCCGTCCGTCCGTCCGTCTGTTTGTCTGTCTGTCTGTCTGTCTGTCTGTCCGTATTTTTTCGATCACCTGGGTTAGTGGTCGAAATTTTCAGAAACCTCCTCTACGGCGTTTCTCATATTTATATCGTGCTTTTGGTACATTGAATTCAGATATTAGGGTCAGTTTTCACTCGTCCTGTGTGCACTTGTGTGCTACAGTCGTAGGTCCGTGTTTTCGTTGGAGCAGCACTTGTTATTTCACGTTCGTCTTTTCTACGTTCTTTTCAAGCGACTTTTATTCTGGAAGAGCGCGCTGCAAGTTTCTATCCACATGCTGTTTCTCACATCACATCAAAACTTGCACATCACATCACATCACATCACAATAGCAACGATTGCTTTATCCTTGTGGTGAAAGAATGCCCAATAAACCTTCAACAACCTCTGTGAAGACAAGTTTAACTTACTCGTTTTACCGCTTTCTAGACACAGCCAGCAGCCATGTTTTTTGTGTTAGTTACGCTGTCTTTCATAGGCTTTCTTTTTATTTCAGCTGTGTTTAGCGAAATATACATTTCCTTCAGGCAGGATTGGCTATGCTAAATTGCACTGTGCTATGCCATTTGTGCACGTAGGTAATATGTAAAGACGACGAGCCTACGAATTCTCCCCCTTGTCTGGACCCCAGTAAAGTTTTTATCGTAATCATCATCATGTCTTCAGGCGTCGCTACATAATATTCGGCAGTCTTGTTAATCAAGTGAATTGAAATGACTGTTGCATTGTAAAAAGTTAGTTTAGAAAAGTTTCAGGTACGTAAAAGCAGCTTCTATGGAAGTCAGAAAATCACAGCACACACAGTAAAGGTATACTTCATGCACCTGCCTTTATTAGATGCAGGAAAATTGTCATATTGTTTTCAATTCTTCCACCTGCACTGCAGCTTCAGCGTCCACACTTTCCTGTGTCGGTGACTCAGTAACCTAGACTATAACTGCGTGACCTATTACAATTCAGAGAAATAGTCTGCCGCGTCACACCCAGCACAGACGCCTGCGTTCACTATTGGGTAGAAAGTATATCCTGTGGTATACTATCAGGTCACTCAGTTTTCCGTAAAGTCGAGCGCACAGCAAGCTTGTGAAAGCAGGCACTACTTAGAGCCCACATCTGTCGGTAAGCTTTCTTGATTATGTTGTCATTTACGTACAAAGTATTACGGAAGGCAGCACCACATTTATCGGTACCGTGCTTCGACGTCGTCCACGGCTATAAAATGCGCACGACGGTCGTTTTTTGCGTAATTTTAAATCTCCCTTTTGGTAATGTAGCGCTATTGAGAATACAGAGTACATGAACCAGTATGCCATAAACAAATGGTGCAAGTTATTTGGATAATAGTGAACCGTTTCACTACATCACCGAGCAAACGTACAACTATCGAATGTGCATACCTTACAGAGGACGTGGCCATGCCGCGGTGATCTAGTGGCTAAGGTACTCGGCTGCTGATCCACAGGTCGTGGCATCGAATCACGGTTGCGGCGGCTGCCTTTTCAATGGAGGCGAAAGTTCTGTATACGTCGGTGTACTCAGATTTGCGTGCACATTAGAGAACATCAGTTGGCCGAAATTTCCGGAGCCTTCCACTACGGCATCAATCATAATCATATTGTGGTTTAGGGACGTTAAACCCCACATATCAATCAATCACAGAGGAGGTAATTATCAGCATATTTTTGTAGGAATAGTCTCTAGAAACAACCCAGACAACTGTATACACAGATGGGAAAGAACGCAAAGTAGTTAATGCTGTGAGTAGCATATTGAAATTTTGCGAGTAAAAATATCCACGTGTATTCGAATCAAACTGTTTATAGCAGGAAGAAAACGACCTTTCGAAACTGCAACATGCTCCTCATAAAAAGCTACTGTGGCTCTTCTGACTGTTCTTTAGAGAGCTTGGTTATCGCTAAAATTATCAAAAGCCTCAGGAAAGCATATCCATGGAATATGCGTTCTTATTTACGATAGATATTTGTGAATCTTCAATACAATTTGCAGCACAGGCATCAGCAGTGTTACAGAAATACCCAAGATGCATTTAGTGCAGCACTCCCAAAACAAACAAGGAATGTAATGAGCCAATGTGAAAGTGTTCAGTCGTTACTTGTGATGCACTAATCATGCTCGTTATGCAAAAAATATTTGATAGCACATGTTAACAAGAGCAGTTTGGTGTGCGTAATTTGTACAATAAAACCAAGCAAGCTTAATAAAGAGAGAGAGTAAGTACAGAAATACATTAAAGATAGGGAGCTTAAGGCTATCCTACACGTAGGAAGAGGAGAATAAGGGAGAAAAAGAGAGCGAGAAAAAGGGAAGGAGATACATATTGCACACAAGATAGAGTGCAGGGTTTCACATTTGGTCACTTCGTGATGTTGCCTTGAAGTACTCCGGGAGGGCTCGTGTGGCTTTCTACGCTGATGTTCCGTGAGACCGTACTCCCAAAATCTTTTGTTTACTGATTGGCCGAAAATCTAGACATTAATGAACACTGCCGAGTCTGGTGATTTTGTTCAAAGTTGAAACTGGGGCACAGGACGCGGCCATTACTTTCAACACGGTTGCAGTTATCGTAATCGGGTAAGCCAACCGACGGCCGTAAGCATATTGTGGCACACCGGACTGGTACCCTTCCACCTAGAATTGTTTTCATGATGGCATACAGGGCATTTTAAGGGGGCGCCAACCTGAAATCAAGCAGCCTCTCTTCCAAAAAAAGATGTTTGCCTACGCCCTTAGATCAGCCATTCCTATACTTATTATGAAATAGTGCATTCGCCCTTCTTACATCAAACCTGTTTTACTTGAACAAAACAAGACAGTTATTTACGAGAATACGGATGTGTCAAGTCATCGGCCGGTTTTAACAGGCGATGTCTCTACATTCTTCGTTTCCACAAAAGAATTAGTCTTCTTTACGGCAGCTGCAGCCTTTTTAGCCCCATTCGTTTTACTACGCCTTGCTCGCTATGCGACGCCATTCAAGTTGAAAGAGGAGAAAATTATGCTTGTGAACGTATAAAAGGGAGAATTGAAATCACAGAGTCCTGGTCACCAAGCCCCGCATTCTTACCCGAGTTTAAGAGAGAAAGGTTGGCGTAAAAAAGAGCAACCGATGTTGTAAAATTAAATGACGAATAATTGTGGAGAGTGGATACGAAGGAAGATTATTTCTTTTCTCGGTTAGATAGAGTGAATATTTGTAAAAGGGAAAAGTAATACGGGCATCTTCAAGCTTCTGTGGTTGGGGCCTCATGTTCACGGCTCTCCTAGCCTTAGCTCGCACTCGTGGTTCAAGTCTTTGTGTAAACACGCTGGCTATACCGTGCAGCGTCATGGTCCTAATAGGCAGAAGAAAATACTGTACATTCTCTTCTTGCATGAAATACCTCTCCTACTGGGATTGAAATATCAGCAACAGAGAGTGCATAGAATTTCGTGGTAAGAGAGTGCTTTCAAATTTTACCAAAGGGAGAGCCTTCGTTGTGCCAGCTGAGCAGTATGACCGGCGCCGATTATAAGTTTCAATTACCCCTTTTGAAGCATCGCTTATTTCCACTCTTCAATTATCTATTAAAGAGAAGGGCAAGCAAGGCGTACATAAATAGGCTGATAAAGAACGCTGCTCTTTTTCTTAGGAAGCTAATATATACTCCATATCAAAACGTACGCTGAGAGGCATTTGGGGCTGTCATCAATTCGGTGAGGGGGTTTCCCAGGGACGTGTTAGCGGAGATCTTCAGCACACTAAGTAACGTGATTGTTCTCTAAGTAAATATTAGAATATCAAAGAACTACTTGGGCCCTTTTTATGCCATTTCAGACCGACGACGAATTGTACAAACACAAGATATCATGAACAACCAGCTTTATCCTTCCATCGAAGGGCTCTGCATACCAAGAGTGTTCAACGAAAAGAACTTTCGCTCTGCGATTGGGTACAAGGCACGCGAAGGAGACATCTTTATCGTCACTTACCCAAAATGTGGGACCACATGGACTCAATACATCGTGTGCAACATTCTGACTCATGGAAACCCGCCATTTGAAATTGCCGACTACGACCTGATGACGCCGTTCCTTGACGCCCGGGGAGCCGAGGCTGCGGAGAATCGCCTCGGAGCAGGCCCCATCGTGACGCACCTGCCAAGTGGTGTGCTTCAACCAAGCGACTGCGCCAAGTACATTTACGTCGCTAGAAATCCGTATGACTGCGCTGTTTCTTATTACTATTTCCTCAGAGGATTCACGCCAAACGCTTTCCCGGATTTCAGCACCTTCTTGGACACGTTTCTATCTGGAGAGGTAAGCAGTCCGTGTTGCCTGCACTTCGCAATTAGGTCAGCACTCCTTGCTTTCATTTCTCGCTCATATATAGACCCGACAGCAGCAAGAGTGTGCGCTGGCTGTAGTATTGTTACGTGAACAAACTGCTGGAGTTTGAGTGCGCCGCCACATCATCCTTGTAATCTGTATGACTGAGTCACATGCAATTTTTATCCAGACATGCATTATGCATATTAGCAGTTGTAATCTTATGGCACAAGATAAAGAGTCAAAAAGCTTCGTGGCGTAAACCTTAAGACAGCAAGGAAGAAATAACGGTTAGCTTTTATTTTGCAACACTTCTTTATTAGATTCTTCTGGTATTTCACTGCCTCTAGAAATACATAGTGCCACCCACGTGCGTCATGCCTTCGTGCGTTAACTTTGCGGACTTCGTCATCAAATTACTTCGTGCTCACTTTATTTTTGAATAAGTCGTGTCAAATTCATTCATTTTAACACTTGAAATCCATAAATCACCCATAAATCACCTGACAAGAGCGTCTTGTGCACTTTATTGTAACAAACCTGAGAAACCAAGGCGATAGAAATAAAGGAGACGATCAACCGAGCTTGACTATCACCATGTACTCGTCTTGAGTGAATACGTTTAGGAGCTGTTACTTTTTCGTCTTCATCTTACCTATGTGGCTAAAATTGAATTTTGAATCGCCTTTATGTTCTATTTTTGAATAAGGTTCCATACGGTGATTACTTCGACCACCTGTTGTCCTGGTACGAGTATCGACGAGATGCCAATGTCCTGTTCATAACTTACGAAGACCTAAAGGCAGACAGCAGGGCACAGCTTCTCAGGATCGCTGATTTTCTTGGTGAAGAGTACGGAACAGCACTGCGTGAAGACGAAGAACTGCTCCGGCGCGTTCTGGCCGCTTGTCGCCTGGAGAAGATGAAGGCGTTCATCAAGGACAACCCAGTCGACAGATTTCAGTCAAAGAAGTGCGAAACTGGCGTGGTTAGTGGACAGTCTCCGAACTTGGTCAACGTTGCCGAAGTGATAAACGGTCCCGTCGCTGAAGTACCATCTGCCTTTTTAAGAAAAGGAATTGTGGGAGACTGGAAAAATCACTTTACCAGTGAACAACTGCAAAAAACTAAAGCCTGGATTTCTGAAAAGACTGCTAGTAGCGATGTCATGAGCCTGTGGAAGTCAATGGATCTCCCCTGTTTATAAATAGGGAGCATGCGTAGAAGTTATTGCTAAATAAAGTTTCATTTGTTCTTTTTAAGCGAATGCGTTCTGCTCGCTGTTATGAGTGTTTCACTGTGATGTGGTGCTTCTCAACACTAAGGGAATAACGGCACCTGCTATTTGCACAAAGCTAATGTTCAGTTCAATAATACGTAATGAAACAGATAGAGTGGATAAGGAGGGTGTAGAGAACGTTGCTGGTGGTCTTCAAAAATGGTGTAAAAATATCTAATGAAGCTGATTGCTTGAGTTGGTTTGACCTACTTCACTTAAAGACAGCGCAAATAAAAGTACTATATCTGACATACACACATGGGAATACAAGTGGAAGAAAAACACTACCACCTGTGGAGACGTGAACCCACAAACTACGGATAACACAACTCATGCTCGTTCAATGAGCTATGATGGTATTCATTAACCTGTCAATTTCATTTTGTATTTTCTTGCATCTAAAGCTGAATCTGTTTGCTAATGGTGCTCGTAATTCATCTGAAGGCTTGCTTGGCGTTGTCCGAAGGCCGTAAGTTCGGTCTGTAGCAGTGGAAAGATTGTTTTTTGGTACACTTAGGTTCAATTTTGTTTCGGTTATTTCACGCAGCTCTGCGCAGTGGCCCGACGAGCCCCTATAACTGACCGCAAGCAACTAAAATTGGGCTCGTCTTGAAGCTTATACTCTCCAATAACTTAGGCTGCTACAGCGCTATCCCGCCAGGTGGCACTGCCGACTGTTAACAAATACTAAACAGGAACTTTCATAACAAACTTAGTATGGCGGAAATGGCCCTGGGAAAATCGATTAGAAAGGGCAAAGTAGAGATAGGATAACCAAATGAGGTTAGGTTAATGAAGTTAGGGCAAGCGAAGTTAACCAGGGGGACACGTGTCACTGTTTGGGCGTGCCAACACATGCCGCCTGTTTCTGCGTTAAAGATGTATCTCGGTACTTTAATTGTACAAAGTGTAACTTGGAAGGTCGTGCCTGCACCCTCCCAAAGCGCTCTTTAGGATTCTGCATGGCGTGAAATCTTTTCAGGTGAGAATATCCTGCTGGGTCATGAACTATGCTTCTATTATCCAGAATGTTTTTGAAACGCACTGGTATATTCTCTAACAGGAGAGTACAAACCACATCGATTGAGGTAAATCTCCGGCAGCCACATGAACGCCCAGAGGCTTGATCGCCCCACGCGATGCACCCTGGCGTCACTCATGGCCCGCACTTCGAACTTACGTAGAAGCCACTTGGATACGGCCAGGGGAGAGGATTATCTGTCTCTAGCATGGTCCACACGCCATCTATCACTCGTTCTCACTGGCTTTGCGTTCTCGCATGCCCTGCCTTTACACCTGGATTGTGTAACCCTAGTGTGAGGTTAAATAAGTTGTTGTCTATTGTTCTGCGAAGCATACGTCGGCGTTTATTCAATTATGGGTGGTACATATAACCCATATCCGCAGTGAAAATATCACATACTGGCAACGACAATAAGAGGGCGATCGCTTTGATCCTTCAAGCTATTGGCCCATATCTGTGTTAAGCATATTAAACACCATATTCGAAAAGATTCTTGGAAAACAAATGCGCCTATTTTTAGAAAAATATAATGTTTTTTGCCCCGAGCAGCTCGGATTTAGATCACACCATTCCACAGCAACAGAAGTGTTATCGTTATCACAGAAGATTTAGAAGGCACTGCACAACAACCTTCTTGTGGCAGTTGTCTTCGTTGATTTAAAAAAGGCATTCGATACCGTCGACCATAATAATCTGCTTATGAAATTAAAACACTATGGATTCTGTGGCAAAGTTTTTCGCCTCCTTTCTAGCTACATTGATGGACGTCATAAAATGGCCAACATGCAAGATCTGACGTCGTCATTATTAAACATAAAGACAGGGGTACCTTAGGGGTCGGTCCTGGGGCCACTGTTATTCTCACTATGCGTAAATGATTTGCCATGCATACTCAAATCGGCCGAGATGCTAATGTACGGTAATGACACAGCTTTAATAATTACCGCCGATAACATAGCTGATCTAGATCGTAGAGCTAATGAAGAACTCGAAAATGTTTTAAGGGGTTTTTAGTGAACAAATTAACACTCAATGCAAAGAAAACCAAATACACCTTTTTTCACTCCCGGTACCGAAATGTAAACTGTGAGTCATTTCGACTTGCAATGAACAACTGCCAACTTGAGCATGTAAAAGAATTTAAATATCTCGGTGTAGTGTTCGACAGCCAATTACACCGGAAAAAACCAAATTAACTCTGTTTGTACTAAGCTATAGCATCTGGCTGCAGTATGCTACTGGCTGCTAGAAACTATTTTAGCAGAAATATTCTCAGAGTCCTTTATTTTTCGTTTGCTCATAGTCAACTATCATACTGCTTAGACTCATGGGGATGGACCTTTAGAAGTTACCTTGATCCTATCCGGATATTACAAAAGCGTGCACTTAGAATTATAGATTATGCGGCATATAATGAACCCAGTGAGTCTTTGTCTCACAAGTGGGATATTCTACCTTTTGATTACTTACGGCAGCATAAAACCGCAGTCACCATCAACAATGTTATTGCACACAGTGTACCTTTCGATGTATCTATCTTTTCTTCCTCGTCCCGCGTCACTAGATCCATGACAATGCGGAATTTTCTTCCACCTAATAAAAACGTGTATGGTGAACGCTTACTACAGTTCGTAGGAGCTAAAGCGTGGAATACCATACCACTTCAGATTAAAGATTCTAAGGCTTTCTCGAACGCACTCAAAAATATTTGCTACAAGTAGATCAATAGTAATGACCACGTACTAAGCCTTACACATAGTTTGATGTTTTGTCTGTTCTTGATTATTTCATTATTTATGAACAAAGTGCAACACTGTGTTCTATATACATTTCTGAGCAATTACGTCACCTTAAATCCCAATGATATCTTGTATTTTTGTTCGCTTTTTGAAAAATCAACGTTTTTTGATGTTCTGATTTTTTTATATACAAATTGTATTCTGCTTGTATACTTTCTCCCGTTAGACTCCCTACTGGCCTATGGCAATGGGTCTAATCAGTGTTGTGAATTTCTTGAAATGTAGTCATAACAACCTCAATAAAATGAAAAATGAATGTGCGCATGCAAATCCGTACCTAGTTCTGCACTTATGAGATCTATCATCAGCTCCCTACTTGCTTTTTGGCACCAGTCTTCCAGTTAATATTCCAACTATGTCCTTCATTATCTACTTTCCTCGGTTCAAGAAAGTGGACTAGGTAAAGATAAACATAACAATGCTCTGGTCACCGACCTCCTGCCTGGCTCACACCATTCAACAAGTTCGAGATCAACGGCCACCTCATCCATGACGACCTGGGCGTGACGAGTTGGGCATTGTTAACAATAAGAATGATCTGGAATATTTGCTGCTTTCACGAACTCCTCATATGGCCTTGATAACAGAAACTTGGATACATTGTGGTATACATACTCACGCTGTAATACCCCCGGATATAAAATGTTCAGAAAGGACAGAATTTGCGTGGTGGGGGAGTGTGCATAATAAAAAAACTGTTCATGCGTCCATAATAGTCTGTGACATTTCCGAAACATTGTTGTATGAATACTCTCGCAAAGTTTGATTATCTAGATGGTGCAATATGTCATCCACCTTCGACTTTCTGTAGCTTTCTACACCAGTTGAACACGTTATTGTTCACCAATGTACATACGAACACACGTCTAATTATGGCTGGGGACTTCCGTTTACCGCACAATAATTGGCAGGACCTGGCTTACAATGGTGGTGAAAAGTATAGCCTAGATGAGTTATTAGATATATTGTTTTTTTAATCTAAATCAAATATTCCACGAATACAAACGAATAACTTCTGTGTCACATTTATTGTTAGATCTAGAGTTCCTATCCAACAATATCGACGAATATTCGTGGTCCATTGAGGACGGTATTTCTGACCATAAAACGGCTGTAGGGAATGTGAATGCTAGCCCTACGTCCTACAAAAAAACGCTATTGCAATAACAATAAAAAACTATGAAAATGCTCATGGCACTGGAGTTGTAGATGTTCTTGAAATCCCCGTTTTGCCTTTTCGATAAACACGCAAATGAATAAAGAATTGATGAGTTGTAGAATGAAATCAAATCTATGTTAAACCATTACGTGGAGCTTTTGTGCTATTAAGTGCGGAAAAATCTCCACAACGCCGACCTTGGATGAACCGCGGCATTATTGATATGAAAATAAAGCTAAAAGAAAAAGGGCTCTGGTGAAATATTCTTACTTCCCACAGATTCGTGGCATACTCCTACGCTAAGCAAAATGCGGCTCTTTGACAAAGCGCTGACTGTATTCATAAATCTTCACCACATGAATTCCGGAGGTATGAAGAAATCCCGAATGAAGCAGGAATGTTAGCACATGCTGCTGACATTGCTGAACTTGTTAATTACTGTTCTCTAGTCTGTGTTTACCAACAATGCAAACACTAATGCGGGCGAGCACTTAGAATATTGCATGCGTCAAATAATGAAAGAACTTATATTCAAATGCAAAAGCGTGTTTGAACTCCTCCTTAACCTAGACAGAAAAAATCTAGTTGGCCTGGCGAAATCTGTTCGGAATTCCTGAAGTGCTTTGCCGAATGGATATTGTACTACCCAACCGTGATATTTGAGAAATTGCTAAAAACCCATTCCTTATCTTCGGACTGGCGCAGCGCAGTTGGGATACTGGTGTATAAAGGAGCTGATCGCCGACTTGTAAACAACTACCGCCCCATTTCGCTCACAAGTATTAGTTCTAACCTTCGGAGCACAACATCGCAAAACGCATTTTACAATTTTTTGATCACAACAGCTTATTACGTACATCCCGGCATGGCTTCTGAGCGGTACTATCAACCCTTACACAATGCCCCACCATGACAAATAATCGAAGGGTTTCATATTTTTCCGGCAGCCTTAGATATTGAAAAACAAATTCAGGTCATTTGTATAAACTTTTCAAAGGTGTTTGATAAAGTGATGCATAACCTAATCTCCAACCTACAGAAATTTGTATTGTTAAAACGCTACTGACGTAGTGAAACGCAAATGAACACAGACGGTACGTTTGAATGAAACTTGGTCGTGTTCACACCGAGTCTTCTTAGGAGTTCCCTAGAACTCGGTGTTGGGCCCCCTGTTATTTCATATATACAACAACGATATCTTTTCAGTATTTGAATGCCCAGTGACAGTAAAAGTTTGTAGATGATAGAATATTTATCTACATTTAACGTGCAAGCACGACCGAGTTAAAATTATTCATTGTTTGGAAAACTTGAGCCAATGGTGTAACTTATGGCATATAAAAGTAAACCATGAAAAACAACATACACACATATGACTAAAGAAACAGGCGTTATGCTCTTACAATATTGTATTGATGGTAATTTACTCCTCTATGCTAACCAATTTAAATATGTAGGAGTGTATCGTACGCAAACTTTGGCATGATGTAGATACTTAAACAATGGGTGCATGAGAGCGCACCATATACGAGATTTCTTAAAGGGGAGGCTGAAACACTTTCTCAAGTAACCATAGAATGAATCCGCTGGAAAAGTTTTTGCTTCACGAATTCAATGCCGCCAATTTTAAGAATCCGTCCAGTGCGAGTGGAGTTACAAAGGTATGTCGATTGTTGCAATTGCATTCTCTCTTCTCGCATCCTGACGAAAGCGCTAGAAGCTAAGAATGGAAGGACGGCAGGTTCACAGATAACCTTGGGCACTCTTTTTTTTTTTCTTCGTTGAATGCGCGGCTTCTTCAGTATGATCTCCCACGCACGCGTGGACAAGTAGTGGCATCCCGTGGTGATCTCTTTAACGAGCAAGCACGCCATGTTCAATTAAGCCAATGGCTAATAGATGGGTCGTTGACGTAGGATTTTACTGTATATAGCGTGATTTGTCGAGAGAGCAGAAAGCAATTGTAGCTGAATTTGATAACTTATTGTGAATTCCAGGCCGCGTGCTGTCCTATATTATTTGGCTCACGTGTTGTCGGGAGCCTCTACAAACGATCGGCAGTGTTTTCTGACCATGCTCTACAAATGTTGCAGGGCGCCTGAAAGGCAAAAACTACACCAATCTACCCGATATATAAAACTCTTGGCTTACAAAACCTTCGTTTGATCACTACTACATTATGCCTTAGTCGTGAGGAGTCCTCTTCAATACAACCTGAAAACAAGATCAGAAAAATTTCACCGCTACGCTGCCCACTACATACGCACAGATTACCACCGGCTAGAGTCTGTCACGCAGATGTTGGGAGTCCTGTGAACTGAAACCACTTGAGGCACAAAGGCAAAAGAACCAGTTGAACGCTTTTTTTAGAATACTGCAAGGACAACTAAAAATTATAAAGTTATATGTACCTAAAAGTACCATAAAAACGAAGCAGCTGGGTTAATCACGACTGTGTTTTAGTGCCATACTTTTGTAACAGTGATGTGTTTCGTTATTCTTTTTTCCCGGGTGTGAGTGAGCTTTCGAATTCATTGCCAAGCATTGTGGTGAATGGAAGCGATGTTTGCCGAATCGAAAAAATTGTTGTACATGTATTTGAGTGACTGAGCTGCCTGCTGATATGCGTGCATCTTTCCTTTGTTTTTGTTTATTTCTATTCTTTTCGCAGCTGTGATTAGGCCTTGGAATGCATAGGCAGGGTTTGCTGTAAATGCAGCCTATTAAATTAGCCAGAGTCCATCTCCTTGTGGTTATTACCTGTGGCCGCCTTTCAGGAATTTCGGTGAGGCTATCGACTATTCGCAAGAAGGGCTTAAATTTGCCTATGCACTCAGCCACTCATTTCCATTGGTGAAATAAGATAATCGCATTAAGTTTTACGATTACTGTCCCAATTATTGTTTGTACGCATCTGAGGATCTCTTCCGTCACAGTAAGCCCCGCCGCGGTGGTCTAGTGGCTAAGGTACTCGGCTGGTGACCCGCAGGTCGAGGGATCGAATCTCGGCCGTGGCGGCTGCATTTTCGGTGGGGGTGGAAATGTTAAAGGCCGGTAAGCTCAGATTTGGGCGCACGTTAAAGAGCCCCAGGTGGTTGATATTTTCGGAGCCCTCCACTACGGCATCTCTCATAGTCATATGGTGGTTTTGGGCCGTTAAACCTCGCATATCAATCAATCAATCAATCTGTCACAGTAACGGGAACGTCGTAGGGTGCACGTAAATATCTCATTTTTGTGATTTTTCTATAATAAACACATTTCATAAAGCTCCCTGTAAAAACAGGCCAAGCACCACATATGTTACAACACATAGTGAAATTATAGAACTCGTTTTCAGCGGCACACGTCCTATAGATCAAGGTTACCACTGCCTTTTTGTGTCTCTGAAATATCGTGCCAATTCGTATCTCTGCAAAACGTAGATCTGCTGACGTAAATAGCACTTGTGCAGCCAGATGAAAGGTATTTGTTACTTTCGAAAATATTTCCGTTAGCCGCGAACTACTCTCAGAACATGTGAGAGAGAAAACATTTATTGAAAGAAGCTTGTCAGTGAAGGTGGGAGGGTCCCTTATTCCAAGAACCCTCTGGCTTGGACAGCCGCCGAGCTCGAGCGACGAGTTGACGTTGCTCGACCAGGTCCGGCTGGGAGATCGCAGCCGTCCAACCCTTCACTGAGGAGGTCTTGGTCCGCATCTGGTGCTGCTGCTCGTAGTCTTGGGACGCTTACTTTGCACTGCAGTAGGAGGTGCGCCAGAGTGTCTGCCACATTGCAGTGAGGGCAGATGTAGCTGTGCACCGTTGGCCTCATATGGTGCAATAGTACGCCGTGGGTTAACGTGTTGCTTTGAAGACGCCTATAGTCAGTCCCTTCGTCTCTTGTGAGTTTTGGATGTGGCGGAAAGTGTAACCTGCGTTCGAGCCGATAATGTTGCAGTAATGCATTGTACGTTAGTGGTATGGTTTCTCTTGCCTCTGATTCTGTTGTTGAGTGGGAGGTGCCTCGGATCTCGTATGGGAATGCCCGGTTGACGCATTCGCGGGCTGCGGTGTGTGCCGCTTCATTTCCCTCGAGACCTTCATGACCCGGAATCCACACGATGCATGTGTAGGGAGGAGGTTTGTCCATGCGCTTTAGTAGTCTAATCGCCACCGTGGAGACCCTGCCTTTCAGTTAGTTCCGTGCCGCTGTTTGTGAATCGGTAAAGACCACGATGGGATCCTCACTCGTCTGGGTGGCGAGTGCTATAGCAGCCTCTTCAGCTGTTTCCGCACGTTTGGCGAGGATAGTCGCTGATGCCAGTACCGCGCCCTTGTAATCTGCGACGGTAATCGCGAAGGCATTACGTCCCGGATATTTGGCTGCGTCCACGTATCGCGCCTGCGGGTCATTGCGATGCTTTTTCCGTATCATGTTAACCCTGGCGAGCTGCCTTTCTCGGTGATGCTGAGGATGCATGTTCCGAGGGATTTGCTGAATTGCAAGGCTTTCTTGCAGCTGTGACGGTATTTTGCCTTTGCGTTCTTCGTTGGGTTATAGGGTGGTCTGGTATCCTGTGCGTCGAAGGACGGCTTGCCCTGTGAGTGACAGCTTGAGTCGCTCGACCTGGTTGATGAGGTGTGCTTCGGTGAGTTCTTCCCACGTCTTATGAACTCCCATGCGAAGCAGTCGGTTGGTGGAGGCGGATGGCAGCATTTCTAGGGCAAGCTTTGTAGTCTTTCGTGTCAGCAGATTGAGTTTTTGTTTCTCCGATGTCTTCAGGTTGAGGTAGGGAGTTCCGTACGTTATGCGGCTGTAAAGGAGAGCTTGTACCATATTTAGGGTGTCGTGCTCTTTGAAGCCACTGCGGTGATTAGCCACCCTTCGGATTAGGTGGGCGAGCTGTGTCACAGTGTTCTGCAGTCGGGGTAGGGCTGTGGAGCCAGACCCATCTTTATGTATGTGTAGTCCAAGGACTCGAAGCGTGTCAACTTGTGGTATTTGGACTCCCTGTAGAAAGCCTTGTGGGTCAGGAGTGTCGTAGCTTGGTGGTCTACCCCGGGTGCGTGCCGCAATTACTAACAGATCCGATTTTTCCGGAGCACATTGGAGGCCACAGGTCTTGAGATATCCTTCAGTGATGTTAACCGCCTCTTGAAGCCGGTCCTCCTGTTCATCCGTGCTTGAACCTCTTGTCCACATAGTGATATCATCGGCGTATAACGCGTGATGTATCCCAGGAACAGCGTCCAAGAGACGTGGGAGCTTAAGGAGGGCCAAGTTGAAAAGCACTGTTGATACCACTGAGCCTTGCGGCGTGCCTTTGTTAGGGAGTTGAAAAAGCTCGCTCCTGATATTGGCAATCCGTACAGTGGCAGTGCGGTTGGTGAGGAAAGCCAGCATATAGGTGTATGTCTTGGCACCGCAGCCGACATCTTCCAGGCTACGCAGAATGGCTTCGTTGCTCACATTGTCAAATGCGCCCTCTACGTCCAAAGCTAGAACAGATGACTTACTGTGCTTGCTGAAGCGGAGAAGAATATCTTCCTTTATCTGCAAGAGGACGTCTTGTGTACTGAGCATTTGGCGGAAGCCGAACATGGTGTTCGGGTAGTGACCATTGTCTTCGAGATGTGTGGTGAGCCGATCGTTTACCATGTGCTCAAAGAGTTTCCCAGCGCAAGATGTAAGGGAAATGGGACGAAGATTCGCAATCGAAATCGGCTTGTTTTGCTTGGGTACCATAGTCACCTCTGAGTGCTTCCATGCTTGTGGTAGCTCACCCTTCCTCCAGCAGTCGTTAAAGTGCCGAAGGAGCGCCGTCAAAGCCCGGGGCGGTAGCTGTCGTAGGTGCTTATTGGTCACTCCGTCTTTTCCTGGGCTTGTGTTGCGCGTAAGCTTAGCGAAGGCCGCGTGTAGCTCTGCCAGCCTGAAAGGCTGGTCTAGTGCTTTGTTCGGTGCTCCTCGGTACTCCCTGGGTGTCGAATTGTTGATGGAGGTAGCTTGCTGGTTAACCGAGCCACGTAGCTTTGCTTGAAGTTCTTGGAGTAACTGGTGTTCTGTGCCCTCATAGTTGTGTATGAGCCGCTGAATTGTATTTGTTTGATTAGTTTTGGTGTGGGGGTCGTTGATCAGGGCTCGAAGAATACGCCAAGTCTCCTTTGTGCTCAATGTCCCTTGAAGTTTGTCACAGAAGTACCGCCAGTTCTGGCTTGCAAGGTTTTCAGCGTACTCCTGTGCCTGTCTAGTGAGTACGGCGGTTGAGTACGGCGGTCAGCTTGCGGTTGAGCTTTTGCCGTTTCCATCATTAAATAAGCAATCTTCGAGCTTCCCATAGGTGAAGGAGATGATTATCGACTGCCGAATTGTCCTCGTTCAAGTGTATCGTTTTGGTATGTCCGTCAGCAAAACTTACAATACTGTTTAACCAGGCTTCAATGTCTTCGATAGTCGAATCATCATCAAGGTCATTCCCGTAGGCGGTCAAGTCCGTGAGCCGAACTTTTCCTGCCTTGAGCGAGCGCTGAGCCTGTTCGACCTCTATTTCAATTATGTGATGGTCACTTCCTAGAGTGTCTGGTAGCCTTGTCCACGTTGCGTTGCGCACGTCTCTAGTAAACGTGAGATCAAGATTAGCATCCCTCAGAACATGTGAAAAAAAAACAGTGCGGATTCTACACGTCGATACATAATCAACGACGAAAACGTACCTTAACTGTTTTGAAGCACAAAAATTTGTGTACATTAACTCTATTGTTGTCCTGTGTTCATTCTTTTTAGTTTCAACAGGCCCAGTTATAGGTTGTACAAACGTTTTTTGCCACGTTGCAACCAATGATGGCTAAGGACGAATACGTAGCTTCTTTTATGAAATCCTGGTGTTCAGGCAGACAAATATTCAAAAACAGAATATTCAGGGACACCAAGCGCTCTGTACAGGGTTAACACGGAAGCCTTAGAGAGACATTGCGAAGATGCATTGGTTTACATTTGCTAGTAGTGTACACAGATTCCTTAGCGGCAGTTGCATCTTCATAGTTGCAAAGCTCTCGTCAGGAAAGAACGAAAAAGGCATCCTCCAGTGTCTGGCGTCATTGATTGTTAACTATCAACACAAACACTGGCGCGACTGACAGACTGGGAGAATTCAGGAAAGCAAAAAGCTCATGTTTTGTGAAGCCATACTTAAATTAAGCCGGAAGACAGGCATGATGTGGCCAGAAAATAGAATTTACAAACTGGACTGGTAAAAATACAGTGACATTGCTTAGAGTGACTGACTGGCAGTCGCTGCCATGTGCAGGGTGAAGAACAACATACTTGAATAAAAAAGAAAATAATACATAAAATGATGGAAAGAGAACAAGCAACAAACAATAAGAATATGCAACTTCTTAAAATACCCATTAAAACTAGTTATTCATAAAACGCCCCCCAACGCGCTTTACGCCTTCTGTGCTTAGTGATTGAGGACTGTTGAAGGAAGTAAAATGATAATTCTGCGTTTCTTTATTTAGGAAAGCTTTGTGTGCGTTTTATATATGCAATTCATATTAGGGCACTTAGATAGTGTTATCGGCTTGTGGACAGAGGGGCAGTAAAGAAGCTTCGTACTTGTCCTGACGGTCATTCTCCTGTCACCTGAGTCAAAGGACGTTTTGCAGATTCCGACTACGCGAGTTATCTTGCTCGAGCAGCGTCAGCACTTTTGCGTTTCTCAACACTCACAAGCTGGTTTCTTGGCGTGGTAAAAGGGAGGAGTGTCTCACATCTGCCGCAGATTTGTTCGGGCTTCGCCGTAACTGAACAATTTCAGAAGTACCGCAGTGATCAGTAAGTATATCAGCAATTATTCTCTGCAGATACTATTTAGTTGTCATCATAGTGTGATTGATAATATTCTTGATACCATAAAACATACCACTTCAATTTCTTTTGCTTGTTCCGCGATTTTCTTTTTTATACATTTGCAGCACAGATCCTAAAATAATGACGACGTCAAAACCTAGTTTTCAGAAAAAAGAGCATATGAACAGCATTGAAGATGTTGTTAGTACTCGACTATTACGTCAGCAATTTGTATTACCCACGTTCAGTCTGCCAAGAGAAATTATGGGCACCATAGTTCTTGGTATTCCAAATACCAACGGTGTTCTTACGTTTATATGCACAAAATGCCACGAAAGTTACATATTTTCACTTTATAACTGTTTTATAGCACTAAGAAAAGAAGTAATGATCGATCTCAGAACAGCAGCTTGGGCAGTTCCCGTAGCTTACGAATTTCAAAGTATTTATTCTAGATGATCCTGCCACTCCATGGACATCGACGTAAAGCGAAGCGGTCAAAAATTAGCAACGTTCACGGCGTCGTTTGGTGGGCATTCGTGCCTCTTTCTCAGGCACGAATGCACGCGAATTTTTTGATACTATGGTAATGAAACAAATATTTGAGTATACACAATGCATGTCCTCTAATTTAGGTTCAGCGTAAACTCCCACAAAACCTATAATTATATAACAATTATATCTGGTAGCTGAGACCAGTTATTTGTGATAGATAGATAGATAGATAGATAGATAGATAGATAGATAGATAGATAGATGGATGGATGGATGGATAGATAGATAGATAGATAGATAGATAGATAGATAGATAGATAGATAGATAGATAGATAGATAGATAGATAGATAGATAGATAGATAGATAGATAGATAGATAGATAGATAGATAGATAGATAGATAGATAGATAGATAGATAGATAGATAGATAGATAGATAGATAGATAGATAGATAGATAGATAGATAGATAGATAGATAGATAGATAGATAGATAGATAGATAGATAGATAGATAGATAGATAGATAGATAGATAGATAGATAGATAGATAGATAGATAGATAGATAGATAGATAGATAGATAGATAGATAGATAGATAGATAGATAGATACGCTTATGGTGGCCGAGGTTAGCTTAGAAAGAATTCGCATTTTAAGTTTGTGTCGCACGTCATGCTGATGATTGCCTTGCCTGATGAATCGATCAGTTCTTAAGACGGAACTTCATAGCTTTTTTACTGTACCCTTATTGCCATTGACACACACAAGGTTGTTAAACACAGGGCCTCCCAGCTATCACAAAGCACGATATTATAAATGTGGAAGGGCTTTGTGCGAAGCAGCCGTAGTGGAGAGTTCTCAGTATATTGTACAGTAGCCTCTACTCATTTTTTTACTGAATGAAAATCAATAATGACTTTAATTATGTTCGTGTTTCAAAAGTGTTCACCTAGTTACGAAAATATTTAGTAGGGGCATATTCAATGCTGAAATGACATCTATCCGGGCTACTATCAAGAGCGCACTAATTGCATGCTTATTTATTCTTGTCAATAAAGAAAACTTGTGAGATCAGAAAAGGTGCAGGTGCATATACTGCTTTTCAAATCAGGAAACGGTACCCTTAGGAAGGCTCACTGAGAGGTAGACCATGTTAATGAGGAAAGAAATGCAGAAATAAAGAAATACAATCCACTTTATCTGCCATTTCTCGTCCGAAGAAAAGCGCCACTTTTTTATACACAAGCTGTGTAACTGTTTTTATACACAGATTCTGTTGACGGTTTTTTATACAGAGAGCTTTTATTGACGACAGTTGGCCGCGAGTTATGAATACCAACGCGGCCATATATATCAGCTGAAGGAATTTTTGCAAAATCTTGACGTATATACGTGGCGCCCAACCCCCATCCTCGCTTATGTTTGGAGTGCGGTCTAGGGAAACAAAAAAGAAGAAGATCAGTTGGTTTTCAGTAAGCGTATTTAAAGGTGCTGCTTTCTTTTGTGGATGGCAGCGTAGTCATCTGTTATTTTTATACATTGCTGGCTCTTTTTTTAACAGACTAAGGAGCAGAGAAATGTCATTTCAACAAACTCACGATGCACTAAATCATATTTTAATAACTAGGTGAGTTCTCTTAAAGTTACGAATATAATGTTTACTAGTTTACTAATTATCAAGAACGAAACCATTAGTAGCAGCTATTACAGTATACCGGAAACAATATGCACTACGTCTGCTCTCCGCTTAGGCATTCATTTTTTTAATAATGTTGCATGATAATAAGAACGTCCTCTATACTTTCAGGCCTTGCATATGCTATAATGCATATACTGTCAGTCAAAAAAGCGCATCTTTAATTTACTCGAATTTCTGCAAGTTAACCTATTAATGTGTCAATATCATTGACTACAAATCAATGATTCGGGGCTCGGTGATAACTATTCGAAAACTTACTCATAGCCCATCACAAATATACGACAATAAACAAACTGAAATGTGCTAACACGACTTTGCAATTTGTTTTAAAGTTACTCGCCAATTGTTGAGTTTATTGGTGTCAAAACTGAAACTGACCCCAACGACTTTTCAAAAATACGTAAAAACGTGTTCTTGTACCCTGTCAGTTGTGAAATTGCACAAAATATACAAAGTTAGCGTCTACACATCTACTTAACAACTCGTTATTTACCCATTTCAGCTGCTATAGTGACTATATGCCACAATGAACCTGGAAAGCTACAAACACGTCGACGGCGTCTCTTTGCACGGATGGTACCACGAAGACATGATACGCTCGGCACTTTCTTACAAGCCCCGCTCGGACGATATTTTCATAGTGACGTATCCGAAGTCTGGGACAACTTGGATGCAATACGTCATCCTCAGCATTCTTGGAGAGGGCAACGTGCCCAAAACCTTCGCAGAGTACATGCTGACCTCTCCGCACTTGGAACTCTTCGGTGAAGATGGTGTCGAGAAGATGCCCAGACCTGGTCTAATCAAGACTCACCTGCCTTTTCACAAGGCACCGTACTCGCCGGAAGCCAAGTACGTTTGCGTCGCCAGGAACGTGTACGACGTTTGCGTGTCCTATTACTACCACACGCGAGGCCTTACTCCCATCAGCGTGAAGGATGTCTCGTTTGCCACGTTCCACGACATGTTCACGACCGGCAAACTGTCCTACGGTGACTACTTCGACCACGTGCTCTCCTGGTACGAACGTCGCGACAACCCCAACGTGCTGTTTTTCACGTACGAAGATGTGAAAAAAGATCACCAATTGTGGGTCTTGAACATAGCGAAATTTCTCGGAGAAAATTATGCGCAAGCGTTCCGAAAAGACCCCGAGCTACTCCGCAAAGTTGTAAACGCTTCGAGCTTAAGCAACATGAAGCAGATCTTCGCTGGAAAAATCAGCGCCTCGGTAATGAATTTGCTCAATCTGCCGTCTGGCAAAGCTTTGAAGGCACTGCAGGTGTACCGTGACATCTGGCCCCATATGGGAGAGTTGCATCCGAACGAAGACTTTGTCCGGAAAGGTGTCATCGGTGACTGGAAGGAACACTTCACTCCAGAGTTGATCGAAAAAACAAAGGCTTGGATCGAGAGGAAGACCACAGGATCTGATGTGATGCAGCTTTGGAAGGACATTGAACTGCCATAGTTTTACATGCAATGTCAAGGGATACGCTCTTTTTTGTTCAATAAATAAGGACAACATTCATGCACATGCATTTGCGCGAATAAAGCCTGAAGGGTCAGCGAACATTATCAGTTTATTCTCGACTGTTCAACGTCTTCCACTCCCTCCGAAAGCTTTTGTGTCCTAAAACGTATTGACTCCAGGGTCGTGTCACTTTTTATCATGCGACAGTGTGCAGGAAAGACTTAATAATGTGCCTTCACATTGACATCACGATGATGTCACATATTTTTCGCACCTGTCACGACACCATGCTGAGAATTTTTTCATTGCTCGTGCTGATTTCGAAGCTCACTTTTCATGTTTGATTGTAAATCCTGGTACCCACCGTTGTATAGCACGTAGCATTATTTCAAATAAAGCTTTAAACAAAAAGAAAATATGGCTATCTTGGTCGCTTTTTTGCTATGGTGAATCGTCTTAGTTGAAATACACAATCTTTCTAATTTATCAAGATAATTTATCCACTACTTCTTTCTAAGTAAAACCTTTCATCAGCCTTGATTCTGTCAACAACGTCAACGAAAGGTTGCTAGAGAAGGCTGTCAAAACAAAATAAGTCCAGAAGGTGATTTCGCAACTTTATTGTGGAACTATCTATGTCTACTTATAAGCGGTGAGTGTTCTGAGAGTTTCATAGCAGATGGCTATAAACCGACATCGGTACACTACTGTGGTAAAAATAGCCATAATATTCATAACTTCATGGACTAAAACACAAAACACAGCCACAAGACAGCTGACTCCACAATATACTTCTAGCACGTGCGCAACCACAGCAGCCCAATGGCTATCAGAATCAGTGAAATACATTTAAGAAAGGTGAAGTGTGAAATTCTGTCTCAAGAATGTTGATATTAGTAAACGCTGCAATGCAATTGTTAAAATCTCAAAATTGTCGAATCACTAAATTAAGCTTTTATAATAAAACAACCTCTAACTCAATAGTTCATTTTGAACACGCCTCGCTGTCCACATCAACTATTCCTAATGCTTTTTTGGTGAAGCTGTACCAAATGGAAGGAATGTAAATAACATAGTACGCGAATGCGCAAAAGGCTGTTCAGGCTATTCGGTCCAGACAAGCTGGACAAGAGTCTCATGATGAATATTGTCGATATTATTGTGTCCCAGTTTTGCAACTGTGCTTTAGCTGTAACCTTTGTTGTCAGCTCAAAGGCAAAGAATAATACCACGTTCAACTAACCGGAGGTCCTCGTCCCATTTTATGCACGTTCTGTTACTTTTGAATTTATAGCGTTATGGGGACGTGGTCACAGGACGATATTTTTTGAATCACACTTGTCGATCCATTTTTCAATTATCAATGATCAATTTTAGGGTTTGGTTAGGCTTTTAATGTTTTAGGATCAGACATTTAGAGTTTAAGCCACTTTTGGGTAATTCATGGTTCTCGCTTGGCAAACCTTTCTTGACTCACAAACCAATCATGTTAATGAGTCATGAACAGTAATGGTGAGGCTGCTCGTAACGACAATTTAAGCTCCAATAAAACTCGTCAAAGTTGTATGCAAGCTGGTCAATAGTCCGTTATGTACTTTATATCATCATCATCATCATCATCATCATCATCATCATCATCAGCCTGACTAGGTCCACGCAGAACAAATGCCTCCCTCATGTTGCACCCGTCAACTTGGTTCTGTGCTTGCTGCTGCCACTTTGTACCTGCAAATTTTTTAATGTTGTCTGCCAACCTAATTTTGTCTCCACCTAACCCGCTTGTCTTACCTGAGAATCCAGTCAGTTCTCCTAATGACCAGCGGTTATCCGGCCTACGCGCTACATGCCCGGCCCATATCCATTTCTTATGTTGATTTCAACTATGCATGATGTCCTCAATCCCGGTTTGTTCCCTGATGCAGTCTATATCATGTACTTGACATAGTGATAAAGAAATCTCGTGTTTGACATGTTAGTGGGATGGCATATGAGCAGAGTAGCCGCAATAGCAGGTAAAAAGAGACCCAGTTTTCACACTTCCTTGTGCAAGCTCATCAAGTGTCCCATGTTTGAGAGCAGCAGATTACACGTTCCTTATCCTCATTGCAGTATCATGATATTAACAAACGCAAAACCCCAAGAGCATCAAAAACTCCAGAATACTCGGCGAGTGCTCGCACCAACAAGAAGTCTTCTTCATTGTGTTCTTCGATCGGTTTCAGGTTGAATTTCAACAGATGTGTTCCGAGGAAGGAGAAGAAGAGGAAGACGTGAACTGGTACAGCCTACCGACACCATGATTCCACATTCATCAACCTCACCCGTTAATAAACATCCTTCAACCTTAACCGTTACATTATTTACACATGAGAAATCCCATACAGCACAGCCAACTGTAGCATGTTGTGTGCGCTCTCACGCCGAAAAGAAACCTTCTTCCTCTTGTTCTTCGAGGGCAGGTGAAACCATGAGTTAAGAAAGAATTTGACGAATAATGCTAGAAATCGATAAAAAAGGAATGGAAAAATATGAAGAGAATATAAATAATTACATATGCATAAAATAACACCTAAGACTATAAAATTGAACAAGAAATAAAACAAGAAAACCGAAAGAGACACAGAGGGTTACGTAGCTCAGCTCTTTCTCAGGGAAGTGTCTATTTCATAGAACGCTTGTACCCTTGTCTCAAATTTTCTATTTGTTTTACCGCAAATTCTGGGATCTGACGCTCCCTCCTTGCGAGAAGGGATGAAGAAGCCTCTCAGGATTTTCGAGGTGGACAACCGCTACGTCTGGGAGCGGCTAGGAAACGTGGGACCACCTCAAGTGGCACAGACAGCGAGGCAACGAAGCTCTATTTCGATGGTTTCGAGTCATCGGATGACGAGTACACAGTCGTCATGAGCGGCAATGCAAAAAGAAGACTGCTACGAACATCGTCGACGGCGAGTATATCCACCGTGCAGGCTACCGCGCAGCGTTGGCCACACACTATACTCTTCAACGCTGTGGACCCTTCAGCCAACCTACGGCGGCTTAACAGGCAAGTCCTCTCTGCATACCTCGAAGTACTCGCTCCAAATGAGATTAAAGACGTCAGGATCAACTCACGGAAGAATGTTCTGGCAGTTGATGTTCTACATCGTAGTGCGCTGCAAAGCCTACAGAACATCTCGGAAATCGACAGAGTTACAGTTAAATTAGTGATCCCCACTGACTGTAAGGGCAGTGTTGGCGTCATTTATGACGTGGACATTTCCATTCCCGCTGATGATTTCCCAATCTTGATAAAGCCAACTACAGGCGACATCCTCATCAAGCACATCTCAAGGCTTGGTCAGTCACGATGCCTGAAGATTGTTTTTGAGGAAGGCAGTCTTCCCCCACACGTCAAAGTTGGCCACGTTCTCCACCAGGTCCGTTCATACATACCGAAGCCCCTAATATGCTTCAGATGTTTCAAAATGGGACATGTCAAAGGAGTATGTACCAGCAATGTCGTGTGCCCGCGGTGTGCCGAACCTCATTCAGAAGACACCTGTCACGCAACTGCGTTCAAATGCTCCAATTGCCACGGCGCTCATAAAGCGTCGTCTAAAGATTTCCCACGAGTGCGAAATGAACGCAAGCTGCTGAAACGCATAGTGCGCGACAATTCAACGCACAGGGAAGCCGCTGCTACCGTCAGGCGACGTCGGCGTAACCACAGAAGATCATCACGCAACGTGACATCTGCCGATAGAGACACGTCATCTCAATCAAGAAGTACTGGCCCTCCATCGTCAAGCTCGGCGGAGACGGATACACCGAAAACAGAATCAGGGTCAAGACTCCCACCTCGTGAAGAGTGGCCATCACTTCCACGAACACAGCCTGTTTCAGAGGTGCAACGAATCCCGCCAACCTCGGTGCCATGACGAACCACTGTTGAAAAGACAACTGAGGATCGCCAGGTCATCAACATGTTGCAGACCCTTATGAGCGCAATGCGCATGCTCCTAAGCAACATGAACACCCCATCAGCGCAGAGCACACTCCAAGTGCTGGACACTGAGTCCGGTGCTTGCAGCTCTAAGGTAACACGATGGCCCACAACATGTTATCCTTTCCAGAGGAGGTCAAGAATGCACCTGTCCTTCAGTGGAATGCCAGAGGACTTAGGGCGCGTATCTCCGAGTTCCGGCAATATGTATTCACGAACCAGTTCTCCATAATTCTGATTTGTGAACCGAACCTGTCAGCTCATATGAGACTGTCTGGATATGAGTGCTTTATGTCTTCTACCCACGGCGAGCGCAGCAAGGTCGTTGTGTTCATACGGCTCGACTTAACTTATGTTCATCACCCTGTACCCCCTGACGAAGAAAACTAGTACATTTGCCTAACAGTAAAAAACAAGAAGACCACATTCACAATCATCGGAGCCTACTTACATCCATCAAGTCGTCTAGACCGTGAGCGCTTGCGCGGATTTTTGAATTCAACTCTCCAGCCATGGGTGATAACTGGCGACTTCAATGCCCATCACTACTTATGAGGAAGCTCCAGGGTCAACACTAGAGGTAAACAGTTAGTGTCTTTCGCTACTGAATGTGAACTTATCCTCGTGAATGACGGCAGCCCTACTTATCTGCGCGGATCAGCCTATATCAGTTGCCTGGACCTCACTTTCGTCGCACGCTCGTTCGCCAGCAGAGTGCACTGGTTTTTGGATTTGGATCAAGGGCTAGTTGCCACATCCCAACATATCTGAAGATTGACGGCTCTTCAAGTCTCAAGTCCTCCAGAGCCGTCCAGTGCACCGATTGGCAAAATACAAGTTGATCATGGGAGACTATGTTGGCGCCTCACCTTTCAACCTAGAGGACGCAATGAAGAGTGCCCTACAGTCAACGACGTGTTCGCTTCCGGTGAGCTCATCTTGCACTGGTATGGACATTGATCTCGAGGAACTCCGAGCGATTCGTCGTCGTGCAAAACGACGTTATAGACGCACGAGGTCACTTGATCTGAGAGTGGCCAGACGCACACAAATGAAAATACAGCGTCACATGGACAAGTTGGACAAGCAACGGTGGGTATCTTTTTGCGAGTATTTGGATCCCAGAAAGCCTCTGTCACTAATCTGGAGAACTGTCCGGGGTCTTCGTACAACCATTACTCAGCGCTACTCATTAAAATCTCTGGCACTTCACTTAAGCTGCGAAGAGATTGATGTCGCAGATTCTTTCTGTCGAAGGATCGCCTGCGGGTCAAATTCAACTGGGACGAAGACGCCCGACTTTTCTGTATCCTCACGTGATCCCCGAATGAAGATTTCGTTTTCAATGGACGAAATAAAGGCTGCACTTGCTTTGTGTTGACGTTCTTCAGCGCCAGGGCCTGACGGCATCACTTACCGCGCTCTGTGTCACCTAGGAGATCAAGCACTGAAGGCAATCTTGCAGCTGTATAATGACTCCTGGCAAACTGACATGGTTCCACAGGAATGGAAATCAAGTCACCTGATTCCACTTCTAAAAGCCGGCAAGTCACCCTTGGACATTTCCTCTTACCGCCCGATTGCCCTCGCGAGCTGTGTGGGAAAAGTTATGGAAAGGATGACTTTAACGCGTCTGGAATGGTGCTTAGAGCTCTACGAACTATATCCAGATGCCATGTCCAGACGAGGCCGCTCGTCAATTGACAATGTAGTTGACTTGGTGACATATGGGTAACACCAGAAGGCCTGCAAACGGTTATCTGCTGCTCTGTTTCTTGACGTTAAAGGGGCATATGACAATGTCACCCACGAAGCCATTCTCAGCGCACTAGAAGGAGTGGGACTCGGTGGCAGGATATATACATGGGTTCAAAGCTACCTACAGGATAGATCATTTCACTTGCAGACAGAGAATGGCCCGACACCCGAGTATTACTGCAGCCGAGGAGTCCCGCAAGGCGGAGTGCTAAGCCCGACGCTGTTCAACCTAACACTCATTGAACTAGTTGGCAAGCAACCAAGCAGTGTACAACTTTCCATTTATGCTGATGACATCTGTGTGTGGATATCAGGTGTGACTCGACTTCAACATCGCACTCGACTTCAGAAGGCAGCATCAGTGACATCGAACAACCTACGCAAACAAGGGCTCGAAATCGCAAGTGAGAAGTGTGCAGTCGTGGCTTTCACCAGAAAACCAATGTCCACTTACGGCATATCAATTAATGGGCAGTTGGTGTCATGCAGCCTTAGTCACAGGTTCTTGGGAGTCGTAATCAACCGAAACCTGTTATGGACACCCCACGTAAACTACGTGAAAAAGCGGATGACTGCCATTTGTCACCTATTCAGGTTTCTTGCTAGGAAAAGTTGGGGAATGTCTGTCGAGTCTATATTACAGCTGTAATATAAGGTATTATTTGGTGTCAAGGTATTATTTACTGTATTCCTGCGGTATAGCCTACCTGTTATATCTAACACGTGCAAAATTAACCGGCACAAAATCCAAAATATTCAAGCCCCAGTGCTTAGGATATACCTTGGTTTACCCCGCTGCGCATCGACAGCTGAAACAATTGAAATTGCACAGGACTATTCGACCATGACGCAGATCACCATAGAAACGATGCGTACGTACCTCAGGCAACATGCTAGGAATCCTTCCCACCACTTGGCAACCCTCGCTACTGAGAGGCCCCGCACGAAATTTAGTGAAATTGTCTGTGCTCATCGTGTGTCGTTTACGTCAGGTTTCACGCCTGCTGAGAAACTGGTGTATCCTCCGTGGTGCCGGACACTTCCACAAGTACGTGTTTCAATCCCAAGATTACAGAAAAAAAACAAATTTGCCTTCATCAGCCCTAAAACAATTGAGCTTGAGCCTTCTGCACGAAATGTACAACAACCACGTGCACATATACACCGATGGTTCAACCACAGCGTCTAGTTCTGGTGGTGCGGTGGTGATTCCAGCTAGAGGAATCACTCTACGAATCAAACTGTCACATGTCACTACGTCTATGGTGGCAGAACTTGCGGCTTTGCGTGGCGCCCTAGAGTACATCAAATCCCAAAGACCGAGTAAATGGGCTGTGTTTTCCGACTCGAAACCAGTCCTACAGAGCATGCAGTCAGTCCTTGGACGAGGTTGCAATGAACAATTAACTTACGAAGTTGTCAAGCTTGTTCACCACGTCAAAGAAACAGGCCATAAGGTCAAGTTTCAGTGGCTTCCTGGCCATTGTGGGATCAGTGGCAATGATTCTGCACACAACGCGGCTCGCACATCGCACAAAGAAGAGCACACCCTTCCGATTCCTTTGTCAAGGACTGACGCCGCAAAGCAACTTCGTCACCTGGCACGTAGTCTGAGTTTGCAGGAGTGGAACACCCCAAGCATAAGACATACGAGACTATACCAAATAAACCCTCGACTGGAACTTCGACCTCCATCCAGACTTCGTCGACGTGAAGCTTCGCTTCTCTGTCGCCTTTGGTTGGGGGTTGCCTTCACAAAAGCATATAGAACCCTCATCGGATTGACCGACAATGCGGAATGCAGTGTCTGCTGCACCAAAGAAGACATCGACCACCTGATATATCATTGCTCTCGCTTTGCCTCTGAAAGACAGAAGCGTTCGGACGCATTGCGACAATTGGACGATCGGCAACTCTCTGTGCAGATGCTACTGGAACACCAACATCGTCTTTCGTCGGCTCAAAAAGCAGTCAAAGCTGTCGTGCTTTTTGAAGACTACAGGCCTACGTGACCACTTTCAACTTTTGTGTAGTGCCACCGCTGCATACGCCCCAGCCGATTGACTAACAATCCCCTTTTTTTGTTTTTTCTCTCTCTTTCTCTTCTCTTTCATCTCTCTCTCATTTTATGCCCCCTTCCCATTCCCTCAGCCTAGGGTAGCAAACCGGGCATGTGCCTGGTTAACCTCCCTGCCTTCCCTGTTGTTGTTTATCCCCCCTTCTCAGGGCTTGGTTCCATAGTATGAAGCTATCTTAATTTTTCTGCATTTCATTTTCTGAAAGATTAATAAAATAGGTGTAAGAAAATTTCTTCTACATTTACTTCATTTGCATCTCAATTTAGGCATTATTTTTCGAGCTAATCCGCTGCTATATTCACGAATTTTGTTAGTGATTAGTAATTTTTCATCATTACTCAAGTTTTTGGACTAATAATATATGCGGTATCCTGACATTTCGAAATAGTCCCTAACTGACACTATTATTGCAATACGTCTTGGTACTGACGTGACCACAATTGCAATTCGCAGAAAAAAGATCAAGCTAACAACTACTCATAACCCTAGACCATCTTGCCGGTTTAAGGATAGTTATTGGGGAATACTTGCAATAAATGGTTAATAAATATGACCAGGCGCTATCACTTCGTAGCGTCCCGCTCTAATGGTAGAACCACCTTCACAAGAAGACGTTGCTTCTGGGTTTGATTCTTAGGGCAGGGTAAATTTCTTCTGTGAAATACGGAGGTATTCGCTAGTTACCTTGCGCAACCTACGGGTAATTGTCGGCTTTTTCTTTCATAACGCTTTCATCAATTTTCTAATTTACTCTGCTGCATATAATTCACGCAATGCCTATCTGTGTCGCCTTCGACATGACCGTCATATTGTTCATATGAATGTTGAAGCACCCAGCTTCCTTTGTGGTACTTAAGAGGATTACTTCTTATGTCGCCGAAATGTTTGAAGGAGACATAAGTTTTACGATGATGCACCTCCACGTTTATGGAATGTCTGTGTTTCTCCACAACTTCACGAACTCTGGCACCACCATGGTCTCCACGATTATTTGTTTCATCCATTGAATCTGCTCCTGCGAGACGTGGTTCTTCCAGTCTCCTACTTCAACTTGCGAAGAAACTCGCCTGTACTAGGTATCTTTGTTAACTACGTCAAATTGATGAACATTGGTGTTAATTATTGGCGCTAGGGTCATTTAAAAGCCAAGGAGCGCCAGTACTTCGGGACGAGTGTGAACAATAAATATGTTAAGTGGCTGTATTGGAGCCTTATTTTTCTCACCCTAAAGACGGGTAAAACATTTAGGTAATCAAATTATGAGAGTGACATGTAATGTGTGCAGTGAAATGAATGGAGAAAGCTTCTCATATATTAAAATTTTGAAGATGCGGTTTGATCACGGATGCCTCGTGAAACGTCCATGTCTCCAAGGGCCACGAGAAAGGGGCTTTTTGTGATGCGGCTACCACAGCAGCGTTATCCCTCCAGAGATCAAGCTGTGGCTTACCAGGGTCAATTGTGGAAAATTATCAACATATCAAATACCAACAATATCAAGAAACTCTTTTTCTTTCTTTTTTTCTGAAAAGATCCAGTTCACCGCATGATATTAAAATATGAACATCAGTAAGGGGTTGACCACCTTTGTCGCACAAGGCTGGATTGCAACCGAACAAATGATGTGCGTGTGTACTTTGTATGTGTCTTATTCATAGTCTGGTAAGTGTTACTTCTTTACGGCGTGATCTGGACACTAATGGCCAGTTTTCAAGGTTCATCTTGATGACATGTAGCATATTTGGTGTTTGTGTGTCCCATAAACGCTGCCAGTACACTAAGAGTTTTCATTTTACGATGGGTTTTGTGTCTAGTGGAGGGACAGATACGGAAGTATCAGCAGCGCTTTCATGAGCTGATGCAGCAAGCTGGTCTACCAATACATTTCCCTTTATCTCGTGGTACCCTTGCACCCAGCAGAGCATGACATGCTGCTTGAGTGTGTAGACTGTGCATAAGAGTGAATAAAGTGAAACAAGGGCAAGATTTTTATATTTTCTTTTTCAGCGTTTTAAGTGTTTTTACCAGACACAGGGTGCCAGTGTATGTTACTGCATTTTAGACTTGATTGCTTAATGCATTTGACCCCAGCAAGCATCTCGTAAGTCTCTGCTGTAAAGATCCTTGTGTTCGGATGCATTGCACCGGTATCCGAAAAACATGGGCCTGCGTGCGAGTGACTAAGTTCTCCTTGTCATGCAAAAGAAGCACTGGGAATGCACTCGTTCGTGTACTAAATAACCCTGAAGTGGCGTCTTTTGTTTATTGTAACTGGTCTAATACATTGGTCTAGTGCAGGAAAGCTTAATACGTATATCAGGTAGGGTACAGGGAAAAGGCAGTAAGCGAGTCGATTCGCCAAGTAAAGTACTTCGCTTAGCTGCAGTTTAGCTGATTTGAAATATGTAGTGACTATATCAACGTGTTCTCTAGAAAACACACGAAACAAAACGTGACATTTTGGTCAGAAAGCGTTGCACTAAAAGCTGTGGCATGGATTTTTGTCTTGCTAAACGGGCCTCCTAAAGTTCATGACACGAGGAAGCACTCTAAAAGCGTGAGAATGACATCTCTCTATTGTCCACAAGGTAAAGAAAATGAAAATTTTCGGAGTTTATTTATGTGTAAAAACAAGTATTATACCAACTTACCTTGTCGCGTTCCTTTGTGTACTTCAAGATCCTCCACCCTTCACGCTCAGAAATAATTGATTACATTTCCTGACTTTGCAGCCTTTCTGCTGATTAAACCAAATTTCAGGAATGGAAGTCTAGCTAGCTAAGCCAACACAACTTCTCTTTGGAGAGCCTACGAGCCCCTTCATGATGAGCTTCGGTATTAAGTTTCGGCCCTCCAGCAATCCTTATGTAAATCGAGGCATGGTACATAAGCGTAGGCTGTCGGAGATGGTGACATTGCTCCGTCGCATCAATTCTCAGGTGCTACAGGTGACGTATATACAACCTGCGTAAGAGAGCACAAGTGCATGGAACTAATGACGTAGTTATGTTCTGCATCGAATGTGGTCCAAGAGGAGGTCACCACAATTAGGCACATCAAAGCTCTATTCCATACTGACAAATTGCCTAAAATGTCTAACCCCACATTATAACTGAATGCGTTTGATCACTATGCCGTATCTTGTAGCGGACGTTGTGGAGAAAAGTTGTGGTCTTCTGTGTGTCTTCGTAAACGCGAAATCAACCTGTCTTACCAGAAGACCTGGCTTACAGCAAGAATGGGGAAAGCCAGCTGGCTTTGCTCGACCAAGCCACCACGAGCCACCAAGGTCTGTGAAGCCCTGGACTCAGGACCCCACCCTTTTGCCCGGAAATATTTTAGGAAATAAAACGGAAGATTTTTTAATCAACTGTTTGGCACGGCACAACGCACGAAACGACACAACGGCACGTATACGCAGACATGCGTGTTTCCTCACAAAATCAAAGTGAGTAGGCATTCTTTCGTAGCTTTAAAAGGCCAGTTTGCCGATGCACAACTCTTTGTGTGTGTTTTTTGTCTTTGGTTAGGGTTTAATCGCTGCAGTGGTGTAGCGGTTATCATCCTCGGGTGCTCCTCCGCGAGTTTGATGCCGGCAGTGGTGGTCACATTTCGTTGGAGGTGAAAGGGTATGACAAAAACTGAATGGTGGTGGCGGGATCACAGTGGACCTCGCAACTTGAGCCAGCTGAAACGTGGACATCGCATGGGAGCCCGTGACTGCAGCTGCGTAAATGTCAGATTTGTCCCTTTTGAGACTTTCCAGGCTTGTAAGTATTGCATAGGGCACAGGCTCGTGCACACGTAGAAAAACACCAGATGGTCGAAATATTTGAAGCCTTCTCCAGTGGTGTCTTTCATAATCAGATGGTAGTTTTGGGATTTAAAACCCTAGAGATTATTATTACTAATATTGAGGTGACCACTGGATATGATGCGAAGAAGACCCAATGAGGCTATCGCGTTTTAGTCTGAAAAGGTGAACCTCAGGCAGCCGGCATCAAAGCTTTTCCCATATCAGACAATTACCGAGGTTCAATAGATTTTTGTATAGATGTACATAACATTATAAAGTCAGAAAGGCATGCACTGGATATTCCATTTGAGGTGAACGAAAAAAATATTCAATGAAATTGTGGTGCCTGAAAAAGCTTTAGTGAGTGATGTTTGCTTAAATATGGTCTCGAGAAAATTGTTTATTTTACTAAGCGTCAATATTGACTGGAGGGCTCAATAGCAGAAAAATCCTACGTTCATAATAAAAGAGGTTATCGGTTAGTCCATTAGAATAATTTATTGGCGCGAAAGTGAAATAGGCTATATAGTTTCTTTCTTAATAGTTTCCTTCTTAAAATCCAATCATTTGATAAAAAGGTTCGGCAGGGAATCGTCTTCGAAAAAAAGCCTGAGATGCATTCATACCTGTAACTTACAAAACGCGGTAAGGTGGTTTTTTAGTCAATTCACACGTATCGGAATTCATTCATGTTACTTAGCGCATGGATGGATGAATGAATGAATGCATGAATGAATGAATGAATAAATGAATGAATGAATATGTAAAATCATTATAGCCCTCCTCACCTACGCAACTAGCCTGCTATGGGCTTGTCCTAATTCGGGGGTTGGCACACTGATCACCACATCGTGGATTCTCTGAAAAGCCCACTGCTGATCTTCTTTGTGTTTCTGATGGCGGACCACCACTTGGCCGGTTTAGCTTGTAACAATGGGCGACGCTTAAGCAAATGTCTAATTTAGATACCTCCCAACGATGGGGGATAAGCTGCAAGTGTATGTATCCAAGTAAATTTCAGGATCAGGGCTCCGTACGCTATAGTTCAACCCCTCCTTGGTTGTAAGCGATCCTTTACTTCTAACAATATTTCCTAGACAGACAGACAGACAGACAGACAGACGGACGGACGGACGGACGGACGGACAGACGGACGGACGGACGGACGGACGGACGGACGGACGGACGGATGGATGGACGGATGAATGCATGGATGGATGGATGGATGGATGGATGGACGGATGGATGGATGGATGGATGGATGGATGGATGGATGGATGGATGGATGGATGGATGGATGGATGGATGGATGGATGGATGGATGGATGGATGGATGGATGGATGGAAGGAAGGATGGATGGCGGGGTGGTCGGATGGATGTATGGACGGGTAACAGACCGACGGATGGGCGGACAGACGGACGGACAGACAGACAGACAGACAGACAGACAGACATACAGACAGACAGACAGACAGACAGACAGACAGACAGACAGACAAGAAGTTCGGCATCTGTCAGGTCAACTAGGTCGTCCTCCGATACAACTCTTTGGACTGTGTTCATGAAACGATGTGCTGGTATGTGTTGGGGAGAAAGGTCTTCAAGCTGGATAGTTTTAATATTGCTTTTTGTCTCGCACTTCAATGAGAAGGTCTCCACTGGCCATTTTCGTGCTTTGTAACTTCTTCCAAGTGTGTCAAATAGCAAGTTGAAATTAGGAGCGGGAGAATTTTCTAGCTGCTTTTGCAGGTTTGTCACTCTGGATAACACGAGAGCGCGGGTACTTGTCTTTGTTCAGTTGAAAAGTTTGAAATTTTGTTTCGGTGCGCGCTCTCTTCAGGCAGCGATAAATGAACAAACAGCTCAGAGTCTAGCGATAAATTATGGGTTGTGTTCGGCAGTGGGAGCAGCCACCCACCTGTGAGCTTAGCAAGGGGACGCAGCTAGACATGAAAAACAATTCCGCCATATCCACGAAGTGAACGATGATGAGTGGGCGAAGCTCCGGAGGTAAACCTGGTAAACCATGAATCCTCTGTACATTTTGCCCACTCGATTTTATTACATCGCTCCCCCTAGCGTACGTCGCCGCACTAAATCGAACGATTGCCTTCAACCAATGACACGCGCCATATGTGACATCATTCCTATTTTATAAGATCTCACGTCTTTCATCAACTACAAGTACCGCTTTCTAGTTTATAACATCTTGCATCTTTTCATCATCAGCTACAAGTACCATTATCTAGTAAACACTACAAGAACTAAACGAGAGGTGGCTACATACAGGAGACGGTACCACCATCTAGGGAACACTGCAAGAACTAAACTAGAGGTGGCTACATACAGGGGACGGTACCGCCATCTAGTGAACACTGCAAGAACTAAACTAGAGGTGGCTACATACAGGCTACAGGGGACGCACAGCCCACGCCCTAAGGAGCTTCGCCCCTACAAAACGTCTAGCATACGCTAGCTGTGCACGACCGCTATAACCAGATGGGACGGATCCCAAGGCGGGGCAAGCACAGGAGGTTACGCCTTGCCGCCAGGGAAATTCGATGTAGAAAATTGCCCCGTATCTGAATGTTTCTGCAAATGTCGTCGAAAGACCATAGTCTTGCGTGTGGTGAGTGTGAACAAGACATTTATTTGATGTTCTGCGCAAGAACATCGGTGAGTACTATTCTGGAGGCGCTGCGTTAGAGTCCCTCGAACGTGCAGCGGAGGCGAACGAGCGCACCAAGTCACGTCACGCGCGAGACATGAGCGCTATCTGGCTTGGAAAACGAAACACGCAGCTTTGAGACGGGCGTGCGCGTCCGTCTAAGAGGTGATAAGGTGTAGAACGCAAACCGACGGTTGCCCCGCCGCGGTGGTCTAGTGGCTAAGGTACTCGGCGGTTAAACCGCAGGTCGCGGGTTCAAATCCTGGCTGCGGCGGCTGCATTTCCGATGGAGGCGGAAATATCGTAGGCCCGTGTGCTCAGATTTGGTGCACGTTAAAGAACCCCAGGTGGTGAAAATTTCCGGAGTCCTCCACTACGGCGTCTCTCATAATCATATGGTGGTTTTGGGACGTTAAACCCCACAAATCAATCAATCAGTCAAGCGACGGTAGGTGCCACCACCGTCTCGTCTTAACAAAGCGCAGGAAACACTGCCCGTTCTGTGCAAGCGTTGCATGGTCATCGCAGCGTGATAAGCGTTACGGGCTTTAAAATTACTTATGTAGTCCTCATCTAGTAAAAGACGCACAAGCAAAATATATGCGTCTTGCTATGGTGCCCTAGACGTGAACAATAATTGCCTTTTTTTTAATTGACAATCGCACAAGGATGAATGCTCAACCTTGAGCAACATTTGTGGGCGCTGCGGATGGGGTCTGCCGTTTCAAGTACCCAATGCCGTTAAGAGTGGACAGACAGACAGATCAAAATTTTTGCGTTGAAGGTCGCCAAGAAAGACACGAAAAATAAAACGCAGAAGACAGGAAAAATGAAACGCGGTAGCAAAAGAGGGAGATTCAGGGAGGGAAAGATAAAAAGCATCTGCTGATTTACACTGAGTGGGTCAGCCCAGTGGTACTCTCTACGTGAAGCCAGGACAAGGGGTGTGCTGCCTTTGCTGAAGTTCCTTAAAGGTCAATCACCAAGGGTTGGCCCAACCCGCGGGATCCCCTTTTGCCGGACACGGCTAAACAACACATTACTAGGCTTGGGAGAAGGCCGATACCCTCTCGTTGGCTCGTGTCTGTGGTGAGCCACTCACCTAACGACTCCTCGCGCAGACGCCTCTTCGGGAAGAAGCAGGTTTAGTGCATGGCTGACGCTAGGTGCGGCCTAGACCACTCTGAAATAGTTGTGTGGCTATACCTGAGCATATTGCTCACTGCTAGCCAGGCTACGTTTTTGTAGGCGTGACCATACTATGCATGCCCTCATAACCAAATGAACTGCACCTCATTAAATTGGCATTTAGCCCTTTTGGTACAGTATTTCACCACTTAGATGCCCTTCTGCTGCTTTTCTTGCAGTATGCTCCAGATTGAGTGTCATAATACATTTCAGCGCATTAACATCAGCTAACACAAAATACATTACGAGAGTAATGAACACTTGCTGAGAGATTGTGCAATTTTTCTAGCATGCAGAATATGACAATTATGCCAAGGAAAGCGAATGCGGTAACAATGAGTTTTAGCCACGTCTACAAGCACCTGAACAAAGGCACAAAGATAGCGTATTTAAAGGATGTGATGGCCGGCAGCACACTTGTGCCTTTTCGAACACTGCTGAAGTAGTAGTAGTTACTAGAAGGACAAAAAGAGCATCCAGTATTGCCAACTGGCGGCATATGGCAATCAGGGCCAACATCTTATAGCTTCTCTTGTTAACTCACTGTACGGGATGTTTATCGGTGATAGAGCGCATGCAGGTTCATGACGAACGTCTGCCTTAGTCAACAGCAACCAGAAGACCTCGACCGTAAGAGCTGGGCTGTAAAATACCGGAAGACTTATGCTAACACATCGTTTAAGAGAATATCGTGAACGCTGATAGCATTTGAACGCGGTGTCGTTGAAGAGCTCCTCTTCAATGATAGCGTGCATCGTTGGTTGCGATCCCAAAACGAGCGCTTCCCGTGAGGGATCATTCGAGACAGACGCAAATTAATATATTATAGTGAAAGCCTTCAGTTCGGGGGAGAACCGAACCCAGTGCTTTAGTATGGCAAGTCATCAAGTATGAAATGAAAGAAAGAAAGAAAGAAAGAAAGAAAGAAAGATAGAAAGAAAGAAAGAAGGAAAAAAAAACAAAGAAAGAAAGAAAGAAAGTAATAAGCCACCTACGCACACACTAAACTTCACATACGCTCACTTTCCCGGTAGACAAAAGCCTCCTGATTTTTTATTCGATGATTTCTCTCATGTGCCTGACACCTATGTGTTTTGGGCTGCGGCACGTCGACACTGACCACGGCTTTAAGCGAGAGCGTTGGCTTTTGTCGTATAGGCGGTCTGCGCGAGAAATTCTAAACGGCAGTGGAATTTTTTACGATTTCTTCAATAAAAAACCTATTTAAATACTTATTTCAGCGTATCGTTGTCTGTATGTGGTGATAGAACAAATGTTTACCACGGCACATTCTATTCTTCTCCATTGTTATCAGTACTTAGTTACCATCATGATCGACTGAAAGTGTCGTCATCATCGCGGCTAAAATCGCACGGGTCAATGATATTGTTGTGGTGCAATTTACTCGAGGTGGTGCAAAGCTTCAGTTGGCAGGAGCAATCAGTGTTCTTTAATGCTTAATGCTCCTTGTTACAAATGGAGTATAACGCCCTGATTAAGACACGCGGTGATCAACAGATGTGACAACAAAAGAAATTACCTGCGCTTGCAATCTGGCACACTCGCAAAAGCAAACCCAAACATGAGTGTTGCATGTCTAGTGTGTTATCACAGACATGTGTGTTAAGTACCGTTCACAAAGAGGAGCTCCCGTAACATTATGTATACAACCGCACTCAACTTCTCTTCACAACTAAGACAGGTTATGAAGTATTAGCTCTGTCCCCTGCGTAACTTTGACCACGCAATTTTTTGTATGATCATGAATGCATATTGCTTCTTTCAGGTGTTTAAATGTAGGGTAGAAAGCGCTACATCCAAAGTGTACGTCGCGGATGTTATTTGCGACATAAACGATGCGAATTTCTCCGTGCGAAAAAGTGCAACCAGCGCAGCCGGGAAACTCAGGCTCGGTGCTACTCCATAAAATATGTCTAACTAGAATATTCCAGAACAGTGCCCCAGCTTTCGCTCTTCCCTTCATGAAGAAAACAGGTTTTTACTTTCACAGAGTCGGAAAACATTGCAAAACAGCGAGAACTGCAGAACAAGGCAGCATCAAAAGTGCGATAAAAAAAACCGTACGTGAAACACTTGCGCGCTGAGTTCTACCCGCAGCAAGGGTTCATCAGCCTCTTCCCGTAGATATATTAGGCACCAACTGGAGTGGGGTAGAATGCGTCACCACTCTAGGAGAGAGCACAGAAAAACGCGGTGAGTAGACGAACAAACTTATGACAATAATGATCAAGAAGAATGTCCACAGGGTGAAGGAATTTCTTCTGCATGATCTTTCTGGTTAACGCCACAATTCCTTTGTCAGCCCAAAGAAACGCTCTTTCGCTAAGTTATGCCTTGCTATAGTGGTCTGTGAGAGAATACGCGATGTCAGGAGTGGTGGTACTTTATTTAAAGCAGTCGCACCCCGATGGTATCGAAGTTTTTATAAAGAGTATAGCGCTTGCACACCACCCAAAAATACTCGTTTTTATTTCTTGTTCATGTCGTTCAGGCCAGTGTATAAATGAGAGCAGGGTACCAATATCGCTCCTTAGAGAAAGGCACCACGCATTCAAAACAACTTCCAATTCTGTGTACATGTCCACCCCATGTCATAATAACACAACGAATTCATTGATTGCGTAGTTCAACCTCATCTAGTGGGTGTCCTTTCCCCAAAATATTTTTAGAAGCTACCAGCAAAACTTTACGAGCTTCACATGGCTACATGTCATGTTTATTGCGCCCTCACGGCCGCTTCGCAATTTCACATTTATAACAAATTTAGTATCACATGACGTGAATGTATGAGGAATGTAATTGACACAAACATGAATACATGCTACGCTCATAGCGTCCTCGCAGCCGTTTCGCTAGCTTCACATTTACCAGATTTGGTATTAGGGAAGTTGAATGGATTACGAGGTGTATGACTGGTGCAAGCATGATTTTCATGAGATGCATGTCATGTAAGAACACGACTACACGCCACGCTCATGATACCCTCACGGCTGTTTCGCTAGGTCCACATATACCAAACTTATTATTACGTGACGCGAATGGACGATGGCACATCCAAATATAATGATCATGACATGCGTATCTTGTGGAACATGACTAAATGCTACGCTCACAATGCGCTTGTGGTCGTTTCGGTAGTTTCACATATACCAAATTGAATGTTACGTGACGTCCATGGATGACGAAAATATATATCTGGTGCAAACATGATAAACATAACATGCGTGTCTTGTAAGAACATGACTACATATTTTGTTGATGATGCGCTCGCGTCCTTTTTGCTAGCTTTACATATATCAAATCTGGTATTACAGTACGTAAATGAACAAAGTCCAAACGTGATAATCACGACGTGCGTGCCATGTGAAACACGCTACGCTCACAGTGTGCTCGCGGCCGTTTTCCTAACTTGACATACCCCGAAATTCGCATAACGTGACGTGAATAGACGACGAAGACTGATGAAACATCCAAACATGATATAATTGCCATGAAAGTCATGTACAGCACTATTTACGTTTGCCTCGTAACGTTGTGCGGTTTTTAAATGGACATATCAACCTTACTTATTCATGCTCCGCATATCGTCAATTACCACTAAACGTAGGATCTCCAATTTTTTTTTGCTTTGTTTCGCCACAAGGGCGCAGAAATGGTGCTATAGCGACCAATGGCAACGTATAGCCCAAAACACGCAAGCCCTTAGGCAAACAGACTGAGAAATAATGCTCGAAAAGAACATACACGGGATGAGTGCAAACTAGAAAAACCACAGCTCGGCACTGAAAGCACTCTGTTCAAACAAAGAGATAAGCCACACCAAACGAATGTTTTTTTCCTGGGCCAGCGTCCGATGTGAGAGGACGTGCTTCCAGCGCGCTCTGACAATATTGACACTTGGCCGGCACTCCGCTGTCAAGCCGTCACCGCAGCTGTTGCTGCGCTAGCTGCTTGTTCGCTCGTTATCTACCGCCTGCAGCTGATACTGGGAGGCCGTTTTCTGAGCTCGTCGGCAGCACCGCCACCAGGCTAGCTGCAGGCGGCCATTGCTGCTAGTATCACCCCCGTCAAGGTTCCTAGCATTCATTATCCCTCTGTAGCCCTGCGTGCTCCCAACCGGCATGCCACTACCTGAGCATATGAACCTACAGGCTTCAGATGACCTGACTGCCTCGGTGACATCGCCCATTTCAATGAACAATTCAGCTGCCGTTACCATGCCTTCAACGCCCCGCCGCAGTGGTCTAGTGGCTAAGGTACTCGGCTGCTGACCCGCAGGTCACGGGATCAAATCCCGGTTGCGGCGGCTGCATTTCCTATTGGGGCGGGAATGTTGTATGCCCGTGTGCTCAGATTTGGGTGTACGTTAAAGAACCCCAGGTGGTCAAAATTTTCGGAGCTATCCACTATGGCGTCTCTCATAATCATATGGTGGTTTTGGGACGTTAAACCTCAGATATCAATCAATCAACATGCCTTCAAGGATTCTGCTGCTGCCAGACAGCAACCCCTTTGCCCTGCTTCAGCAGCTCAAGGAACATAATACCACTGAAAGCAAGTCTGACAACATGTTTCATTAGGCTCGCATGATTTCTACAGCACCGAGTGGAGAGAAACGAACGCGAGGTTCGCTTTTGCCGACACCCGAACGACCGCACAAAAGCACACCCAGGAATCACTCCCACATGCGAATTGCTCGTCACACGCTCCCTTCTTTCACTTGTTGCCAAAACGAAGACGATGGTTGGATTCCAGTCGGCTATCGCCGGAAGCAGCAGAACCGTGCGGCAGTCACGCGATAGCCGAGCTCAGGCACCTTGCGCATTTGTCAGCACAGCGTCATCCTTCGGCCTCAGAAACCATGCCACATCATAGATTAGCAGTTCATGCGATTTGATAAAGTACTAACGCACCACATTTCGGCTTTTCTCGCCTTCTCTGAGGAAGACCCACTATACCGGAGTTCCGAGTTTGCTTTTTAGCCCATAGCAACCAGCTCTCAGTCGATGCGGCTCAACCGAAGGCGTGCAGCGCTCTTATCGCGATAGCATCTCTTCCAATCGAAGGAAATTAAGTACCCGTTTGAACAAACGAAGCGGTTAATCAAATTCAAATAAATGCATTCTTTGCACTGCTGGAGACATGATTTGTGAGAAACTAGTGGAATCAGTGGAATTACTGCACTGCCGCAAGAGCAAAATCCTCTTTTTGAGTTGCGCGCAAAAATTGAAGTACGAAAGAAAGACACCTGGACACAGCGCACCCTACAAAATTCTACCCGTATGCCCACTTGATAACAGAGGCACTGCCCTGGTCACATTTGAGGGAAACAGCTCACCCTTTAAGGTTGGCTTGCAGTTAGGATCCGTGTTTTTTTTTTTGTTATTATGCTCGAGTATTCGTTTGTGATATACGTACGCCGCAAGATTGTGCATCACAACGAGCAATGTCCCAATTCTTCAGCAGCTAGATGTTCGACATGCAGTCTGCGGCAACACGGAAAGCGTACGCAATGCCCAAACACAGACGTGCCGCAGATTAGGTGGTTATCACTTGTGTGTGGCATCGGAGACTAACATCAACGCCACTAGCAAGAAGTGCTGTGCGCTGGTCTCGTGACGCTCGCACTGCGCGGGAGTTCAGGTTCGCCGAAGTTCTGGTTGACCTGGAATAATTGACTTGCCTCCTATGTTCTGTTGAGTCAGTGTCATGCGTTGTAACAATGGCGACGAGGACAACGAGCACCTCAACCAGTCTTGTACCTGCAGAGCCATGAGCGTGGTACGGCCACCAGTGTTTCAGGAAACATGATCACCATTCCGAGTTCGCCTCGAAGTCTACTTCGAAGCGCAAGACATCACGGACACGACGAAGTGACGAGCAGTGATAGTAGCCTCGCTACCAGGCAGTGCGATTCGAGTTGTCCAGGGCCGGACGTGGCCATCCGAGAAAAATCAATGCACTTACTTACGACAATGCCGTTAATTACCTCGAGCAGTACTATGCCCCTGAAGTCAACGAAATAGTGGGAAGGTATGTTGTTTTTTTTACTTGATCACAACAAGAAGGATAGAGGGTACAGAAATTTATTGCTGAAATAAGGTGGCCGGCAGAAAAATGCTTTTCGGATCGTCGCTCAAACGCACGCTACGAGACCGAATTGTGTGTGGAGTATTCGATGATGATGTGAGACGACATTTGCTGACTCTCAGGAACCTGACGCTAAATGAAGCAGAAGATTTCGTTATTGCAGCTCCGAACGCGACCACAAATGCTAGAAGCATGCAATCTACCGATCAGAGTAGCATAGGCCACGAAGTAGGTCACCAAAAGGGCAATCGAAGGCCGAAGGCATGACAACTTACCATAGGTGTGGCAGTGAAGCTCACTCGAACGAGCAGTGCTATCACGTTCGTATGGTCTGCCGCCGATGCGGTAAATGAGGACAGTTCACTCAGATGTACCGGGAACAAACACAGCGGAAGCCCCGTGGCGCTTACGTCCTGTCGGGAGCAGCTGACAATAGCCCGCAAGATGAAAATCTCTATACTATAGTGGCTCATTGAAGGAGTACTGGTCGCATGGTTAACACAATTTTCAAGGAAATTATTTGGGATGTTGTGCTGCTTACCATGTTGATAGGACGGGGTCACTTTTTAGCCTAATTTCAATCAGCCTGTTCAAGCAGAATCAAAGCGGCTGGACGCCTCCAGGCAGCACCACTCTAACATTATCATGTTTTTCGGGAGAGCTTCCTGTAGTTGGAGAATTGCACATGGAAGTGACCTCTAAAGGGCACGACTACAGGGCACCCTGGTTATCGTCGATACACCTGGACCAGCATTATACGGAAGGGATACCATAGAGGCGTTTAACAATTGTGGAATGGCTATGTTGAGACCAAATGCCATCGCAAACCTCAACACGTGCAAGGAATACCGCACGAGCCAGGCACTTCACACTTTGCTCAAGGAGTTCGAAGATGTGTTTGTGCCAGGTTTATGACGATACAAAGTTCCACCGGTGAATCTTATCCTGCAGAAAAATGCCACGCCCCGATTTTGCAAAGCACGTACGGTGCCATGCGCTTTGGTAACCAAGGTGTCTGATGCCTTCGAGCGATTGATTCCCGACGGTGTAATATCACCATTTAAGGCTGCAAAATAGGCCACGCAAGTGGTTCCAGTTGTTAAGACCGATGGGGTCATTTGACTGAGTGGAGATTTTAGCCTGACAGTGAACACGGCCATAGTGACTGGACAGCACCCACTACCCCTTGTGGATGACATCTTAAGGCGACTGAAGGGCGGTGAAATAGTTAGTACCCCATATTTGACTCAAGCGTGCAACCAGCTGCCCCTGGAAGAAGAGGCCAAGAAGCTGACAGTCATAAACCCTCGCAAGAACCTATTATGCTTCAATAGGCTTTCTTTTGAATTAGCTCAGCTCTGGCCATTTTCAAGAGGCATGTGGATTCCTTATTCGAGGATCTCCCGGATGTACAAACCTATCTGGATGACATAATAGTAGCTGGGAAGCGCAATGCCAATTAATTGTTAAAGAAAGTCTTGCTGCGCTCACGGGTCTGTGGTCTCAGGCATCAAGAAATACATATTCAGATAAGAAGTCACCTTCCTCGGACATCCAGTTGATGCAAATGGGCTCAAATTGAAGATATACAACATTGAAGCAGCTCTGTAAGCACCGGTCGCCAAGTCAGTGAGTGAACTGAAATACTTCTTGGCCTTAATCAACTATTATGCGAAATTTTTACCGAACCTTTCCACTGTCCTAGCGCCATTTTACAATCTGCTAACTAAAAGAGCTAAAGGAAAATGGCACCAGTTACACGAAGAAGCAGTTCGAAAGGTTAAGCAGGCTATTCAAAAATCAAAGTTTTTTTACACACTTTCACCCTGAAAAACCTTTCAAGTTGGAATTTTATACTTCATCTGTAGGGGGGGGGGGGCAGTACTTTCCCATGGCCTCAATGACACAAGCTATCTGATTGGATTTCACTCAAGAATTTTGTCGAAAGGAGAACGAAACTACTCCCAGCTACTTATATGGCAATCGATTTGTTTCGGTGACCGACAATAAACCACTGAGTTTGTTTAACCCAGGAAAAGACATTCCTCCCATGACTGGGGCAAGAATTCAGAGGTGAACTCTTTTCTTGGACAATTATAATTACACATTGCAGTATCACAACGGAAACAAAAACTCAAATGCTGATGCCTTAAGACACCCGCCATTACCGAACACACTGCACGATACCAGCACAGAAAATCCACCAGAGTATGTCCTGTCCTCGGAATGCTTAGAAAAAGAAGCGATTAGTGTCAGCGTTGTGGTACAATTTACAGAAACGAATCCTCTGCTGCAGCAAGTTAAATTCTGGATTAAGAAAGGCTGGCTGAAAGTTTTGTGTCAAGAGCGCAGCCGCTTCCAGCCGTCCGTCAGCAAGAAGGCGGAGCTCACTGACTACCAAGACTTGGTCTACTGAGGACATCGAATCGTGCTTCCCACTGCTCTAAATGGACGCATCTTGAACTTGCTTTATGAAACACACCCAGGCATGGCGACCATGAAGAACAATACAAGATCCTTGTTTTGGTTTTCGGGTGTAGACAGTGAGATCGAGCAATTGGTTCGTGGATGTCCTGCTTGTATGCAGGCTGCGGCGATGCCTCCAGCGCAAAAACCTGTACCATGGCCTATGACGGGAGAGAAATGGAGCCTATTGCACGTCGGCTATGCAGGTCCCATTGAAGTACACAAGGTATTGATAGTTGTGAATGCCGAAGTGAAGTAGATGGAGGCAGTTCTAACAAAATCGGCAACAGCAGAAGTTACAGTGTAGGCTCTGAGAGCAGTGTTTGCGAGGTTTGGTCTACCACGTACTTTTGTGACGGATAATGAACCTCAGTACACGGTTTTCCAATTCCACAGTTTTTAGCGAACCAAGTAACACACTTGACGACACCGCCTTATCATCCCCAATCAAGTGGTTTTGTGGAGCGAGCCGTAAGAACGTCGAAGAAAGGCTTGAGAAACAACGAAAAAATTCCGCTACAAACTCGACTTTCAATATTTATGTTTTGTTGCCACCGCACGTCAGTGAAAGAGGGCAAGTCTCCAGTGGATCTTTTGCTTGGGTATCATACACGAACAAAACTCGCCTGCATTAGGCCAACCACAGATGCTGTTAGAGCAAAGCCGTGCAATGAACGAGAACATCGATGGCTGGTAGGACAGCGTGTTTGGACACGAACGTTCCGGCCACAGCAAAGATGGATACCAAGTATCATGCGGGACCATCAGGGCAAGCGCATGGTCACCGTGGACACGACTGAGGGAACGGAATAGTTGCATTTTGACCAAGTTCGACGGCAGGACCGTTCAGTGGGCGAATCGTGTGACACTGACACGTTATAGGCCCGTGAGAACTTCCGGATAAAAGCGCGAGAGATTCACTGATTCTGGCCACTCAACCTTTGTGGCGCTCAACCCGAAAGTGCCACGCTTCTGATCGTTTGAACGTTTAAGAAGGCGAGAAGCTGTGGCATCGGAGACTAACACCATCCTCACCAGCAAGAAGCGCGGCGCGCCCGTCTAGTGACCCTCGCGCTGCGCGGGAGCTCTCTTTCGCCGAAGGTCTGGCTGACCTGGAATAAACGACGTGCCATCTATGTTCTGGTGGGTCAGTAACGTGCGTTGTGACATAGTGGACAGCCACGAAAGGACCAAAAGACGAGAAGTTAGCAAGAAAACTGAACGAAAACGCAAGCCGGCTGCCGGATGGCAACACAAGAAAGGGGCCAGGGTGGAGCATTAGCTCCACTCCTCTGCGACACAGTTTTCCATGACACATGCTCAAACCAACACGCCAATACTTTTACTGGTCGCCGGCACCACCAGCTGCACAGTCAGAAGACGCCAGGAGCACCACCTCCACGGATGTAGTTCGACAAGTGAACATGCCGTTGACTGTTTCTAGCAATGGTATGCTAAATCGATCATTGTCAGCATTGGCGTCCTGTGCGCTGAAGCTTGCCTCGGGTGGAGGGCCGAAGCATCCTCTAGGAGGCGTACCTCAGTTAACTGGGCTTCTGCTTACCAGCGACCATTCACGTCCTGCCTCCCTCACGACACTCCATGAGTCCAAACGACGACTAGAACACCGTATGGTTAAAATATGAAAGTCCATTCGTGAAAGAGTTGAATAGCCTATTGCTCGGGCCATTGAAAATACGTCCAAACCACCATGGAGCACATCATGCTTTCCGGCATGCTCCCTCTTGGCACAACTTCGAGGACAACCGAGAAGCACTTGTGATGCATTCACCCTTCATACCATGAAACTCCACCACTCCTAATGCTACAATGCTTCATCATAGCTAACTTTCCAAAATCATCACCATAAACACCTGTCTTGCAATATAATTGCCGTTCACTTCGTCATAAGAGGGCTGAAATGGCTCTCTAGCAAAACAGGCGATACCAGTTCATTGGTCATTGCCCTCGAAGAAGTCATCGACCCTGTGTTGAAAATAATGGGCTATGATGGCTACGCCCGAACTGAAGAACAAGCTACATTTGCGTAGACAGCATTGTACGTATGATGAAAAACTACGCACGTGCAGTTAGATATGCTACCGTGGTGCAGAACTAGTTTTAGCGTTGTCGGTTGCCGGCTGGAAGTCCCACCGCAGTCCCACCGATTGCGGTGGAAGTCCCACCGCATTCCCACCGAATTCCTGTTTTCGCCATTTACGTGGTAATGGAAAGCACTCGGAATAAAGCCAATAAGGTGCCGAGTATTCTCAGGTTCATATTGCACTTTAGAAAGATTTATCCACACGATCTCATATTATTGTGTGGAAACTTCAAATCTCGGCATGGCGTGTCAGGATACAAAAAAGCACGCAATTAGTCCACCCGACTTACGTCACAACAGAAGGTGCATCATGTAGGATGCCTTGGAGTACGGGCTCACGCTTCTCTATACGCCCCAAACACACACTATGCTGCGAAAGACAGTTCACAAAACAGATACATCACCAGACCTTACCTGGAGCCATGGACTTGAAACCATTTCAGTGGGAGGTCCTGGATGATTGCATGGGAACCGACGGCTTCCCCATACTCATACGATTTCGCACAGGCGACGCCAATACTAAAATAAAGTCACACGTCAGTACATGGTTAAGCCATATCATACACTGGGACAAATACCACGATTTACTACAGCAGCAGTCTCCAGCGAAGAACACTGACCATCTGTTGTCTTAGCTATGCGCAGTGAAGTGGCAAGCCACCAAGAACCTACAGGTTCTTTTTTACTATCCAGAACCTAATAGGCATCTTTGCGGAAGGCTACGTATTCTGGCCCAGTACAGGCGGTCTCGCCACGCTGTGAATGGCAAAAAAATGGCCCCGTATCTGCATGTTAATCTGCAAATGTCGTCAAAAGACGCTAATCTTGCTTGTGAAAAGTGTGAACAAAACACTTATTTGATGTTCTGCACAAGAAAATTGGTGAGTTGTATTCTGGAGGCGCTGCGTTAGTGCCTCGAGCATGCAGCGGAAGCAAACGAACGCATCAAGTCACGTCACACGTGAGACATGAGCGCCATCTGGCGATTTTGCTGGAAAACGAAGTGCGTCGCTCTGAGACGGGTGTGCGCGCCTGTCTCAGAGGTGATAAGTTGTAGAACGCAAGGCGACCGGTAAGTCCTACCACCGTTTCGTCTTAGCAAAGCGTTGGAAACACTCACCTTTTCGTGCAAGCGTTGCATGATCAGCGCAGCGTGGTAAGTGCCACGGTCCTTAAAGTTACTTATGTATGCCTTTTCTAGTAAAAGACGCACATGCAGAATATATACTTAGGGTTTTGGTGCCCCACACATGCGCAATAACTGCTTTTTAATTGACAATTGGGCAAGTTTGAACGCCGAATCTTGAGCAATACTGGTGGGTGGTGCAATTGGATTCGGCCGTTGCAAGTACCCGGTGCCGTTACGAGTGGAAAAACATACAATTGTACAGACGGACAGACAGACAGACAGACAGACAGACAGACAGACCAAAATTTTTGCGTCGATGGTACCCAAGAAAGACTATCTTCTTTAAAAACAGTTCCGCAAAATACAACGTTCTATTGAGGAATATACGACCGCGCTTGTGTCAGACCGCTGGATGGGAATTTGTGAAACTATGAATGGGAGGACCCACACGTCATTCTCTTTTCGGCCAACGCAAGACCTACAACGGCGCAGCTCGTATGGCCCTCCGGGAAAGCATCAGCAATCAGGAGTTCCCCGAACAAGCTGTTCAAGTGTTTTTTTTTTATTTCAAACGTCTCGCCCCAGAGACAATACGTACAAGAAGCATGCAAACAAGACACTGATCCATTTATAGCCATTTCACCATGCTCGAACTGGAGTTCGCCTTCCAACATGCTTACACACGCAATGCTCCAGGAGCCGATGCAGCATGCGTTGATCACTTACGCAATTTGCCCCTTGAGTACAAACACGCGACCTTCGAAGAGTACATTACAGTACGGGATACCAGAATACTGTCCTTCACACGGAAGTTTTCGGTATAGACAATCCTATTCCGAAGCCTGGTGAGCCACCCCATACCTTATACCTCCGTCTGATCTCTTTAACTTCGTGTGTATCTCTGTCTGTAATGTAATGAAGAGCAGGATAACCACACGCTTGAAGTGGTACCTTGAAGATCTGAACTTTTTGGTCCCTGCATGGTAGCGATTTCGCACAGGCCTATCAAATTACGATGTACTTCTTCGCCTAAAAGAATACTTTTTCGACCCTCTCTCACTGTATCTACTAGCCGTTGTAGCAGTGGACATATATACGCAAAGCATTCCATGGAATACCACACAGTACTATTATGATGAAAACACGTGCCCTTGAGAATAAAGGAACAACGTATAACTTCATAGCGGGCTTCCTTAAAGGCCGAAGCTACCAAGACGAAGTTCGCGAAGACGCCTGTACTGTATGAACAGACACGTAGGCGATCCCCGGCGCTCGGTGATCTCACCTTCTTTCTTAACATAGCCATGTACCAGCAACCAAGACTCCTTGCGGACGTACCGCGCTTGAATAACTTGCTGTATGCCGTTTGAACGCATCGAGAATCCGTCTGTGAGTAGGAAGATGTTTTACTAAGAGCTCTCAACTATATTTACGAATACGCAGTGTACACAGGCTCACACTGCTCTGGACAAAATATAGTTTGTCGTCATAATTAGTGACAGAACCACCTGTGTCAAGCACAATGCAAAGCATTGAACCAATAATAAGGAAGTCCTTTATTCAAGTACTAGGTGTGCTCCTAGGCTAGAATTGCACAGCGAGTACTTGTTTTCAACACGTTTCAAAAACTTGTAAATCTCTAATTCCCGAATCTCTAATCGCCGAATCTCTAACCCCACTTATGAAGTAAACGAATGTGAAATGCGGCAAATTGTTCAAGCTTTCCTCGTCACACGTATTATGTATAGACTGCCGTATCATCCGGTCAACCATACGCAGATAATTAGGCTTGACCGGCTACTTGACGAGGTCAAACGCATGGTTACCTAACCTCCAAGGTACACACGCCTGGATGCGCTCAAAAGCTGCAGCAAGCTCAGTAACCTGATCGACCTCGTCGACATGCATATCCATGCAAAATGCAGGGCAATACATGATCATGCTTCTCGGGTGTGATATAAACACAGTGCTCATGCTGACCAACAAAACGCCGCCTTGAGAAATCATGGTACTGGCCCAGGGCAAGCCACTTCCATTTATTACGAACCCTAGTCAGCGAGTGCGGCACCTTCACAACGCCAAGGTACATGCTAGGGCTACATGCTCTCTTCCCATGAATGAACGCGTCGTATACACTGACGCTGCCCTTCCTGCAGACGGTATCAGGGACACTTGTTATGCCATTCCGTTGTACGACCGGACAAATCGAAATCAGAGCTGGCATTATCATGTTTCAGCAGAAGCGATGTACAGTACTCAAGCATAGCTAAAGGCCTTTTAAAATATTTGGATTGGGCCCCTTCAATGTCACCTCAAACTGATTTTGTTTCCCATCATGCGTACACTGATTACGAGGCTGCCCACCGGGCATGTGCTAATGTTCTTACACAGGCCCTGTACTCCAGAAGATCCAACACCAGAGGCGCTTGCTCCGTGAATGTGGTGATGACGTTGCCATCCACTAAGTCCCCGGGCATCGCCGTATCCTAGTAAATGAGAATGGTCATTGTTAGCACACGCTCATATCTTCAACCCGCTAGTCAGAGCATCCGGTATTCCTTCCGCTCTTCTGGCTACCTCACCATAGCTAGCAGGTGCGATAGCTGATTAGCACATTACCAAACAATTACCTCACAGTAGTGGGTGATCCACTCACAATATCATCGCTTCCTTCGAAGGTATTCACATGGCCATAGTGTCTCCTACTTCGGAGAATTAGGCAGAAACACTTCTTCCTCCTTTCTTGCTGAACCGCTTTCACAGGGGTGGCACTTCACCACCCGTGACAGGTTTCTGCTCCACGTGCCAACAGAACACCACTGGGCTGATCTGAACCACTTCCACTTGTGTTGCGAGTGGCCTGTGTTGTGAATACCTACCTAGGCATCGCGCCGTGGCCACTATAAAACGGGGACCCTGACCTTGATACCTAACCCTGACCCTGATACCCTGACCCTTATAGAACAGGAAGACGAATGTTATCATCAAACCTATCCTCTCAGTTCTGATTACCCTGATATTGCGAAAGTGTCTGTATTTTTTGTGTAATAAATTTTTTGCATACTTAACACCTTGAAGGCGAAAAAGCTTAATCAGGGTGCACCTTTCAGTTCAAAGACTGCGACGTCCTATGATGTTATCAGCTAGCAGACTTCAAAACCTATTGTGCTAGCACTAGCTTAGGTGTACTTGTTTTACTAGTTACAGACGACGAAACTGCGGCTCTTCAGACGCAGATCTCCGTGCCTTGATTAGTCAGCATATAGACTCTTTGTTGAGCTTATCTCCGAAAAGTGGCAGTAGTCGAGGTTCTTTATACAGCCTCTATGACTTTTTCTTTCTTACCTGCTTTCACAGATGAGAACAGCCAGATGCGACATCGAAAGCAGCCGTAGTTAAAGGGAAAATGGCAACTGTGTGAAAATTGATGCTTTGCTTTTCTCGCAGCAGTCAGGCCCTTCCGGTTTTTCTCTCTTAAGCAGTCAAGTCAAACGATGCAGAGGAGAGCTGTCACAAACTGGGAAATGAGACTTTACATGAATCATTATTTGCCTCACACATTTTCAGAAGCGTCGGAGGCCTCTTTAAACAACCTTGACAATTGCTGGCATGGAAAACTGGTCAAGCTGGCGAACGTCCATTTCAGCCATCTCTGCTGGCAAATGTATTGGCCAAATTTGTTAGCAGATTTCCATAACCATTTTTTGGACGATCGTACTTTTAACTAATTATTGAATGAAAAACGTTTATCATGAGAATGTCTTGTTTTGCCAAATGTGAGAGCTTGATATAGTTTCGTTCTTGAAGCTAACGTAAGCTTGAGACTTACACTGCAAATTTGCACTGTAGCTCATATCCAGCGTGAAGACTGAGTTTTGAGACAATTAAAACACCACATATTTGTGAAGAAGTCTGTTTTCATTGGTGTTGATAATACACATGTTTCCGTTATCATTGATACGAAACTGTCAACAACTGGTCATACAAATCATATGTGACCGTTTATTATGTGTATCAGTGTAAAATATTTGTATTATACTTAGCGTACGTTCATAACGTTTAGCCCAATAGAAAGTGCACCACAGTAAGATTTCCTCCTCATGTTTTTCATAACAACAATTCCCGTAGTACGTGTAATCTACTGATTTTTTTATAAGCACAAAGGCAGCAATTCCCTAAAGCACGAAAATCAGAACGAGGACATATCTAATGTAGGCTTGTTTATATTCTTAAATTTCAAAAACAAATTAAGCTATCAGTGCGACTATGGGAAGCTTGGTGTCACTGTCATGGCACTGGTCATACTCGTGACTTTCCAATCGGCCGCACGGCAAACGAACTGCTATTTCACAACGGCCACCCTCAGTGTGGTAAAGTTTCTGATTCGTGACTGCTTCCAGAAAAATCAAAAACAAACGTGAAAATAATGCATTTGCTAAATGAGAAAGATAACCTTTGCATTATTATTTTATTGACTGTTCCAACAAAACTTTATCTACATCGAACACGGTTCTTTGTGATCGGCAATGTGGTTGTTTAAATTCTTCTCCAGGAACAAAGTATGAACTCATGGTGTTGGTAGTTGTTGCTCTTTCATAAACTCAAGAGAGGTCAATATCGCTCCATAGATTCATAAGGTCCGATCCTTCAGTATCTTTAAGAGTCCACGCTTTAGTCTTCTCAATCTGATCGACCGTGAAGTGCGTCTTCCAGTCACTCACCTTTCCTTTGCGTATGAAGCCTTCGCTTTCGTGGGTCTCCTCAATGACAGGCTTATTACGATAAACATACAGAAATTTCAACGCCTTTTCTGGTGGGATATTTAGCCGATCCCGCAGCATACCACGCGTGCTACTGTCGAGCACGCGTCTCATGTTTTCTAGGCTGCAGACTTCCAAAATCTTCGAAAAGAGAGCTTAATCTTCTCGCAACTGATTACCGTACTTTTGTCCCAGGAAGTCGGCAATCTTCAGGGCCCACAAGGCGTTATCCTTCCTTGCCTGTTCATAGGTAAAAAATAGGACGTTTGGACTGTCGCGTTGCGAGTACCACGCATGGAGGTGGGCAAAGTAAGGGCCCCAGAATAGCTTGTCGGACACAAACAGTTCGTGAAATCGTGCGAACAAGAAATCCTTTGCAGTTTTTGGTGTCAATTCCTTCATGTGGTAGTAAAAAGAGACGCAGACGTCGTATGGGTATCGGGCGACGTAGATGTACTTAGCATTATCGGAGTATGGGACTCTGTCGAAAGGAAGGTGTGTCTTTAGGACACCAGGTCTTGGCATGTTCTCGGCTGCTTCCACTCCCATCAGTTCTAAGAAGGGCGAGGCTAGCGAAAATTCGACTCTAGTTTTCGGGGGATCACCCTTATTCAGAATGCTCAAAACTAGGTACTGGATCCACGTGGTACCACTTTTAGGGTACGTTACAACGAAAGGTCGTCATGGTGAGGCTGGTACGAAAAGACTCCGCGCAGTATCGTCTCGTGAAAAAACTTGTGCATCCACAGGCCATCGACGTACCTGTAGTTCTCCAACTCAATCACTAGCTGTCCACCTGCAAGAAGTTGAAAAACTCAACAAATTTTGACGACTCATCCTTACTTTAGGGGCTCTAATACGACAATAACCTCTGCAAAGAGGCATTAAACCACAAGGTAATAACGTAACTTTAGTTTTGATTGCATTCCACTGAGTTCATTGAAGTGCTTAGCCAATTTAGTATGCAAAAAAAACTTGAGAAAGCTGTTTTTTGTGTGTGTGAAAATAATGCAGACGTAATCTTCCACAAAACTGAATGCAACAGGCCAAGAATATTGGAAAATGTCTTGTGCTTCAGCAATATTAGCTCGAAATGTAAGCCTGATATTTCATTGGCGTAACAAACCTAAGGCGCGATTAGCGGTGTTCAAAGGATCGAAGTAGTACAATCAAGTTATCCCGCCTGTAGACTGCCACACACATCTTTAGACAAGGTAACCAAGTACGCACTGGGATGGTTATCTCCGCGAAGAGCTGAAGAAGAAGGTGAGGAAACTTCTGCACATACACGTACCTTGGAAGTGCATATCAAGGCCTGCAGGATGTCATATAGTCATTACAACGGCAAAACAGAGCTGTTCATTATAGTTTATTAGCGGCGTATTGTAGCTGCATTCGCCGTTGGCGTGCATATCAACTATGCTGTTATTAAAAGAGATAAGTTCGTCACGATAACCAAACCAGGATATGGCAAATGAAGCATTCGCTGCAACGGCAAGGATGGAGCTTATTATGATTGGCTTACGTTGAGTGCACTCAAAAATAAGAAGTTTATCGTCATCGCGGTTGCCGATGTTTCACCGCACATATATTCAAAGTGTCGAAATTCTTTGGCAATAAAGTTCCTGAACAAACACATAAATATCGTTTTTAAAAAGGCATTTTGTTTTAGAAGCAACCATTTTGATATATGGTTTTAAAATAGTCAGATTCTTGAAGGCGAATCTCTAAAGAATGTATTTTTTATCAGTGTTGCTGCTATTTCCCTTTCCAGCACGCAACAAATACGTTGATTCATCCGACGGAGCGTCTGCCCCAAAGTTGAACATCAAAAAATTATCGCAGGTGTATGAAACGTGACCGACATGTTCTGTGGCCATTGAAGGAATGATGTTAATTGCTTTCGCACCAGAAGTGCTCGAGAGAGTTGCCATACTGGGTAGCATACATGAAGTGTCTTAGCGGTAACATCCTCTTTAAATTTACAATCTGATTAAAGAGTAAGTCTCTCTTATGGTGCAAGGGAAGACTTTGTAATTCTGGTAGCCCCATCGGTAGGGACGTCTTCTGATTCTTGATGATGGCCAAGGGGATGTAACATAAAGGTTTGCTATAGCAGTCTCTGCTGAACCTCTTTGGGCCTGTACAGCTGGCCGCTTGCTGGTTTCGTTGGCTGGACAATGGTCTAGGCTCATCTCCTCCCCCCCCCCGACACTCACGCTGCTCTAGGACGTGTGGGAGGACTACAGCATACAGCAGCCCTTTTTCCTAAGATGGGTGATGATGTTGTAGGTGCTCCTAGTCGTCTGGGGGCACACGCGCACATAGTTTCTTTGCTGTTGCTGTTATCTTGCGATCACTGAAGGAAGTTCAACGCTCGTGAATGCCAATAATATATGGTGAGACACTCTCTTCCAGTGGAGTTGCATGGTAGTTATGGAAGCCAAGCCATGACTCTTCCTTTCACCCTGCCTTCTTGAGTAGCCTCATGATGATCTGTACCGCTTTTTCAGCGAGTCCATTAGATTCCGGGTAATGGGAGCTAGAGATTACATGCTCAAAGTCAAACATCACTGTAAAACTTCAAATTACTTAGCAATAAACTGAGTGTGATAAGTTTAAATCTCGTTTAAAATGCCATAACGTGTGAATACTCGTGAAATTTTATGTATGACTTCATTTGTCGTGGTTCCATGCAACTTCTCAACCTCCGGATAAATAGGGTATAGCACTGCACGGGCTGATTTTCTCGGCTAGAGCCCAGCCCAGCCTGAAAACTTTATGCTTCGGCCAATCCGAGCCCAGCCCGTTGTCTTGAAATGTGGCCCGTACCTTGCCCGAGCCTGGAAAGTTCAGTACTGGTCTGGCCCGGCCCAAACCCGAAAGTTTCGGGCCTGCTCCGGCTCCAAAGTTTCATCCATAAATGATTCACTGTCCTTTAGTGGTTGTTGCTAACAACACGGCGCTACTTCCAGTTCTGAACTTTTCTACGTCGACCCACGTTCTTCCCCAAGGCAGTACTTTAGCCGATCTTTCCACCCTTGATGAAAGTTCGATTTGTTCTTTTAGCCCTGACACTAAGACCGTGGCGAAACCTGTCATCACCCCGCAGTATAAGACGTTCCTCGGCAAAATAATATTCGGTGACCTCTTACCTTCCCAAGTTGCAACGCTCCGGGGTGTTCTGTTTTCTTACCTGGATTTACGAAGTGAAAAAACAGCGCGTAACACAGGACACAGGACAGAGAAGAGACGGACGAGGCGCTGACTTACAACCAAAAATTTATTTCGTACAGGGGTGTATATATAGCACACGAAACTTGAAAAAAGAGGGAGAGAAGTCGAGTGACATGAAAGAGTAATTTTTGTTATGATTGTATGCGTATAACAAATAAACTGTGATTGCGCAATCATTCGCTTGTCAAATACGCCAATTCCCTGGTGAGGAGCGTTATCGAAGGTGCACTGACACACATATCGCCTTTCTTGATTATGCAGAATGCCTCATAAATCTCACGTGTCCTTTTATCTCTGTAGCGTCGAAGTATCTTGCATTTGTCAAACAATGCACGGCATCCACAAATGGAGCTGTGCGCAGCTAAGTGGCTGCCAACAGAACCCCGCATTAGATTGCGGTGTTCCCTGAGGCGGTCATTTATACAGCGGCCAGAATGCCCGATGTAACAGCGGCCGCAAGAGAGGGGAATTTCATAAATGGCACAAAAACAACATTCAACAAACTTGATTGCGTGTTTTTTATCACACACGCGTGGCCCTCTGTCCTCTCTGTTCACCTGATGGCACATACTAGAGAACTTATTTCTGGCTGAAAAAACAACTCTGATTCCAGCTTTTTGTGCTACCTTTTTTAAACAATGTGACACCTTATGCAAGTAAGGAATGACTGCTGTTCTTGAAAAAGAACTTTTTTCTTGACCACTAGTCGGTTCGGTTAGCTGTTTGATGTCTTTTAAGATACTTTCAGCTATGGAACACAGTATGTTATCCGGGTACCCTGCGCACAGCTCCATTTGTGGATGCCGTGCATTGTTTGACAAATGCAAGATACTTCGACGCTACAGAGATAAAAGGACACGTGAGATTTATGAGGCATTCTGCATAATCAAGAAAGGCGATATGTGTGTCAGTGCACCTTCGATAACGCTCCTCACCAGGGAATTGGCGTATTTGACAAGCGAATGATTGCGCAATCACAGTTTATTTGTTATACGCATACAATCATAACAAAAATTACTCTTTCATGTCACTCGACTTCTCTCCCTCTTTTTTCAAGTTTCGTGTGCTATATATACACCCCTGTACGAAATAAATTTTTGGTTGTAAGTCAGCGCCTCGTCCGTCTCTTCTCTGTCCTGTGTCCTGTGTTACGCGCTGTTTTTTCACTTCGTTGACCATGTACCAACCGGCCCAAATAAGCACTTTAGTACAGTTCATTACCTGGATTTGTTTGACCTTGTGCGGCTCAAGGGACGACCGTCCCTTGAGCCGCACAAGTGCCGTAACCTACTGTATCGACACCGGCGAAGCCGTCCACTCCACAAACGCCCTTTTCGCGTGTCACATGCTGAGCGCTCAGTTATACAGACGGAGGTCGAGAAAATGCTGAACAAAGACGTCATTGAGCCTTCATCGAGTCCTTGATCATCCCCTTTGGTCTTAGTTAAAAAAGAGACAACACGTGGCACTTTTGCATCGGCTATCGCCACCTGAATCAGATCACCAAGAAGGACGTTTATTCTCTACCCCGAACCGATATGCGCTCGACTGTCTCCACGGCGCCAACTATTTGTCTTCCCTGGATCTTAAATCAGGATGCTGGCGAATTTCGGTCGACGACCACTCCCGCGAGGAGACGGCATTCATCACACCCGACGGCGTTTACCAATTCAAGATCAGGCCTTTTGGATTGTGCAATGCCCCGGCTACTTTAGAACTGGACTCTCCTCTCCGCGGTTTTATATGTTCGACCTGCCTTTCCTATCTGGCCGATGTAATCGTTTTCTCACCCTTTTTTGAAAGCCACCTGTCTCATCTCTCGGCAATTATTGACGTTTTTTGTTGCGCTGGTCTCCAATTGAATTCATCGAAATGCTAATTCGGATGTTGGCAGATTAAACTACTCGGCCAACTTGTTGACGCCTCTGGGGTTCAACCCGACCCTGACAAAGTCCGTGCGGTCCGAGAATTCCCGGTTCCGCGTTCCACATAAGAAGTTCACAGTTTTATTGGGCTCTGCTGATACTTCTGCCGCTTTGTCCTAAACTTCGCGGATATTGCTAGGCCCCTCACAGATTTTGTCAAAAAGAATGTGGTATTTCTTGGGGCAAGGACCAAGAATACTCCTTCGCATCGTTGATTACCGCCAGAACATCACCACCTGTGTTGGCTCATTTTGATCCAGCTGCATGAACAGAGCTTCGCACTGATGCAAGCGGCCATGGCATTGGTGCTATACTTGCTCAGATGCAGAGTGGCACCAACCGTGTGATAGCCTACGCTAGTCGCCTTTTGTCGCAAGCGGAAAAAATATATTCCATCACTGAGCGGGAATGCTTAGTCCTCGTTTGGGCCATTGCGAAATTCCGTCCGTACCTATATGGACGTCCGTTCGCAGTCATCACGGACCATCACGCGCTTTGCTGGCTGTCGACGCTTAAGGACCCTACAGGAAAACTCAGCCAATGGGCACTTCGATTACAGGACTAGACGTTCTCGGTTGTGTACAAATCTGGAAAGCTGTACAGCGATGCTGACTGCTTATCCCGGCACCCCGTTGATTCACCTAACTCCACTGACTTGCAATCCGATGCCTGCGTTTTAGCCATCACTGTTTTCTGAATGTGGTCGACGAAGAGCGCCGAGATCCATCACTGCTCACCATCATTGACCGCCTTCAAACGCGTCACACTGACCCTTTCCTTAGGAGATTCCTGCTTGAAGACAACGCTTTGTACCGCCGCTACTTGCACCCCGACGGCACGAAACTTTTACTTGTCGTACCACATCACTTGTGAAAGGATGTTCTGCGACAATTACACCACGCTAACACGTCTGAACATCTAGCAGCCTCCAGAACTTACGACCGTGTTCGACGACGAGTATTCTGGAAGGGTCTCTACCGTTCCGCTCGTTGTTACGTCGCATCTTGCGACCTCTGCCAGCGCCGAAAGAAGCCTACGACTCCCCCTGCCGTTCTTCTTCAACCTATTGAAGTTCCAGCCGAGCCGTTTTATTGAGTGGAGTTGGACTTGCTAGGTCCCTTTGCTACTTCTACAACTGGACATAAATGAATTGCAGTGGTCACAGATTATGCCATTTGATATGCAATCATTCGAGCGCTACCAACCCGCTGCGCAACTGACGTTGCCGACTTCCTGCTCTACGATATTATTCTCCAGCATGGCGCTCCACCTCACCTGCTCACAGACCGTGGTCGCTACTTTCTATGTCGTGTGGTTGATGATCTGTTCCGATCTTGTGCTACCCATCAAAACTTCACCACATCTTACCACCCTCAGACTAACGGTCTTACGGAGCGTCTAAACCGCACATTGACAGACATGATTTCCATGTACGTATCTACTGACCACACTGATTGCGACTTAGCTCTGCCGTTCATCACATTCGCCAATAACTCGTCACGTCATGAAACAGCAGGCTACTCCCCATTTTATCTACTCTTCGGACGTCATCCCTTACTGCTCTTCGACACACTGCTTTCATAAGATCACCTATCCTCCACTTCACGCGCTCAGGATGCGATCACCCATCCCCTTACGGCACGGGCGGTAGCCCGCGCTCAGTTATCGTCGTCACAGAAAGCACAAAAGTCTCTTTACGACCGTCAACATAGGGATGCCGTTTTTTCTGCGGGATCCCTTATTCTCCTGTGGATCTCATCTCGACGTGTCGACCTGTGCAAGAAACTACTATCGCGATACGCTGGGCCCTACCGAGTCCTTCGTCAGGTCATACCTGTGACCTACAAGATTGCCGCTACCGCAAACTCATCGGCTACTGTACCTAGAACGGAAGTAGTCCACGTTTCTCGTCTTAAGCCCTATCACGCAGACTCGCTCATTTAACAGGCACCGAGACGGTGCCTTACCGGCCGGGGTGATAATCCGTGTATGGAACTGTCGCTCCTGCACAGCTTAAATGGCACCCAGAGAGAGGAAGACGACAACGTTGTTGTTGTGGGTTGAACTCTCGAGCTTTCCCCGTTGCCCTGCATGACTGTGCGCTCTTTAGGCCGTCAGCAAGACCCGCTGTCGGTGAATAAATATTCCCGTAACACTATGTTCAATTATTGTTAAGATAACTGCCTCACACAAGATACACACTAGTGAGTGTTTTGGAACTTGAAATTCAAACGCAGTTCAAATTAAATTTTATTTGTTTTTCAATCATTGAGGATTTTTTTCAAAAAAAAAAATGTTGGGCCAGTACTGAGAGGCTACTGTAGGCTCATATTCAACATAAATGTAGCAACTACAACAACATGTTATATCTAACTTTCAGGAACAAGATCTTGATGGTGAGGCAAAATACATAAGCTAAACATAAAATAAAAGCGAAGGGTGCATTAGACAATAACTTCGAAAAGAAAAAAGTGACAGCTTTACCACAAATGTGAAGCGATGAACGCAATAGCAACATATTGGAAGATCATACACAGAATGGCAAGCAGATCAAAACGTACCCCGCGTTTCTCACGCACAAAGGATGCACGAAACGTAGTCACCGGTAGAGATGAACACAAATAGGCGTCTCAGTTGTTACTTCGCTGCGTCCGTACTTAGGTGACTTTGAGCGTATCTGTCTATCTATCTATCTATCTATCTATCTATCTATCTATCTATCTATCTATCTATCTATCTATATAGCTGCCTACGACTTTTAGCTGTCCTGGCCGTTACAATATTGGTATCAATACCAAACTTGGTATGACATAACATGACTATATGACGAGTTTATTTTACTAGTCATAACATGAAAATCATGATGTTTATGTCATGAAGGTCGTGATTTACATTTCATACCCTTGCTCTTCTTGGAGTGGTTTCCTTCACATGACACGTTGCAAAACTGGTATGGTATGACACGTCTGTATGGCGAACACAAGTGAGAGACCCTAGGATGAAAATCATGACATGCGTGTCATGTAACAACATGACTACATGCCACGCTCATAATGCGCTCTCTGCCATTTCACTAGCGTCACATATACCAAATTTGGTATTACGGTACGTGAATGAATTACGAAAGTATCCGACTGGTGCAAACATGATAAACATGAGATGCGTGCCATGTAACAACATGACTACATGCCACGCTCATAATACGCTGGCGGCCGTTTCGCTAGCTTCACATGTACCAAACTCGGTATTACGCGACGTGAACGGATGATATAAATGATTGACACATAAAAACATGATAATCACGACATGCGTGTCATGTAACAACATGACTACATGCCACACTTATGATGCGCTCGCGGCCGTTTCGCTAGCTTCACATATGCCAAATTTGGTATTACGTGACGTCAATGGATGACGAAGGCATGTGACTGGAGCAAACATGATAATCATGGGATGCGTGTCATGTGAGAACATGACTACATGCCACAGTCAAAGCGCCAATAAATTTCGACCTGACGCAGTGCGCGTGCTCACCGGCGTTCATTTCGTCCCGTCACTCCGGCGTTGCCACGCCAGGCGCCGGTCCTGCCTTATACTCGCAGACACGCGCTGCGTTGCTCTGACGCATGCGCATTTCAATGCGTCCGGCGCCCCTCTGTCTCGAAAAGAGGCAGATGCAGTGCTGTCTGGGTTACGCATCGGTGCTAAGTGCAGCATGTCGTATTTCGCATTGGTTACCATGGGGCCATGACGACGGACGCTAGTCGCACCGGTGAGACTATAGAGTGCTCGCGTTTAGCTAGCTTAACGTCACTGTGTCCAGCGTGCGTGCGCGTCAACGTTACGTTCGAGTATATTGTACCCTCCATGATGCACTTCAGGCCGTTTCGCTAGCTCCACACATGCAAAATCAGGTGTTACGTGACGTCAATGGATGACGAAGGTATATGACTGGTGCAAACATGATAATCATGAGACGCGTGTCATGTAAAAACTTGACAACATACCACGTTGATAGCGTGCTCACAGCCGTTTTGCTAGCACAACATATACTAAATTTGTCATAACGTGACGTGAATTGATGACGAAGGTAAACGACACGTCTAAACATGATAATCATGACGTGGAAGTTGTGTACAGCATAATTTACCTCCACCTATTAACGTTGTGGTGATTTAGAAGTAGCATATCAACCGTCCTCATTAGTGCTTCGCATATCATCCGTAGGTGATATGCTTACTGTAGGTGAGATCTGCCATTTTATTCATCTGCAATATTTGATAGAAGTGAGACGAGCTGCATGAGAGAGCTTTGTGAGCATCCTTGTTGCCTTCGACATTGAAAATTTCTATAGCCGAAATAAAAGAACCTGCCTGAAAGCGGAAAGCCGAGCATGAATAAGCCTGGGGGAGGCGCGAATGTTGAGTTGGCAAGAATATATTGTGACGCGATAATCATGCTGACTTAGCTGAACTATTTAAATTCATATTGCGCGGTGGCGCTGACATTTGCACGTAGATTTTCATAAAATATACATAATTAAATCTGCCCACACGTATATAACGCTTTGCTCGTTGTTGAAGACACTTTTATCAACGCTGCTAACGCACGCTCCAATCTGATTTCGTGTCATGAGCGCCTTAGTGTGAACTCGGAGCGAACGCGTATAGTGCTTGAGAAGATCAGGCCACGCTACATAGCGCTTCGGTAAACCAAATTCAAATTCAAGTTCATTTTCACCTCGTACAATCTTATAGATAGAGTACAATGGAGAAAAAGCTGCCGAGAGGCAGCTTGACTAGTCCGTAGCCCGAAATTCTCTATGGCATGTGGGCAACAGCAAAAAAAAAACAGGTCAGATAAAGAAAACATGAAAAAATTTGATTAGTGAAGAATAATATACAATAGCCTGCAACAAAAGCATACAAGAATACAACGCCAGCATCAATAAATCTAGCTTTCTTATACAAACATAGATCTAAGTGCAGCTGAGGCGCAACAAAACAAATCAAAATAGATTGACTGAAGATGGCTTAACGATTATTGTAAAGAATAACATATACGCGCTATACCAGTATTCAAACAAGGTGTGAGAACTTTTCAATACTCTCTTTGTCTCGTTTTATAGTAGTGGTCATTTGTTTCCAAGTGCGCTACACTCTTAGAAAAAAGGTGGTAGTACTTGCTAACACTGGAGTAGTAATGGTTTGTCACATATGTTACAACCCTGGTAGTAAGCGCAGTTAGTAACGGCAAGGGTGGTAACAGTTACTACCTCTGCTGTTACTACCAGCAGTTAGTAACTGTTACTACCCTAGCCATTACCACCAATGGGTAGTAACATTTAGAGCTTTCAAAAGAAGTAGTAACCGATACTACCTATTTCATTCATTTTGGCATACTTCTCCTCTGCTAATGTTGGCTAATCAATGCCTTATTACTAGACAAATTCGGGTAAGAAGCGTGGTGCTCCATGAATGCAAAGACTGCATAGACCAAAGAAGTTCACTATTTTTTGCATATACATGCAGTACGAAGTATAAGCCAGAAGGGGGTCTAACGGGAGAAAGTATACAAGCAGAATACAACTTGTATATAAAAAAATCAGAACATCAAAAAACGTTGATTTTTCAAAAAACGAACAAAAATATAAGAAGATATCATTGGGATTTAAGGTGACGTAAATGCTCAGAAATGTATATAGAACACATTGTTGCACTTTGTGCATAAATAATGAAATGATCAAGTACAGACAAAACATCAAACTATGTGTAGGGCTTAGTACATGGTCATTACTATTGATCTACATGTAGCAAATATTTTTTAGTGCGCTCGAGAAAGCCATAATCTTTAATCTGAAGTGCTATGGTATTCCACACTTTAGCTCCTACGAACTGTAGTAAGCGTTCACCGTACACGTTTTTAGTAGGTGGAAGATTAAAATTCCGCAATGTCATGCATCTAGTGACGCGGGACGAGGAAGAAAAGATAGATACATCGAAAGGTACACTGTGTGCAATAACATTATTGATGGTGACTGCGGTTTCATGCTGCCGTAAGTAATCAAAAGTTAGAATATCCAACTTGTGAAACAAAGACGCACTGGGTTCATTATATGCCGCATAATCTATAATTCTAAGTGCACGCTTTTGTAATATTTGGATAGGATCAAGGTAAGTTTTAAAGGTCCATCCCCATGAGTCTAAGCAGTATGATAGATGACTATGAACAAACGAAAAATAGAGGACTCTGAAAAATTTTCTGCTAAAATAATTTCTGGCAGCCGGTGGCATACTGCATCTATAATGTGGAGCTAATGAAGAACTAGAAAATATTTTTAGTGGTTTACAGTGAACAAATTAACACTCAATGCAAAGAAAACCAAATACAGCATTTTACACTCCCATTACCGAAACGTAAACTGTGAGTCATTTCTACTTACAAAGGACAACTGCCAACTTGAGCATGTAAAAGAATTTAAATATCTTGGTGTAGTGTTCGACAGCCAATTAAACTAGAAAAAACAAATTAACTCTGTACAAAGCTAGCATCTGGCAGCAGTAGGCCACTGGCTGCTGGAAATTGTTTTAGCAGAAATGACACCTAGATGTTTAAGAGAAAGCCTTTAGTTGTTGAATATCAACATTTTTCATTGTTAGGTAAAAAAATTTAGTGTCAGTCTGTTTCTGAGAAGACATTATGTATTTCGTTTTAGTTGAGCTAACAGTGAGATGATTCCTGGCAAACCGAAATGTTTGACAAATTGCTCTTCACGTCATGGAGAGCTCCTAAGGAATGTCTAGTGTCGTTCACATACATTAATGTCTTTGACCTCTGTAGGAATTGCGGGACATGATTAGAACAATATGGGGCCTATATTGCGGCGATAGCATAGTGGTTAGAGCATCCATCTCGCATGCAAAAGGTCTGTGGTTCAAATCCCGGTGCCACGCAGTTCTCAACCGGATAAAAAAAATCTGCGTGGTGATGGAACTGCATTACGAGGCCTGGGGTGCCGCCTCACCGGTAACCACAGCAGGGAAGGCACTCCCTCACCAGAGAAGGATTGGCCACCCTGATGCAGTATCTGACCACTACCTCCCACATGCACGTCAAATAACTCCCGGCCCTCAGTACCCAGCAGCTGCGAAGCAACTGACCATGGCGGCGGTCAGATCTGCAACGCAGCAGAGGGTGCTAAGAATCTCTGTATCTGGACAGGCATTGGAACCTGAACTTCGCAACGTTTAACAATAGAACCTTATCTAATGAGGGAAGTCTAGCTGTACTATTCGAGGAGCTAGAGGGTGTTAAATGGGATATTAGGGCTCAGTGAGGATAGGAGGAGAGATAAGGCCTATATGGTGCTGCAGAATGGGCACGTCCTTTGCTATCGGGGCTAGGCAGACAGAAGAGAACTGAGAGTGGGGTTCCTAATTCACAGAAACATAGCTGGCAACATAGAGGAATACTATTGCATTAATGAAAGGGTGGTAGGTATCGTAATTAAACTGAATAAGAGATACAAGATGAAGGTGGTACAGGCTTACGCACCTACATCCAGCCATGATGACGCTTCAGATAAAAGCTTCTATGGAGACGTCGAATCGGCAATGAGTAAGGTAAGAACACAGTATACTATAGTGATGGGTGACTTTAATGCAAAGGTAGGGAAGAAGCAGGCTGGAGACCAGGCAGTAGGAGATTATAGCATCAGTACTAAAAAAGCCAGAAGAGAGCTACTAGTAGAATTCGCAGAACGCAATATTTAAGGATTTTGAACACCTTCTGCCAAAAACGAGAAAACCGCAACTGGACATGAAGGAGCCGTAACGGCGAAAATAAGAACGAAATGGACTTTATAATGAGTGCACACCCAGGAATCGTGCAGGATGTGGACGTGGTTGGCAAGGTACGATGCAGTGACCATAGAATGGTACGGTCTCAAATTCGCCTAGACTTGAAGAAGGAACCACAGAAACTGATACGCAAGAAGCCAATCAATGAGCTAGCACTGAGAGGGAAAGTACAGGAATTCATAGTGTCGCTTCAGAACAGGTACTCGGCTCTAAGTGAGGAAACTAACCTTAGCGTAGATACAATGAATGATAATCTGACGAGTATCATTACGGAGTGTGCAGTGGAAATTCGAGGCAGGGCAGTTAGACAGGGCACTGGCAAGCTTTCCCAGGAAACGAAGATTCTAACTAAAAAGCGTCAAATCATGAAAGTCTCAAGTACAACAGACGAAATAGAACTTACAGAGCTTTCGAAGTTGATTAATAGGCGTAAGGTATGCGATGTAAGAAGGTATAAAATGGAGAGAATTGAACACGCTCTGAAAAACGAAAGAAGCGTCAAAGGAGTGAAGAGGAAACTTGGGATAGGCAAAAGTCGGATGTATGCACTAAAGGAAAAAGAAGGAAAAATAAATACCAATGTGGATACGATAGTTAGAATAGCGGAGGAGTTTTACAGAGATCTGTACAGTAGCCGAGACAACTACGACCTTAATAATACAAGAACTAGCAGTAACCCAGATGACACCCCACCAGTAATGATAGAAGTCAGAAAAGCTTTGGAGAGCATGCAAAGAGGCAAAACTGCTGGTGAGAATCAGTTAACATCAGATCTGCTGAGAGATAGAGGACAGATTGTGTTAAGAAAACTAGCCACCCTGTTTAAGAGGTGTCTCCTAACGGGAAGAGTACCAGAGTCTTGGAAGAACGCTAACATCATCTTCATACATAACAAAGGAGATGACAAAGACTTGAAGAATTACCAGCCGATCAGCTTGCTCTCTGTACTGTACAAACTATTTACAAATGTAATTGCTAACAGAGTAAATAAAGCATTAGAATTCAATCAGCCAAAGGAACAAGCAGGATTTCGAACAGGCTACTCAACAATTGACCACATTCATACTATCAATCGGGTAATAGAGAAATGCTCAGAATATAACCAACCTCTATACATTTCCTTCATAGAGTACGAGAAGGTGTTTGATTCAAGAGAAATATCAGCCCTCATGCAGACACTGCAGAATCAGGGCGTAGATGAAGTATATGTAAACATTCTGGAAGAAATCTACAGGGGATCAACTGCTACCATAGTGCTTCATAAAGAGAGCAACAGAATACTAATCAAGAAAGGTGTAAGGCAGGGGGACACAATCTCCCCAATGCTATTTACCACGTGCTTACCGGAGGTTTTCAGAAGCCTAGAATGGGAACAGTTAGGGATAACAGTTAATGGAGAGTGCCTTAGTAACCTGCGCTTTGCCGATGACATTGCATTGCTGAGTAACTCAGGGGACGAATTGCCACTCATTATTACGGAGTTAGACAAGGAGAGCAGAAAGGTGGGTCTTAAAATTAATCTGCAGAAAACGAAAGCAATGTAAAAGAACCTCGGAAAAGAGCAGCGCTTCGATATAGGTAATAGTGCACTTCAAGTTGTAAAAGACTGTGTCTACTTAAGGCAGGTAATAACCGCAGAGCCTAACCACGAGATTGAAGTAACTAGAAGAATAAGAATGGGGTGGAGTACATTCGGCAAGCACTCGCAAATTATGACAGGTAGATTGCCACTCTCCCTCAAAAGGAATGTATATAACAGCTGTATCTTTCTGGTTCTTAGCTACGGAGCAGGAACCTGGAAACTTACAAAGAGGGTTTAGCTTAAATTGAAGACGACGCAGCGAGCAATGGAAAGAAAAATGGTAGGTGTAACCTTAAGAGACAAGAAGAGAGCAGAGTGGATTAAGGGACAAACGGGGGTTAAGGATATCATAGTTGAAATAAAGAAGAGGAAATGGACATGAGCCGGGCATGTAGCGCGTATACAAGATAACCACTCATCATTAAGGGTAACCAACTGGATTCCCAGAGAAGGGAAGCGGGTTAGGGGGAGACAGAAGGTTAGATGAGCAGATGAGATGAAGAAGTTTGCGGGTATAAATTGGCAGCAGCAAGCACAGGACCGGGTTAACTGGCGGAATAATTTACTAAGTTTGTTGTCATTGTCTATTACGGCGCGTGTAGCACTTTAATATGGTTCGCTAACTTGTACTCGTCCGTTTCGACAATATCAGATTGACGTTTACATATCTCGGTTGAGTAATTTGGAAGAAAATGTATTTTTTTACCTATGTGTACCTTCGGTGTCATTTTTCTGTTTAATGATAATACGTCGAGACGATTCCTCTCATTAATTATCAGAATCGCATTCACACACTCTTTTGGATTAGATAGTCAAAAGCCGGGTAGCAAAGAGGTAGTAACGGGGCAGGAAAGGTAGTAATGGCTGCAGTTACTACCTTTTTCATTTCAGTTACTAACTGTTTACTGCCGTAGGTAGTAAAGAGGTCGCAAAATGTTAGTAACGGTAGCAGCTAGTAACTGTTTACTAACGTAGGTAGTAAATAGGTAGCAAAAGGGTAGTAACGGTCGAAGAAAAGTAGTAACTGCTGCAGTTACCACCTATTCACTTGCAGTTGCTACCTCTTTACTAACTTTTTTCAAGAGTGCAGGTCGTCTAAAAGATGTATGTTTTGTCTTACTTCATAATTATGTCTTATCGAATAAACTAATCAGATTAGGAATCTAGTATCTACCTACTCTTGAGCGATTAGTTTGATTCTACATACTACATATTCCCGTGAAATATTCCCCTTTCGTTTTGCGTGAGAACGACCACAGCATTTGCCAGGTGGTTCAAATTACAAAGGGCTGCGATCATTGTGCTGGCTTTGCGGATATGCAGCTCTTGCTTGCAGCTCGACGAACAATAAAATACATACATACATACATACATACATACATACATACATACATACATACATACATACATACATACTTACATACATACATACATACATACATACATACATACATACATACATACATACATACATACATACATACATACATACATACATACATACATACATACATACATACATACATACATACATACATACATACATACATACAAAAATGCATACATACATACATACATACATACATACATACATACATACATACATACATACATACATACATACATACATACATACATACATACATACATACGTACGTACGTACGTACATACATACATACATACATACATACATACATACATACATACATACATACATACATACATACATACATACATACATACATACATACATACATACATACATACATACATACATACATACATACGCCCCGCCGTGGTGGTCTAGTGGCTAAGGTACTCGGCTGCTGACCCGCAGGTCGCGGGTTCGAATCCCAGCTGCGGCGGCTGCATTTCCGTTAAAGGCGGAAATGTTGTAGACCCGTGTGCTCAGACTTCGGTGCACGTTAAAGAACCCCAGGTGGTCTAAATTTCCGGAGCCCTCCACTACGGCGTCTCTCATAATCATATGGTAGTTTTGGGACGTTAAACCCAACAAATCAATCAACATACATACATACATACATACATACATACATACATACATAGTGTAGGCATTCATTAGGCACATCTACTTTCTTTACCCATGTTCATCATCATGAGTGGTCGTCATTTTTATCTGCTGTGGGGACTTGGCTTGCCTGAGTTCTGTGCCTTGGGTGAGGTCGCTTCATCGTGTCCTTTGGGCCTAGTAAAAGTTGCCTTCACCGTTGCATCACAAGTGGTGGAGTGTGCTCTGCGATCTTTCGACCTCGCCCAGCCCGCTCTACCTCCTAGAGATCCGCCCAGGTCGTCGTCTGTGCCAGGTGTTCGGTAACATGCCTCAGGACCAGCCAACCAGCGCTACTGCACCTACCTCCACGTCCCCGGCTACCGCGGCCTATCTATCGTGGATTATCACCGCGCACCAGCGTGAGCCACCCACGTTCGCCGGACTTCGAGGTGAAGATGTGGAGGATTGATTGGACCACTTCAATCGAGCGAGTTCCACTAACAACTGGGATGATGCTACCAAGCTTCACCGTGTTTCTTTTTATCTGACAGGCGTAGCGAAAACATAGTATTTCAATCATGAAACGGACATCACGGACTCTACACATTTCAAGCAACAGCTTCGCCAATGTTTTGGCACCCTGGCGATTGGTTCAATTCTCGTGAATAAGACACTGAATGCTCGCAAGCAACAATGCGGTGAGTCTTACACCTCGTACATAGAGTATGTGCTTGCTCTCTGTCACCGTTTTACCACGTTCATGTCTGAATCAGAGAGAGTTCGTCATCTATTGAAAGGGATTGGCATGGTCGCGTTCAATATCTTAGTCATACAAAACCCGACCACAGTCGTTGACGTTACTGCCACGCGCCAACGCCTAGGGGAACTTGAGTCCCAACGGTTACCGCCGGACAGCGCTTAAAACAACACCATGACTGATGCCTCATCGCGTGCTGTGATCCGGGTGATTATACGGGAAGAGCTGCAATCTTTCGGCCTCTCAACGACACCAAGTCCACCTCTCCCCTCCAACACTGCTTTGCGCGACGTTATCAAAGAGAAGTTGGCGTCCATGCCCGGGCCAGCGTATGTAGACTCTCCGATACCACCCTGGTTCTCCCTGGTTCTTCCTGGTTCTCCCTGGTTCTCCCTGGTTCACCACCCGTCGTACAACCGATGCCCGAACACTCGAAGCCTGTCACACTGGCTTCGTTAACTCCGAGTGCGCCTGGCCAGCCCTTTCACCCATCATGGCGGCCATCTCGTTCTATCTGTTATTACTGCGGCTACCGGGGCCACATTGCACGCTTCTGTCGGAAGCGTCAGCAGGACGAGCGTCGTGGATTCGACCCCTACGGACGGGATGATGGGAAAAGCGGGTCCGCTTTCCAACGTCGTCTTTATGATCCGCCGCTACGTCGCTCACCGTCTCCAACTGTGACATCTGAGCCAACCCCTTTTTACCGCTCACCATCACCCCTCCGCCACTCCACGTCTCCATTGCGCCCTGTCTCGCAATGCACCAACCAACACCCAAAAAACTAACCTCTGCAGCTCTTGGAGGAAAAGCTGCATCGAACGAAAAGATAGAAATCCCTCCAGTGCGTCCATATATTATGATATTTGTTTTAATAGAAGGTCTGTACGTGGACGCTTTAGTAGACACTGGTGCTTGTTTGTTTGTGATTGATCGTTCCTTGTGCTCACGTCTGCGAAAAGTCACCACCCTATATGATAGACCTACACTGCTCGCTGCTCAAGGAGAGCCCATTAGGCCTGCCGCCATGTGCACCGCTCATGTTTTCATAGCTGGTCTTCTCCATTTTGTGCCATTTGTCGTGCTGAGTTCGTGTGCCTACCAGCTTATATTAGGCTAGGTTTTGCTGTCTACGACGAACGCTTCCATCTGCTGCCATGAAAATTTTTTTCATATGATGGAAACTGACTATGCAATTATGCGGATGACAAGCCCGTTTGCTTGCTCGCTGCGGAAGATACCGAGCTACCACCTAGCCATCAGCGAATAGTTACCATCACTTCTAATGTGATCGACTCTGGTGACGTGTTTGTCCAACCATCTGTACGCTGTCTCGCAAGAGGTGAAGCCCTTGCTTCAGGTCTGGTGCGGTTCCACAAGGGGCCCGGACTTCTCTACGCAACAAACCGGACGTCTGAGAAAATTCTGATTTCTAAAGGCACCACAATGGCTTGCGTTACCTAATCCCAACCTGTCTCTGCTGTCCCGCTTATGCCAGCGTGTTCTGACCTTCCTTCTGTTGGACGTTCATCATGCGTTTCTGTTCTTGCTGCGACTATTAGTCCAGAGCTGACCTCTTCACATACAGATGGGTTTCTTGCCTTGCTACAAAAGCGTAGGAAATTGTTTGATGCCCATTCCTCATCTCTGAAACAGACGTCCATTATTAGGCATCGTATCCAGACGGATGGCACTTCCATCGTAGGCCGTCGACCGTATCGCGTCTCTTCGTCCAAGCGTGAGATCATTGAACAAAATGTAGTCGATATGCTGCAACGGAACATTATACGTTCCCCCGCGAGTCCTTGGTCGTACCCTGTTGTTCTAGTAAGGAAAAAAGATGGCTCCGTGCGATTTCGCGTGGCCTACAGAGCACTTAATAAGACTACCCGCAAGGATGTTTACCCCATGCCGCGCATAGACGATGCTTTGGATTCACTGCAAGGTGCCGAGTACGTCTCAGGCCTAGACCTGCGTTCGGGTCTGGCAAATACTCGTGTAAGAGGATGACAAAGAAAAGACATCGTTTTCAACACCAGACGGGCTGTACGAATTCAACGTCATGCCATTCGGCCTTTGCAATTCTCCAGCAACATTCGAGCGGCTCATCGATACAGTTTTACGAGGCTTGAAATGGAAGACTTGCTTGTGCTATTAAGACGATATCGTTATTTTTTCCTGAACCTTCTCTCAACACTTGCAACGACTCGACGAAGTTCTCACGTGCCTTGCAAACGCAGGCCTTCAGCTGAACACCAAGAAGTGCCGTTTTGCGAGCAAGACAATTGAAGTGTTAGGCCACATCGTAAGCAACGACGGTATTCGACCCAATCCAGACAAGATTTCTGCTGTACAACACTTCCCGCGTCCTGGAAAAGCAAAAGATTTGCCCAGTTTCCTCGGCCTCGCTTCCTATTTTCGCCGATTCATTCGAGACTTCGCCTCAATAGCTTCACCATTGCACAAGTAGCTCGGATCAGGCGTCGCCTTTGTGTGGTCTCCTGAATGTGAAGCGGCGTTTGCCCAACTGAAGTGTGCACCCACATCCGAACCAGTCCTCTGCCATTTCGATGAAACCGCGCCTACGCTCCTGCATACAGACGCTAGTTGCCAAGGCATTGGTGGAATTCTCCTACAGCGAGACAAATCTTCGCGTGAGAAGGTCGTCGCATACGAGAGCCGTGCACTGACCCCTGAAAAAAGAATTACACCATCACCGAACAGGAGTGCCTAGCGATCGTATGGTCAATACAAAAGTTTCGACCTTATCTCCACGGCCGCCACTTTACCGTGGTTACGAACCATCACGCTTTGTGCTGGCTCTCGACAATCAAGAACTTGTCCAGCCGCCTTGGTCGCTGGATTCGTCGCTTACAAGAATACGACTTCACGATTACATACAAGTCGGGAAACAAACATCAAGACGCCGACACACTTTCGCGATGTCCGCTCTCTTCGGAGCCCCTTAACAAACGCACCACTGGCAAACTCGAGGAGCTTTCGGCCGTCTCTTTCCTACATCTTTCGTCCTTAGCTACTGTGGACCCAACTTCTCCAAGCGAGTGTGGTTTGTTAATATCTCACCAACGTGCTGACCCTTACTGTCGTCGCATCATGGACCGTCTTGACGGGACTTGCCGGCCCCCTAACGTCCGTCTTCGCCGACAGCTAACGCAATTCAAGCTCGACGACCACGTCCTGTACCGTCATATCTACCACCCTGACGGTCAACGCTGGGGGCCCGTTCTACCTCGCTCTCTTCAAGCTCAAGTCCTTAAGACATATCACGACGACATGTCTGCTGGACACATGGGCTTCCAGAAAACGTACGACCACAAAAGATGTCACAACAACTGGCCGGGCTTGTCCAAATGTGTTGAGTAGTACGTTGCCTCATGCGCCCTTTGTCAGCGTCGCAAGCTACCTACATCAACTAGAAGTGGACAATTACAACCGCTTCCGTGTCCTCTGCAACCATTTCAGGTAGTTGGCGTTGACATGTATGGTACGCTTCCTATGACTTTCACGGGCAATCGATGGATAGTTACACCTGTCGACCACCTGACCCGCTACGCTGAAACAGCTTCCTTGCCTTCTGCATCCGCTTCAAAAGTGGCTAACTTCATCCTTCGAGCAATAATCCTTCTTCACGGAGCTCCTCGTGTAATCCTGAGCGATCGTGGAAGAGTATTTCTTTCAGAACTCGTCGAAGAAGTGCTCATGGCATCCGGCACTACACACAAAACAAGCTCCAGTTACCATCCTCAGACGAACGGCCTGACTGAGCGCTTTCATCGTACTCTTTCAGATATGATAGCCATGTGTATATCGAACCGGACCACGGAAATTGGGACAGCATTTTGATATTTGTCACTTTTGGCTATAAAACCTCTGTACATTGCATAACTGGTTACTCGCCGTTCTACCTGTACACGGTCGCTTCTCCTCTTCTTTCCTCGATGTTTTGTTCTTCTCTGCGCCTGTTAAACCATGTCCATCCTCAAGTGAAGAATAAGTGTCTCGTCTACTTCATTGCCGCCAGATGGCTCGCGTCAACCCTGAAGCCAAGCAACTGGATCGCAAACTTGAATATGATGCCTCTCGTCGTGCTGTGTCTTTCAGTCGTGGCGACAAAGTCCTCCTTCTTACACCCATTCGCACTCCTGGCCTGTGCGAGAAGTTTCAATTACGTTTCATTGGCCCCTACACTGTCTTGGAGCAAACGTCTCCTGTCAATTATCGCGTGGCACCCGTTCTTCTTTCAACGGACCGCTGCTGCCGGGCAGCATAAATAGTCCACGTATCCCGCCTGAAGCCTTTCACATGGCGTTCCTCTTCGCTTTAAACCGCTTTTACGGGGGGGGGGTAGTTAGTGTAGGTATTCATTAAGCACATCTAATTTCTTTACACATGTTCATCATCATGTGTGGTTGTCATTTTCATCTGTTGTGGGGACTTGGCTTGCCTGAGCTCTGTGCCTTGGGTGTGGTCACTTCATCGTGTCTTCTGGGCCTAGTAAAGGTTGTTTTCACCGTTGCATCACAATACATACATACATACATACATACATACATACATACATACATACATACATACATACATACATACATACATACATACATACATACATACATACATACATACATACATGCATGCATGCATGCATGCATGCATGCATACATACATACATACATACATACATACATACATACATACATACATACATACATACATACATACATACATACATACATACATACATACATACATACATACATACATACATACATACATACATACGAAGCCCCCTCACCTTAAACTAAATCGGACACACCGTCTCAATACATGCTTAGATTCGAATGATGCTAATGCACGGTTTTGATAGCTCCACAAGCACCAAGGCTATTAGATGTCTCGGCCGGATGCTGAGGATCAAACTATGCAGCGTAAAAGCTTGTCCTACTTGTGTTGTCTCCTTATCGCCAGCGTGCACTGACCAGGTAACTCGAAAAATTACAGGCAGCTGCGATACTCACTGCGATGTTTCAATTCGTAGGCTCGGGTTTTCTAGATGGTCAACGCACACATACGAGTCTGCCCTCAGAAAAAACGGGCTTGTTACCTAGGCGTCACTTCTTTTGCACTCCTTATGCCCTTATACCCACCCAGCCCTATCCTGGGAGATAACATACATACCGGCTACTTCATACTTTTTTTCTGGTTGCGAAATATCCCTGGTGAATTCCTACAAATATTTAGGTATAAACATTACGCCAGATCTTACTTGGTCCTCCCACATAACAAACATTTCTAACGAAGCAAACAAAGTCCTTGGTTACCTAAGAAGAAATTTACGACTCGCTCCCCCTTCTGTTAAACTTTTAGCATATCAAACACTAGTCCGTCCGAAGCTTGAATACGCTTGCGCCGTCTGGGATCCCCACCAACCTAATCTTTCCAAAACATTAGAATCTGTCCAAAATAGAGCATCTAGGTTTATATATTCCGATTACTCGCGCCACACAAGCGTTACTAACTTAAAGATTAAAGCCCATCTTCCCAGCCTTGAACTGCGACGCAAAGTCGCTAGATTAGCTCTTTTTCATAAATTTTTTCACTCACTGTCCGACGCATCTGTTATCATGCCCGCGCATCGCATATCTTCCCGCACTAACCACAACAACCCAGTTTACCCTGCGCATGCCCGTACAACTGCTCACCTTCGGTCATTCTTCGTTCAGACAGCGAAGGATTGGAATGACCTTCCGTCCCACGTCGTGCGCCACTCCAGCCCCATTCTTTTCAAAGCGCACATTGAAGAAACCCTGTACTGCCCACCCCTCATGTAACACCCCTCCCTGGGATTTTTGAGGTATAATAAATAAATAAAATAAATAAATAAATAACACAAGTGAAAAGACTCGGAAGACCTTCGAGCTTCGTTTTGATCAAGTGATGCGAACGGAACTTGTTTGCATCACTTTATCGGAGACCACTTCAGAGTCAACTTTCACTGCATACTTGTTCATTCATACAGTAAGAGTATTTTTACCAATTTCTAATTTATTTGCCAAATTTTTCGAAATAATTTTTCATTTTTGATATTGAAGCTTTATTTATTTCAGTACAGAAGACCTTCCGTTTCCGTAAAACAAATGGAAAAGGTTTACATCAGCCGTGTTAGCTTAAGAAACAGTTATTTATATATATCATTCACTCTGGGTGGCACTCGGAGACCAATGATTTCAGGATGTTCTTGTTTCGAGTTGCGAGACGTCACCATGAGAGTGTCGGTGAGCTTTCAAAGTCGTACTTCAGCGCGTTTCAATGCGAGCGGCCCTTTCCTTGAGTTGGTGTGGTTTGCATGTCTATAGCGGTGGTGCCAAAATTACAGAGAACACGATGGTCTCTTCTCTGGCTGTGTTGGCCGTCTTCTCGAAAGAAGCGTGTTGCTGGGGTTACAAAGAAATGACTATAGCGTTGTTCGCACTCGCCCATGTACTCAGACGTCGGTTCAGGTTGAAGAACCCCAGGCGATATAAATTTTCGGAAATGTCCACTATGCCATTTCTCATAATAATATCGTGGTTTCGGGACATTCCCGAAATATCAGGGCCAGTTTGTGCTCGTTCTGTGTAATTAATCAATCAATAATTTATACAATCACATATCGATCAATCAATGCTTGTGTGCTATCGTCACGCACCCTTCTTTGTGTTGGAGCAGCACGCTTTATGCGTCGAGCGGTTTTTATTTCACGTTCGTCGTTTCTACGTTCCTTTCATGCGACGATTTTTTTTTTTGAAACAGTGCGCTGCGAATTTTGAGCAGCATGTCGTTGTTCGCGTCGCACTAGAACTTGTTGCTATAGCATTGATTGCGTTGTGCTTGCGGCGATACGATGTGCAACCACTGCTCAGGAACCTCTGTGAAGACAAGTTCACTTATGTGTTTTACCGATTTCTCTACACAGTCATAAGCCATGTTTTCTTTTTTTGTTTTTTATGCTGTCTTTGTCACACTCATCTTTTTTTACAGCTGTGCTTCGTGAAATACACATTCTCTTGAGGCATGATTTGCAATGCTAAACTGACCTGTGCTATGCCATTTGTCCACGTGGGTAATATGTAAAAACGACGATCTTAAAAACCCTCACACTTGTCTGGACCCCAATAAAGTTTTCATAGTCATCATCAAAGTGCATTCAGGCGTGGCTACATACCATCTGTCAGTATTGTTAATCAGGTGAATGGAAGTGATTATTGCGCCGTAAAAACATGGTTTTGAAACGTTTCGGGTAAATGAAAGCAGCTTCTGGGGAAGCCAGAAAATTACTGCAACCACAGCAACGGTAGGCTCGATGCACGTTCGTTTTTTAGATGCAGAAAAATCTTCATAATGTTTTCCAATTCCTCAATCTGCATTACAGCCACAGCGTCAACACTTTCCTCTGTAGGTGACTCAGTAACTTATTTTACCTGCGCGAGCTATTGAAATTAAGAGAAATAGTCTGCTGCGTCACAATCAGAACCGACATCTGCGTTGACTATTGGGTAGGGAGTATATCTTGTGCTATACTATCAGGTCACTTTCACTTTTTCCGTAAAGTCAAGCGCACAGCGAACGTGTGAAAACGGGCACTACTTAGAGCCCACTTCAGTCAGTAAGCTTACTTGATTATGCTGTTGTTTACGTACAATATATAACAGATGGCACCGCCACATTTATCGGTACCATGTTGACAGTCGTTCACGGGTATAAAATGTCATCGTTTTTTTTTGTATTTTAAATCTTCCTTTTGGTATTACAGCACTTTTGAAAATAGTGAGTACAAGAAGGAGTAAAGTGCAGACAAATGGAAAATTTTTGTTGTAATACGGTTCACTTGATCGCTGAACAAACGTACAATTATTAAACGGGCATACCTTAGAGACGACGTGGCCACGATGAGGTGGTCCAGTGGCTAAGGTACTTGGCTGCTGACCCGCAGGTCGTGGGATCAAATCGCGGCTGCGGCAGCTGCATTTTCGATTAGAGGCGAGAATTCTGTATACGTCCGTGTACTCAGATTTGGGTGCACGTTAGAGAACCCCAGTTGGTCGAAATTTCTGGAGCCTTATACTACGGCATCACTCATAATCATTTTGTGGTTTTTAGACGTTAAACCCCACATATCAATTAATTACATAGGATGTTTACATCATTATATTTTTGTAGAAATAGTCTCTGGAAACAACTTCGACAACCGTCTACATGGATAGGAAATAATTGAAAGCACCTAATGGTGTGAGTAGCATTAAAGTTGTCTGAGTGAAATGTCTACGTGTATTTGAATCAAACTATTTATAGCTGGAAGGAAACGTCCTTTTGCAGCTGCAACATGCTTGTCATAAAATAGATATTGTGGCTGTTGTTTAAAGAGCTTGGTTATCACTGAAATTTTCATAAGCCTCAGGAAAGCACATCCGTGGAATGTGCGTTTTTATTTACGATAGATGGTTGTGATTCTTCAATACAATTTACAGCGCAGGCATCAGCACTGTTTCAGAAATACCCAGGATGCATTTAGTGCAGCACTCCTTAAACAAACTAGGAATGTAAGAGCTAACGTGGAAGTGTACAGTCGTAACTTGCGATTTACTAATGATGCACGTTATACAAAAAAAAATATTTTATAGCACATGTATGCATAAGCAGTTCGGTGTGTGCAGTTTCTACAATAAAAGCAAGCAAGCTTAATAAAAAAAGTAAAAAAAACAGAAATACAAGAAAGATAGGGAGCTTAGTGTTAACCTACACATGAGGAGAGGGCAACAGGACAAAAAAGAGAGCGAGAAGGAGGGAAGAAGATACATAGTGCACACAACATACAGAGTGCAGGGTTTCACAGGTGGTCGCTTCGAGATGTTGCCTTAAAGTACTCTAGGGGCGCTCGCGTGGCTTTCTGTGCTGATGTTCTGTGAGACCAAGCTCCCGACATTTATTCTTTATTATTTCGCTGAAAATCAAGACTTGAATGAACACTGCTGAGTCTGGTGATTTTGGTCAAAGTTGAGACTGTGACACAGGACATGGTCCTGGCTTTCAACACAGTCACAGTTATTGTTATTGGGGGAGCCTACCCAGGGCCGTAATTGTAATGTGGCATAATGTTGAACACCGGACTGGTATCCTTCCACCTCGAATTGTATTCAGCATGGCATATAGGGCAAAATATTGCCATTTCAAGGAGGCGCCGCCCTGAAATAAAGAAGCCTCTCCCCCGAGAAAGATGTTTGCCTAGGCCCTTATATCAGCCGTTCGTATATTTACTATAAAATAGTACATTCGCCCTTCTTACATCAAACCTGTTTTTACTTCAAGAAACGAGACAGTTTCTTGAATGCGGGTGTTTCACGTCATCGGCAGGTTTAAACAGGCGATGTCTCTACATCCTTCTTTTTCACAAAAAAATCTGTCTTCTTCAGGGCAGCTGCAGCCTTTCTTAGCCTCATTCGTTTTACTACGCCTCGCTCGCTATGCGCCACCATTCAAGGTGGAAGAGGAGGAAATTATGATTGTGAGCTTATAATAGATAGAATGGGAATCACGGAGTCCTGGTCACCAAGCCCTGAATTTTGATTGATTGATTGATTGATGATTGATTGATTGATTGATTGATTGATTGATTGATTGATTGATTGATTGATTGATTGATTGATTGATTGATTGATTGATTGATTGATTGATTGATTAATATGTGGGGTTTAACGTCCCAAAACCACCATATGATTATGACAGACGCCGTATTGCAGGGCTCCGGAAATTTTGACCATCTGGGGTTCTTTAACGTGCACCCAAATCTGAGCACACGGTCTTACAACCCTTCCGCCTCCATCGAAAATGCACCCGCCACAGCTGGGATTCAAACCCGCGACTTGTGGGTCAGCAGTTGAGTACCTTAGCCACTAGACCACCGTGGCGGGGCAAGCCCCGCATTTTACCCGAGTTTAAGGAACAAAGGTTGGTGTGAGAAAGGGCAATCGGTGCTGTTAGTATAAATGACAAATGATTGTGGAGAGTGGGTACGAAGGAAGATTATTTCTTTTCTCAGTTAGATACAATGATACTTTGCAAAAAGAAAAGTAAAACGAGCATCTTTGAGCTTCTATGGTTGGGCCTTGTGTTCACGGCTCTCCTAACTTTAACTCGCACTCCTGGTTCAAGTCTTTGGTTGAACACGGTAGCTATACCGTGCAGCGTCATGGTCCAAATAGGATGAAAAAAATTCTGTACATCCCCTTCTTGCTTGAAATACCTCTCTTCCTGGGCTGGAAATATCAGCAACAGAGAGTGCATAAAATTTCATGGTACAAACGTTCTTTCAAACTCCACCTAAAGGTCAGGCTTAATTGTGTCTGGTAAGAAGTATGACCGACACCGATAAGAAGTTTGAATTACCTTTTTCGAAGCAGCACTTGATTCCACTCTTCAATTGTTTATTGGAGAGAAGAGCAAGCAAGGCTGAATAAATATGCTGATAAATAACGCTACTGCTTCCCGTAGGAAGCTAATTCATACTCCATATCAAAACGTACGCTGACAGGCATTTAGGGCTATCATCGATTCGGTAAAGGGGTTTCCCAAGGACATGTTAGCGGAGAACTTCAGCACACTAAGTAACGTGACTCTTTTCTAAGTAATCATTAGAATATCAAAGAACTACCTGGGCTCTTATTATGCTTTTTCAGACTCACGACGAATTGTAGAAATGCAAGATAACATGGACCCGAAGCTTTATCCTTCCATCGAAGGGCTCTGCATACCAAGAGTGTTCAACGAAAAGAACTTTCGCTCTGCGATTGGGTACAAGGCACGCGAAGGAGACATCTTTATCGTCACTTACCCAAAATGTGGGACCAATTGGACTCAATACATCGTGTGCAACATTCTGACTCATGGAAACCCGCCATCTGAAATTGACGACTACGATCTCATGACGCCGTTCCTTGACGCCAGGGGAGCCGAGGCTGCGGAAAATCGTCTCGGAGGAGGCCCCATCGTGACGCACCTGCCAGGTGGCGTGCTTCAACCAAGTGATTGCGCCAAGTACATTTACGTCGCTAGAAATCCGTATGACTGCGCTGTTTCTTATTACTATTTCCTCAGAGGATTCACGCCAAACGCTTTCCCGGATTTCGGCACCTTCTTGGACACGTTCCTATCTGGAGAGGTAAGCTGTCCAAGTTGCCTGCACTTCGCAATTAGGTCAGCACTCCTTGCTTTTATTTCTCGTTCATATACAATAGAGATAACCTGACAGCATCAAAGGTGTGGGCTGCCTGCATTAGTGTTACACGAACAAACTGCACGAGTTTGAGTACACGGCCACATCATCCCTGCAGTCTATAGGACGGAGCCCCGCACCATTCGTATTAAGACATACACAATGCTTATTAGGAGTTGAAATCTGATGTCACATGATAAAAAAACAAAAAGCTTCATGGCGTAAATCTTAAGACACCAAGGAAGTAATAACAGTTACCATTTGTTTTGCACCACTCTTGTATTAGATTCATCTAACATTTCCCTGTCTCTAGAATACATAGTGCCTCCCGCATGCGTCATGGCTTTGTAAGTTAACTCTCTTGACTTTGTCAAATGTCCTCGAGTTCACTTTACTTTTGAGCCAGTCGCGTCAAATGCGTTATTTCGACACATCGGCAGACAAAAATAGAAATAAATAGGCTGGCATAGCGTCATATCCACTCTATCGTAACGAAACCATGAAACCAGGGCTATACAAATAAAGGAGATGATCGACCGAGCACGGCTATTGCCTTGTAGTTGCCTTGAGGGAATACGTCTAGGAGCGGCTACCTTTTCGTTTTCTTCTTGCCCAAGTGACTTGAAGTGATTTTCAAGTCACCGTTTTGTTTATTTTGTGATCAGGTTCCATACGGTGATTACTTCGACCACTTGTTGTCCTGGTATGAGCATCGACGAGATGCCAATGTCCTGTTCATAACTTACGAAGACCTAAAGGCCGACAGCACGGCACAGCTTCTCAGGATCGCCGATTTCCTTGGCGAAGAGTATGCAACAGAACTTCGTCAAGATGAAGCACTGCTCCAGCGCATCATCGCCGCTTCTCGCCTGGAGAAGATGAAGGCGTTCATCAAGTACAACCCAGTTGACAGATTTCGGTCAAACAATTGCGAAACAGGAGCGGTCAGCGGACAGTCTCCGAACTTTGTCAACGTTGCCGAAGTGATAAACGGTCCCGTCTCTAAAGTACCATCTGCCTTTTTAAGAAAAGGAATTGTGGCAGACTGGAAAAAACACTTTACCAGTGAACAACTGCAAAAAACTAAAGCCTGGATATCTGAAAAGACTGCTGGTAGCGATGTAATGAGCCTGTGGAAGGCAAATATTCTCCCCAGTGTATAATTAAAGAGCTTGCGTAGAAGTTATTGGTAAATAAACATCCATTCCTTCTTTAAAGGTAATTTGTTCTGCTTGCTGTTATGAGGGTTGTACTGTGATGTGGTGCTTCTCAACAATATGAAAACAACGGTACCTTCTGTTTGTATAAAGCTAATGTTTAGTTCGATGAAATGAGCGTTAAATGGAACAGGGTGGATATGGGGGATGCAGGAAACATTGCTGGTGGTCTTCAAAATTAGTGTAAAACATCTAATGAGGTTGCTTGCTTAACTTGGTCTGACATACTTTACCTAAAGACAACGCAACCAACAGTACTAATTATGACATACACACATGGGAATGCAAGTGGAAGGAAAGTACTGCTGCTTGTAGAGACGCGATTTTACAAGCTACGGATAAAGCAACTCATACTCGACCAACGAGCCGCGCCGCGGTGGTCTAGTGGCTAAGGTACTCGGCTGCTGACCCGCAGGTCGCGGTTTCGAATCCCGGCTGCGGCGGCTGCATTTCCGATGGAGGCGGTAATGTTGTAGGCCCGTGTGCTCAGATTTGAGTGCACGTTAAAGAACCCCAGGTGGTCGAAATTTCCGGAGCCCTCCACTACGGCGTCTCTCATATTCATATGGTGGTTTTGGGACGTTGAACCCCACATATCAATACTCGATCAACGAGCGTTCGTGGTAGTCTTGAAGCTGTCCATTTCATTTTGTATTATCTTGCATCTAAAATTTAGCTGAAACTGTTTGCTAGTGGTGCTCGTAACTCATCCGAAGGCTTGCTCGGCGTTGTCCGAAGGCCATAAGTTTGGTCTGTTCTGGCGGAAAGATTGCTTTTTGGTACACTTAGATTCAATTTCGTTTCGGTCATTTCGAGCAGCCCTGTGCAGTGGCTGGACCAGCCCCTATAACTGCCCGAAAGCAACTGAAAATGTTCTCGTCTTCAAGTTTATGTTCAACAATAACTTACGCTGTTAGAACATCAACCCCGCCCGGCAGAATTGCTGACTGTCAAACAAAAAAAAAACAGGAACTTTCATGACGAACTTTGTATTGCAGAAATGCATGGGAACAGTGATTGAAAAGAGCAGAAGTACGTTAGGATAACCAAATTTCGTTAGGTATCAAGGTAGGGCAAGTCAAGGTAACCAGGGGGGCATTTGACACTGATGTTTGGGCATGCCAACGTATGCCACCTGTGTCTGCATTAAAAAGATATCTCGGCACCTTTGTTTACAAAGCGGAATTGAGAACGTTGTGCCTGCACCCTCTCAAAGCGCTCTTTGGGATTCTGCCTGGCGTCAAGTCTTTTCAGGTGAGAATTTCCTGCTGGGTCTTAAACTATGCTTCTGTTATCCAGAATGTTTTGAACCACACTGGTATATTCTCTAACAGGAGGGCATAAACGATATCGATGGAGGTAAATCTCCGGCAGCCACATAAACGCCCAGAGGCTTGATCACCTCACTTGATGCACCCTGGCATCACCCGTGGCCCGCTCTGTGAACTTACATAGAAGCCACTTGGAGACGGCCAAGGGAGAGGACCGTCTGTCTCGAGCATGGTCTACACGCTGCGTATCACTCTTTCTCACTGGCTTTGCGGTCTCGCATGCCCTGCCTTTTACAATAGTGGAAGCTTGGGCTAGTTGGTGTGAAGTCATGATTGCAATTTTTTTAGTGTGCGTACATAGGAAAAAAAGAAAAAGTGTGTACGGAAAGAGCGCTCTTTCTGTCTACCCTGTCCCTTCTTTTCTATGTTCGTGCACGGAAAAATAACTTGAAAATATGACTTTTTACGCCTGCGTTGTGCCACGATTACGTCAGCCTACGTCAGCCTTCCTTCAATCGGGAATCGTACATATAGCTGATACCCGCAGTGAAAGAATCACGAAATAGTGGCAATGAAATACGCACAAGTAAATCCTTACCTAATTCTGCACTTATGAGATTTAAATCAGCTCCCTACTTGTTTTTTTTTTTTTGGCACTAGTCTTTCAGGTAATGATCCCACTGTGTCATTCATTATCTACTTTCTTCGGTTGAAGAAAGATGAGCATAAAAGAAAGAATGAGCATAGAATGAGCATAGAATGAGCATAGAAGAAAGATGAGCATAAAAAGGCTCTGGTCACCAACATCCCGCCAGGCTCACACGATTCAACAACTTCGAGATCAACGGCCACCTGGTCCGTGACGAGCTGGACGTGACAAGGTGGGCATTGTTAACAAAAATACTGATCTGGGATATTTGCTGCTTTCACAAAATCCTCATGCCCTCTTGATAACAAAATCTTGGACGCATTGTCGTATACATGCTCATGTAATAATTCTCCCTTGATATAAAATGTTAAAAAAATGATAGCATATCTACGGGGTGAATGATGGAGAGTGGGACGAAGCATCTGTTCGTCCATTCGTTCTTGCTTCCGTCCGTACATGCGTCCGTCTGCGTAACCATCCGTCCGTCCATCCGCCCGTGCGTGCGTGTGTTCGTGCATCCATCCATGCGTCCGTCCCTGCGTCCGTCCATGCGTCCATCCGTCCGCGCAGCCATCTGTGCGTCCGTCTATGCATCTGTCTTTGTGTCCGTTCGTCCATCTAGTCAACACTCCAAGTACCACGATCTCGTATCTTTTCTTCATCATATATTCCGCATATATAAGCACCACGATCCAGCGGACATTCCAAGGACTAAACGAGAGGTGGCACAGGCACACTTTCTGACGGCTTGCGCTTCGTGCCTACTTCCCATCTTTAACCACCTCGAGTTTATGGTATATACTAGTTCACTGTGTTCATGGCACTGTGGCCCAACGCTCGCTAAACCTTTCTAAAACCAAGTACGTTACGCCCAGCGAGTGTAACCTAGCAACCCTTTCTTGTCAGATAGTGCTCAATGTACATGTCAATCGCTGCTAACGGGGAATGAGAGACAGGAGAATTCGGCTTTTGATTAGCGCGCACGCTGCGAATTTTTTATTGTTCAACAACGCCCAGGAGAAATCTCCCGCCGGCACCACCGTGCAGATCAAAGTGTAAGACATGTCACGCACCACTACGAGGGACAAACGGGTGCCGCTTTAAGGAGCTTCACTCCCTAAAAAGACAGAGATTTGCATGGCGGGGGCGTGTGCATATTATTAGAAAAAATCTGTTCACGCGTTCATAATAGACTGTGACTCTCCCAAAACATTGGCGTGGGATTACGTTTGCAAAATTTGCTGATCTAGTTGGTGCGATATGTCATCCACCTTCGACTTTCTGTGACTTTCTACACCGGTTAAACACATTCTTGTTCACCATTGTACACACATCTAATTATGACTGGGGACTTCATCTTATCGTAAATAACAGGCAGTATCCAGTTTACAATGGCATTCAAAAGTCTCGCGCAGATAAAGTATTAGTTATAACGCTTTCTTTTAATCTGCTTAAGTATTTCACAAATATAGAAAAATAAATTCTACGTCACAGTCATCTGGTGTTTCTATCCAACAATATCGAGGAATATTCGTGTTCAATTGAGGACGGTATTTCTGACCAGAAAACAATTGTAGTGAATGTGACTGGTAGCATTACGTCGTACAGAAAAAAGGCTATTACAATAACGATACAATCTATAAAAATGCTGATGACACTTGAGTTGTAGATTTCTTGAAATTCTCGTTTCGCCTTTTAGATCAACACGCAAACGAAGAAACGTGTATGTGAGTTGTTGAATGATTTGAAGCCTATAGTAAACCATTCCATGGAGCCTTTTGTGCCATCACGTGGGAAAAAATCTTAGCGACGCCGACCTTAGATTAACCTCGCTATTACTCAAACAAAAATAAAGCTAAAACCGCTCCACAAAGAAAAAAAAGGGGGCTCTGAAGAAATATCCATACTTACCCCCGAATGGAGGCGTACACTGACGCTAAACAAAAGCAGTTCTTTGAAAAAACACAGACTGGATTTTAAAACTTCACTAATAAAATTCTAGAGGTACCTTAGCTGTAGATAAGAAAAAATTTAAAAAATCGCAAATGATACACATGATGTTGACATTGATCGACATGCTGCCGACATTGCTGAGCATTTTAATTACTTTTTCCTGTCTGTGTGAACCAATGATGGCCCCACCATGGTCGTCTAGTAGTTAAGGTACTCGGCTGCGGCCCGTAAGTCCTGGGATCGAATACCGGCTTTGGCGGCTGCATTTGCGATAGAGGCAAAAATGCTGTAGGCCCGTGTGCTCAGATTTGGGTGCACGTGAAGAACCGCATCTGGTCGAAATTTCCGGAGCCCTTTTCTACGGCGGCTCTCATGATCATATATTGGTTTTGAGACGTTAAACTACACATATCCATCAATCGTTGCTTACGAACAATGCAAACACTAAAGTGGGCGAGCACTTGGTCTATCGTACATGTCAACCAATGGAAGGACTCATAATCGAACGGGAAGGTGTGCTTGAACTCCTCCTGAATCCAGACGGTAAATCATCTCGCGGGCCTCACGTATAGCCTTGGCGTGCCTTGGATTGCGTAGCCAGACATTGCTCTAAATGCACTCTGCTAAATTAGCCCGAGTCAATCTCCCCGAAGTGATTACCTGTGGCCACCTTTCAGGAACTACGATGTGGCTGTGGAGTATTCGCAAGAAGAGTTTGAATTCACCTATGAACTCGGCCGCTTATTTCCACTGGTAAAAAAAGTGGTTTATGTTAAGTTTTACACTTACAGCCCCAATTCATGTTTCTACGCACCTGAGAATGCCTTGCATCACAGTAATGGGAATGCCGCAGGGAACACGCATATATCTCATTTCTGTGTTTTTCAATTATAGTGCGCATAATTCGAAAAAAACACCCTGTATTAGCAGGCACATCACTACATAAGTCACAATACATAGTGAAGTAATAGGACTCGTACTTAGCGGTATACGCCTTATAGATCAAGGGTACCACTGCCTTTTTGTGTCTCTGAAATATCGTGCCAATTCGTTTCTGTGCAAATCCTAGGTCTGCTGACGTAAATAGTATTCGTGCAGCCATACGAAAGGTATTTGTTACTTTCGAAAATATTTCCTTTAGCCGAGAGCTACTCTCAGAACATCTGGGGGAAAAAGTGCGGCTTTCTACACGTCGATCCACAATCAACGATGAAAACGTACTTTAATTACCTGTTCTCAAGCCAGAATATTTGGATACATTAGCTCCATTATTGTCCTGCATTCGTTCTCTTTCGTTAAAACAGACCCAGCTGTGGGTGGTATACATGTTTTTTTGCCACGTTGCAACCTATGATGGCTTAGGAACGTATACGTAGCTTCTTCTATGAAATATTGGTGTTCAGGCAGACGAATATTCAAAAACAGAATATACAGAGACAACAAGCACTCTGTACAATGTTAACACAGAAGCATTAGAGAGACATCACGAAGATGCGTCGGTATACATTTGCTACTGGTGCAAATAGATTCCTTGGCCGTAGTTGCATCTTCATAATTACAAAGCTCTTGTCACGAAAGAACAAAAGGCATCCTCATTTGTCTGGCCTCATTGATTGTTAATTATAAACACAAGAACTTCTGAGGCGACTGGTAGACTGGTGGAATTCAGGAAAGCAAAATGCTTATGCTTTGCGAAGCCGTACTTAAATTAAGTCGGAACACACGCACAAAACAGCAAGAAAATAGAATTTAGAAACTGGAGAAAAATGGTGACATTGCTTGGAGTGACTGGCGGGCAGTCTCTGCCATGTGCGGGCTGAAAAAAAAATATACGTGAATAAAAAAGAAAATAATGCATAAAATAATAGAAAGAGAGCAAGCTACAAACAATCAGAACATGAAAATACAGCTTGAAACTAGTTATCCGTAAAGCACCCCAGAACGCGTTTTGCGCCTTCTGTGCTGGGTGGTTGAGGACTGTCGAAAGAAGTGAAATGATAATGCTGCGTTTCTTTATTTCGGAAGGCATTGCGCTGCATTTTATATACGCAATTTATATTTGAGACACTGAGATAGTGTTATCAGCTTGTGGACAGGGGGCAGCAGATGAACTTCGCACTTGCCCTGGCGGTCAATCCTCCTGTCCCCTAAGTCACAGGACGTTTTGCCGATTCTGACTATGCCAGTTATCTCGCTTGAGCAGCGTCAATACTTTTGAGTTTCTCCCAACTCATAAGCCGCTTGCTTCGTGTGGTAAATGCAAAGAGTGTGTCACATCTGCCACAGACTCGCTCGTGCTTCGCTGCAACTGTACTTTTTTTAGAAGTACAGCAGCGATCAGAAAATAAATGAGCGATTATTTTCTGCAGATACAATTCGGTTGCCATTCTTGTGTGACATATAATATTCTTGATGCCATAAAACATATCATTTCATTTTCTTCAGCCTGTTCAGCGGTCTTCTTTTTTTACTTTTGAAGCACAAATGCCAATGGACTACATTAAAAACCTAGTTATCAGGCAAACATAATATGAAGAGGAATAATTATTGGGTTTGCCCTCGACTATTACATCAACAATTTGTATTACCACGTTCATTATGCCAAGAGGAATTATGTGCAATATAGTTCGTGATAATCCAAATACCAGCGGTGTTCTTATGAATAAATGCACCAAATACCAGGACAAATATATATTTGCACTTGCTAACTGTTTAATAGCTTTAAGAACAGAACAACTACAACTTCGCTACAACTTCGTCTTTATCCGTCACTTTTAGTCGGTCCTGCCTACTTCTCTCTTCTGTTTACTTCCAATTTTCCTGGCGGCAAGGGTTAACCCTGTGCAAATAGTCTACCTTGCTCTAGGCGCATTGGGTTATGGCAGTGTTGTACAACTGACGTCCGCAAGCTTTCAGCATCCGCAGACTTGCAGTGTCGCCTTGTTGGGCTCTGTGGTGGGTGCCCGCCAACGCTGCTGAATAAAAATAAGACCGGCATACATAGAGCATTCCCCTACTTACTGATCACACCGGCTTAAAGCGTGTGCGCACCGATGACATAAATTGTTTCAACCAGCCAATAGCAACGCTTCTTCACTTCCACGTCATTCACTGTGAGAAAACTGGAAAGCAAGCCAGTACCGTATCTCCTTTCGTAGTTGCCAGGTTTCTTACCGAAACTCTTGGGGCTGGATACAAGGTAGCCAAAGTGGCTAGCGGAGACCTCCTTCTCGAAATTCGGGACAAAGAACACTTTGTAAAGCTAGACTGCCTCTCAACTTTCAGTGACGTACCGATCACCCTAACTCCACACAGATCAATGAACATAACTCACGGAGTGGTATCTGATGCAGACTTACTTGACCAGACAAAAACTGAACTTTTGGAGGGGTGGAAGAGCCAAAATGTGACTAATGTACAGAGAATTAGCATCGTAAGAGACAACAAGAAAACACCAACAAAACACTTAATACTCACGTTTGATTCCAGTAAACTGCCGGAATCTATTCAAACAGGGTACACGAAGACCTCTCTCAGGCCGTACATCCCAAACCCTCGTCGTTTGCTCCAATGCCAGAGATCATGGCTCTAAAAGCTGTCGTGGTCGCCCGTCTCCACATTGTGTGCAAAATGTGAAGTCCTAGGCCACGTGTCTTAGAACTGCAAACAACCGCCACACTGTGTCAACTGTGAAGGAACCATGCGGCATATTCACGCTCCAGTACATACTGGAAGAAAAAAAAAGAGATAATGACATTAAAGGTGGGGGAGAACAGTTCATTTAATGAAGCCAGGCAAAGAGTCTAACCAATCTATGGACCTACATATACTGATGCGGCGCGTCAGGATGCACCGCCACACCAGCTCCCGTCACTCCTTCGGCCTGTGCAAAGCGAGCCGGCGGTTGTGCACCTGCCCCCAAGGCGGCTGTAGTCCAGACTACTCCACCTATTCGCGTACAGAGACCAGAAACTCCTGGGTCCTCAGGTCTCAAGGTCTCGCCTCACCAAGCGAGGCCCAGAATTTGAACTACCAGCTCGCACGTGCGGGCATCCAGTGCCTCCGAGGAGGCAATGGATACGTCGGTACCCTTGGTGCCAAAAGAGCGGCGTGGCTCCTTCAAAATCATATAAGATAGTAAAGAGAAACAAGTCTTTTTGTGCTTCAAAGGGTAGTTGTTTCATGATGTCGTACATGAGGCAGTGAAGACTTGAAGAAGATGTGTTACGATAGTCCAGTGCTCCTTGCGACACTGCTAAGCAGAATGGTTCGTTGTACGCCTCAATTGTTGTCAATTTTTTTCTAGGTATTGTTCTATTTGTGCTTTGTACTTTTGGAATGTGTCAGAGTAGTGTGAGGAGCTCGATGTAAGTTCAAAATCTTCACCAAGAAAGCTAGCTTGGTCCTCTAAGGTTTCCTCAGCAGTATTGAACAATGAGGGAGAATATTTTTGTGGGCCTTCCATTTCATGCACCTTGTTCCACACTTTTCTCTCATCTTTGTACGAGTTGATCCTCGCTATGAATTTTGTCCTTCTTTCTCGTCTGTCTTGTCTGCGTGCTCTCCTTTCCTGCAATTTAACCTTAAAATTTTCCAAGTTTTCAGCTGTTGGAAAGCCACAAAACAACGCCCACACTTCGTTCTGAGCTTTCCTACAAGCATTTGGCAGCCATGAAATTTGCGCTTTGGAACTCATTCCGCTCGTTTCAATAACGCAGTTAGATGCGGCATCAAGAATAAAAGCTGCGAAACACATGGCAGCATCAGCTCAGTTCATGTCATGCAGGAAAGATATTTATTCTGCTCCCAATCAGCTGAGTCAACCTTTCATCTAGGAATCTACGTGCGTAGTCGACCATTGTTAGGTGCTCTCAGGATGAATGGAAAGTGTCCACTCTCATGAGGGTTTTTAACAGCATTCTATTCAAAGTCGCCTCATAGGGACGGTGCTAAATTGCTAAAATCTGTCGAGGTGTACAAATTTTTCACAAAGCTAAAATACGTAGGCTCCTTTGTATTTAGGACGCATAAGCTAGAAGCTGTTTAATGAGACGTCCTCCAGAATCACAGTGGCAATCACCTCACAGAATATTTGGTGCATTAAGATCACCTAAAATCACCTAGAAGGAAGGTAAAAGGTGTTGTCGTGCTTCGCGGAATGTGATATTTTTCTTAACATTTATGGTGCTAATTTCTTTTTTTCTCATTCAGGCTGGGCACGCTCCGGAGTATGCAGGGAGTCTACTTTTCCGCTTGCACAGATAACTTCGTCGTGTCTGCATTCATCTGTCCTTTTACCAGTTGTGCCGCTCTGACCGCAAGTCAGCTGACCTCAGCAGGTCTAAGACCCGTGTCAAAATCAGTGGAATTTGAAACAATGCCTCGCGTTAGGAATGTGCGCACGCACAGGAAGTTTTACACTGCCGGTTTCGCGTGTCTGGCATGGCGTGGAATAGTTCAGATGGAAGTAAGTAATAAGTGCTTTGTTGCGATTTCAGTGTTGTCGCGTGTTGCTGTTATGCCTTTGTCCTTCCATCCATCAAGTAGTTCAACTTCACTTAGGATCATCAAGTTTCATTGGATGCAAGTCCTACTATGTTCATGGTACGATGTGCACTTATTGACGCGGAGATATTGTGAAAAGCTGCGATGTGGGAAAATTTGTTGAAGTGTTCCTTGTCTCATCATTCCAGTGAATGTCCCCACTTGCTATTTTTGTACTCTCATAGCCGGTTCCAAGGGTGTCCTTTGGACCCATGACTGAAAGAAAAGCTGGGATAGCTCTGGCTTTGAGTGAGGATTGTTCGTAGTGCAGAACATCGTATTTCGGGAAGATTTCGATGTCTTCGGGGAAAAGGGGCTGCATATCTTTGAAGGGGCACGATCGGTTACGCGGTGTTCAAAAGTCACATGAAAACGTGGCTTCTTCGGCAGCGGTGCCTACTACCGACCACAGAGCGCAACAAGGGCACGTGGCAGAACATGTGTGTCATAACATATGGTGCGCGCGGGTTGAAATGTGCAAAAACAAAACAGTACGCCGTGCGGTGGCGACTGGTGTGGCCTTTTGAATGTGTGCGCCGTTAGGGGGCGAATCGCGTATGTACCGTGCAGTGGTGAAGAGGACGGCGATGGTGTGCGCGGCGTGTTTCGAGACTGTGTGGGCCGTGCACGAGAGTTGGAATTGCAAGGCTGGGCTCTCCTTCACTGGGCGTCCGTCTCATGAGAGAACCCGGAGCCTTATCTTCTACTGCCTCGACTTAAAGCACTCCCGCCTATTCCGCCACGTGGAGATCGGGGCAGCGAACGTGCACGAGGCCGGGCCAAGGTCTTGACGCTGTGGGCAGACGGGCACACTCAGGGTTCGGCCCATGAGCACGCACAGGCCGAGGGCGTCCACCGTGGAGTGGGTCTCTTGGGCGCAGATTTCCGGCATCAACGGCCACAGATTGAACCTTCTTGACTTCACGCGGCGAGACCAAAGACCGAGCTACGGCATCGGACAGATGCTCTACGCACGGCGCCTTCAACTCGTCTACTTCTTCGCCTCAGACAACAAACTGTACGCTACTGCTTGACTATTTTGCGTAACAGCCTTCATGTCAAATTGAACTGTTTTTCTCGATTCGTTGAGTCCTGTCGTGTCTGTAAAGGTGTCTTACGCGTGTTTGTCCACCTGCCTGCTGCGTTATTCTTTCTGGAGCAAATCCTGAACCCACGTTAACATCACAAACTGGCGAGCCTGCCAGGATTCGCTCAGTAACAGTGGAAAAAAAAAGCAGTTTAGCTTGTGTAACAGCACACGTTTGGACTCCAACATGGACTTAGAAAAGCTTAACGCTGTAGGGATTCACCTCCTCGAGCTGACAGGCGCAGAACTGAGCAGGTAGATATATCGAGGCTCAGCAGGCAAAACAAAGGGATGATAGAGCTGCGGAACAAGAGGCACTGAAAGAGGCTGCGAAAATAGCGCGCTTAGCTGATGAGAGGCAGCGTGAGATCCTTCAACTAAAGCTACAGCTTCAAGAAGGAGCTCGGAATGTACCAGCTGCAGCTAAAGATGTTCTGCCGGTACCCAGCACTTCATCACCGCTTAACCCGCAGAAATTAGTTCCTCTCTTTGACGAGAAACGCGATGACTTGCACGCGTACTTGCAAAGATTTTAGCGAGTAGCGACCGGTCAGGATTGGCCACAAGAGAAATGAGCCCTGGCTGTGAGTATGCGCCTCACGGGCGACGCCTTAACTGTGATCGGTAGGATGACTGCCGCCGATTCATTGGACTACCAGAAAGTGAAGAAAGCTTTGCTGCAAAGGTTTCAATTTACCGTGGCTGTTCCAACTTACCATGGTTCCAATGCCGTGGCTGTAGTTCTTTATTCCGGCTACGCTGCCTGCGTTTTGATCACGGTTGGCTATTTTACAGTGAAAGCTGTTATGAGATCAAAACTTTGGTCACGAGCGGCGTCGTAGTTGTCTGCCGCCGCCGCCGGTGCCCGTAACCACATCGTGCGAAATTAGAAAAAAACCTAGTACCAATCACACAGTGGGGCTCGAAGCCAGTCCGCTAGGTATACCAGCCCAGTATTCTACCACTGAGCCACACTGGTACTTGGGAGTTCTTGGCAAACTTGTTTCAGGTGGGCTTGATCTCTAGAAACCAATCTTATTAATACGGCTTATAAAGCGTTTCAAAGCAGTGAAAGAACAACCAGACATTGCACAATGTGAATAGCGTAACGAGTGGGTATATCCAATGCTCCAACACGTTACAAAAGCTTGTTAATGTTCATATAATAACCTTGGCGCATACCTTATAAAGCGTTTTAAAGCAGTGAAAAAACAACCAGACATTGCACAATGCGAATAGCGTAACGAGTGGGTCGTCCAATGCTCCAACACGTTACAAAAGCTTGTTAATGTTCATATATTAACCTTGGCGCATACCTTATAAAGTGTTTTAAAGCAGTGAAAGAACAACCAGACATTGCACAATGTGAATAGCGTAACGAGTGGGTAGTCCAATGCTCCAACACGTTACGAAAGCTTGTTAATGTTCATATAATAACCTTGGCGCATACCTTATAAAGCGTTTTAAAGCAGTGAAAGAACAACCAGACATTGCACAATGTGAATAGCGTAACGAGTGGGTAGTCCAATGCTCCAACACGTTACGAAAGCTTGTTAATGTTCATATAATAACCTTGGCGCATACCTTATAAAGCGTTTAAAGCAGTGAAAGAACAGCCAGACATTGCACAATGTGAATAGCGTAACGAGTGGGTCGTCCAATGCTCCAACACGTTACAAAAGCTTGTTATTGTTCATATATTACCTTGGTGCATACCCACTTCCGGCATAATTCCTCGTCGTCGTCAGCCACTGCATGAACAATCGGCACAAAAGTTTTTGCAAGTGTTGAGCGGATACCAAGCTTCAAACGTTTCGCGGATACCAAGTTTAGCGGATACCAAGCAGATACCAAGCATAGCGAATGCCAGCCTACTACCCTAAAATTTTTATTATTGCTGTAGGGGGTATCACGCAAGTGTACTTGCAGTAGTTACCCAATGAATGTTTTGAAAAGGCTCTGAAAGGGCGCTTTTCTAGCGTTCGCTGTGACTGGGCTGCGCCTTCTTCACAGGCCTGGCGTTCTCTCAGCATTTTCAACCTGTCCAAACCAGGGTATTGCCGAAATAATACTCTTACGCCATATATTTGCCTGAATCAGGAGAGGAAAACGAACAGTGGATGTTGAAAGATGATATCTCGGTCAGAGATTACGAACCATAAATACCTTCTGTGATGATAACAACGTCCACGGTTAACATGATTATCTCGAAATTTCACCAGCTCTTACCACTGTGCTCTATCTATCGATCGTTCACTGAAGTTTTTGCTACCAATTATTCAGTCATTTGCACCCAACTTTAGATGCAATTTCTATAAATTCCAATGAATTTGTGATGATGATATGTGGTGTTTTTGGCGCAAGGGCCATTTGATGGCCAAAGAGCGCCAGTTCATGGGACAAAGAATGTTGACAATGACTGTGATTACCGGCTGTATAAGGGCCATAAAATTTCTTGCAGTAAGGCGGGTAAAAACATACAAATAATAAAATCATGGCCATGCCGTGAAAGGTGTGGGTGGTGTGAATAGGTGACTAAAGTTGGTGATAATGAAAAACGATGGTGGACATGTATGGCATTAGCACAAGTACCTCATTCGTTCATACCCTTGCATCCAAGGGCCGTGAGGCAAGTGCTTTCCTGTGTAGCCACCGCAGCAAAAACCTCTCTGGAGAGGTTGTGCTACGGAATGCCCAGGTATATGATATGAAAATTATGAATTTCTTTTAAAAACGCTAACAATGATTTATTACTAAAAAGCGGTTCCCTACCAACGAACATTGCAGGGTGTAAAGGCATATGTTGTCGGTAGGGTAATAGAAAGTGTTGTCTTCTTAGAGTGTCTAACTGTTTACATTGAATTAAAACGTGAAGAACTGTTAATGCCTCACCACATTTATCACACAATGGTGGATCACCACCAGACAAAAGATGTGTGTGTGTCGTGTATGTGTGTCCTATCCTGAGTCTTGTTAGTGTTACCTCTGTTAGACGTGATTTTGATACTGGTGGCCAATGGCCAAGGTGTGGCTTGATAACGTGTAGTTTGTTTTGTGTGTGTGTATCCCACTTGCTCTGCCAGTAGTCCCTGAGGTTTCGTTTGAGAGACGGCTTAAGATCAAGGGCCGGGATTAATATGGGTGTAGGGGCAGTGCTTTCATGGACGGATGCAGCGAGCTGATCCGCCCTCACGTTGCCTTGGATCTCACGGTGCCCTGGCACCCAGCACACTACAACATGTTGTTTCAGTGTGTAGAGTGTGCACAAAATGGAGTAAAGTGAGACAAGGACTAGGTTTATTTGTTTTTAAGACTGTGCAGAGCCGTTACCACACTGAGGGAGTCTGTATAAATTACTGCTTTTTTGTATTTGTAATTGTTTGATGTGTTTAGCTGCCACAAGTATCGCGATAGCTTCTGCTGTGAAGATAATTGTGCCTGGATGTAGAGGGCCAGCATCCGAAAAGGATGGGCCGACAGCAGCGTAGGACACAGAGGAGTTAGTCTTGGAGGCATCTGTGAAGAACTCAGGACGTGTGTATTTCTGTTGAAGTTCCAGAAAGTATGTTCGGATATGCGCAATAGGTGAATGTTTTGTGACTTCTAGGAAAGACACATCGCAGTCTATAATCTGCCATTGCCACGGTGGCGGGTATGGTACAGGAGTCATTAAACTGTGTTCAAGTGACACTTCAGTTTCTTCAGCTAGACACTTCAGGCGAACTGAGAAGGGCTGCCTCATCGAAGGCCTGTTTTGAAACAGAATGGAGCTCGACAGATCATTAATAGTAGAGTACGAGGGGTGCTTCTTGTCTGCTTTCACCTTAAGAAAATATACAAAGGACATGTAAGTTCTCTGTAGATGAAGCGGCCATTCATTTGACTCAACGTAAAGGCTTTCTACAGGGCTGGTGCGAAAAGCACCCGTAGAAAGGCGAATGCCCAAATGGTGCACGGGGTCCAGCATCTTCAAAGCACTTTGAGTTGCAGACTGATAAACAACGGCCCCATAATCTAAACGGGTGCGAATGAGGCTTCGATACAGATTCATGAGGCATTGCCTATCACTACCCCATGTAGTACGTGACAACACTTTTATAACATTCATGGCTTTTAAACATTTTGTTTTTAAATACTTGATGTGCGGTACGAAGGTCAACTTGTTGTCCAAGATTAAGCCTAAGAATTTATGCTCGGCTTTGACGGACAGACGTTGCCCGTTCAGTCGAATGTCAGGTTCCGAGTGCATGCCTCTCGTTCGAGAGAACAAGACACACGTGCTTTTTTGTGGGTTAAGTCGAAATCCGTTTTCATCTGCCCATTTGGAGACCTTATTTAAACCCAGCTGAACCTGCCGCTCACACATTGCCAAGTTGCATGGCTTGAAGCCAAGCTGAACGTCGTCGACATATGTACAATAGAACATATTGTGGGGAATGGACAAGTTCAAAGAATTCATTTTGATAATAAAAAGTGTGCAACTAAGCACACCACCTTGTGGCACACCTGTTTCCTGGACAAATGTTCGGGAGAGCACACTGCCCAGACGGACACGGAATGTCCGGTTTGACAGGTAACTTTCGATTATATGAAACATTCTTCCACGCTCACCAAGATGGGACAGGTCTCTTAGAATTCCGAAACGCCATGTTGTATCATAAGCCTTTTCGATATCAAGGAACACAGAGAGAAAATATTGTTTATGGACGAAGGCGTCTCTTATCTGTGCCTCGATACGAACAAGGTGGTCTGTGGTGGATCTACTTTCTCGAAACCCGCACTGAAATGGGTCGAGCAAATTGTTTGTTTCAAGGATATGTACAAGTCGGCAGTTTATCATTTTTTCGAATACTTTGCACAAGCAGCTTGTAAGTGCAATAGGCCTATAACTTGAAGCTAAAGAAGTGTCCTTGCCCTCTTTTAAAATGGGAATAATAATAGCCTCTTTCCAGGAGGTAGGGATAGTGCCAGAAAACCAGATAGCATTGTACAAACAAAGTAAGGTTTTTCGTGTTTCGGCTGGTAGGTTTTTTACCATTTCATACACCACACGGTTAAAACCTGGGGCAGAAGTACTGCAGGAGTTTAGAGATGTTCGGAGCTCCGCTAGACTGAAAGCTTGGTTATATGCATCGTATCTTGTGGATTTGTGTTCGAGTTTCTGCTTTTTTATTCTTGTTCTGTATTTTTGGAAAGTGTCAGAATAGTGGGACGAGCTGGATACCCGTTCAAAATGTGCCCCGATGAAGTTTGCCTGATCTTCCAAGGTATCACCTTGAGTGTTTACGAGTGGGAGTGTGTGTACTTGTTTCCCTGCTATCCTACCGACCATGTTCCAGACTTTAGCCTCCTGTGTGTATGAATTGATCCCTGACAAAAACTTCTGCCAGCTTTCTCTTCTGGCCTGCCGACGCGTTCTCCTTCCTTGAGACTTTATTTTCTTGAAGGTGTCAAGATTTTGGGCTGTTGGTGAGTTACGAAGCAATCTCCATGCCCTGTTCTGTTCCTTTCGCGCATTACGACACTCTGTGTTCCACCATGGGACGTGTCGTTTGCCGGGCATTCCAGATGTTTGCGGTATGCACCTGGCTGCTGCGTCAGTTAGAAAAGCTGTGAAGTACTGCACAGCTTCATCTATGTTTAACCTACATATGTCTGTCCAACTCAAACGTGTAGTGTTGTGGAACTGTTCCCAGTCTGTTTTGTTTATCAGCCATTTGGGAACATGTAGAGGACATTCATATGTTGTTTGTGAACTCAACACTAAAGGAAAATGGTCACTTCCATATAGATTATTTATGATTTTCCATTTCAGTAGGGGTAGAAGTGAAGGTGATACGATGCTGAGGTCTATAGACGAGTAAGTTTTGTTGGCAACGTTATAGTATGTTGGCTCTTTCCTATTCAACAAACAAGCACCGGAAGAGAAGAGAAATTGTTCAATGAGACGACCTCGTGCATAACAGCGAGAATCGCCCCACAGTCCACTATGTGCATTTAGGTCCCCAAGAAGCAACAGGGTTCAGGTAGTTCGTCTATTAAAGACTGAAATTCACGTCTTTCAAGACGGTGGTGGGGAGGTACATACAAAGAGCAGATGGTGACGAGTTTGTTTAAAAGTACCGCTCGAACAGCCACCGCCTCAAGAAATGTCTGGAGTGGTAAATGTGCACACGCTACTCCTTGGTTAATAATAATGGCTAAGCCACCGGATGACGCAACAGCATCATCTCGGTCCTTTCGGTATATGACGTAAGCACGTAAAAAAGTTGTATAGGAGGATTTTAGATGAGTTTCCTGTACACCCAGCACTTGAGGTGAGTGTTTGTATAAAAGCTCTTGGACGTCGTCGAGGTTCTTAAGCAGTCCTCTGACGTTCCAATGTATAATTTGTGTTTCCATATTGGAAGTAAAGTAGTGCTGTGTGTACGTTAAGGGAGTGACTTGTTTAAGCTGAAAGGTCTAGCTCAAATAACAGGGCTATTATCAGGCCCTGTTATGAGCTTTTCCGTTCTCTTGGCGCGCTCCAGAGAGCCGCGCCGTTCTTTTGGCACAAAGGGTGCCGCCGTATCCATTGCCTCCTCGGAGGCACTGGATGCCCGCTCATGCGAGCTGGTTTTTAGAAGCTTGGGCCTCCCCTGGCGAGGTGAGGCCTTGAGACCTGAGGACCCTCGAGTCTCTGGTCTCTCTTCAATAGTAGGCGGAGCAGACTCAGCTACTGCCGCCTTGGGGGCAGGCGCCACAGCCAATGGCTCGCTCTGCGCAGGCCGAAGGAGTGGCGAGGGCTGGTGCGACACTGCCCCCTGGCGCGCCGCATCAGCATATGTGGGGCCATAAAATGGCGAGACTCTTTTTCTTGCTTCTTTAAATGTAATGTTTTCTTTTATCTTTAAAGTGATGATCTCTTTTTCTTTTTTCCAGAAAGAACAGGAACGCGAGTACGCGGCATGATTACCACCACAGTTCACACAGTGTGCAGGTGCTTCGCAGTTGTCGGAGGCACGGCCCACGACTCCACACAGAGCACAAGTTTTCCGGCCACGACAGCTTTGCGAGCCGTGGCCATATCTCTAACATTGGAAGCAACGGCGGGGGTTGGGAATATATGGCCTCACGGATGTCTGTGTATACCCAGTCTGAATGGTTTCCGGCAAATCGCTCGAAGCAAAGGTCAGTACTAAGTGTTTGGTTGGTATTTCTTTTTGATCTCTTCTTATCTTAATACGCTGTACGTTTGTCACGTTCTGGCTCTTCCATCCTTCCAGAAGTTCAGCTTCGGTCAGGTCAAGCAAATCTGCGTCCGATACGACCCCGCGAGATGAGTTCATGGACCTGTGTGGCGTAATACTGATGGGTGTGTCTCCAAACGTTGTGAGGGTGTTCAGTTTATCAAATTGATCTTTGTCACGTATCTCAAGGAGTAGATCTCCGCTGGCCATTTTGGTAACCTTGCACCCAGCACCGAGAGTTTCGGTTAAGCATCTAGCCACTACGAAGGGGGATACGGTTCTGGCTTGCTTGTTAGTTTTTTCGCAGTGTATAACGTGGAAATGAGGAAACATTTGTCTTGGCCGGATGAAAAAGTTGATATCTTCGGTGCGTAGCCGCTTTGAGGAGGCACGATCAGTAAGTAAAGGAAACGCTTTCTGCATACTATTTGTATGTTGTTCAGCAGCGTTGGCGGCCACCCACCACGGAGCCCAACGAGGGGACGCTGCAAGTTTGCGGATGCTGAAAGCTTGCAGACGTCAGCCGTACAACACTGCCATAACCCAATGCGCCTAGACCAAGGTAGGCTATTCGCACAGGGTTAACCCTTGCCACCGAGAAAATTAGAAGTAAGTAGAAGAGATAAGTAGACAGGAAAGCTAAAAAAGTAAGAAAGACAAAGATGTAGGGAGAGAGAGATAGGAAAAGGCGACTGCCGATTTCCCCTGGGTGGGTCAGCCCAGGGGTGCCGTCTACGTGAAGCCGGGGCCAAAGGGGTGTGTTGCCTCTGCCGGGGGGCCTTAAAGGTCCAATCACCCAGCGTCGGCTCAACCCCCAGGATCCCCTTTTCCCCGGACACGGCAAAGCCACGCACGGCTAGGCGTGGGAGGGAGTAGAAACTCCCCCGTTAGCTCGGGTCCGTGGTGTCGCTACACACCAAACTCCAATGAATTTGCATTTTCGTGCTTCCTTATTCTTAACCCAGGTTCCAAGCTTATCAGCTACTTTCTTATTAATTCATGAAACGCATACACTCGCTGAAAAAAAGTGTATTTCTGGTAGACAGAGTAATGTTTTGACACATAATGTTTTTAGGCATGTTGTGTTGGAGAAAGAAACCATTGTCGAGCGACACAGTCGAATTCTAAACTAGGAACAGTAGACCTAACAAAGTGATTTGATTGTATGTCACCTTAAGAAACACTTTATTATCATCATTACAGTTAAGTTTTCCTTCTCGTTAGTTGATCTCCTTGATATGGATTGAAGTCCCGTCAAGGAGATGATCGGCGTCGATGAAGCAGGAGGCAGGTTGGAGGTAATGAAAACTTGAAGGTATATTACAGCGAAATATTTACAGTCATATGTACATCTTGCCGAAGCACACTCATGATAACACAGACATCAACAGCGTCTTACTCTTCTACTTAACTTTTCTTAAGTTAGAGCCTAGAACACTGTTACTACATACAACGTACTTAGTCTCACTGTTCGACCACCAAGTGGTTACGGCCCAGACAAAAGTTGCATCGCACGGAGTCGTACTGGTCTATCAGTTAAGTGATTGCAGCCTCGACTGAAGAGAAACGGATTCCCTCCAGTCTTAAGCATCTTGCGGTAACAAAGAAAAAGGGGAGGGGCCACTGCTGGTCCGCCTCAACATTCTCTCATCCAATCTGTTTCCACTAAGATTAAGTCACTCCCTACTGGGCTGACCTTACTCTCGACAGCAGCGCTTCTACAGTTTAAACAGGCGTTTTGGTACTCTTTCCCATCATGTCTCTCTCTCTCCACCTCCCACGCGCTCAGGAATTCTAACGCTCAGGAGATATCGGCATTGTAGACCCGGTACATTCATGCCCTTTCCCACACCCAGTGAGCTGAGACGAACCTCCAAAGCCGGAAATTGAATGATTGCGCGCGGAACGTAATAGCCCCCGCAGGTAGCAAGCGGCCTTTGACTTTCTCCGCTTTCCTTGTGCTCGGGTCGTGCATCGCTGCGACTTTGAGCCGATCGCCAGGGCACAGCGTGTCGCCTACTCCCACTGAGCTCGCGCCCGGCCGCGGAAGCAAGACGGGGTCGCTTAATCCCATTGTGCGTCTGCCCCCGGCGGCGGCGACTTGTCTCTAAACCACAAACATTCCAAGCCGGTTGGCAGAGCGGGTTCGTTTCACATTGTGTGTTTGTCCCCAGCAGCGGAGGAGACGGACGTAGTTTGCATTCCAGGGGATAAGTGGTGTATAGTTACACGAGCATACCGAGAGAGAGTCGAGAAAGAAGCTTTGTATAACGTAGCTTCCCGCGCTGTCGTCCCATGCTCAAAGGAAGCAATTTGCGACCTTGCCGAGAGAGATCCGAGAAATAATCTTTTAATAACGTAGCTTCTGGTGCTGTCCCATCCGCACGATCAACTTACGAGCGGCAAAAACATAACAATTACCATCGCTATAAAATCTTAATGACAGTAAACACTTAGGCTGCGTTATAACTGGATATTCCAGCACAATACAATTATATAGAAATATTGAACATCTAAGAATAGAAAGAAAACGAAATAACTGAAAGTACTATGAACCCATGCAGTACATACAATTCAACCATGAAATTCGTCTTGTTGCATCTTTCTTTTATTTCTCGCAAATAGATTATTTTAACTTGTTATTAAGGAAGAAATTCATGAAAACTATCCGGTTTTTGGCCAATTCCCCAGCGTTGGTATGTGCCACATCATCAAGGATCTTCCCTTGACTCGACTTGAGTAGTCAGGGTACAAACAACGTCTTTGTACGTAGACACTGAAATACTGAGGGTTGTCATTCAGATCGACCGGATTATCTCGGTACTAGCTATAGTCGCATACAACCTAAGCATTCATTAGAGAATCCACCCAGACGGCCGGAACAGGACAGCTTATCGCATTCGCTACTAGAGCAATATTCCTTTTAGGAAACTTGGTAACAGACTCCAAATGCACTCGAAGTCCAGCTCATGGCGTTAGTCAGGAGTGCGCACCTATAGTAGCCGGCTTGTGTTCATCTACCTTTGAGAATTAAATACCATGGTCTTCTCAATTTGTAGCAGATTACAGACGAGTACTTCATGTACAACTACAGACAAAAAAAACCATGACATCTATATGGTCAGGTCAAAACTTTATTAGAAGCGAAAAACGGTTCAAGTTGAAGGGATGGTCGTATATTCAAGACATGAAAAGCGCTTGACCAAGAGGCGTTACTGCAGGGAAAGTTTAGACAAGCATACAGCTTTTCTCATGGAAGTAACAAGACAAAGACGAGGCGCGGCATTGTCGCTTGTCGAATGGCTCCAGTGATATCTCGTCTTGAAGACTTCGTCATAAAACAGAAAAGTGAAACTTTACTGACAGGTACAGCACTTTCTGTCAGAGGAAAACTCCGAGCCCCTTTGGGCTTGTGCGAACTCCTCCATCTTGCGGTATAGGTTCACACGTTCCAGTGAATTCACTGCCTCTCTCTACCTTCTTCTTATATAATTTTCTCCTGTTTTTTTCTCACTTCCCGTTACACTTTCCAAATCACCCAGTGTAGTCTAGCTAACATTTCTCGTTAACCTCTGTGTCTTCTGCCTTTCTGTTTGCTTCCTGTGGGTTTGTGTAAACGATTTCATGAAGCTAATGTTGTTAATGACCAAGTGACTGTAGTTAGCCTGGTAATCACACTAATAAGCACTATGTAGAATCTTAAAATGTGCAGAGCCTTCTTAGATCAATTGGTGCAGATTGTAACTGCTTTTGTATTTTCTTGGTGAATGTCCGACATCAAATAATTTTACTTGGCAGCCAGAATGTACAGGTGAAAGCACATGCCTATTCTTTTTTTATTACACTGGATTGCGTGACTCCTCTACACTCATGGCGGTGGATATATTTCGAGCAATCGAGGGCCTTTACCTAGGCAAGCACTTTCCGGATGACGCAGTCCTTTTCACAATGGCGTACAAACCATGACCTGGAAAACTTTTTCTGGTCAGTTACCCAAAATCTGGCTCAACGTGGACTTCGCGTATCATGTACAACATACTGATGGACGCTGTTGATTCCGGCGACCCTCTTGGGCCACTCGTAAGGTTTCCCTGCTTGGAGATCCAAGGAACCGAGGCTGCCATCTATGCTCCAAGACCAGCTGCATTTAAGACACACCCACCATTCCACAAGAACCCTTATTCTACCGAGGCCAAGTATGTGCATATAGCTAGGAATTCAAAAACTATGCGCCACATAAATACGATAATGTTCCCACAATTCATTATTAAAAGATAAATAAAAAAGGCACCAGGTGTCTCCTCTTGCACGAACCTGTGGGGCAAAACAAGGCAGTGGGAAAACATTTGTCTGTTAAGTTGAAGCAGTATATACATTTGAAATTCACTGCACGGGCCCTCATGCGGTCCTCATAAGCCCTATTCTTCCGCTCCACGCCTTTGTCCAGCAATCCTCAGCTTTTATACATGAAAAGTTTGACAGTCTAGCACATACCACCGCAAAAAAGAAACAAAGAAAGATACCTTGCATGCTAGCTACAGAGGCCGGCAAAGTAAAGATGTCATGTTTTGCCCTGTTTCTCACTTTACCCCACTATTCCATACTACGCCGCTCAGAAAAGCGCAACTAAAAACTGCTCCGTCAAAGGTGGAGCTCTGCTACAGACCAGTAAACGTAAAACGTTCCATGTTTCTTTGGAAGTGTACTTTTAGTTTTATATTCCACAAGGTTAGCAGGAAAAAAATGCGCCACCTCCCTGAAAAAAGTCGTGAGGAAATGCGAATGCAATTGTCGCGCCGAGAGTACATGGCATAGTAATTTTAATGGCGTAAACCAAGTACGAGACCAGTATTCGTACCGTAACCATTCACAGCACCTGTTTGTGTTGTCATTGTACCTGACGGCCATATTGTCCTATTGTACCTGATGGCCATATTGGCCTATTGTACCTGACGGCCATATTGTCTTATGAACACAAGTGCGTTTCAAACGCACTGCATTGAGGCGGTGGCAAGTCACGTTCAAGTGAAAGAGGTGGTGGCTCCGGCTGCCAGGGGCGAGGATAAGCGCGCGCACCCGCAACTATTGCTAACAGCTGCCGACGCCGAAGCGTGGCATGGTGGAAGCTTTGCTCGCTAGGGATGCACGCGCCCGCAGATGTTGCTATGGGAGAGGGTGGTGGACGGTTCCAGACGAACACTTGACATAACCCGACAAATAAATGTATTCGCGTTTAAAACTACACCATCTCCTGCTAGAAGGAAACGTGTGCACATGTGAAGGAGCATTCGATTACGCTTACACTCGTGGAGGCGTTGACGCTGGCGCTCATTGCGGCGTCACGCAGGAGAGCAACCTGTGGAGGCGCAAAGCGCGCAGTGATGAATCGGTGTTTCCTGCTGGAACATGCCAATTTTCGCTAATGGGCATTCAGAGACACAAGACTCCGATTCGACACACAGAGACCCACAGTCTGCTATGAGTTAGCACGTACGCTGCGAATATTTATTGTTCAACGACGCACAGGAGAAATCTCCCTCCGGCACTACCTTGGAGGACAATATCCAGTGCCTATATATACGGGGTGGCAAGCGAACGGTTGGGCAGCGTGAGCAGTCGATTATTTTTTTTTTGTTAGGGGCGAAGCTCCATAAGCCGTGGGTCGTGCGTCCGCGATGTTTGTAGTAGTAGTAGTAGTAGTAGTAGTAGTAGTAGTAGTAGTAGTAGTAGTAGTAGTCCTCGTAGTAGTAGTAGTAGTAATAGTAGTAGTAGTAGTAGTAGTAGTCCTCGTAGTAGTAGTAGTAGTAGTAGTAGTAGTAGTAGTAGTAGATAGCCACCTCCACGGCTGGATAAAGGAGCAGCCCTCGCCCACCCTTTTGAATTGAGGAGGAAACCCACGCATGCACCTTAGTCCTGAATAAAAAGAAGGTTGTTTCTGATGCAACAACCTACAGAAACGAGAATCGGTGACTTAATCTCCAATAAAATTCACCTCGAAGTTGATGCTTACTATAAAAAAAAAACAAGTAACTTAAGGACGCACTTTCAACACTATCTGACCATAAAAGGTTACCACGTGAATCTCGCTGGGCGTAAAATCCTTGGTTTTACAAGTTTTAGGGAGGCTTTTGCCACAGTGCCATGAACTAACGGCGGTGAAAAGTGAGAACTAGACACGAAGCGCAGGCTCGAAAAGGGACCACGCTTGCCGCTCATCTAGACCGGCTGTGCCACCTCTCGTTTAGTCCTTGGAATGTCCGCTGGATGGCCGTACTTACGTATGATGAATATATGATGAAAAGATGTAAGATGGGGACTTGAAGTGTTCTCTACATTGACGGACGCGCGGATGGACACACAGATAGATGCATGGACGGACGCACAAACGGGTGCACGGACGGTGACACAGACGGACGCACGGACGGACGGAAGTGTGCACGGACGATGATGAGCGGGCTTCGCCCCACTCATCATCGTGCGCTCCATGGATATGCTGTGATTTTTTTTCAATCCATCATACCATCAACTTTTTGGCCAATCGCTCTCAGTGAGTGTGCATCCTACGGACGAGGAGAATAATAGCGGAACTTACTCACTGAGTCCTTGCAGGCGTGGCGCTCTTTGCGTTGACATGTTTCGGCAAGCGATGACGCGCCTCGATGAGGTCGTGGTAAGGGCGGTAGTACGTGCGCATGACCCAGGAAGATGCCAGAATAGATTGGGTACAAATATGAGTAGTTAGGCCTGCTCGTTATGAAGAAGCACTAGAAAAAATGTTTACTTAATGCGCCACAGCAAAAGTTAGAAGTATCCAGGACGTAGCAACGCCAGTTAAGTTAGGTTGTCGTCTCTAAATGGCGTACTAAACTAGTCAATTGACAGTGATGTAGTAACCAATGCCAACACTGGGCCACAGCTTTATTCGACACGTGCTGTCTGCCACACGGTGTACGGTTACTCACACTGCAGCATCTGCGTGGCTGATTGCTTATAAATGACGCAAAATAATTGTTTTTAAACACGTTACGCATTGCAATAATAAAATGAGCCGATGTTTTTTTATTCCTTTCAAAGGCTGTCCACATCCGCAATAAAAAGTGTATACCTCTACGTGCACGCAAGCCGAGGCCATATACATAGGACCGGACGTGAGGCAGCTGTGCTCTGCAGTTTCCGCACCAACTACTTCGGTCAACTTTTATATGTTCAGTACTCACGGATTTAAAAGTGACATAACATTTTAGTGTAACGACTAGCATGCGCTATTGCTCGAGATAACCATGTCATTGGTGATGAAGCTGGTCTCTAACAATAATCTTGTCTTGATCTACGAGTTCATGTTGAAGTTACGCGGATATGACCTTTGTCGAACACGGTAGAAACAACAGTATGAGCGTTACTTAGCCCAGAATTCCCCCGTTTCTATGAGTGAGAACAGTACATCGAAGCAAATATAAGAGCAGGTGTGTATATTTGTTAATTTACATCACAGTGTGTCCACTAGAGATCAAGCCTGTAAAGGCGATTTTGTCCCATGAGTTCAACAAGCCCGTAAAATGTCGATCTCTTGCAAAGTGAACGGGGAGGCCGCAAGTTTGTGTAGTGCTTATTTCTTAGATGAAGCGTTAATTCCAGTCAGCGCTGTACGAACAGTACAATCTTCTGTAGCAAGACACTGTAAGATACACGGCTAGTTGAAAACTGTACAGGCAAGAGTCGGTACAAGCTTAAAGATCGTTAAGGTGGCGTATCGTGGGTACCTTGCATGAGCTGTGTCTGACAACAGACTACGCACAACACACCGAGGACAAGCTTTAGACGCTAAGGCTCTTCGATTCTAAAATTAGTGCGACACAGGCCAAATATCTGCCATTGGCTGATTCGAGCTTGGCGCGCTGTTTCGTTAGAGGCAAGCGACTGCTACTTGTGCATTCGTGCGCAAATGATCGCACTGAAAAGCCACGCATTAGAAAAAAAAGAGATAGGAAGTTCTTGCAGTCACAACGTGTGCGTAAAGTATTTTCTAGTCCCGTGTCATCCCTGTCATCTTATCTTGCAGTGCTTTCGTCAGGACGAGAGAAGAAAGAATGCAGTCACAGTGTGCTACAAATCTCTGTAACTCCATCTGTACCAAATAGATTCTGAAACCTTTTGCAGCAATAAATTCGTGAATGCCTTTCATGACTACTTGTAAAAGTATTGCAGAGCTTTTCTAATGTTTTGTTCTCCTGGTCACAGGGAGACTAAAGCTCCCTGAGCATGGTACTCAGTAATCAGCAGTTTAATTCAAAAAGAAAGCGCCTCCACATTATGGCGCACATGTAAAGCTAGATCCGCACACAAGCACTGCGTGTGTATTGTGTTACCGCAAGCATATCTCAAAATTATTATTCACAAAGCATAGCTCTGGTGAAGGTTGTAGTATATATACCACCACACTGAGTTCCTTTTCATAACTGCACCTGTTTCTAGAATATAAGCGTTGCACTTGCTTGAACTCGGCCATGTAAGTGCGCTAAATTTGCCGTCTGGTCGTAAATTTTATTTCGCTTGATTCAGGTGTGTGAAACTTTAGATGTACGCGCTTGTGAGACCAGAAGCCGATGGGGCGAAGACTATTTCCGAAATACCGTACGTAAGAGATATACATACAATGACGTCTGATATTTAACTCTGGGTGCCCCATGAATAACTGCAACTAAAATTTCTCAGGACAACGCTTTGGATTTCCTCCCTCATTGCATCTATTAAACGGGCCCCTACTTTCAAAGAGCAGTACATGATTGCAAAAACACAAAAAACAGCATAACTACGCAGCAGCGCAGGCCAAATCCGAAACGCTCAATGCGAAACAGCTGTGCGGCCAGTTATATCGGCAGCTCTTCTCCGTAGGTATTGAAGGCATAAACTGGAGCCTGTAGAACGCATCGCCTTCCCCACAAGAGGGCAAGAAGAAAAGCAGTGAGTACTAGACAGAGCTAATGATATTAAGTAGGAAGAGGTTCTAGTGATTACTTGTATATAAGCTTCGTGGTAAACAAACGAATTCGCTTGGAAGCACAGAAAGCCTCGCTTTACCGGAAGCGAACTGTAGAGGCACTCAAATTCGGGCAAGTCTGTACTTGAGCATTGTGGTAAGAAGAGTGCACAAACAGACACCCAACAAAAGAAAGTTAGATACACGAGCACTCTGTGTAACTCAACTCCTCTGTGTAACTACGTTTCCTGTTTTTTTTTTGTCTGTTTACGCGCTCTAGTTACCACTATGCTAAAGTAAACTATTTGCTAAGCAGTTCTGACTTGCCGTAGTAGTGTATCAGAGGGCTGGCGAGAGGCGGAGCCGTGACACTTGAGTGGATGCAGCCGCCACTCCATGGTCTACAATATAGAGGTAGTTATGGAAAGCATGTATTTCTGCACCATCAACAATGAGAGATTTGCGCGTTAGTTTGCTTGAAGCCAGTCTATAAAAGAGAGCGTGGCCTGCATATATATCACTCCTCAGAGCAAGTAGTTTGCACCAGACGTTGCAAACTACTTGCTATTCTTCGTTTATATACGGCTCACGCAAAATCAAGACGACGAATTAATTGATTGTGTAGTTCTATTTCGTTCAAAAAGTGACTTCTTATGAAAATGTTTTAGAGGCTATTCCCAGAACGTCACGACCTTCGCGCAGACCAGAGAACCCCCAAGAACACCACAAGTGCACTGCGACGATGTCACCGGTTTTACTACCAAGGTTGTCATTGGGCGAATATAAGAAAGAGCCAGAAGTCAAGTTAAAATAGGCAATGTAGCAATTTCATTTAATTTTATTGCCATATTTGGCATACCGAAATGAAGAGAACTGGTATTATGACTTCCCCATCTATTAATAAACCATTAATCGCTTTTTAATAAATGAAAAGTATAGCAACAGCCACACGTGTTTTTCTCGTTTGCTCGTTCTTCAAGCCACAGATAAGCTACAATTAGATAGATAGATAGATAGATAGATAGATAGATAGATAGATAGATAGATAGATAGATAGATAGATAGATAGATAGATAGATAGATAGATAGATAGATAGATAGATAGATAGATAGATAGATAGATAGATAGATAGATAGATAGATAGATAGATAGATAGATAGATAGATAGATAGATAGATAGATAGATAGATAGATAGATAGATAAATTCTTTTATTAGAGAAAGGGATGACCTAAGGTCACTGAAGGGAAAGTAGAGGGGGAAGGTGATAAGCACACACTAAATCATGCGTGCCAAGCCGCTGCTAATTACCAAATGGGCTAACGTGAGAAGCCGATGAAGGTTCTCGAGAATATCCTTTCGTACCACTTCAAAATCGGGATGTAGAAAAATTGTGCTGTTCTCGCGATAATGATATAGGGCAGGACAGTGTAGAATGGGGTGCTCCATGTTGGTCAAGCACGAAGAGTGGCAAAAGATACATATGCTGGGAATGGAGGTGTCCAGCCCCCTCTTCCAGTCCACAGAGTCTGCCATTTATGAATGATGTGAGGGATAGTGGCTGCGTTCGCAAGTACTTTGTTATTAATAGTTCCTGGGATCGGGTGAGGGCGAGGTTCTGAAAGATACGAGGAGGGGTGACATCTTTGAGTGGCTCTCGGTTAATTTATTTGAGAAAGCGCCGAAGGCATGCCATTTCAAAATGAGAGCTTGATGACAAAATAGCGTAAGGATGGCCACCAAGCTCGGGAGATGTACTCAGGAGAGGTCGGAGATGATAAGGAAGAACTCTTGTATTTGAGGTAGCAAGACTGTGTGCCACCTCATTACCTCCCCCCTGGATTCCCACGTGGCCCAGTCAGTGTCCAGGTGACTCTATAGTGTCAGTGCCATTCTTCTGTTTGTGCAGGAGAATTCTACGGATGCCTATAGCTGTGACATCTTCTGTATTTCGATTTCCCATGCCTTTTCACGCCTCAAATGAGTGTGTAATTAGTTGACTGTGCAATTTTACCTGGTAGGGTCGTCCAGATGGCCTAACGTTCTGCTCGTTTAGGCATCGTGTAGTCCATTCTGCATGTGGTCTCGCCGGTCGAGGGTTTGTACCATGCTATGACCATGCTCTGTGCACCGAGAGCAGCATCGGTAAAGATGGCATTAGGAGTATACAAATTGTGCCGCTGAGACAGCCACTCTCTGGCCGCAGAGGCTGTAATTGCGAGTGGTACGGGGATCTTGGAGTGGCACAAGTTTGAAAAGACCAGGGCAGTGTCTTCACTAGCAGTGTCCGGGTGTTCCATGTGGACACGTCGGGCATCCCAAAGCATGGTATCCTGTCCCTGTATACTTAATTGCAATTGACTGTGTAGCAAAGTCTGGGCATTTCTCAAAATATCATCAATTGGGGATATAGGCGTTACATCCTGGAGTTTTTGTATATTGGTAAACTTCGGCAGTCCCTTGATTGCCGGGAGGACATGTCCGTGAAAGAATTGCAGGGTGTTTTTGCCTTTTTTGTCAGCGTTATCAAAGTGCCGCTGTAGGTGATTTTACAATTGCGACTGATCAGACTATGATGGCGCAGGCTGATTGTCATGCTCTGCCAAATTTATTAGAGATGCGCTTTATTGTATTCGGTAGCTTTGACCATTCATTTTTGAGCTCGGTAGTTCAAACATGTCCCGTATACAGCTGTGGGTGAGATGCCAAGAATTTTAATATGTCCGTGCGTTCCTGTGACTTGATGAGCTCCAAGTGTGATTGTTATCGCCTGCTCAGGTGGAAGGACACTACATCTGCCATTGACGCAGAGAATTTGAGTTTTCTCTGGCGCAAAAGTCAGCCCTAATCTTGGAAGGATATCCTCGAGTGCAGTCAGAGCAGCGTGAAGCTTCTTCGCCATATGCTAAATATTCCCACCATAGTCATGTGCTTCTGTCCAAATTGTTATGTCATTCGCACATATGGTACAGCGGGCACCTGTATTCCATTCCAGTTCTTGGGCTACTTTGAGCATATCAATAATAAAAAGGAGAGAACCTAAAATAGAGCCCTGAGGAACGCCTCGATCGAGGTAGTAAGTAGTACTGGTTGCATCCCCATTATTACGAAGTAGTATTGATCTTGCTTCCAGAAATCTTACGATCCACTCAAGCGTTCTTTCACGGGGATATATTTTTGCTATACTTCTGCGGATGTGGTCCTGTTTGACGTTATCAAAAGCTTTCGGCACGTCAACTGCTAAAATATTGCCGCGAACGTAATAACAGACAGCGACGAAACGACGCCTTGCTTGCCCTCAGACCAGGACGCAAAAGCCCTCTTCTTTCTTCACTTCCCAAGGGATTCCACCTACAGTTGATGGCTCATACCCATTACCTGTGACATTACTCCCTCTCCTCGAAAAGCATCGGCTCGATGCTGGTAATGAGCGTTGAGAAAAAAAATGCGAGAGAAAAGATGCTACCACGGAACCTAACAACTCCGTCGTAAGAGAAAAAATGGGCTGGCGTCGTAGAAGTACTGAATAAAGAAAGGAGTAAGTATACAACACAATAAAAAAACCAAAGTGACAAAAAAATAGTCATTGCATGGTAAGTTAGTCCACGTTCGATGGATGACGCGAGAAATATGGCTTGAGTCTTGACACGTGCACCACATCACTTTGTGGAAACCGACGGGAACGTCTTGAGGTGCCCTCAGGGAGAACTTCATACGTAACGTCACTGAGTCGGCGCAGAACTTTTTAAGGGCCGAAGTAGCGCCGAAGCAACTTCTCAGAGTGACCACGCTGTCGGATGGGAGTCCACACCCAAACTTCATCGCCTGGTTGGAAGGTAACCTCTCGGTGTGTAAGGTTGTTGCGGTGTGCGTCGGCAGTTTGGCGAGCCTGAATACGGCATCGGGCGAGTTGACGGGCCTCCTCGGCGCGTTGAGCGAACAATGCAGCGTCCGTGTTGAACATGCTGAAGTTGTTGGGAAGGAGCATTGCGTCGAGCGTTGTAGTGACCACTCGACCATGAGCTAAGCGAAATGGGGTGAAACCTGTACTCTCTTGGACTGTCGTATTGTAAGCAAAAGGTACGTAAGGGAGTATATCATCCCAGTTCTTGTGATCAACGGCCACATACATTGACAGCATGTCTGCAATTGTCTTGTTCAACCGTTCAGTGAGTCCATTTGTTTGGGGGTGATAACCCGTGGTTTTCCGTTGTTCTGTACCACTTAGTTTCAGCACTTCTTGAAGCATCTCTGCGGTGAAAGCTGTACCACGATCAGTAATTATCACAGCTGGCGCTCCGTGACGAAGTACGATGCTGGTGACAAAAAACTGTGCAATTTCGGCTGCGGTAGCTTTGGGCAGGGCCTTTGTTTCGCTGTAACGCGTTAAATAATCGGTGTCAACCACAATCCACCGGTTTCTAGACGAAGAGGTGGGAAATGAGCCGAGCAAGTCAATGCCAATTTGATGGAATGGTGTCTTCGGCGTGGCGATGGGCTGTAGTAGTCCTGCTGGTCGGACAGGTGGAGTCTTACGGCGTTGGCAGTCACGGCATGTGCGGACGTACTGCTTGACTGTCTTCGCGAGGCAGGGCCAGTAGTATGAGCGGCGAATTCTTTCCAATGTGCGCGTGTAGCCAAGGTGTCAGGATGATGGTTTGTCGTGACAAGCATGTAAAATATCGTCCCGAAGCGAGGTCGGCGCAACCAGTAGGTAAGTAGCCTGGTTATGGTCGAAATTTTTCTTGTAGAGGACTCCATCCATAATGCAGAACGAGGCCAGCGAACGTGCGAAGTTTCGAGGAAGGCTGCGTTTTCGGCCTTCGAGGTAGTCAATCAGTGGGCTTAGCTCCATGTCGTCGCGTTGTTGTTGAGCCAAGTCGGTTGCTGACACAGAGGAAAGGAATGTATCGTCCTCTTCAACGTCCGCGTTCATACTTCCAATTGGTGCACGTGAGAGACAGTCAGCATCAGTGTGTTTGCGTCCTGACTTGTGAATGACTGTAACGTCAAATTCTTGCAGCCGAAGGCTCCAGCGTGCTAGACGACCGGAAGGGTCTTTGAGGTTGGCGAGCCAGCATAAAGAATAGTGGTCGCTAACTACCCTGAATGGTCGACCATACAAACATACAAATAAGGGCGAAACTTTGTTATAGCCCAAACAACGGCTAAGATTTCTTTTTCTGTTGCAGAGTAGTTTTTCTCTGCAGATGATAGTGTTCGACTTGTGAAGAGGTCCACATCGTCAGTAACAATTTACGACCCTTCGAAGCAACCAGAGGCTGTTGTGCGTTCCCGTATTGCGTAAGAAGCCGGCTTGAGGTGGGTGTAAACCTGAGGTTTGATATTCGATATGCCTTGTTATCCTCGTATAGATCATTCTTTCAATCAATTTACTTATGGTTAGTGTAAGTGATGTGGGGTGGAGATTGTCTATGATCGTAAGATCCTTTCCTGGTTTCGGTAAAGGATTGATGATCGACAGACGCAAATGTTCGGGAAGTACTCCACGAGACCCCTGATTGTTTATGACCTCTAGGAGACTTGTTTCGGCTTATTCGGACAAATTTTGTGGCATTTTCAAAGTGAAGCTCTCGTGTCCCGTTGCACCATCACATCTGCCGTGTTTTACTGCTGCATGAAGCTCTCCCAACGTGAAAGGAGCATCTAGGTCCGAGTTTCTGAATTAGATTCTTGGCGTTTCGAGTGGAGAAGGTGCCGCAATGCAGCCATTAGGAAAAACTGTTTTAATGATTTTCTCTTCGTGCTCGCCGTTGTCATATCGGAGTGCCAGTGTCTTGTGGTGAGGATGCTTTGCTTTTGCCAAGCATTTTCGAAGGATTCCCCAAAGCTGCTTTATGCCCTTCATTCTTGCGAGTCGCTCACAAGTGGAGACCCACTGGGCTTGACTCAGCTCCTCCCCGTGTTGTTTATTAAGCTCGAAGATTTCTCTGATGTGACGGAGAGTCTGGTAGCGTCTGCCGTTGATCTTGTACTGTTGTGTGAGCTTGTTGGCTTTTCTTCATAGAGGTATAATACGTGATTTAATGCCTTCATCACCTTCCTCGCCAAAGGTTTCTTCCGTGGCAGAGCTAAGATTGTCGCGTCAAAATTGCGTGAATTCTTCAATAGTTTTAAATTTTGCTTCGAAATTGTCCCGTAACTGGGACCAGTTTATAGACCGAATACGTGCGTTCTGATTGTGAATTTTCTTATTATTAGAAAAAATAATGGGGTAATGATCACTGCCCCATGGGGTAGAGTGAGTCGTTCAACTCTTCACTGCTTTAGGGGTGGCGATGGTTAAGTCTGGAGTGGTATCGCTCTGCTTTGCATGCAGCCCAGCCCTGGTGTGAACCCCGATTTGGTTGCAAATATCAAGCGGTAGTGATTCCAGTCGATCAGCAAGAAGGCGTCCTCTGGAATCGACAGTAGCATATCCCCAGATATCGCTTTTGGCCTTGAAGTCTTCGCCTATTATGATGTGAGTGCCCTTGGCCTCGTGTAAAAGCTGATGTATCCACACGTATTCATGCGGTGAAGTGGTGCCGTGACTAGGACGATAGTAAAATGAAGCGACCACCAGTGCGTGCTCTCTTTCCCTGGCAGAGCGAGCTTGACTGCCACGATTTCCCTGTACTGATTGCTTGCTCATGTGGTTTCCATAAATACGGCAGTGCATGACCTGTGAAATAATGCTGTCTCCTGCCCCTTCACCAAAGGGGCATTCTCAAAGGGTATTTTGGGACAATGAGTGATAGTTTGGTAGGCGAATGTCTGTTAATTTCGCAGCGAGATTGGACCCCTTTTTTCTTGAAGCGGAACGATGAGAGGTTTATATTGGTGAACTTGATACTTTATTGCTTTAACATGCTGAGAGATACCCCTGCAGCTCCATTGGATACATCTATTATTAGGAATGTTCATCATTATTCCCTGCTGCGATTGTGGGCGCACCGGTAGTTCCCTTTCATTCATCTGCAGTCACTTTAATTTGTGCGATTTCTCGTTTGTTTACTTGTTGATGTTGAATAATTACTTGTTCTGTTGCGCCATGGCTCGCTCAATCGATTCCATGCGGGAGTTCAGTTTCTCGAGGAGATGCATAATGGTGTTCAGTGCGTGGTCCGCCTTAACAGGTGATGCTTGTAAGAGGGTGTGAGGGGCCTTCTGATGCTCATGCTGGTTTTGGCAAGGGGTGCTCTGCAGCGGGTGGTGACGATTTCTTGGGGAGTGGTGGTCCGTCTGATTTCTTAGGCTTTCCCAGTGTTGGTGAGTTCACCACTGTTTGCTCTCGAATTCCTTGCGAGGCCAAAATCCAAGATGTGTCTGTTGTTGCATTGCATCAAGTTTTTGTTGCATGAAACTTTCCATTTGTTGCTGGAACTTAGCCCAGGCACCTTTTGACGCTGCCTGCGCTTGTTCGTAACGCTCAAGCCTCTCCTTAACCTTACTGGCACTTTTCGCCGCAGGCAATGCCGTCACTTGCTATCATGTCGGCAACAGAGTGTCAGCGCTTTTCTCGATTGTTGCTGCCTGCTCTCCTTGTTTTGATTGATTTGTGGCACACTTTTCTTGGGCAGTGGTAGGCTTGTGGCTTTAAAGGCTCTAGTGGGGAAGTTGGGGTCCAGAGAAATGTGGCCTGCTGCTTGAGAGGCCGCGTAGAACGGCGTCTCCTGGCACTGGATATTTCGCTCATGCGTGTGGACACAGTGACGACATACAGCTTGCGATGGGCAGAAATTGGCCATGTGGCCAAGTCCGTGGCACCAACAACATGCTAGGGCCCTGGGCATGTGCTCATACACTGAGACAGTTTCGTAGTCCAGAGATAGTTGTCTCGGAGGACGTGGGGTATCGACGGTGATGAGAAGCACCTGTGTCTTGCCCATTACCCGAAACCCAAGAAACTTAGCGGACTCGCAATGAATGTTATTGGCAATATATTCCTCACTGTGCCCAGTTCGTATCTTCACGACGCCCTTGCTAGTGACCTCAGCAGCTTGGGTTGCGTCCACTATCTCAACAGATATTCTATGTGCCTCAACTGCCGATCCCGTCGTCAGCTCTCCTTCTTCTAGCAAATTGTTCAAGTGCTGCTTATCCCAAATGGACATTCTAACTGCATTAGCCCTAACTATATACTTAAATGCAGAATGTTCGGCGGCAACGCTAGTGGGAGTAGTCTGTCCTATAAGGTGAGCGATCGCTGAATTCGGCATCTCCTGTATAGAAATTTGGTTAAGCGGCCTGACGAGCATGAAAAAGTGAAGCCTACTCACCCGCTCCAACCGCAGTTCACCCTTGAGTCTTCACGTCGCGTATCTGCGGTAGTTGGCCGTGTCCCACTTCAATTGCTCGTTGTCCTCGTGATCCATACTGTTGTCGGGACTTGTTGCAGCGAATTACGTCGGTGTCGAGAGTGATGAACCGGCCGACGCTGCCACAGCATTTGCTCCAAGCAGTGGGCGCGTTCCAGGCCTCGTTGAGGTGGTGTTCCGATGTTCCGTTGCGTTGCAATTCCATCCGTACGAGAGACTACGAGTGATGCCATGGGTTGCTTCAGTTGTTGAAATAGGTCCAATGGTGCAGGAGCGTTGACTGGGTCCAAGGCTGCCGCAGGCATAGTCAGAACGCGGCCACCAACCAGCGTGGCCGAACTCGAGCCGAGCTAAGGCGTTAGGCCCAACCCATCAGAACGGCGCAAATTTCTGTTGATGAAGAAATTTTCTGGTGAATTTTCAAGAATACACGCACTCCACTTACTTTGGTTGCCGAAATCCGAAAGCATACGTTGAAAAAATCCACTGGAACACCACAAAAACGTGGAGTACATGTGGAGTACATGTGGAAAGACGTGGAGTACTGAACAGCATCGCCTGCGACAACAGTGCGCGCAGACTAGATTGTCGGGCAGCCTACTTACAACGTTGTTGTTGCAGGAACTAAGTTATATTCTGAACTAAATGTTGTGCGATGCCAACCTATCAGCCTTTTTTGGCAATATTGGGGTTCTAAAACAATATTTGAGAGCATACGTTCTTTGCTCTTTCCAAACACTGTGGTACTGAGTGCGCTCAAGTATATTTATTCTTTTTGTGTCCACCACAGTACTCTGCAATGGGGAACACCATAACGATCACGTACCGTGTGTGGTATTTATTTCATGCTAAGAAACAAAAACAAGTGAATCACTCTACAGCGACTGTGAGGCACCTATGTAGGTTCAAAGCAATAAAACAAACTAGAAGGAGTTCAGCCACGCTGTAATTCAAGATAACGACCTGAACGTGCGTCTTCTCAACGGCCTTATTTACATGAGACAGCACTCACTGCCACCAAAATTCACGAATGAAGCTTCCGATTTCTCTTAATACCTCATCATGTCCCCAGCACCAGTGATGACAGCACTTATTTTGGACTGTAGTATAGCGTACAATGACTCAATGAGCGAAATCCGCCCTGTTCCCGCAGTTGCGATGAAATTCCACCGATGCCCAAAATTGCGGCCAGTGCGCACCAGCATAATTGACAACGTGGTTCAATTATTCAGAACTGACCCCTCCCCCCCTCCCTTCCCCAACCGTGTGCGGACGCGCGAGCTGCTGCCGGTGCGCGACTGCCGTCCTGGCCTGGCTGGACGCATTATGGCCGCATTGCGATGCCATACGTTACGATATTTCTTTCAAGTCGGAAAGAGACTGTATGTCCGACAACATGAACACGCAGATAACGAGTGCAGCCCTCGTGGCTCGGCAGAAACATCGTCATTAGCCGTCGACATCGCTCGCAAGGGAAAGTGAGCGCAAGCGGATAAAACAATGCAACAGCTCTGCCCAATCTGCGGACGAGTGTCGCGCTCTCGCACCGACTGTCCGGCTCGTCGAGCGTGCTGTAACTTTTGCCGCAAGAGTGGTCATTTGAAGAACATGTGCCTCAAAAGAAAGCCAGCAAGCGAGAAGCATACAGAAACCTTCGGCAAGCTCGATCGAGTTACATGTAATAGCGGCAGAGCAACCAAACTTGAAGTTTTTTGAGATACTTGTCGATGGATGCCCACTTTCCTTGAAAGTGAACTCCGGTGCCGGAACTTTGGTGGTACCCAGTAGGCTTTCCGGTGTTCAATTGAAGCTTGAAAATTCCAAGAGTGAGTTCAAAGGTCTGCGCAGCCACGTCTTGCTGGTCATAGGCACTTGACTACTCTGTCGTAGCGTGTCGAGGCAACCAAGCAGCTTCTTTACGTCCAGGCAACGAAAAGAGTCCCGCTGGTAGTTTCTGTGCAATCCACGCCTTGGGTGGCTGCGCGTTTGTCGACGAAGTCACGAAAATTTCACTGCATTTGGGCGACTTGTGTATCAGTCCCAATCTCTTGCGAGGGCTTGAGACGTCCCTCGAAGCATAAGCTATTAGGCAACTGAGTGCTACGCCTTTCTCTTGGAGCGTACTTCGACGACATGATCAAGACTGAGCTAGACAAACCAAAAGTGCTGGGCATTATTCATCGAGTGGGCACTCTCGCTAACTTATGTGCTGGACTTGTCGTTCCCACGGCCTCACACGCTTATCGGCTCTGCGTAAACTGTACAGGCCTCACCTAGGTGATTCCTCGAGAACGTCACGTGGTCCCTACAGTGAAACAATGCCTTGGTGGGCTAGGAGAAACAACAATTTTCTTCAATTTAAGCCCTACATGAAGCTTCCACCAGGTCAAGCTGTCCCACGAGTTCCAAGAATCGATCATCTTTATAACCACGTTTAGATTATAGTGTTTACTCCTGCTGCCACTTGGAATCACGTTTCCGCTGGAGTAATTCCAGCGGCAGATGTCTCGAATCCTGGAAGGCCAAGCAGGTGTGGTGAACAGGATTCACGACATCATTGTCTTTGGGAAGATTCGCTCAGAGCATGACCACTATCTCTGACAAGTCTTGGACCGGCTATCAAAGCTAGAAGTCACGCTCAACCACCAGAAGGGTTCGTTCACCACTTCTCATATCAAGATCCTCGCTGTCGTGGTAAACGTGGAAGGTGTTCTCTTGACCCAGAGAACGTTCCAACGATCCCAGCTATCAATTCACCTGAAGAATAATATATCTGAAGGTGTTGCAAGAGTTCGTCATCTGCTAGACATTTTGATGCACTTCACTCTTCGCACATCCCACAAGAACAAGGCATTAGCCCATTCATTGGTTCTGCCCAATTGGGAAAAATCCTTGGGAGAGACGTCATGACGATCGCAAAGGTCTTCTTCTATTGAAAATGCTCTGGGTAGCGCATTCTAAGGACCCTTAAACAGTGCAATGCTTCAGCCACACAAAAACGCAAACTTGTGCGTACTTAAGACAGGGAGGAGGAAGCAACAAAAGAGAGAAGGTAGGGAGGTTAACCAGAAAGACATCCGGTTGGCTACCCTACACCGGGGGATTAGGGAAGGGACAAGACAAATTGCTGCAAGAGTAATAACCTGATGCGGGAACACATAGGCTCATAACTGCGAGAGATTAGGCAGCTTGAAAGCTTTGACCAAAGATGCGGCTACACTATCCTCGAATGATAAGAATGTGTTGAAAGCTGTCAACGAAACCATTGATCTGTGAGATGAAAGGTACGAAGTCTGTCTTGGAAGGACCTGCATTCGAACCAACCAGATAATCGTGTGGTTGCAGCCAACAGACTTCTCTTCCTACTGCATCGGTTATCTCAAAGCAAGTAAGTACTGCTTAATGAAGACACAACAGTCAGACAGTATCCTAACAATCAGCATGCGGAACCAGTTCTCATTATCTAGGATGCGGCCACCACAAAACACTACACGCCCCACCGAGAAGTAATCAGAGTATCATTCGCCACAATAAAACTCAGAGTTGTCTTCGACGCGTCATCCCATACCACAGCACTGACTTCACTGAATGGCGACTTGGAAAAAAGGTCCGAACCTCTGCAATGATATGTTGAAGATATTGCTTAGCTTTTGCCGCCATTAGTAGGAAGTCGCACCTGGCATCCTGGAAACCATTCTTGCAGATTGGAATCTGGTATGTGACAGGGACGCTCTGAGATTCCTCTGGTTTGACAGACCGCAAACAGAAGCACATGACAAGAATCGCGTTAGCGATTATTGCATGACTCAAGTGCCTTTTGACACTAGGGCAAGCTATTTCTTACTAAGTGAGACAATGACGCATCACCTCTTGGGCGTATTTGCAAAATATCACCGGACAGCAGAGAATTTGGTGAGTTGCTTTCACGTGGATGATATGGCCACCAGTGTCCTTACCATTTTTAATGCCTGTCTGCTGTACGACCAAGCCACAGAATTCTTCGGAAGGCTGAAATGAAGTTTCTGATGTAGGCAACTAACGGCACTCACCAGGAAAACCACATAAAACAGCCCGACTATTCAGATGTGCTTGGACAACAGTAGAACACCAAATCAGACAATATAAGCTTTAACGGCGACCCTGTCCTGGAATAGCTGCAAGGAGGTAAGCCAAGAAAGCGCTTTATCTTTCAGACGTTTTCTGGCTTGTTCGACCATCTCGGTCTTCCAGCACAATTTCTGATCTGCACAAAAAACTATTCCAGCGCGCTTGGCAAATACAAGTTGACTGCAATTTTGAAATTTCAAATCAGCTTGCCCAAGAGTGAGACATGCGGGGCAGAGAAGTTTGTGACAACAAAACTCTTTCAGTGCCCAGGTCTTGTTTGTCAATCAGTGACCTGGTTCCACGTTTTTACGGACGCAACCAAGGCCGCTTGTAGAGCTCTTGCTTACTTGCGGCACAACCGTGATGGAGCACCAGGTGAGAAACTCAGTTTCTAAAAAAACAGTTACAGAAAGCCACGATCTCACCGACTCTTCTCAATGAAACTGTTGTTCGGAGGAAGAAAACCAGCGAACCTAGTTGCCAGAGACACGTCGGTAAAGTCTCATTGAAGAGGGGATTTGGTGGAGAGGACCAGTTTGGTTGGCAAGTAGCGAAGAAGGGTCTAGGCACTCGGATACGTTTACTACTGCTCTTCAGGGTGAGCTAAAAGAGGAGTCTGAAGTGAACTTTATTAGTCTCTATGCATCCCCGACATCTGTGCAAGCTGTTTCAAACCTTTCAAAGTATAGTTCCTGGTTGCGGGTGCTACGTGTCATGGCTTGCATACTTATGTTCATCGCAGCCTGCCAAGCCAGGCCGACTCTTTGAGCACACCTCACGAAGAAGGATTTTGCCAGTTCTGACAGGTATTGGCAGTTCATCATCAGAAAACAACAATTTGGTCTTGAATTAGCAGCACTCCATACTAGACGAGATAGACCCAAGGCGCCATCAATTCGAGATTGGCACCTTTTGTTGCAGAGTATAACGTGTTGCTGCGAATTCAAACAAAGCTTTGGAATGTCTTTTACCACGAGGGCATAAAACACGCAGTTCTGCTTCCCGGTGACCTCATCACCACTGAACAAACAAAGCCGGCTTGCACCAAAAGCTTCTTCTCTCAAGATTTGCAACAACCATCGCAGCAACTTCAAGAGTGACCTTGGGGGACCAATTCAAATCAGTATGCAAAAATAGTGATTGAGTGGTGTGCCGGGTGCGTCCAATTAAGGATGAAGCCTGGAACTGCTTCTGTGGCGGCACTACCTGCTGACCGAGTGAATGCATTTCATTGGGACCATTTGACATTGATAGTGTAGATTTTCTTGGACCTGTGTACTTGACGAGTGAGCTGATACAAAAATCATAGATCGTACATTTCATTTGTGCGGTTGTACACACTATTCATCTGGAGCTTCATTGGCGCTCAGCAGCAGACAGTTTCTTCGAAGCTTTTAGTTCTTTCATTGCACGTCGTAGATTCTTCTAAGTAATTTACTCTTACAATGGACCGTGCTTTAAACGCACTTCTTGCGAGCTTCGTTAAGCGTTTGACAATATAGGTAAAGTGAGGCTAGAGATTCTCTCTTTGCTCATAGCGTCACGTGTAAATTCTCTGCTGACCATGCTCTTTAGTGGGGTGGACTTTGGCAGCGGATGGTGAAGTCAGTGAAAGCCAATTTAAGAAAAGCTCCACAAAAGTCTCTTCTAAATTATGGTCAAATAAGCCATAGCCGAAATTGAAGCGGCTATAAATATTAAACTTCTGAAGTATTCATATCCTGCACCAGAGGAATCAGAAGTTTGTACACCTGCCCATTTCTTACAAGGCAAGTGATTGACGCCACTTCCGGACTTAAAAACTGCAACAATGGTGCTTCGCTTCCTTAATGAGCTGCATAAAACATGTTCAAGAAGCATCGAACCCTGACTCGGCCATTTTCCTTACACGCCGACTCGCTCTCCAGTCTTACTTCAGTTCCTGAGCACTCACCGACCCTCCAAGAGAACAAAGACTTTGTGCGCAAAGAAGTAGCTCGGCAACTGTCGCTGATTCCCTTCACGAAGCAGCCGCCGTTCTCGTCTTCTCTCACTGCTCCGCGATGCCATTGCCGAAGAGGTAGCTCAGGCTGTTTCCGTCGTTCCCCTCCAGCAGCCTGTGGCCCCGCCTGTTCCCTACGTGCCAGCTATGCAGCCCGTATCCGCGCCTCTTACGTATGCCCAGGTGGTACGCCAGCAGCATTTTTCACGCATGCATTCCCTTGCTCCCCATTCCGACCCCCTTTCGACACCTTGCGCCGCACCGCGAGTCATCAATTCTTAGAGCACTCCTGACAATGGCCTGATCTGCTACACCTGCGGTACTCCAGGACACGTGGCCCGATATTCTCGCCGTCCCTTCCAACCAATCCACGACGCTCATCAGCCGTTCCCATATGACCCACAGCCCATGCACCCACCTGCTCCCTAGCCCCGCCGTGGTGGTCTCGTGGCTAAGGTACTCGGCTGCTGACCCGCAGGTCACGGGATCGAATCTCGGCTGCGGCAGCTGCATTTCCGATGGAGGCGGAAATGTTGTAGGCCCGTGTGCTCAGATTTGGATGCACCTTAGAGAACACCAGGTGGTCGAAATTTCTGGAGCCCTCCACTACGGTGTCTTTCATAATCATGTGGTGGTTTTGGGACTTTAAACCCCACAAATCAATCAATCAGCACCTCCCTATCCCTCACCGCAGTATGGCTACACTAACCTTACTGAGTCTTAGTCACCCCAGCCCTATTTCGGGCTCACCCTCCCCGCTCCATATCTCCTCACAGGTGATCACTTTCCCAAATGCGTCGCTGACCCGGTTTCTCCAGCCGGGAAAACTAAACGCCACAGTTCCAGAGGCAGGAACTGCACCGACACCGAAATTCCCAAGCCCTAGCACCTCACCTACTAACATCGTCACCATATCTGTCCATGGTGTTTCTACCTTTCCCCTCGTCGACACAGGTGCTGCCATATCGGTTATAGCCGCCCCGCTCTGCCGCTCTCTACGCACAGTGACCACGCCGCTCTCTGGACTATCACTTCGCACGTGTAGCGCACAGCCAGTTCGACTTCTCAGCGCCAGTACTGCTCCTATATTCATCCAAAGCTCTGTGTACGCCGTCCAGTTCATCATCCTTTTGGTGTGAACGTATGACGTTACCCTCGGGTGGGACTTTCTGTCACATCTTAATGCCGTCATCGACTGCACACGTGCTGAAGTTCAATTTTAGCACCTGTATGAGGAACCTTTGCACAAAACCCTTGATCGGTCGCCAAAACTCATCGTGCGTGAGGACACGAAAATTCCGCCAGCCTCTTTTCCCATTGTCCCTGTTTGCTGCGATGACCATAACGATGTTATGGTATTGTTTAGACCTTCCCGCATTTTCATCAGCCACAGAGCCGTCTCCCTGCATTTCGCTACACTTGACGTCATGGTTGGCCAAAGCAATGTTCTCGTCCACAACCCCCTTTTCATACTGCTTATGCTTCTTGCCGGTGAATGTCCCGGTCGAGTGGAGTGCCTTTATTCTTCTTTCTTTCTTACTATAACAGAAGAATCTTGCAGTAGTGCCTCGACCGATATCCATGCCATTTCCCCGCTAGAATGCTCGTCGAGTGACAACTTCTCAAGTTCCATCGCCAACACCTTAAGTGCTCATGAACGCACCGAGCTTCCTAGCCTCCTTCAGCACTTCGCCAATTTATTCGACGTTTCTCAGCCGCAATTGGACCCACTTCGGTAGTACTCCACTACATTGACACCGGTTCGCACCAGCCGTTGCGTCAAAGACCACACCATGTCTCTGCTGCAGAACGTCACGTCATCAACGACCAGGTAGAACAGATCCTACGCCGCCGCGTTATTCAACAATCGCGCACTCCTTGGGCATCTCATGTCGTTCTAGTTTGAAAGAAGGATGAATTGATTTGATTTTGTGTCGACTACCGTCGAATAAACGAAGTGACGTGGAGAGACGTCTATCGATTACTACGCATCAACAATGCCCTTCACAGCCTCCAAGAAGCCAAATTCCTCCTTAAACTTACGATCTGGCTACTGCCATGTTCCCATGGCAGAAGCTGATCGCCAGAAAACTACGTTCATTACACCAGACGGCCTGTACGAATTTTGTGCTTTGTAATATTCCTGCCACGTTTCAAAGACTCATGGACAACACACTGCGTGAAGTGAATTGGTCTGTGTGTCTATGCTACCTCGACGACATTGTCATTATCTCTCCGGATTTTTCTACTCACTTGCTTTGGCTCCAACTGGTTCTGACGTGTTCAACCAACGCTGGGCCCCAGCTGAACCTCAAAAAGTACCGCTTCCCCACGCGAGAGCAGTCCATCTTAGGTCACATCGTGTCCAAGCAAGGTGTTCTACCCTACTCTTCGAAAATTCGTGCAGTCATTGACTTCCCGAAACCTACTACACTGAAAGAATTGCGCAGTTTCGTCGGACTATGCTCATACTTCCGGCGCTTCGTTCGAAATTTTGCATTGATCCTGTCACCACTGACCAACGATACAACTTCGATGCACCAGTGATACAACTTCCTACGCTGTGACAAAGACCTTTCATCCTGGTCTCCTGACTGTGACATCGAGTTCGCCACGCTCCGTTGTCTGCTAACATCTCCTCCCATTCTTCGGCATTTCGACCCAACAGCTGCAACGGAAGTTCACACAGACGCTGGCGGGGTTGGTCTTGGCACTGTCCTCACCCACTGCAAGCCGGACTACTCCGAATACGTCGTCACTTGTGTGAGTCACACGCTCACTAAAGCTGAGGCCAATTGCAGCGTGACTGAAAAGAAGTGCTTAACTCTAGCGTGGTCGCTTAGCAAGTTCCGCTCTCATTTGTACGGTTGCCCGTTCGACCTGGTAACTGACCACCATGCACTCTGTCGGCTCGCCACATTGTTGAAAGATCCTTCTGGCTGCTTAACTCGCTGGGCACTGCAAATCCAGGAGTATGACATTAGCGTCATCTATCGCAGTGGACGCAAGCACACTGACGCTGATGTCCTGTCCCGTTCGCGTTTACCTCCCGACGCGGGCTGCGGAACCACTGGTATTAACTCCGTCGCATCTCTCAACCTTGACTTATTTGCCAGCGAAAAACACAAGGACCCTTAAATCCTTTCCCTTTGTGACTGTCTCTTAATCGCCAACCACTGTGGTATCACGATCTCTCCGTGGTCAATCTCCTCATTTCACCATTCGTGATCGGCTGCTACACCTACGCAGCTACGCCCCTGAAGGTCGTAAGTGGCTTTTGGTCGTCCCCTGCAGCTTGCCATCACAAATATGCACCTCTTTCCACGACTATCTTCAATGTGGCCATGCCAGAGTTTTCAGAACTTCCAAACGCATTCCTCACCTCTTATACTGGCACGGAATGTATAATTTTGTTCGAAAATTTATGTGCTGGCCTGGCTGTCAGCGCGGTAAATCATTGCCTTTCCACTCGTCTGGTGCGCTTCAGCCCTTTCTGTGCCCTGACAAACCTTTAGATCAGATCAGAAATTATTTTATGACACTCTACCGATAACATCAGATGAATATCTATGGGTCATAGTCGCCGTTGACCATTTAACAAGCTACGCTGAAATCGCTGCGCCACCAGGTGCCACTCCGCGGGACGTACCATTCTTCGTCCTCCATCGCTTCATAATACGGCATGGTGCACCACGAGAACTTCTAAGTGACCTAGGTTGATCCTTCCTATCAGAAGCCATCGCAGCTCTGCTTTCTGAATGCCATGTTGTCCATCGCGAGACCTTGACTTACCGCCCACAGACTGACGGGCTCGCGGAGACATTGAACTGCAGCCTCGGCTATATGCTCGCGATGTATGTAACATCTGATCATACCAACTGGGACCGCATTCCTCCATTCATCGCGTTCGCATACAACACCGTGGCACAGTCTACTTCCTTTGTTAGTTTGTAACCTTTGTAGCCTGTAAGCACTGGCCCATATCCACTCTGAGAGATTGGTCATGAAAGTATTTTCACCTTTCTTCCTCCTCTATGAACGCGAACTTTCCCACATCATCGACAGTCTCCTTCCACAACGTCCTGACGCATCCGAATGTCCACCTGTGTCCGAAGCTGCACGACAAGCGGCAGAATGCCGTGTGCACCTTTACGTCACAAGAACGACAACGCCACAGAAAAAACAATACCAACTCTCCACGAAGTCACAGCTATTCGCCGGGATCACTTGTATAGCTGGCTGTTCTTTTGGTGATTCCTCAAAATTCGTCCCAAAGTATGAGGGCTCTTACCACGTTTTGGAGGAAACCTCGACGGTGAATTTTCTAATTGATCCCGTTTCCCCATCTGACGACATGCGCCGGCGAGGACGTGACATCGTCCACGTGGCCCACCCTAAGCGATACCATAGCCCTCTACCTCCAGACTCCAAGGTCGCCAGGATGGCTTTTTTCGGCAAGGGCAAATTGTGAAGAAGAAAATGCATCGTTGGCAAGCAGAATCGCCAACGCTTGGGTACTAAGTTCTTAGCTTGCCTCGCTCGCCTCGTGCTGATCGTCGCCTGCATCTGCCTGAACGATGCTCTGCTTCGCTTGTGTTTTAATTGTAGAGCCGCCGTCGCAACACACGTCAATAAACCCCTTTTCAATATATAAAACCCAAGTTGTGTATTTTCTCAAGACCAAGAACAGTGAAATCATTTTGTAATTTAACTCTTGAATCTTATGCTTCGTTTGGGTTTTGGTGGCTAAGGATGGTTTGTGCCATGTATATTTTCTCGATCACGTTTTCCCTGTTTATAAGTTACAACTGAATTTGCCTTTATATGAGCTATACCTTGTTTATTGCTTATTTTGACTGCGTGTATAATGTCTCTAGAAGAATTAGTATTTAATGATGATGACTGCAGTTGCATTATCTTAGCAGATCAATCTGCAGTACATACTTGCAATGTTGTCTTCCAACAACTCAAGCGTCCGCAATGCTATGACTCAAGCCCCAACATTTGTATTTTGCAGGAGTACCAGCTGAAGAACTATGGCTGCAAAGGCCTTCCATGCCATCAGGGGCCTTTACCTCGGCAAGCACTTTCCAGAGGACACTGTAATGTCAACGCTGGCGTACAAGCCGCAGCCGGACGACATATTCGTCGTCAGCTACCCAAAATGTGGAACCACTTGGGTGCATCACATCGTCTACAACATCCTCATGAACGCCCAGGAACCTAAAGATCCCTTAGATCAAGTACTGCGAATGCCTTTTTTAGAGATGCAAGGCGCCGAAGCCGCCCTCTACGCGCCGAAACCACACGTCTTAAAGACCCACTTGCCTTTCCACATGAGCCCTTACTCCAAAGAGGCGAAGTACATCTATATCACGAGAAACCCTTATGACTGCTGCGTGTCGTTTTACTACCACACGAAGCAAAATCCACCGTATCAATTCGGGGAAGGCACTTTCGATGAGTTTCTTGAACTCTTTCTAGAAGGGCGAGTCGATTTTGGAGACTACTTTGACAACGTTCTTTCATGGTACGAGCATAGAAATGACCCTAATGTGCTTTTTCTAACATACGAAAACCTCAGAGAAGACACGACAACGTATGTCCTTCAAATTGCTGGTTTCATCAGCCAAGAAAGAGAGAAGAAGCTAAAAGAAAATCCCGAGCTGCTGCAGGGCGTCTTGGAGAAGTCCAGCTTGGAATACATGAAGCGAAATATTAGCGACAGTCGGCAGGCTCCCAGACGAGGTTTCGGCAACTCACCACAGATGGACTCTCTCAGACCAGAGCTTCTTAAAGGACTTCATAATGTGATGGCGTTTACGAAGCTACGCAGGACTGGCCACTTTGTTCGCAAGGGCCAAGTAGGTGATTGGAGGAATCACTTCTCGCAGGGGCAGATAGAACGGATGAAACGAAAAATTTACAAGACAAGGGCTGGGCCAGAGCTCATGGCTTTGTGGAGAGACACAGACATTCCTTAAAAGCAGCCGTGTGGTACCCTAAACCGAATGTTTTCTTGAAACATTTCGGCGTCATACGGAAACTCCGTATCATCGATACGACCACCATATTTAAGGTGACGATGTGAGTTACCGCAAAAGAATAAATGTGACAGTAACTATACAAGTTGGCGCAAATATTGTGAAAGGGAAAGTTGATAGCCATTCATGTGTTACGCAAGGCTACAAGGAAATCTTTATAGGCAATGGAATAAATCTACATAGTTCCACTTAACTTATCCTGGTCCGGGATGGAACCCGGAGCTGACGCCGTTCCGTGACGGGTGTTCTAAGAATTGAGTTATCCGGCAAGATAGAAGCTGGTAACTCAAGGACGTATTAATAGAGTATTTTTTCGAGCCCCTCCTGTGTTCTATCTCTGCCTTGTTCTAAAAAATTCTCCATTAATAAGAGTACACTGTGTAGCGCCACATAATCTCGCTACATACTGTTGTTCTGGCAAATACATATCACTTTCTATTTCAGTACTATGTCAAGGTCTCTCTGACGGAATGGTTCTGGTACATAACTGCGACAATGCGTTCGGTGATTGAAACACAACCCCTGGTTTTTTACCAATGCTATGGGCTTTGTGTGACATATAATGCAGGTAGTGAATCCATGCCACCTGATTACGAGCAGCGGCCTCAGAATCAGTGTACGTGTCATTGATCTTCGAGCACTTTCACAACTTTTCGAATGCGCATATCAGATGGCGAGGATAACCTCTTGCCTTCAAACGAGCAATCTGCTCGCTGAAGATTTTTGCATCGAATTCTATGTCGTCTCTGCAAATTCGTTGTGAAAATAGGCAAGACCCATTGCGCAATCGATCAGCTACCTATGTGCACAAGCAAAATGCAAGAAACACTTCTTTTTGGTTTATTCCTTTTTCCTGCTGTAGGCTCGCATCGTCAGCCTGACTGCCTACTCCAGAAATGAAACCTCAAGTTCAAGAACTTCAGAGATTTGTTTTAAAGAATCTGGTACATTAGAGTCAGTGATATTAGGAAATCTTGGACCAGCGCATTACCTGCTTAAGGAAATATTTAAAGGCTCTCTCATCCCACTCATACAAAACAAATAATCTTCACCATGATGGATTCACTGGCTCACATTTGTTTCTTATAAACGTAGTTGAACCGTTTCTATTCATTTGCGGCAAGTTCACTTTACAAAACATCAGTGCGACACATGTACCAGTGGGCAAACCGAATCATCACGTGATATTTGCAAACAACAGGAAATAATTAAAGTCAAAGGAAACAAATACCGCTGAAGATGAAGAAATTCTTTTAGTAAGTACACGAACTTGCAGGAAAAAGCCATGGCATCAAGATAAACGAGGAATACTGCAGTAATTAAGCAGAGAGCATTGCGCTAATTGAAATTGTACGAGGTGTTTTAAAGCTTCTAGAGAGGTGTTTTGGTTGCAAAACTGATTTTGCTATTTCGATTGTGTTCAATCGGGAACGGACATGCACCAAAAGACTCCCGAACACCCCAGGTGGTCTCAATTTTCGCAGCCCTCCACTACGGCGTCTCTCATAATAAGTTTTAGGCCGTTAAACACCACATATCATCAAGACTCCCGGAACACCTTGGTTTGGAACTCATGAGGAGACGGCAAATAAGACTATAAATGGTGAAGTGAGATACAACAAGTTGTGAGGTGGTAGGAGGTGAGAGCTAAGGGACCTTTCAAGAGACACTAAGGACAATGAAAGTGTGGTGCATTTAGACTAGAAAACTGTTGACTTTGTGAAAAAAGGAACTTGTGGTTGCATCAGCAGGTACAGAACCCTCCCTTTAATTGATACGGCAAGAAAAAGCGTTAAGTGACAAAATGGAGGGTTGTATATAAAAGAGAAGCAATGAAAACAAATATCGCTAAGTAACTACCAAAGCTGCCAAAAAGAATAACCAGGAGGCTTCTTATAGTACTACAAAGACAAGCGCTTTGCTTGTTGAAGGTCTGGTTGTCTCAAAATGTGCACTTCTTGTAAACCTGGGCCGGTTTGGTGCACTGCATTCAACGAACAGGTGCGAACCAACAGAATACGTCCATTTATTTGACGCACGTTGATAGGAAACGGGGCGGGGGAGAAGAAAGAAAAAAAGGGTTTGACGACCTTGCTGAGGTTCAACTGCTGCGACGTTTGCCAGTGCTGATTGAAGGGTTACCATTCTGCCACTGTGCTTGACATTGTTCTATATGCCCTGTCCAGCATTCATTCGCGATCCTGGTCTGCGTTATTATGAGCACGGCTGACACAAGCGCAAATGGATCATACGTTGAATGCTAGTGGCTCATCGACCAAGTAACCCCGCGTTCCTGTCAGCGCCTGCGATGACGTTACACATGTGGTCCCGTGCAGCAGCGATGGCTCTCATTGCGAACGGCGTGCTACAGCAGCAAATCCACCAAGCACGCTCACTATGCGTATACTGCCTCGGAGCCCTTTCGTCTACACGTCAGTTCTCGTTCGTGCAGTTTTTTTAAAGACGATTTCTTGGGGACCTTCGACGGAAAAGTTTTGGTCTGTCTGTCCACACATTTGTCTGTTTGTCCACCCAAACAATACCTCAAACGGCACTAAACATCCATCCCCATCCGCAGCGCCCACCAATATTGCTCAAGGTTTCGCGTTCGTAGTTGTGCAATTTTCAAATAAAAAAACAAATGCCTGCGATGACGTTACACATGTGGTCCCATGCAGCAGCGATGGCTCTCATTGCGAACGGCGTGCTACAGCAGCAAATCCACCAAGCACGCTCACTATGCGTATACTGCCTCGGAGCCCTTTCGTCTACACGTCAGTTCTCGTTCGTGCAGTTTTTTTAAAGACGATTTCTTGAGGACCTTCGACGGAAAAGTTTTGGTCTGTCTGTCCACACATTTGTCTGTTTGTCCACCCAAACAATACCTCAAACGGCACTAAATATCCATCCCCATCCGCAGCGCCCACCAATATTGCTCAAGGTTTCGCGTTCGTAGTTGTGCAATTTTCAAATAAAAAAAACAAATGCCTGCGATGACGTTACACATGTGGTCCCATGCAGCAGCGATGGCTCTCATTGCGAACGGCGTGCTACAGCAGCAAATCCACCAAGCACGCTCACTATGCGTATACTGCCTCGGAGCCCTTTCGTCTACACGTCAGTTCTCGTTCGTGCAGTTTTTTTAAAGACGATTTCTTGGGGACCTTCGACGGAAAAGTTTTGGTCTGTCTGTCCACACATTTGTCTGTTTGTCCACCCAAACAATACCTCAAACGGCACTAAACATCCATCCCCATCCGCAGCGCCCACCAATATTGCTCAAGGTTTCGCGTTCGTAGTTGTGCAATTTTCAAATAAAAAAACAAATGCCTGCGATGACGTTACACATGTGGTCCCATGCAGCAGCGATGGCTCTCATTGCGAACGGCGTGCTACAGCAGCAAATCCACCAAGCACGCTCACTATGCGTGTACTGCCTCGGAGCCCTTTCGTCTACACGTCAGTTCTCGTTCGTGCAGTTTTTTTAAAGACGATTTCTTGGGGACCTTCGACGGAAAAGTTTTGGTCTGTCTGTCCACACATTTGTCTGTTTGTCCACCCAAACAATACCTCAAACGGCACTAAACATCCATCCCCATCCTCAGCGCCCACCAATATTGCTCAAGGTTTCGCGTTCGTAGTTGTGCAATTTTCAAATAAAAAAACAAATGCCTGCGATGACGTTACACATGTGGTCCCATGCAGCAGCGATGGCTCTCATTGCGAACGGCGTGCTACAGCAGCAAATCCACCAAGCACGCTCACTATGCGTATACTGCCTCGGAGCCCTTTCGTCTACACGTCAGTTCTCGTTCGTGCAGTTTTTTTAAAGACGATTTCTTGGGGACCTTCGACGGAAAAGTTTTGGTCTGTCTGTCCACGCATTTGTCTGTTTGTCCACCCAAACAATACCTCAAACGGCACTAAACATCCATCCCCATCCGCAGCGCCCACCAATATTGCTCAAGGTTTCGCGTTCGTAGTTGTGCAATTTTCAAATAAAAAAACAAATGCCTGCGATGACGTTACACATGTGGTCCCATGCAGCAGCGATGGCTCTCATTGCGAACGGCGTGCTACAGCAGCAAATCCACCAAGCACGCTCACTATGCGTGTACTGCCTCGGAGCCCTTTCGTCTACACGTCAGTTCTCGTTCGTGCAGTTTTTTTAAAGACGATTTCTTGGGGACCTTCGACGGAAAAGTTTTGGTCTGTCTGTCCACACATTTGTCTGTTTGTCCACCCAAACAATACCTCAAACGGCACTAAACATCCATCCCCATCCGCAGCGCCCACCAATATTGCTCAAGGTTTCGCGTTCGTAGTTGTGCAATTTTCAAATAAAAAAACAAATGCCTGCGATGACGTTACACATGTGGTCCCATGCAGCAGCGATGGCTCTCATTGCGAACGGCGTGCTACAGCAGCAAATCCACCAAGCACGCTCACTATGCGTATACTGCCTCGGAGCCCTTTCGTCTACACGTCAGTTCTCGTTCGTGCAGTTTTTTTAAAGACGATTTCTTGGGGACCTTCGACGGAAAAGTTTTGGTCTGTCTGTCCACACATTTGTCTGTTTGTCCACCCAAACAATACCTCAAACGGCACTAAACATCCATCCCCATCCGCAGCGCCCACCAATATTGCTCAAGGTTTCGCGTTCGTAGTTGTGCAATTTTCAAATAAAAAAACAAATGCCTGCGATGACGTTACACATGTGGTCCCATGCAGCAGCGATGGCTCTCATTGCGAACGGCGTGCTACAGCAGCAAATCCACCAAGCACGCTCACTATGCGTGTACTGCCTCGGAGCCCTTTCGTCTACACGTCAGTTCTCGTTCGTGCAGTTTTTTTAAAGACGATTTCTTGGGGACCTTCGACGGAAAAGTTTTGGTCTGTCTGTCCACGCATTTGTCTGTTTGTCCACCCAAACGATACCTCAAACGGCACTAAACATCCATTCCCATCCGCAGCGCCCACCAATATTGCTCAAGGTTTCGCGTTCGTAGTTGTGCAATTTTCAAATAAAAAAACAAATGCCTGCGATGACGTTACACATGTGGTCCCATGCAGCAGCGATGGCTCTCATTGCGAACGGCGTGCTACAGCAGCAAATCCACCAAGCACGCTCACTATGCGTGTACTGCCTCGGAGCCCTTTCGTCTACACGTCAGTTCTCGTTCGTGCAGTTTTTTTAAAGACGATTTCTTGGGGACCTTCGACGGAAAAGTTTTGGTCTGTCTGTCCACGCATTTGTCTGTTTGTCCACCCAAACAATACCTCAAACGGCACTAAACATCCATCCCCATCCGCAGCGCCCACCAATATTGCTCAAGGTTTCGCGTTCGTAGTTGTGCAATTTTCAAATAAAAAAACAAATGCCTGCGATGACGTTACACATGTGGTCCCATGCAGCAGCGATGGCTCTCATTGCGAACGGCGTGCTACAGCAGCAAATCCACCAAGCACGCTCACTATGCGTATACTGCCTCGGAGCCCTTTCGTCTACACGTCAGTTCTCGTTCGTGCAGTTTTTTTAAAGACGATTTCTTGGGGACCTTCGACGGAAAAGTTTTGGTCTGTCTGTCCACACATTTGTCTGTTTGTCCACCCAAACAATACCTCAAACGGCACTAAACATCCATCCCCATCCGCAGCGCCCACCAATATTGCTCAAGGTTTCGCGTTCGTAGTTGTGCAATTTTCAAATAAAAAAACAAATGCCTGCGATGACGTTACACATGTGGTCCCATGCAGCAGCGATGGCTCTCATTGCGAACGGCGTGCTACAGCAGCAAATCCACCAAGCACGCTCACTATGCGTGTACTGCCTCGGAGCCCTTTCGTCTACACGTCAGTTCTCGTTCGTGCAGTTTTTTTAAAGACGATTTCTTGGGGACCTTCGACGGAAAAGTTTTGGTCTGTCTGTCCACGCATTTGTCTGTTTGTCCACCCAAACGATACCTCAAACGGCACTAAACATCCATTCCCATCCGCAGCGCCCACCAATATTGCTCAAGGTTTCGCGTTCGTAGTTGTGCAATTTTCAAATAAAAAAACAAATGCCTGCGATGACGTTACACATGTGGTCCCATGCAGCAGCGATGGCTCTCATTGCGAACGGCGTGCTACAGCAGCAAATCCACCAAGCACGCTCACTATGCGTGTACTGCCTCGGAGCACTTTCGTCTACACGTCAGTTCTCGTTCGTGCAGTTTTTTTAAAGACGATTTCTTGGGGACCTTCGACGGAAAAGTTTTGGTCTGTCTGTCCACGCATTTGTCTGTTTGTCCACCCAAACAATACCTCAAACGGCACTAAACATCCATCCCCATCCGCAGCGCCCACCAATATTGCTCAAGGTTTCGCGTTCGTAGTTGTGCAATTTTCAAATAAAAAAACAAATGCCTGCGATGACGTTACACATGTGGTCCCATGCAGCAGCGATGGCTCTCATTGCGAACGGCGTGCTACAGCAGCAAATCCACCAAGCACGCTCACTATGCGTATACTGCCTCGGAGCCCTTTCGTCTACACGTCAGTTCTCGTTCGTGCAGTTTTTTTAAAGACGATTTCTTGGGGACCTTCGACGGAAAAGTTTTGGTCTGTCTGTCCACACATTTGTCTGTTTGTCCACCCAAACAATACCTCAAACGGCACTAAACATCCATCCCCATCCGCAGCGCCCACCAATATTGCTCAAGGTTTCGCGTTCGTAGTTGTGAAATTTTCAAATAAAAAAACAAATGCCTGCGATGACGTTACACATGTGGTCCCATGCAGCAGCGATGGCTCTCATTGCGAACGGCGTGCTACAGCAGCAAATCCACCAAGCACGCTCACTATGCGTATACTGCCTCGGAGCCCTTTCGTCTACACGTCAGTTCTCGTTCGTGCAGTTTTTTTAAAGACGATTTCTTGGGGACCTTCGACGGAAAAGTTTTGGTCTGTCTGTCCACACATTTGTCTGTTTGTCCACCCAAACAATACCTCAAACGGCACTAAACATCCATCCCCATCCGCAGCGCCCACCAATATTGCTCAAGGTTTCGCGTTCGTAGTTGTGCAATTTTCAAATAAAAAAACAAATGCCTGCGATGACGTTACACATGTGGTCCCATGCAGCAGCGATGGCTCTCATTGCGAACGGCGTGCTACAGCAGCAAATCCACCAAGCACGCTCACTATGCGTATACTGCCTCGGAGCCCTTTCGTCTACACGTCAGTTCTCGTTCGTGCAGTTTTTTAAAGACGATTTCTTGGGGACCTTCGACGGAAAAGTTTTGGTCTGTCTGTCCACGCATTTGTCTGTTTGTCCACCCAAACGATACCTCAAACGGCACTAAACATCCATTCCCATCCGCAGCGCCCACCAATATTGCTCAAGGTTTCGCGTTCGTAGTTGTGAAATTTTCAAATAAAAAAAAAATATTGCGCATATCTGAGGCGCCATAACAACATGTCTATGTTTTGTATGTCTGCCTTCATACTAGAACAGGCACACACAAGTAATTCTAAGGACTGTAGCGTTTAACACGCTGCGCTGACAGTGCAATGCGATGCTCAAGAAGCTGTTTCCAGCGCTTTGCTACGACCACATTGTGGTGGCACCAAGGAGGATTAAAGAGAAATTGCTGGAGTGGAAGCTCCCGCAATGCCTTGCCAGCAGAAGTGAAGCCGCCTTTTGCCACTGCAAAGATGGCGGAAACATGTTCTTTTCTGATAGTGCCCACTTAAAGATCAAGTGGCTTTGATATTTTATGTAAATGGTACGTTAGTTCGATATTAAAAGATAGTTGTTCCCGACGAAATAACACGCAGAAACGAGTATGAATAACTGAATCTTCAAAGAACTTTGCCTCCAATTAGAGGCTCACTAAGGAAAACTAGTAACTGTAAGACGCACTTGGAGCACTATGTGACCCGAAAAAGTTCCCACATTAAACTATTGGGCATGCGAGGGAAACGCTTTGTTTTTAATCGCTGAACGGTGATACTTTATCATTCCCCTAGTAAGATGGCCGCCACAACCACCATCTTGCCAGAGGAACGGCTTCACTTCTGCGCAATCATTTCCACTCCAGCTATTTTTTTAATCCTCCTTGGGTCGCACCTGCCCGTCGCTTTGCATTCTACACCTTATCACCTCCGTGACTGGCGCGCATCTTTCTCACCAGTCGCGCACGCCTTCGTTTTTTTTTTTTTTGCGATAGCAATTATATGGACACTCTCGGCTAGATTTCGCCTCCGGTGTCGGCGTCATGCACCGTATATGTATACGTAACTACATATATGAAAACGCAAGAAAGAAAAAATTTCAGAAAAAAGACTCGGGCGCGAGGAATTAAACGTGGGACCTCCGCATCGTGAATGCGAGGCGTTAATTAACCACTGAGCCTCCTTCAACGTTGAAACGGCAAGCTATTCATATCTATCCCTCACCGCTGTTGGAGGGCATCTCGGTGGGAGGGGGGACTATTGTGTTTTCAGCATTATGAGCAAAATGGCACAGTCAGCGCGCGACGGCTCTCATCTCTTATGCGTACTTTCCCCCGAGTAGACAATAAGGGGGTTTAAACTCGATCACGTGCCCTTATCTTACAGTGGGGAGAATCGTACGTCTTGGCTAGCCTTTGAGTTCCGTCGGAACTATTCTGTTGTAGTTACCAGGCGCATAAACATCACTGCAATCGTCGCACATCCTCCATTTGTGAAAAGGGCACGCTTTTCTGACACAGCGAAGTAACAACTGAGACGCTTATTCGCTTTCATTTGTACCTGTGAGTACGTTTCGTGCGTCATTTGTACGTGAGAAACACGGGGCACGCTTTGATGTGCTTGCTACTCTGCGCGTGACCTTCTAATTTGTTCCTATCGCGTTAATTGCTTCGCCTTTGCGGCAAAGATGTGACTTTTTTTGTTGCACGTACAGAATTTCGCACAGCATCATTGATGCACGGCCAGGTCCGTGACATGCCCATGGAGCCATTAGAGACAGCAATTTATAAGCGATGGTAGCGCCGTCTGGGTTTCATAGGGAAACGCACTTATAAAAAAAAATGTGTATCATTTGCAACAGTAACAAATATAACAACAACAATAAGAAAATAATATGTTTTATTTAAAACTGCGTGTTATAATTTTATTGATTTGAGCAAGTTATGTGGGTGAAGAAATCATAGGGCAGACAATTTTGCTTGCTCCAGTGATTATCATATGTTCGCCAGTCGCATCATACCGATCCACAAATATTCCAACATTTCTGCTTGCAATCGTCAACTCATTGGTGGCTTATGGTAGGTAGGCCATGCTCGTAGAGCATTTTAAATGGTTTGTAATCATTCTCATTACCTTTATTTTCTTGAAATGAGTATGCTCCATCGAGTAAGACGTTTTTAGATTGTCATAGTTGCGCGATCACCGAACGAGAACAGCGCACGTTGCAGATACACAAGAACCTTTATTGCGGCAGCATTTACATTGTTCCATCAGGTTCCGTTAATGCGCGCACAGTTTGCACACTCAGCAAATGGCACAGAGTCTTTGCAGAGTGTAGTTCGAATCGCTTGTGTATGCCTGTAATCGCACCATGTTGATTAGAGTAGCACGTCATGCAATATGCACGGGTGTCATGCGAACACTGCACTGGCTGTAATCAGAGTGGTGGCTCTCTCAGTATTAAATTTCATAACCGCTGTTGGACCTCTTTTGCAGTTTGTGCTAGTAAGGCTTTCGCGATCGAGAAACCAAAATCCGCGGCGGAGAATGGGTCATGCGACACCCATCTGCATGCGCAAACGGTCATAATATGCTTATATGGTCTGACAAGGGTTTATCAATAAAGATATTGTAACTGATTGCATGCGTCGACTACATATACATTGTACGATATAGTTATATTTGCATCATGCAGGCACACCTGGATTAGAGAAAGTGTTCCGAAAAGTTTTCACGTAACGAGACGAGACCTGCGTTGATTGATAGCGCATGTATAACATAACACCATTAAAGTGCGGGTCGTGGTCACATTGCAAAAAAAGTGGCCATGTCGTTATCGTATACTTGTTTTACACATAGTTTACGTTTGAATGTACATTGCACGGGCAATGAGCAACAAACATTGGCACACATGGGTAAGCAAATTCAAAACGCCTTTCAAAAGTGTAAATGTGGAGCAGAGCACATGTTGGCCCACTTTGTGCCAGCTCAATGTAAAGCAATGTATGCAATAAGCATAGCAAGCATTCGGACAGATAAGATACACTGCATAGTTTAGAGTTAGTGTGTGTGAGTTACAAAAAACATCAAAAATTTGGTATACAACAGAAAAGCGAAATGTCAGTAAAGCACGAAAATTATTATTAATGTGAAGATAATGCAGTGTTGATCATGTCGTCTAAAGCGTAGACCGAGATCACAGCTTCTGCATGCAGAAATTTCATTTTTGTCTGGCACAGATGTACGCAACCACTGAAGAGACAGTTTCGCAGGTATTTCAATATGAACGTCCACGTATAAAAAACTGGTAATTAAACGAAAAGTAAGGCGCCACAGCGGCACAGTAGTTACAGTGGTGATTTGCTGACCAGAAAGATGCATGTTTTCCCACTGCAATAGTTTCATTTCGATGGAGGTTAAATAAATGCTGGCAGTGCATGTACATGTGATGTCAGTGCACATTAAAGAACAGCATATGGTCAAAATTACCTGAAGCCCCTCAGTACAGAGTCACATATTGAAGTATTAGTAATTTTTGATCATATATCAGTTATTTAATTTCTAAGTTTGCGGGGGTTTTTTGCAGCAGTACTTTTCCTGGATTTGGTCTCTGTGTTTTTGTTAGCAAGTGTGGTGTACCAATAGAACCTCTTGCTACAAAACGTATAGAAATTTGGTGTTGCAGGCAGGGGAACAACAAAGATTGGACTTCTTTGGCATGCCCTGGATTGGCTGCTTCCATACGTTTGTGAAATCTACAGTGTAGGGAATTTCACGCGTGAACTGGTTGTGCTATTGCTTGATGTAATTTATGCGCTCTTTAGTCGCCGCTGATATGGCATTGAACAGGTGCTCTGCAACACCATTTTTCTTGAGCAATACAAAAAACTGCTTTTTTCCAGAGAGAACTCTACCATCTTTGTCCAATAACGTGCTGCTGCATGTGCAGTCAGTGGCCCTCATGCCGAGAAAGTCCTTTAAAAGAGTTCCAGGGACATAACGTATGACATTTTCACATATCATATCACTTTTTTCTTGTAAAGGTGCTGCGCATAACCGCAAAGTCGTGCAGGGTGCTCTGACAAACAGCAGGTGTGCTGCTTAGTGACACAAATCCCGAAGCATCCTCGATGTTGGTGAGGAATGCATTTGTTGTCACTTCACAGTTTCCCTGTACAGATAGCCGGAAAAACTTTCCTATTCAAATATGTTTTAGGGTTGCTGCGAATTTGTAGACATAAGGCGCTTCATAGCAACCATGCTTTTACGAATAGTGGCAAAAAAGTTCTCCAATGGAACTTGTTGTTTTTGACGTGTTAAGAAGTATGAGAAGCCAAGTTCTGTTTCTAGATTTTGCCGAAACAAAAGCAAGGCTTTGGTTGTGATTTTCCATCCTTTGATGGTGTGTGGCTGCTTGCGTCAAAGACCACCAATGTGCCAGCCAGCAATACAACTTATTCACTGCTCAAGGAAGATGTGGTGTTGAGAGCCATGTGACATGGCAAACCTCAATTTGTCGTCCTGTTTTCTCACTGCTGAGCTGTTGAGGCGGTTCAAAAGCTTGTCCATTCTCTCTATGAATTCCTATGTAACTTTTGCATCTATGGTAAGCTCTCCAATGGCTATGAGAGTGAGTAATGCAACAGAAACAGATTCGATGAAAATCTGAGTGGCAAACTTCACTTTCATGTCAGAGAAAGACATCCTGTAGATGTGTTGATCCCTGAGTTTGTTTTTTGTTTTTTTTTTTTTTTTTGCCAATCTACTCTTCAAATGTTTCTCAGGTTTCCTAGATGCCGGATCTGTGGGACGCGTTTTTTTTTTTGTACAGGGTTTCAATGTGTTCCCAGACCACAACCTGTGACCCAATTATAAGTTTTAGTCTTTTCAGATTCTTCCGTGTGGATTTGATCAGGTGTGGAGGGTCAAACATAAAATGCACTCTTCTGTTGTTAACTTCAAAAAAGGGCTCTTTTAAACAATGAACAAGCTGTTTTGACAAATTCACATTGTTTGAGCCCTGATCACATATTGCTGCTTTTACCAAGAGACCTTTCGTTTCAAGCTGTTGAATTAAGTCTAGCAAAAGCCATCGTATCACAAGTGCTGGAATTGAATTGTGAGAGACCACAAAAGCGACTGGTTGCATCAAACTTCTCGATATGCCAGACACAGCCGCAGCAAGGGCTTTGTTTGCCACACGAGAAGTCCTGCTATGTCCGTCATCTCAAGAGTCAATTATAATATTCTTTGACTGGTCATGCGTTAAATTTTGTGTCAAAACTATTTCATCAAACAGCAGACAACATGCTTTGTCTTCAATTGGCCGATACTTAGTTATAGATTGAATTATGACCTTGTCACCAGGTATGATGCCAGGAGTCATGGGGATGTCTGCCAGCCAGTGCCCTAATGTTCTCACGTGCGGCAAGTGGAGTACCTTCCTCAAGAAGCGATAGGCTTTTGGTGAATAGAAGAATAAGTTTAGTCCAAATTGTTTCATCTCCTTTGACTATTGCTTTTCAGATTTCGAAAGCCCACAGAGCTGAATTGGAGCTTTCACCAATTCAAAAAGGTCTCTTGGTACATGTGGCTTGATCATGTTCAGTGCCTTAAGTCATGTTATATATTTAACTTGGTGTTTCCGTCTAATTCTCGCAAATGCCTTCCGTTAATTTTTTTATTCACATGGTCACCCATACGTTCTTTGGTTTTAGGGGTGTACACAGAAGCATGTTTTCTACGGGCTGGTGTTGGTGTGCTTTGAAAACTTGTGGACATCGCTGCAGTCAGTGGAGTTCCTGAAAGCCCAGAGAGGCCACTGGAACCAGCAGAACTTAGAAAACAACGATAATCATGTTATTGCTGCAATTTAATGCTTCTTGCAGTATGAAAATTAAATAAATCACATACCTTATTACCTCTAGGTTGACAATCGTATTCAGTATGTTTTTAACAAGACTTCTTTATGTGCAAGACAGGAAGTTCTAAGAAAGGTGAAAACCAGAAGGGGCTGAAAAAATTTATGAACACAATGTGTCGCTGTAGCCAATGTTTTCACAATTGTACATTTTTTTTCAGGATGCTTGTTGAATCATCGGCTCCAGTGACACCCCGTGGTAATTTTTATCTCTATTTTTTATGAAAAGTATCTTTTAGGTATTTATGAAAAAAAATTGCGCTTCTCTACCCTTGCTACTCCTAAATGGGCTGCTTTGCACCTTTTGAAATCAAGGAACTGTCCCTGAAACTCTTTAGGAGTTGGATCAGTGACACTTTGCTCTAACTGTTGCAGCACACTCTGTGGGACTGTTTGGGACTACTGCACCCCCTATATTTATTATGGAACTATAGGTGCTTCGACATATATTGTGCGGGAGGCATAATGCCTCATGAGAATGTTATATTCAAATGCCAAGCTAATCTGTCAAAAGGTGTAAAACATTGTTCTTCATACCATTATACCTTACATGTTTTGCCTGCCTAACTACATTGGGTAATTACAGCTGTTAAATGTCTAATAGTTTTGTGAAACAACATGTAATTCAGTTAATATACGTACACTCATCTGAAACACTGTATGTCTTTGATTGGGTGGTGTGCCGAATTGTGTGGCCGTTGTTGGTATTGGTGGTGACAAAGCTGTAGCAACAGTTGTGCAGGGTGGGGTGGCCTCTGGGTGGCATCTGACATGAAGTTTTCAAAGCAGGTTTATATGCTGTTCTTTTGAATAGTTGCTACTCTAGCGAAACAAATATGGTACACAGCTATTGAATATACGCGTAACTCTTTTCTTTCCTGTTCAGCCACTTTACACTTTGTGCAAAGTAGTAGGCTTGAGCACAATAGCTCAGTTTGACCCATTTGCCTTCTCATAATCTCTCGCACTCTCTTTCTCTCTGCTTGTGTTCACTAGTACATGTCAACATGTCATCGTACACTGTTTTTGCGCTACCATGGTAATGAAGTCACAAGAAAAACATTGGAGTAAACTAATGCAACTGAGATGCCTTGCAAAAAGGAGGAGCTTGTAGCTGTATAGTAGAGCCAATGAAACCCTCCCAGATGAGCGCAAGTCATTTTCTTTTGCACAGCTGGAGGGCTGCTGGTAACTCACAAGGGAAAAGTCATTTTTACAGTACATATTCCCAGTAAAGGTGAAACTGTGGCATAAGTATGGGAAGAAGCAAACTACATTCACAAATGCACGGATGATTGGCAAGGGGCTTGCTTTAATGATAATATGGTGAAAAACCATGTGGAGTTGGACTTGTAGAGAATCTGTCTCCCGCGTAGTGGTACAGTAGTACGACTTATAGGTCGGCAAAAACGATGGAACTCACTCACGCTCACACATGAACGATATTATGCACTTAGGACTCACTCGGACTCACGCTCACCGAAAATTACCTAAGCTAGACTCGCTTGGACTCACGCTGATAATTTTTTCAACCGGACTCACTCAGACTCAGACTCACAAAATATTTCTCACAAGGACTCGCTCAGACTCGCAGCTTGATCGAAGTCTGAGTGAGTTGTCTCATAAGTGAGCTTGCCGACCTATGAGTATGATGCAGCGTTTTCTAGTAAAGCTGGCGTGATGGAGGATTAACATAGCTATCTTGAATCGCACAAACCATGTTCCATTTAGGTGCCACGCGCATGTACTTATCTTGTACTTATGCTTCCGGTGCGGCACTATACAAGGGAAGCTTGTTCGTGGTATTAGCATTACTGACATTCATTACTTCTGTTTTCGATTCTGGCAGCTAAGGTTTTACGTGCGTATCATTTCTGCTTGCTTTGTCAGCACACCTGTGAATCCTTGGCGTGGCTGACATTTTTTTTTCATCTCGAAATGCTCACCACAATATTTTTCTCACGATGAATAACGTGTCTACCATATCCTCTGCACATGTTGAAATAACCCTTGTGTGAAATTAGCGGTGCTTTTGAGCATGGCAAGTAGCCGCAGCTTCTTGCCATGCACGTTAAAAATGCAGCTTTTTTACCTCCTAAACTGCTGTCTTCTGCTTCTGCCACCATTGATGCTCGGCAGTAGACTGCAATGACAAAATACTATCAATGTTTCGGAAATTGATTGAAAGACTATCAGCGAGTACATTTACATTGCATGCATTATAAGTGCTTGGCGTGCTCAAACAGAAGGTATTTTGGGAGCATATCTGTAAAAAAATTGTAACGAGAGCAGGGGACACGGAGCTCGGGTAGAGAAAGAAGAAGACGCACTGTGATCGCAGGCTTGCATTCAGTTAGCCCTTTCGCTAAATAAATCTTTTGTTCGCCGAGTGAACTCCTGCTTGTTTAACACCCCGTTTCAAGTGGTGGAGGTGCTGGGTACATCTGGTCCTCACCCTAAAACTTCGCAGCCATACACTCCAACCACCTTCTACTATGACTGATCCGGGAGCGTCTCAGGCCGCCACTCCAGGTCTCGCACCCATACCTGTCTTCTGCGCTGGCGCTCTCCGGCAGACCGACACCCCCCCCCCTATTTGGTGGCACAGAGGACCAATATGTGGACAACTGGATTGCCGAGTATGAACTGGTGAGCGCGTGCAATGAGTGGAACGCAGCCGATAAGCTCACGAATGCGAGTTTTTACCTGACCGACGTAGCGAAATTATGGTACAGGAATCATCAAAGTGATTTCAGTACCTGGTCGGAATTGGCAAAAACCCTCTCGGAAGTCTTTCGCCGTCCTGCTGTCCACTGCTTTCGTGCTCAACAGCGTTTGCGTGGCAGGGTAGAGAGATCAGATGAGACTTTCACGAGCTACATCGAAGATGTGCTCTTCCTCTGCCAGCTCGTCAACTCGACTCTGGATGAGGCAGGCAAGATAAGAAACATCATGAAAGGAATCGACGACGGTGCATTCCAAACGCTTGCTGTGAAGAGTCCCCAGACGGTCGCCGAGGTGATTCAGCTCTGCCAAAGCTATGATGAGCTGCGTAGGCAACGTGCTTCCACACGTTGCGCTGCTCAAGACACCGCGGACCACTCATCCCTCGACTATCCCCATGACACTGCCAACCACTCAGTGTTAATGCCACTCATAAAGCAATTCATACACGAGGAGGTCGCCCGGCAGCTATCTATAATCACCATAACTACCAAGCCGATGGCTTCCTTGTCGCTTTCGCTTCGCCAGGTCATTGAATCACAAGTTGACGAAGCATTGCCGCCAGCTCAGGCCCAACCATCTGTTACCACACCACTAACATGTGCAGCCGCTGTTGCTGGGCCACGTGCTCCATCGTCTCCGGCTATCTATGAAGCAACTCGCCACGTTTATTCGTCGACGCCACCTGCCCGCCCGTTGACTGTCCCGTCTCCGGATGTATACGAAGCAACTCGGAACGTTTATATGACGCCACCACCTGCACGACCGTTTCCGGTACCTTATTCAGCGACAAGTGCCCCTACCGTCAGCCAGTGGCGCACTCCGGATAATCGGCCAATATGGTTTTCATGTTGCATCCCAGGCCACATAGCTCGTCACTGCCGTTGTCGCAGCTTCCCTTCTCATGACAATGCAGGGGCCTCACACTACATGCCCACTCAGCCACGATATCCCGTTCCTACCGATCTACCTCTAGACGTACGTCCCGGTCGCCGCCCGTCTGGCTCAAGCCGTTCGCCTTCTCCTCGTCGCAGATCTATTTCTTCAATGTTCGTCGCAACAGCCCACCGCGAGGAGAAAACTGACGGGCGCAGTTCTGGAGACAAGAACTGTGTTGACAGCGAAAATTTCAAGACCTAACTGCTGTCCCACGAACGAAATCATACTTTATATTGATGGTATTAGGGTACACGGACTTGTTGACACTGGAGCTGCCGTATCTGTAATCAGCGAGAAACTGTGCCGAAACTTGAAGAAAGTGACCACTAAACTTACCGACCTATCTTTGCAGACAGCTACGTCCCACCATGTTCAGCCTTCAGCTTTGTGCACTGCACGAGTCGTCATTCAAGGTGGAATATACGTCGTCGCATTTGTAGCTTTATTCCGTTCTTCGCATGATGTTATCCTTGGATGGGACTTTCTCTCATCCAAATTCTGCTTTGATCGACTGTGCTCCTTCTGAACTAGCGTTATCTGTGCCGTGCTATGACACCGACGATGACGCTTCGTGTAGAGTGTTTGCTGCTTCTGACGTTGACATTGCGCCTTTCTCAGCTGTTGTTGTCCCGGTGTCGTGTGCCTCTCCTCTGAAATCGCCTGTGTTGTTTATTCCATCGGTCACATCTGCGTGCCGTCGAAATTGCATGCTTCCGTTTGCCGTCATCGTTTTTCGCAACGGCCACGCTGCCATTTATGTGTGCGATCCCTCGGACAGCCCGTCATCCCTACTACGGGGAGAATGCCTGGGAAGCTATGAACCTTACGAGTGCATTCTTCGAGCTACTATACCCGATTCTACGATTTTGCTCCCAATTTGTGCTGTCACTCCTACCAACGCGCCTAATGATGTTCTGGACGTCTTCTCGGATGCCATCGACTCTGAGCTCGCATCAACTCAGCGCCAAGAGATTATAAATCTTCTACTCCGTTTTCGCTCTTCATTCGATCGTGACCAGTCAGGCTTAAACCGAACCTCTGCGATCGTTCACCGTATTGATACCGGTCAACAAGGCCCGATAAAACAGCGTCCATACCGTGTGTCATCTGCTGAACGCCGTGCCATCGACGAACAAGTAGACGACATGTGGAAACTTGGCTTCATCGAGCCCTCCAACAGTCCCTGGGCTTCCCCGGTTGTTCTCGTAAAGAAAAAAGACGGACCCATCCGGTTTTGCGTTGACTACTGCCGATTGAACAAAATAACGCACAAAGATGTGTACCCCCTGCCTCGCATCGGCCATGCTTTGGACTGCCTACAAGGAGCAGAGTTCTTTGCTTCGTTAGATTTACGCTCCGGCTACTGGGAGGTGCCCATGGCAGAGGGTGACCACCCGAAGACAGCCTTTGTGACACCGGATGGACTATATGAATTCACCGTGATGCCCTTTGGCCTCCGCAATGCACCTGCCACTTTCGAATGGATGATGAATGCCATCCTGTGAGGTCTGAAATAGAAAACGTGCGTCTGTTATTTTGACGATATTGTGGTATTTTCAAGCGACTTTGCGTCCCACCTCAGCCACCTCGAGCAAGTTCTTACGTGCCTTTCCACGGCGGGACTTCAACTTAACTTGAAGAAATGCCACTTCGGCGCTCGCAAGCTTGTAATCCTCGGCCATGTGGTTTCTAAGGACGGCATTCTTTCGGACCCTACAAAACTTATTGCAGTCGCGGCGTTCCCCAAACCAACCACCATCAAAGAGCTCCGAAGCTTCATCGGCCTATGTTCGTACTTCCGGCGCTACGTCCGCAATTTCGCCTGCATTATCGCCCCTTGACCAATCTTCTCGCCGGAAGGTCTGATTTGTCAGCGTGGTCGCAGGCGTGTGATGATGCATTTCAGGAACTCCAACGGCTCCTCACTACGCCTCCCATACTTCGACATTTCGATCCATCTGCTCCAACGGAACTTCATACGCATGCTAGTGGTGTTGGGCTAGGGGCCATACTGGCCCAATGCAAGGATGGCTTTGACGAGTACGTCGTCGCCTATGCCAGCCACACCCTCAGTAAAGCCGAGAAGAATTACAGTGCCACTGAAAAGGAGTGCCTCGTCATTATTTCAGCAATCGGAAAATTTCGGTCTTATTTATATGGACGTCCGTTTGATATTGTGACAGACCACTTTGCTGGTTATCTTCGCTAAAATATCCGAATCATCAGCTCGCTCTTTGGGCATTGCGATTACAGGAATTCGATATCCGTGTTATCTACCGTTCTGGCCGACGCCGATGCCCTGTCACGCTTGCCGTTGGCTTCAGAGCCTCTCTGCTCACCTATCTCCACCAGTGCTGCCTTGGCCATCAGAATTTCGTACATGCCTTCTGAGCAACGCAAATACGCTTGGATTTCTTCCCTTTAGGACTTTCTCTTGAACCGGACGCCCGCTCCAGTTTCCTGGACGCTTCGCCGTCAAGCACAAAATTTGCTATTCGGGATAATGTGCCTTACCGCCGTAACTACTGCTCGATCGGCCGTAAGTGGTTATTGGTCATACCCCGACATCTCCGCTTTGACATCTGCGCCACGTTCCACAATGATCCGCAATGTGGCCATGCCGGTGTGTTAAAAACATACGCTCGCTTACAGCTGCGGTACTACTGGCGTGGTATGTACCGTTTTGTTCGCCATTACGTAAGGTCCTGCCTTACGTGCCAGCAACGCAAGATGCCCGCTCAACATACTACTGGTCCCTTGCAGCTGTTGCCATGTCCAGCACGACCTTTCCATCGTGTCGGAATGGACCTTTACGATCCGCTTCCGTATACTTCGAGTAGCAACTACTGGGTCATTGTAGCTATCGACCACCTAACGTGGTACGCTGAAGCAGCTGCTTTACCTTCTGCTACCGCAAAAGACATTGCATGTTTTATACTGAAAAACCTTGTTTTAAGGCATGGAACACCTCGGGAGTTCTTAAGTGACCGTGGCCGAGTTTTTTTCCCCGATGCCGTCAAAGCGTTGCTGAGCGAGTGTCGCATCATACACCGCACTAATGGGATGACAGACTAATGAGATGACAGAGCGTTTTAATCGTACACTTGGAGATATGCTGGCCATGTACTCTTCACCCGACCAGTCAAATTGGGATAGCATAATGTCTTTTGTGACATATGCATACAACACTGCAACGCAAAGCACCACTGAATTTTCGCCTTTCTTCCTTCTTTATGGACGCGAGCTATCATCAACAATGGATACTATTCTTCTTTACCGACCGGACCCTTCAGAGTTAGCAACCATTTCACGAGCAGCACCACACGCTGAAAAATGTCGGAAGCTTGCCCATGCGTTCACGTCACATGACCAGACGCACCAAAAACATCGCCACGACGCGTCAACCACGCCTATGAACTTTGCTCCTAACTCACTGGTGTGGCTATGGATTCCTTCTACTCCTCCAGGACTCTCCCACAAGCTTTCGTCTAGGTACCATGGTCCCTATCGAGTTGTACGCCAAACATCCCCTGTCAACTACCTTGTCGAGCCGCTGGACGCATCTCCGGACAAGCGCCATCGGGGACGAGAAATCGCGCACGTCTCTGGGCTCAAGCCATACCATAGCCCTTCTGTGTACACCTGTCCTTAGGTCGCCAGGATGGCTCCCTCGTCGCCCGGGGGTGATTGTAACGAGGGCAGTGGGCAAGGAGCTCGAGTATAGAAAAGGAAGAAGACTTGCTTTGATCGCAGGCTTGCATTCAGTTAGCCCTTGCACTAAATAAATATTTTGTTCGCCGAGTGAACTCCTGCTTGTTCAACACCCCGTTTCAAAATATTTTGTACCTCAGAGTGAATATGGGCATCACACAGACCAATTTTAGCCTTAAAAAACAATGCTGAAGCAAATAATTTATCCTTACATTGCAGATATTGCTTTTAATTATATGTACTTCATAAGCAATGCCTCATTAACGGAATCAATATCGCTTTTTTGTGTGGCTTACCATGCCTTGATCTCTTGGAAAAAATCTGTAATGTAAAACGTAATAGGTTAGGTGGAATTACAAGCTATGACGAATTGCAGACATTTATCTGGATGATAGTCAAGAACAACAGTAATGCTTGATCAATGCCAACTTATATTCACCTGGGTGTACCAAGGGCCTCATCCTAGGCTCTTGCACTTTCACAGAGGGGCGGCTCCACTGGTGAGCCTTTTGCAAGCAGCACTGGTGAAGCAGTCCTTTGCGAAGTGCTTCGAGCACAGCATGTAGGTCACATGAACTTTGCTTCTTGGGTTTTCCTGCAGGTCCAGGTGCTTGGCGTAATGAAGCCACGCTTCAAATCTGAAATGCAGGGGATGGTACTCAACTCAAGTTTAACCTATCATATATGTGTATGTATATGTATAAAATGTGTGTGTGTGCGTGTCCCCCTAAAAATGTGTGTGTGTGTGTGTGTGTGTGTGTGTGTGTGTGTGTGTGTGTGTGTGTGTGTGTGTGTGTGTGTGTGTGTGTGTGTGTGTGTGTGTGTGTGTGTGTGTGTGTGTGCGTGCAAATCACCATGAAAATGTTCACTTTTGCTTGCGTACGTATACATGCACCCATAAAAATACATGCACGAACATAAATAAAGTATGGTTGAACCCTCTCTCTCTCCCCGAAAAATATTTCTGGCTACGCTCCTGGTGTTTGTGAGAGAGAGACATTGTTATGACACATCAAGTGGAGAAAAAACATGGAAAAGTTTCAGTTCTCTCCCGAGGGAGATGTACACGAAGGATTTGATTTCGGAGGAAACATTGTGGCCGGGCCAGGGGGGGGGGGGGGTAGAGATACTGATTTATAAATAGGAAAAACGCAAAGTGACTACCGTAACTCAGCTCACGAGGAAAGTATAAGGAGGGATTAAGAGTGATAGAGAGAGAGGCAAATTTTTATATGAAAAAAAAATTGACTGGAAGACGGTCAGAGGAGTTCGAGGACGGCGGGCCGTTCGGCGAGAGCTACGCAAGCCCCGGGAGGTAGCGGGCGACACAACCACTCGGAGCGCACGTGCGAATGGACTCCCCCCGGCAATCGTGTTTTGTCTCTTTCTGTTAATTCGCCATACCACAACCTCACCATTTCTAAAATGGACAATTTCTAGTTCGTACATCTTTCTTCCTCAGACTGCTGCGAACTTGCTGCAGCGTTCAGTAAGGAGATTTGGAGAGAATCGTGACTTCGTTATAGACATACCAAGAGATTAGCTGAAGCTAATAATGTAACTACGCCCAGGTTACCTACGCTTCTCACGCCTGGCGTTAAGTTCACCTATTCTATCACCAGGCTCACTGTAAAGAGCGCAGTAGTGAATATAATGACTGACCAAAGTATTGCACAGTATATCCTTTTCGCGAGCAATCAAATGATTGTTGTAATTTTATTTCTCGTAAACTGTGCGGACAAAGATCGAAGAAAACTTACATATAGATGTCTTTAATAACGATAAAACTTATCTATACCGATTCACGTTACGGATTAGGTAGGTAGATAGGTTTATTCCACAGAAAGGCAGAGAAGCCGGCCTGAGCGATAGCTTCCTCTGGCCTGCTACTCTACTCAGGGGGAGGGGAAACGGGAGACGATAGAATAATCGATGACGATGGTGAGATAGAGAGGTGAGTATGTAGAATTCTTTCTAGCTGAGACAAATTTTATAGCCGCGCATATAGTCCAGTTGCTTCCAAAAAGGTTATGACCGCTCTTGTGACCGCAGTTGCACTGTTGGTGTCTGGCCAAGGGCCCAACATGGTCTCATCAGTTATTGACCTACTGCGGTATAGTTCAGTAGAAAAAAACAGTGTTTGTCGTTCACGTGCGTATGCTGGGCAGACACAAAATATGTGCTCAAGTGTTTCTGCCACATCACAGTGTTCACAATTAGGACCGGTGTCACTGCGACCGATGATATGTGCGTAACGTCTTGTGTACGCCACACCAAGACGAATGCGGTGGATCATACTTGTCAGTTGCCGTTTCGATTTAGGGGGCATGCGGAAATTCATTTCCGGGTCCCATTTGTGAAGTCGCTGGTGCCGCCGTTCCGGTTTGGTCCAGTGCTGAAGTGTGTAGCTGCGCATCACGCAGCGAAGCAGGGCGTTCGTGTCAGCTCGTGAAAACGCAATGCGTACTTCAGGGGCACTGCTTAAGGCATTTTTAGCTTAATCGTCTGCCTCTTCGTTTCCCATCACGCCACAATGAGCGGGAATCCACTGGAAAGTTATAAGATGACCATTTGTTGAAGCAACCTGAATAGGTTCTGCAATTTCTATATTAAGATGTATTAGGGACCTTGCTTCATGATGCAATTATTGGTTTGCAAAACGGGTTTCGCATCACAGAAAATTGTCCAGGCTCGAGGTCGCTCTCCAGAAATAAATCTCATTGCCTCCCGGATAACGACAAGCTCTGCGGCAGTTGATGCGCTTTTATGGTCCACTTTGAATCGTCGAGCGATATCTATGTCTGGGATGACAAAGGCTGCGACGGAGGTGTTTAGCGTGGTGGATCCGTCGGTGTACACGTGCAGAGAATCACTATACGTTGTATAAATGTGATATAGCGTCAGTTGTCTGAGGCCAACAGAAGAAATGGGCAATTTTTTCGTAATTCCATGTATCGTAAAAGAAACAGGTGGTTTAGGCAGGACCCGTGGAGGCACTGCAGGGGCATTTGGCGGAGAAAACCTTGATGGTAGGATATTCTCGTGCCGCAATATTACTCTTGAGAAACTGCACTCTGGGTGGGTGTCGTGTAGTACTGATAGTGGGTGCTGTCTGCGTCGACTCAGCAATCGAAGGTGATCTCTAAGTGGACGTTACAGCTTCGTTGCTCAATGGCACGCGTTGTTGCTCTCCCTTAACTAGTCAGCGACATTCGCACGAAATAACGGGAATCAACGTACCTGTTGTCTGACGGAAGCCTGAAGAAGTGATTCGCACCTTTTTTTCTAGAGCTGCTGCACCACTTTTTGCAGCAATATGCATGATAATTTATTGCCATGATGAACTGATGCAGCTTGCTGCGACTGCATCCGCTGGTGCTCCAGCATACGAGTCATCTGCGCCCGCGCTTAGCAACTTCCGTTCCGCGAACAATTATTGAAACATTTCAACTGGTTTGTATTATGTTTGCATAAAAATAACAAGAATATTCTTTATTTTTATGTCTCAAGATCATTTGTTTTACAAAAAGAGTTTACCTACGCCTAGGGTGCGCTGTCGTCGTTTCGATTGCGGCGACGCCTCACGGCGTGGCCGCGAAGCTCGCAACATGCAATCAGCTTGGCACGGCGAAAAAACTGAAATAAAATTATTTTACCACGCTGAATGTTTAGGGCACGGGCACTGAGTACTCCTCATTGCTTGGGAAAGTATTTTGGTCTTATCTTTCAGTGCAGAAAATGGTTTCATCCGGTTAAAGCGGCATGGGCCGAACATCTGCATGGTCTATGTCTTCTTATGGCAACAAATGGTTCGGCTTCTGTGGGCTTCAGCTTGAATAGCACAGCTTGCCACATATATTTCGTGGATATTGCGCATAGTTTTTCTCATAAAATCATCTGCAGCCAAGAGCACATGAAATATTCGAGGTGGCTCAGGAGTTTGAGATGCTTCGTTGCTGCCCTGACAATTGAGGGTTCAATCCGAGCCGCCGAACCACACTTCGAAGGAGTTTGACTATTCCATAGGCTAAATCTGAGTCGTCTTGGAGCGTCCAGCCCTACTAAAAATTAAAGCATTAAAGACAAACCAACTCGATGCCGGTCTCACCGTTCTTTGGCTCGTGTTTATCGTGTTTCTTCATTTTGCGCGCACATCGCCTAATAAGCCTACGGCTTCAACGTGTTCAACGGCCGAGAGAAAGAGTCGTTGACGCTGTGAAGAATGCGCTGTTGCAATGGTGTTGTCTTACATATATATGCCAGTTAAAGTAAATCTGTGTTACAAACTAGTTCCAACGTTGGCAGTTATCGTTCTCATGCATTGCGAGGTTTTCAGGAGTTTTTCGAACGCGAGTTACATATGCGTAGTAATCTATGTATGTACGAACCAAGTGCGCATGAAGTCGTGTTTCCGTGCGTCAAAATGCACTACCAGCTCAATGAAAGACAACATTGTTTTCAGACGCACAATCTGAGTGTTCTGGATATGTGTGCAATTCTCAGTCTTCTGAAACCGTGGACACAGAAGCAGAGCCATTCCTGGGAAACCATTGTTTAGGCGTTGCAATCTACGGAATGAAATGCCAAGGTTCTCTTCGACCCATTTCGCAGATATGCCCTCTCCAGTGCTATCGCCAGTAGTTGGCCTTTTGGGTGCGTACGTCAAGAGGCACTTCTCTTCAATGTGGTTTCGGACAAACCAAAGAGATAGTCCTCGCGAATATGTTTACGCAGATTCCACTTACGATAAGGTGGCCATATAGCACGCTCGTTTCAGTGCATCGGCCCTCCTGATAGGCGCCTTGCACTGACTTATTCACGAAAGACAATATCACTTCTACCAGGCTATCGTTCTTATAAATTTTCCAACTACCCGTGTTGTCAGCGGGCCTAATTTTAAGGTACGACGCACTGCGGACATTGCCCGTCCACCCAAATACTACAACCACTTGAAACGGCAAGGCCCATTGTCAGAATATACACTGATTTTCGTTGACATAAGGTAAGTGTTCTAAACGCTCGAATGTCCCTTGTTCTTTATCACGTGATGAACTAGTTTTGCTCAGATGAGAAACTTCTTACGGAAGGAGGAAAATGGAATATACTTGTTTCACTAAAAAAAAACCATACCCCTGAATGCATAATTTCCTACCATGTGTGTGCGATAACTGAAGCAAATTGTTCATACTAAAATGATTAACTGATGCCATTGTATCTTTTACAGCGAAAGCTGTTATGAGATCACAACTCGGGTCACGCGCAGTTGTTCGCCGCCACCGCTGCCGCAGCCACCAGTGCACGCCTGTAACCATATTAAGAAATTAGAAGACATAAATTAGCACAAAAGACACAGTGGGGCTTAAAGCCTGGGTCTGCAGGGTGCCAGACCACTATTTTGCCGCTGAGCTACGCCGGTGCTTTTGACTTGTTGGCAAACCTAGCAAGCCTACCCTTACACAGTGGGGCTCGAACCTGGGTTCACTGGGTGCCAGCCCAGTATTCTACCAGAGAGCTACGCTGGTGCTTGTGACTTGTCGGCAAACTTGACTTAGGCAGTCTTGATCTAGGGAATGCAATCGCGTTAGTACGACTTATGAAGCGTTTTAAAACAGCGAAAAAACAACCAGTCGTCGCACAATGCGAATAGCGTAACGAGTAGGCCGTCCTATGCTCCAACGCATCACAAAAGCTTGTTCTTGTTCCCCTATTAACTGTGGCGCATACTCACTTCAGCCTTAATTCCTCATTGTCGTCAGCCATTTCATGAACAATTGGCACGACATTCTTCGCAAGTGTTTAGCGGATACCACGCTTCTCGGAAGAATGGCGAAAAATAGCAAGGTGACTGCCGGCCTACTACCCAAAAGTTTATCAATAACGCCCTAGTGGGCATCAAGTAAGTGTGCTTGCAGTAGTTACCCAATGAGTGTTTTGAAGAGGCTTTAAAAGGCGGCTCTTCTAGCTTTCGCTGTGACTGTGCTGCGCCTTTGTTCAGAGGTGAGTGCACTAGAAGAAACGGGTGCTCTCGTAACAATGCTAAAGCCGCTGGTATACTATGTGTGCATATCTTCATGGTGTGTTATGCCTTTTTTAACACTTGTTGTTTCAATTGCAAAAAAAAAAGTGTGAGTCACATATTTTCATTTCTACCTACTTTTCGTGGCTGGAATCTTTCTACAACAGCAATATTTCGCAATAATACGCGTTGCTGCAAGCCATAAATTAACAATCGAAATGACCAAAAAACTATTTGACATTTCTCTTACACGTAGGACATAGTCAATGAACGCGACGTGCTGAGGTTCTTTGTCACCCTATCGCGCTGAGGTGCGGAGGTTGTTCATCTTTCCGTCTATTAGGGTTTTCGCCTAAGCCTATATTGGCTATACATGTAAACCACAGCACACCTTGATACGCGACGTGCTACTCTGCCTCGTATGTTAACACATTCCTCCTTTTTCTTTAAAGGTGTCGCTGTTTAGCCGAGTAACGCTTTCCGTGGTAGCTGATTGGCTGTGTTATTGGAGGAATACTCTCTAGTACGCATGTTCGACTTCCAGCTGTGGAAGACGTATATTGAGGAGATTAATGCAAGATCTATGGTACTTTTGTATTTAGATGTTCTTGAAAAAAACTGTTATTGAATCTGTGGTTTTACATCTCAAACCTACGATATGAGTATGAGAGAAGCCGTACTGAAGGGCTCCGAAAATTTTGACCATCTGGTGCTCTTTAACGTGCATTGGCATCAAACAGTACACGGTTGCCTGTACCGTTTCACCTCTGCCGAAATGCGACTGCCACGACTGTAGTCGAACCCGAAACCTTCGGGTGAGCAGCCGAGCACCTCCGTCACTGATCCACCGTGGCGGACCCAGTGGTCGCATTTACTTCGCGCTCATTATTCCACTGTGGTTTCGGACAGAAATTGATATTGTTCCAAGGCATGCGTAACAATATTACTGAAAAACCCTTCACGAAGTAATATTTTTTCACATGGGCCACTCAATCTCAATATTGAGGGGCTGACAGTCCAAGGGAGCCTTACTGAACAGAATTTCTAATAAGTAATACTTACAAAAAGTAGGTTACGTACATTTTTACATGCCTAAGGGGCTTTTTGTGCAATTATTCACTGATTTTACGCAAAGAATCATTATATTTACACTTATGACATTTATATGGAATATACTGATTTTTGAGTGATTAATTCATCGCAGCATCTTACCGTCGTACAGAATGGCGCCTCCGACACAATCGATTCGTGGAAAGCTCCAGCGCACAAAAAAGGCACATATTTACACACGGCATTTACTTTCTGTGAGATAATACTATGATGTATTAGCATAAACTTTATATCTCTACGTGTTCTTGCTCGTATAACTATACATGATATCATGCACACGAGAAGTGTGCGCATATTTTTAGGAAACCAACCAACTTTTTATGACATACTGGTTTCGGAATGCGAATAGCACTTTTTAAGCTACAATGGTGCGCTTCAGCTAAGCAGACAGATGCTGCTGCGCTGTAAACTATCGCGATATCGGTTGTTTTCGTGGAAATTCCGCTGAACCTGAACTTGTGAAATGCGTTACAATGGGGAGTTACCATGAACCATGGTCCGCATGTACCATGGTCGTATCATCGAACTCTCGATCATACGAAAGCGTTCGAGTGCGTTTTATGTTTCGGCATGCGCTGCGACTTCTCGTGTTAGCATGTCATGGCGGTGTTCGAAAACAGGGCAGCTAGAAGAACTTCAAAAATAATAAAACAATTCAGCAGCATGAAATGAAGAGAGAGAGAAAATTAAAGATGCGAGGAAAGGCAGGGAGGTTAACCAGACGCACATCCGGTTTGCTACCCTGCACTGGGGAAGGGATAAAGGGGAGAAAAAAGGTTGCAGAAAGATGAGAAGGTACACACAATCGCGAGCACACTCGGGGAGCACACACAGTCTACAAGCGGTCGCTCAGGTTTGTTGACTTGAGGTAAAGTAGCAGTGCTTTAGTTGCTTTCTGCGCAACTGAGACAGATGCCTGAGGTCCTAGTATCTTCTGCACACAAAATGGTCCGGGGTCAAGTCGATTCAAAACCATCCGGAGCTGGCATCGTTGTGTGTCGTAGCAAGCGCAGCTGCACAGCACGTGTTCGATGGTCTCTTCAGCTCCGCAGTAGTCGCATGTAGGAGTGTCTGCCATACCAATGCGAAAGAAGTACACCTTTGTAAATGCAACACCCAACCAAAGGCGGCATAACAGTGTCGCATCGGAGTGGGAAAGTTGTGATGGTAGCTTTAGCTTGAGCGAAGGATCCAGTTCATAAAATTGACACCTTTGGAAGCTGGTAGACGACCAGAACGTGCGTGTGAGATCTCGAGGCAGCAGGTAAAACTGTCTTGCTGCATCATTCCTTGATAGAGGAATCGGGACTACACGGGTTTCTTCATGGGCTGAGCGGGCTGCATCATCGGCTAATTGATTTCCGGTAATACCGATATGTCCAGGCAGCCATTGATATATAATATCATGCCCTCGTGCTAAAGCTTCATGATGGCAATGTCTTATTTCTTGTACCAGTTGGTCATGACTCCTCCTACGCATGGCAGACTGCAAACTCTGAAGCGCTGCCTTCGAATCACAGAATATGACCCATTTTCCTGGACGTTCTTGAACGAGATATTGTAAAGCAGCCCTTATAGCAGCAATCTCTGATGCCGTAGATGTAGTCATATGCAACAACTTAAACTTGATTGTCATTTCTGCAGCCGGAATTACAGCGGCACCTGATGAGCTGCTCGATGAGACGGACCCATCAGTGTATATCTGCGTTCGGTCTAAGTACAACTCATGTAGTAATAGCAGTGTTGCTTGCTTCAATGCTACTCTGGAGTGACTGCTTTTCTTTTTGATTCCCAGAATTTCTAGACGTGCTTGCGGCTGGTCGAGGCACCACAAAGAACAAGCCGTTCTCGCAGCTGGCGTATATCCTGATGGAATGCTGTTTCGGTGCTTGGCTATGACGTCTGAAAACGTAGCACGTGGTCTTCCTGAAGGTAGAAGGGCCAAGTGGTGCTCGGGGACACGGCTAGCATATCGAATGTGCGCTCTGAGGCAATACACAACTATATATGTCCTGACCGGATGGTCTTTGGCAAGCATGATTGTGGCATAAGTAGAAGCGCATCGGGGCAGTCCTAGGCAGATACGCAGTGCCTCACCCTGCAAACTTTCCAATGAATGAGTATTCGATTTGCAAGTGTTAGTCAGTACCGGCAAGCTGTAGCGCAATAGACCCAGAACTAGGGCCCTGTACAGCTGTAGCATGGAGGCCACAGAAGTTCCCCATGCTTTACCGCACAAGAATTTCATGATATGCACAATAGATAGCAGTCTCTTCTTCAAGTACGCACAATGTGGGCTTCACGAAAGACTTCTGTCGATTATTATGCCCAGAAAACGATGCGTCCGTGCATATTTGAGACTCTTCCCATTGATGTAAACAGGGTATGGCGTCATCGGTTTGCGTGTAAACGCCATCAGCACGCACTTCACAGTTGATATATTTAGGCATTGTTTCTGAAGGTAGGCTGTTGTGAGGGTTGTTGCCTGCTGTATTCGTGCACGCACCTGAGGGCGAGTAACTGCAGCACTCCAGAGGCAAATATCATCGGCGTATATGGATAGGCACACCGACTTAGGCAGAACCTTCACCAGACCAATGAGGGCCACATTGAACAATGTGGGGCTTAAAACACCTCCCTGAGGTACTCCGCAGTAGGTGTAATGTTGGGCAGTTGTACCCTCCTATGTTTGTACAAAGAAACCCCTGCCAGTTATATAATCTTTTATCCATTGAAACATTCGTCCACCAATGCCCATTGCTGCGAGAGAAGTGAGGATGGCATCGTGAGCTACATTATCATATGCACCCTTCACGTCAAGAAAGAGTGCCACTGATATGCGCTTGCGACTTTTTTCTTGTTGAACAAATGTCAATAAGTCAAGGACACAGTCAATGGAGGAGCGGCCCCGACGAAAGCCTGCCATGCAATAAGGGTATTTGGTGTATCGTTCCAAGTACCACTCGAGACGAAATAGAACCATTCTTTCCATCACTTTTCTGAAGCAGCTTGCGAGGGCAATAGGGCGATACGCTGTCAAGTTCAATGGTGATTTTCCCGATTTCAAAAGTGGTATTAATCGACTTATTTTCCATTCTCGGGGAACACTGCCGCTGAGCCAGGAGTTGTTGAAGCATGTTAAAAGTTCTTTTCTGGCTTTTTGTCCAAGGTGTCCCAACGCACTATAAGTAATACCATCAGGACCTGGCGATGACATGCGCGTAGAAGCGACTAACGCACCTTCCAGTTCTTCCATGGTGAACGGAATGTCCATTTCTGGTAATCGCGTCTCAGGAACGATCATGGCGTCGATGCTTTCGTTCATAATATTCCCGGCAACTCTCGTGCAAAATTCTTCAGCCCCCTCTAGTTCTGTTTTTCCATGATGGAGTGCCAAAGCTTTAAAGGGGTGCCGTTGTTGTGGAGAGGTGCGAAGACCACGAACTGTTCTCCAGATATATGACAACGGTTTATGAGGGTCTAGAGATTCACAGAATGCTTTCCAGCGTTCGCTCTCCTGTTTGTAAATGCGTCTTTGAATCTTTTTCTGGAGCCGCCTTGCTACCCTCAGATCGTAAATTGATCTTGTGCGTCTGTATCGTCGTTCAGCACGCCTTCGTATAGCTCGTAATTTTTCCAGTTTGATGTCAAACTGTGTTACTTTAGACGAAAATGGTAGTTCACATTTGGACGCTTGCATAGCTTCCGCTATGGTATTTTCCAGGCTGCAGGCGAGGTCTTCTTGGCAAGCGTTCTCAACACGCGATGCAAACATTGACCAGTCAGTGCCAATTGCAACACCGGAAGAGAAATTTTTTATGATACCATCGATCGTCACGTAGGTGGGTATGTGATCACTCCCATGAGCCTCAATATCGCTAAACCACTTAACTTTGTGAGAGAAGCACCGTGACACCAATGTCAGGTCAAGGCAACTGCCATACGTGAGACCCCGCATATATGTGGGGGTACCATCGTTCATGATGGAAAGGTCGTAATCGGAAGCGAATGTAACAATGTTCCGGCCCCTGGCATTCATCCTAGTGCTCCCCCAAAGCATGTGATGGGCGTTGATGTCACCGGTGATGATGCAAGGCCCATCGGTTCTCATTAAGATGTCTTTTAATCTGTCGCAGACAAATCGCGATGACGGAGATATATATCCACTAATAAGCGTGAACGAAACTGCATTCTTCTTCACACGAAGACACACGTACTGATTCTCGTCATTTGAACTTATTGGGTGCGAAAGATAATTCAAGTCTGTGCGAATGTAAACAATTACTTTGCTTCGTTCTTCGCAAGCGGCTGAACAAAAAGCTTCATAACCGGACAATCTATAAGGCGTTGATACGTTTGGTTCACATATGACAAGTATAGGGAATTGATTGGCCCGAACCAATTGGCGAAAGTCCGAGATACGGGACTTCATGCCTCTGGCATTCCACTGAAAAATCGACGCACTTTTAACTTCAGTGCGGAAGATGAGATTTTGTTGAGCCATTGTGCTTATACGAAGTTAGCAAGAACTGGATTCAGTGCATCCAGTATTTGCAGTGCACTCTTAGCAGACGGAGATTGTATGCTGCTCAGTAGCGTGCGAATCGTGGCAATTAATGACTGCACGATTGCAGCCACTTGCCTGTCTTGGTTGGAAAGATCTCGAACCGGGACGATTGCAGTCACTTGCCTGTCTTGGTTCGAAAGATCTCGAACCGGGAGTGTGGACTCGCCGTCATGAAGCTCCTTCGATTCGCTTGATGCTGCTTCCCTTTGAAGTGCAGGCCACTCTGTCGCAGTTAGGGTATGCTCACTGGCTTTGTCCTTTACAGCCTTTCCCACGGCATGTGGTCTAGGAGGCAAAGGAGGTGGTACTGATGAGGGATCACGCAAACGTGTCGAGGAGGTAGCGGGCGTCCTCGAAGACCGACGTCGACGTGAACGACGTCTTCTGACTTTAGCTGCGGCTTCTCGATGAGATGAGTGATCGCGCACCATCTCCTTCAACATGGCAATTTCCTTCTGAATCCGCGGGCAGTCCTTCGATGTGGCTTCATGGGATCCATTGCAATTAGAGCATTTCTTGACAGTTGCGACGCACTTATCCGCTTCATGGTGCTCGGCGCAGCGGTGGCATACCACCGAATTCTCGCAGACGCTGCTCACATGTCCAAGTTTCATGCATTTATGGCACTGGAGAGGCTTTGGAATGAAAGGCCGCACAGCATGTCTGAAGTACCCCACCTTCACATGAGAGGGGAGTGATGTGCTCTTAAACGCAATCTTCACACATTGAGACTTGCCTAGCCGGGTGACATCAACAATTGGAGTATCAGTTGTTAACTTGACAAGAAGTTGTAAGTGCTTATTGGAAATAGCGACATCAATGTCGTAGATCACGCCGGTTAATACATCACATCCCAAGGGAACAGGAGAGCGCACCTGGTTGCCGTCCAAGTCAGTTACACTGCGCAGAACGCCCAACGCACTTGCGTGCAAAACGTCCACAGCCAGTATATTCTTTCTGGCGTTCACTCTTATGTCCGTGATCTCATTTGGCACGAGCGTTTCCAGAGACCTCGACACAGACTGTCTGTTAAGGCGTTTCATGCTGACGGTAGGAAGTGCAGGCAGGAACAGGATGGTATAAGTGTTCGATTTTGGCGCTTCACTTACAGTTTGAATAGTTGTGGATGAAGATGTCCTCATGTTCCTTCTCTTCGCCTTGCGGCTCAGCACAGGTTGGAAACCGTCATCTGAGAAGTCCTCACTGCTGAGATAGTAAGCATGAGTATCTTCACTGTCGCTGTCGCTCGCTTGTCCCATCCGCTTCCTGGAGGCGGCCGCCGCTGACGCCGCTGGTGCCGGCAGGCGTCCGGGGTAGTCTACATCCATCCCTTCCAAGGGAGCAGCGAAAACTGATCAACAGACTTAAATTAAAACTGAAATACGCCGGAGTTAGCAGAAGTAGCTCCTATTCAAAACACACTTCTTCGTTTTCTGTGAAACAAAGCATGAAATGAAAATTCTTAAAGATGCTGATAGGACAACGAATACACGATGCGTCTTTGAAATTGTGGTAATACAGCAGTAGTGGTGTTAAGTAGAGGATATGACCTTTATTTCTGCAGCCCGCTGCGCAGCATCAAAGTAAGAGGACATGGGAGATAAAAATGTAGTGCAACAAAATTAAAAAAATCTCCAGCGTCTTGTTCATTCATAGGGGAAGCTAATATTACATTTAAGAGAAGGAAATAATGCACGTATATGTTTTCTGAGACTCAGGCAAATGCCTTTCGCTTACTAAGTTATTACTCATACCAGTTAATCTACAATGTCGTTATTTCCCAAATCATTTGCCTGTGAAATATGTACAGTCGTTTAGCGTGGAAACAAAGATGTGTTAAAACGCGATGCTCAAGCCCGTTCTTAATTCTCACGTACGGCTTTTTTTTCAGCTGAAGTCAGCAGACAGCACATCATGGCAACGGACGTCTTCAGGAACATTGAAGGACTCCACATCGGCAAGCATTTCTCGGACGATGCGATACTTTCAACATTGGCGTACAAACCACGGCCGGGCGACCTTTTTCTGGTGAGCTATCCAAAGGCAGGATCCACGTGGACTCAGCACATCATGTACAACATCCTCATGAACGCCGAAAACCCTACAAACCCTTTCGACCTCCTCATGCGGTTCCCCTGCCTCGACTTGCAAGGAGCAGAAGCGGCCGTGTACGCGCCGCAACCTAGCGCTTTCAAGAGCCACCTGCCATTCAACAAGATACCGTACTCTCCAGAAGCAAAGTACGTGTACATTGCGAGAAACCCGTACGACACGTGCGTCTCCTTCTACTACCACACTAAGCACATCCCTGCGTACCGTTTTCAAGATGGGACATTTGACAAGTTCTTTGAACTCTTCATGCAGGGCCAGGTGGAGTTCGGTGATTACTTCCAAAATGTCATATCTTGGTACGAACACCAAAACGACTCAAACGTCCTCTTCTTGACCTTCGAAGAGCTTAAGCAGGACACTAAGAATTGCATTCTCAAGATCGCCGCTTTCATGGGACCGCAGTGGCAGAACAAGCTCAAAGAAAATCCCGACCTCATCAACCGGATTCTAGAGAAGACTAGCCTGGCCCATATGAAGATGCTGTTCCATCACGATCCACAGAGGACGCCCCTGAGCAAGTCCCCTATGCTAAGCACTGTTCGTCCGGAGATCATCAAGGGTGTTCTCAATTTCGTAGCTCTAATGGAGACTCCCATGACAGGCGAATTTGTTCGAAAGGGTAAAGTGGGAGACTGGAGAAACCACTTCACTCCTGAACAGATTCAGCGGATGAAAGACAGAATAGCCGAAATATCGGTGGTGTCTGATTTTATGACTCTTTGGAAAGATGCTGATATACCATAACTTTGTCCACAAATTTCCCACTGCTCATCGTTGAGTCAGTTTTGTTTATTGCTTCGACGCCTGTGTATGTAGACAAAATAACGCATTTGTTTCTAATTTCGCTCATTATTAAGCCAATTACCCGTGTATTAAGGCCAATTCGGGCAAATCTCAGTGACTCGCAAGAAGCTAAGCAACGAATGTCACTTTCTTGAGACAAAAAAGGAGCCTTCTATGACAGGGCTGATTTTTCAAAGTCAAATCATAAGTCAAACCTGACATAATCAAAGTCAAACCTGACATAATCAAATCATAAGTTTCAAAGTCAAACCTGACATAATCAAATTGTTTATCACTTTATCGTAATTAAAAATAGGCATGCAGTCACTTTATCTAAAATTATCTACTATGACAATTTTAGCCTAAAATGATTGATTTGATTTATGTGTCGGGAATAATAAATTTTAGCCTCTAATTGGGACAACTTTAGTATAATGGTAACACACATGTTACTTGTGTACAATATATCAAATTGGCACCGAAATGTCTGGTTTAATAAATCTGACTTTGTTTCAACGTAGAAGACATCAAAGTCACTGTTCCATACTACTTATTCACTATCTCCTTAAAGATATTATATTCATAAGCTTGAAGTTATCTGTATCTAGGGCACGCATTTTATACACCCAAGACTAGCACCGTACTCTCAAGTAACACCGCGAATGGCTTGCAACAAATATCTCAGGACTTTACCAAACAAAAAAACAATATTCAGCCTAATATTTAGTAAGAAAATTAAAATACAATAAACCACTGTAGCCTCACAAGAGAATGGGAAAGGGCATTTTGTACAAGAGCGGCTTCTAGGACAGCATGCCCTTAATCCGGCGAATCTGGTAGTTCTATTATTTTTTCCCTGCAGAACTTATTTATATGAAGTAGCTGAGGCAATATGGATCTCAACCTATCCACAATGAGACTGTTAGAACAGAACAGAAAAGAACAAAGTCTGGTATGGGCGAGGAAATACCCAAAAGTTATCAGTGCCTGTCAAATTGCATAAGCTTTGACGAAGCTATAAAGTGATTGAATATTGCGCATGGTGGTGCCTGGGTGATGCCTTCAATGAGCTTTGATTGTGCTTATTGATCTAGTGCATAGTTTTCTCGGCAACACAGCCACTGACCATAACATCTAAGAAGTGGTTAACGCCGATAACGCAAACAATGACACTTGTTACCATTCGGTTTCGATGCCGAGTGGATCCCGAAATGGATACCATCTTCTACAATGACCGAATAAATACGTCATATATTACCTAGGCCTGACTCAGTTTTTATTACTGCTTTGATCATTATTCTACATTTATGCAATACTTTTGCACCAAATTTGTTCAGACTACTTTTATGTGCTTGCTGATAGTCGTGCTGACACTGCGATCAGTTACAGGCCCATCGGACGAGTATCTGGAACGGAGTTTTTTACAACAAGGAACGTGCGTACCTGAATCATTGATATCTGAAAACTTTGTCATTGCTCATGCAGCTTCCAATGATGAAATTGATTATATCTGAAAAATAAGAGTAGTTAACTGCAATCATTCACTTTATTTCCCATTAATTTTTTGTGTGAAGATTTCTCATCACAATGTTTCATTCAGTTTCGCAGTACCTCAAGTTGTGTAAAGAAAACTTATGGTTATATTGCGCCAGAACACACGTGCACCAGGCCCCGCCGCGGTGTTCTCGTGGCTAAGGTACTCGGCTGCTGACCAGCAGATCGTGGGATCAAATCCCGGCTGGAGCGGCTGCATTTTCGATAGAGGCGAAAATGCTTGTGGATCCGTGTGCTCGAATTTGGGTGCACGCTGGAGAACCCCAGGTGGTACAAATTTCCGGAGCCCTGCACTACAGCGTCTTTCATAATCCTATGGTAGTTTTGGGACTCTAAACCCCACATATCAATCATCATCATATCATTAAACGTTCACCCACACATTCTTGCCTAAAAACGTATTATGCATGGCATTTTAGCTCAAGCTTAGATCCATTATCTCCACGTGCTGTTGCCTTCAAGTAACGAATGACATGGCATTGACAATAAGAAGCACAGGTTTCGAAACCTCAGCAGCCTTTATACTGATATTCAATGATTGCTGTAATATTGGCTAAGCTTTTGCACTTCTTCAATTGTCGCAAAACATTGTAAAGTAAAACATAGCAGAAGCAACGTTCCCAAGTGGTCTTTAAGAAATAGACAAGGCGTGGGTTTTACGTCACATAATTTTTGTCCACTGCCAGGTGCAAATGAGAGCGTTACGAAGCGTTGAGTAATGGAGCATTGTTCTATGAAATAATCCGCCTAATGTATTCATAGGTCTCAATTACAACCCGCCGTATGTAACAAGTGCCACCTAAGCGTTCTGAAGTGTTCGGAAACGATCAGCAGAAGGTACCGTAAGACTCCTCCAGCCGCCTAAAACAACATCTGCTCTAGGTGGGATTGCTTCAATGGCCTTCGCTAATACTCCAGCTCACTGAATCTGCTGTGCTTTTTGAGTTGCTCTAAATCTCTCTAAAAGTCTTCACGTGGATTGTCATTTCCTCTGTCATGCAAAACAGAACGCTGGCTTCCGTGATTGTGCAGATGTGGCAGCTGGCTACGGCAGGGTGCAGTGAGGTAAATGTGCACACAGCTGCACCAACCATTCGGAGTTCAAGCCAATCTATCGATACTATACTCTTATCACTTTATGACAAGCAATTTCTAACGAAACAAAGGCAAAGTGAACGTTTTATCTATCTATCTATCTATCTATTTGTCTGTCTGTCTGTCCGTCCGTCTGTCTGTCTCTCTGTCTGTCTCTCTGTCCGTCCGTCCGTCCGTCTGTCTGTCTGTCTGTCTATTCACCTGCGTCTTGGTGCTCTAGTTGTCACCTCGTTGACATGATATATATCAAAATTGGCACAGCAGGATGTGTGAGCATCCAAATGATTTCACTACTTTTGGGTTTGGTCTTCAAGAGTAGAATGGCATAGCGTAATCGGGTGCCGTTCAGAGTTGACGTTGAGCGAAAAGCAGGGAGGCTAACCAGAAGAAAATTTCTGGTTTGCTACCCACGCTGCGGAAAAAAAAGTGGTATGAAAAGGTAAGGAGTGAAACAGAAAAAAAAAGGAATGGTTAAAAAAAAACATTGGCCTTGTATCTGCAGGTTACACTGCAAATGCCGTCGAAAGACCATAGTCTTGCGTCTGGAGAGAGTGAACAACACGTTTATTTGATGTTCTGCGCAAGAAAATCGGTGATTGGTATTCTGGAGGCGCTGCGTTATAGTGTCTCGAGCGTACAGCAAAGGCGAACAAGCGCATCAAGTCACCTCAAACGCCAGACATGAGCGCCATCTAGCAGTTATCTTAGAAAACGAAGCGCGGCAGCGTGCGCGTGCGTCTCGGAGCTGATAAGGTGTAGAACGCAAGGCGACGAGTAGGTGTCACCATCTTAGCAAAGCGTTGGAAACACTTGCCTTTTCGTGCAAGCAAATCATGGTCAGCGCACCGTCATAAACGCTATGTTCCTTAGAATTACTTATGTATGCCTTTTCTAGTAAAAGACGTGCATAAAAAAATATGCGTGTTGTTATGGTGCCCCATATATGCGCAATAATGGATTTTTAATTGACAGTCGTACAAGTAGTAACTCTGAAGCTTGAGCACTATTGGTGGGCGCAGCGGATGGGGTCGGCCGTTTGAGGTATTGTTAAGAGCAGACAAACTGACAGATGTACAGACAGACAAAGACAGACAGACCAAAATTTTTCCGTCGACGGTCCGCAAGAAAGACTATCGTCTTTAAAAATAAAACACTCACACACTCAACTACGGGTGTGTTACACTCGTTTTGGCAGTCGTTCGACAGCAGAAACAGGTAATTAATGAACTCGGCGTTCTCAGTGCCGGAGCTACCTCTTACGAGTAAGGAGACTATGGAATTACAGAACTTGAATCATTTTCATTGCTGTTGAAAATTCATTTAGAGGCATTGCAATAAATTATGTGCTATCTTCGCCGAAATAAAGGTTGAAACAGTGTGTCGCGCATGTGCTCACACATCGCTACACGTGCTTAACCGGCTGCATCTGTAGATCAATGTTACCGTTGATGTTATCATGCTAACTACTCTTTTTAGTGAAACACATGTGCATTGTTCGTTAATTGCTTTATACTGGTATATCGTTGTTTTTGCGGTTTGTGCCGCATATTTTCCATTTCTTTTCATCTCCGCGATATGAAATCTTATTTGCTCTATATGGCCTTTCTTGTATAGGCCTGAAAAGGCCCACAGTATCAAATAAATAATAATCATAATATTAATAATAATAATTGTAACTTCCAGTCATGGCATCCCGTGCTGCATGTTCATTACTCTTCTTGTTCTTTTCCCTCTTTTTGTTTTGATACGTTTCTTACCTATTTCTGACATTCCAGCAACAAATACCGCAGTATACAATAGATGAAGCTTAAAACGATAACTCGAGTTTTTCCGGGCCGTACCCAAAGAAATGTATGAGCGAGTCTTTCAAATTGTAGTTTAGCGCACGTCACATTCCTCCTCTTCCACTGCCCACGTACGCTGTCGTAGTAACGGATACGCGCAGCGGCATTTTTCCGTTGACCGCTCAGTGCTCGCAATGACCACAACTTCTGTCACGTGGTTTCTGTCGAGGTTTACAAAGAGAATCATGAACAGCATGCCACTACCTGCGACGCGGCACGCCGCCGGAGCATTCTGTCCACTACAGTTGCTGCTATCGCATGACAACTTTGGTTGAATCACATTCAACTACACTAATTTTAATTAGAGTTTACTGTTGCCAATGTTACTGCAGTTACTTCTGTTGAGGTGTATACTATAGCTATTTTTGCAGGTTACTCCATCGGTTGGCATGCAGGCCATGTTTGGCCATCTATCGCTGCATTTTCTTTCTCTTGAGTAGATCCTTGCAGTTATAGAGAAAATAGTATGCTTACCTGGAGATTCCACCAGCTGTTATCACTGTACTCTATCTACCTGTTGTATCGTGACACAATGGCGGACTAGAATTTTTTTTTAAACCACTCTCCTAAATCACCTGCCTGGAATTCCTTTCCTGCGCATGACTCGGTCTTTTGCGGGCAATCTTAGATGCAATTTATTTAATTTTTTAAATACCTACTGTCGGATCTCATTAATCCGAACACAGCTTAGAAACTTATCAGACATTTCCCCAAAACTTCGTGGATTGCTGACACTCGCTGGATAATTGTCACGTTTCTGTAGTTTTTGCAGTTATATTTTAGGTGAATAACATTCCTATTTAAAAACGCGACTTGAAAGATCTGCATCCGGTAGAGGCGGCAGTGGCGCCCAGTGCTGGCAACTACTTGATGCACCTGGGGCGCTTGCCATGGTTGCCCTGAAACTTTAGTCCTCCCGTTTCTAGTATTACCTGTGGAATTACCGTTTCGATGTGAGGGGTAGGGGGTCAATAGTGCGACGCACGTTTCAATTTTCGTGTAATGGGACCACGTGTGGGCCCTGTTTAGAGCGCACCGTTCCAGAAAGTCAAGAAGCCCCAGTTATTCTAGATTGTTCTGACGAACTAGAGCACGCAACGCGGACAGTGCGGATTGTTCTAGAGCTAAGGGGCTACCAACGTTAAGCATGCATCGTCAATGCCACGTGTATAAATTCCGATGCCCCTTAGGCATGGTGAAATCATATCGGTCGTTAAACGTGGAATGAAAAGGGGTCGAAAACTGATTGCTACAAACATCAACATCCACTGTACGATTGAAGCAGGACTAGGGAAGAAGGGGGGAAACATAAAAACTAAAAACATTTTTTTTTGAGAAAATTCGTCAATTTTTATATGCATGCGAAGGTAAAGTAGAAATGACTTAACCATTTATTTGACGCTTGGCTTTATGGCTGACTGTCTAGTTTTTATATCAAGCGCCTTAAAGGGGGGGAGGTGGGAGGGGGCGTATGCAGGCATTCTGATACCAAATTTTGTGTTGAGTTCGGTGCATTCCCAAGCCAACGAGGCATCACTCACTCTTGCGTGGTAGTTTCACGTGTACACATAGTATCAATTTTTATAAAAGGGAACTCGTGAGAGCCTGGCCTTCGCTCTGCGGCAGCTGTCTACAACACGTTCAGCCGATAGATAAAGAAAGTGCGTCCGCTTTTCGCCGCATCACCCGTTTCGAAACTAGAGCGGGAGCACAATTTAGCAGCGCGTTGTTCAACGGTTAAGGCTTCTTTTATTTGGTAACAGATGGCGCGAACAGCGGACGCGCTTTTTTTATCTGTCGGTTGATGGCGCTGCAGGCGGCCGCGACAGATAAAATGAAGAACAATCCGGACTACGCGTGGGAATATTGTAATAGAACAGAAGGCAGCAGAAAGGGGGGTGGTATTGGGGCATTCATTCATAAAAGTACAGACTGGCAAAGGGCCAAGCAGGAGTGCAAGGAACATTTATGGCTAAAAGGGAAAGTGGCAGGTCAAATGACACTCCTTGGTTTCGTGTACTTGTGGACGGGAGCAAAGGCCAAAGAAGAAAACCAGGCAATGGTAGAGTGTATATCAAAGGACATTCAGGAGTTAGGAAGAGAGTGCGAGATAATTATACTAGGAGACATGAATGCGCACATAGAAGATATAGATGGGTATACCGACCCGACAGGCAAAATGATCATGGATATGTGTGAAAGGCTTGATTTGATCATTTGCAACAGTACCGAGAAGTGTGAAGGGCAAATAACATGGGAGGTAGGAAGGCGGCAGTCGACGATAGATTATGCACTGATGTCACATAGGATGATTGATAAGCTCAGGGGAATGCACATAGATGAAGGTGGCTCCGGAAGTCTGGGTAGTGATCACAAACGTATCAAGCTAAGTTTTGGAAGAGCAGTGAAAGTGGGAAGGAGACAAGATGAGCAACTACAGGAAAATTTTTATTCAGAAAGGCAAATTGAAATAGCCACTAAACAAATTGAGAAAGTAATCACGGAGGATAATAAGACAGTGTGGACATACATGAATCTAGTTAGACTGTTTGAGCTAGAGCTTGCTAAGACGCTTAACAAGTCACCCCGGAAAAGAAGACACAAACCCAAAAGTTGGTGGGATGAGGAAGTTAAGAGAGCCATAGCAAAACGTCAGGAAGCCTCTAGGGAACACAGACATGCTAAGCAGCGGGGTGAACCGACAGACGATGTTGAAAGAAAATGGGAAACCTTTCTAAGCTGTAGAAGGGCTTCATCCCTTCTGATCAATGAAAAGATTAGAAGAAAGGGAGCTCAGTGGCTGGCAGAAGTACATAAAAAAGATAGAAAGGCAGCTGCGAAATTTTGGAACCATCTAAACTCCCTAAGAAATGAGACGAGCCTAGAGCAGAGTTCTATAACTACAGCCCAAGGTGCCAGGCTAGAAGGGAACGAAGCTATTGAATATATAAGATCAAGGGTGACAGAAAAATTTCATAAAAAAAGTACTTTATGCACCACAATAGACAAGGACGAATCAAGTGGTGCAATGGCTCCATTTTCACAACGAGAGTGGGAAAGGGCTGAGAAAAGGGTTCCTAGTAGTACATCAACAGGCCCAGATGGCATTCCAATTAGGCTGATAAAGACATTAGGTCCGAAGTCTAAGCAGGCGTTGAGAGAGGCAGTGAGCAAAATAATAATCGATGGTGAAGTTCCCGATGGATGGGAACTTAGCAGGATGAGCGTGATCTATAAAGGAAAGGGGGACAAAGCTGACATAAACAACTACCGTCCTATAACAGTGACATCAGTGGTCTACAGGCTGGCGATGCAGGTTATAAAGGAAAGACTGCAGGCATGGATAGAAGATGAGGGGGTGCTGGGGGAACTGCAGAATGGATTTCAGAAACACAGGAGGTTGGAAGACAATCCGTTCTCACTGACGCAGTGCATCGAAATAGCAGAAAAGGAACACAGGCCCCTGTGGCTAGCATTCTTGGATACCAAGGGAGCGTACTATAGCATGGTTCAAGAGGAATTGTGGGGAATGCTGGACACACTAGGCGTGGAACATGTAGTCACTAATCTTTTAAAGGGTATCTATAAAGGTAACAAGGTAGTTATAAAGTGGGAAAAACAGGTATCCAAGCCTGCAGAGGTAAAACGGGGGCTTAGGCAGGGGTGCCCCCTGTCACCCTTATTATTCATGATGTACCTGCAAGGATTAGAGGCAAAATTAGAAGGAAGTGGGCTGGGCTTCAACCTCCCTTTAGTCAAACAAGGAAAACTTATTGATCAGGCACTACCAGCATTAATTTACGCAGATGATATAGTGCTAATGGCCAACAACAAGGAAGATTTGCAGAGATTGATGGACATCTGTGGTAATGAGGGAGATAGGTTAGATTTTAGATTCAGTAAGGAAAAATCAGCAGTCATGATTTTCAATGACAAAGAAGGTAGTGAGTTTAGGATACAGGAGGTCACGCTAGAGATAACAGATAAATGCAAATATCTGGGCGTATGGATAAGCAATGAGACCGAGTACCTGAGGGAACACGAAATATACGTGACGATTAAAGGTAACAGGAATGCAGCAGTGATGAAAAATAGGGCACTGTGGAATTACAATAGGTATGATGTTGTGAGAGGAATATGGAAAGGGGTCATGGTTCCTGGGCTGACGTTCAGCAATGCGGTCTTGTGCATGAGATCAGAAGTTCAAGCAAGATTAGAAATTAAGCAACATGGAATAGGTAGGCTTGCTTTAGGAGCTCACGGGAATACACCAAATCAGGGAGTACAAGGTGATATGGGATGGACATCATTTGAGGGCAGGGAAGCTAGCAGCAAGATAGGAGCGATTGAGAGAAATGAAGAAGGAGCGTTGGGCTAGGAAGGTTTTCAGCTACTTGTACATGAAGAATGTCGATACAAAATGGAGGAAGCGAACCAGGAAGTTGACTGGTAAATACTTAAAAAACAGCAGGTGGCCAAACCAAAAATAACTATCGGTTAAGAAGAAAGTGAAGGAAACGGAGACTGACATGTGGAAAATGGGCATGATTAAGAAGTCCGCACTAGAGATCTATCGAACTTTTAAGCAGGAATTTGCCAAGGAAAGGATCTATGATAATACTCGGGATAGTTCTCTACTGTTTGAGGCAAGGACGGGAGTACTGCGAACCAAGACATATCGGGCCAAATACAAAGGGGTAGACACAGTATGCAGTGCGTGTGGAGAGGAAGAAGAAACTGCCGAACACTTGATAATGTTCTGTAAAGGGCTTCACCCTATAGTTCAAGATGATGGCGCAGAGTTTTTCAAAGCACTGGGGTTTAGGGACCGGGAGGGCAAAATAGACTTTAAGCAAGTAGACTTAACTAGAAGGATGTTATCTGATTGTTGGCTAAAGTCAAGGCACGAGTGAAAATTAAACTCTTCACTGCAAAGTACGAATCCTCAAACTCACATTTTAAGGGAAAAAAATAAATATAGTTTTGGGTTCATTAAGTATTACGGCTTGGTGGCGCTAGCCACCGCCCGATCTAAAGAGTACAGCCTTATCCATCCATCCATCCATCCATACAGAGCGCAGGTCACGCGCTTGTGTGTTTTCTTTCATGAAAATCAACGCAGTACCTTCCGTAGTTTATTCAGTTGCTCATGTGCTGTTTACTGGCGTGACAATTCAGGGCTTAAATTGTACACGAAATGTGAACATGGTTACTCCTCTAAATGCCGACCGCCTTCGCTGGTGCACGGCCGGCGTGCCTTCGCCTTTCGAGATGGTGAATACGACACGCTTGGCAACGAGACGCTGTACGCTACGGCTGCCAGAGTGATAGTCTCAAGGCTGCTGTCGTGCTTGCAAAAAGCATGCAAGACATAGAAAATCATTAGCCTGACGAAGAGAACGCTGCCAGCTTCGCTGTTTTGTCGGTGGCCGTGAAGCGGGGTTGGTCGAGCTTTTATATTCACGTTTGCGACAGCTCTCGAGTTTTTATTTTATATGTATCAATGAGAATATCAGCAAGAACATTCGCAAACTCAAAGAACTTTCACGACTTCAGATACTGTTCTCTAGCACCTGGAAACGGCAAAACCATAATTCCTTGATAACAAACAGACCCGCCGTGGTGGTCTTATGACTAAGGTACTCGGCTGCTGACACGCAGGTTGTGGGATCGAATCTCCGCTGCGGCGGCTGCATTTCTGGTTTAGGCGGAAATGTTTTAGGCCTGTGTGCTCAGATTGGGGTGCACGTTAAAAAACTCCAGGTGGTCGAAATTTCCGGAGCCCTCCACTATACGGCGTGTTTCATAATCATATGGTGGTTGTTTTGGGACGTTGAACCCCACATATCAATCAATTGATGACAAACAAAAAGGCAACTAAAAGTGTCAGTACTGATATATATATATATATATATATATATATATATATATATATATATATATATATATATATATCAGCTAGTTGTCCACTGTTCTGTATCTCCGCCTGCCGTTCTTCCGATTAGTTGTGGCGTTTTTGTTTTACTAACTTTTACTGACAAGCACTAATATTTAGGCAAATTATGTTTATCCGCACTACGCAATTAAACTGGGAACCCTGCTAGACATATTGTTGCGTTACATCAGTTTTACCTTGGAGGTTTTTGTTTTAGGTGATAGGCCTAAACGTACTTGCATTCGGTGCGGTTGGCTTGTTCGTTGACATTTTTGTCCTTAGTATCGCATGATGCGTTCTTTCTTTTGCTGCCAAAGCGGCAGACTCACTGAGATCATCCAGTTATTGTTCTTGTGACCTTTTTCTTTTTCCCTTCACAGAAACTAGGAATATATGGGCAGTTGGTGCCTTTATGACAGCACCAGGTACTTCCTCCCACTTAGGAAACAAAATTTACGACACTAAACGTAAATAGGGCTGCGACAATGGCATGCATTCTGAATGCATACTCTCTGCAAGGTAAAATGGCACACCATCACTGATCTGAATTCTCTGTTTGTGGAACTAATAAACTGTGAAGCTGTTCATTTGTTTATGACAAAACTTAAACAACAGTAATCTACTGACTTTCACACTTCTTTTATTCTTCGATCCGTATTATTCAGCCTCGTATGCTCAACATAACGCAGGCGCAACAGGTTTTACTTTACGTTACGCTTTCTAATACTTGTTCATTCACCTAAAATGTTTTTTTATGGCAAGTATTGCCATTATGCGTGTAATTAATGTATGGGCGTGCTGATAATCCCGTCCCTTTTACATGATCTTCCGTTTTCAAATAATACGCACTCGACTCATGTTTGCCGTCGCTGTTTTTTCATGTTATTTACTTCTTTTCTCTCTTTTCTCTATGTGCGTATATGCGAAAACATTATGAAATGTGTGAGTGCTGGCATTTACAATTGATGAAGAGTTATCGATAATGAAGTCCTGCATAATATTTCTTTTGTTGCATTTCCATATGTTTTCTTTGACGTATTACCAACCCCTGTCTGAGACCCCATATGAGACGCCGCCAACGTTTCTGATAAATAAATACATTGGAACAGAAAATGGGCGAACGCATTACAGTCCAACAGCACAGAACACGCAAGTACTCTATTACAAGTTCAGTTACGTAAAATATGTTTACATTTGCACGCACAAAATCAGATTTTCTGTGCGGCTTGACATGCACTGGAAACACACGAAAGACAACTAACTACACATAGGGTGTACCTTAACACTTCTATAAAATATTTGTTTGTCCCACCAAATTCTTTGTGGTGTCTGGAGCTCTTTTTCGAAGGTCTACTTTGGCCAAGGACCAAGTATTTGCTTCAGTGTGACCAGTCTTATGTTTAAGAGTACTGGATCTTCTCGTACAAATGATTCGGTTAGAAAGGTTCCTGTGACTAGTTTCAGTCATTCAGTAAAACAAAAAACATCGCGAAGATTTTGTTTCGTACACTTAATGCTTTATTGACATCTCCAAATTCTAAATACAATTACAAGGTCATAAAATCAGTTTTGAAAATTTTTTAGTGACCAAAATGTATCTGCAAAGCATTTGCCTAACTCCTTGCTCCTCCGACGTTAAACTTGATGTTTACATCAACACCTACGCTCTCATTTTTACCCAATGAAACTTCACCGGACACTAATTTGTTCAAAAGTTCCACAACGTGCTGGCTTATTGAAGATGCCTGGACTGCTGAAACACCATGCCGGTCTGTAATTGGGACGCTGCAATGCCCTGTGGCGCCATTGAACTTCGAACCTTTCGCGCATTTGCGAAGGAGAGCAATGCCGCGGTGGCAGTGGTAGTAAAATTCACCATCTGATTCATGGGCTACCGTTCCCACTGTTAGCTTCTCGCATTTATTTGCCGCTGAGATTAAGGATAACGATGTTGATGGTGGCGTAACGACACCCCGAGTGTTAGGTGATTCTGTGTTCGTACTGGAGCTCGCCAATTGTTCCCGTTCTGTTGAACTCACGCTTCGCAATACGCTTGGGCTTTCTGTGCTGAAAGTATTTCCCACCGGTGACGCGTTCGATTGCGTGTAAGGAGTCACGTACGAATCGTCTTCTGTAGTACGATACGTATTTACTTCCGCTAGCTCCGTGGTTCCGATCAAGCGCGAAGAAGTGCCTGGCATTTCTGTAGTCACCGGTGCTATGTGGTTAGACGTTTCTGTGCCTGTGCTTGTGACCTCCCGCTCGAAATTGGGAGTAGTCATCGTTTGGTTAAATGATGAGAGTTCATCAGTGATACCGTAGTTAGTCGATTCCGCTACATCAGTCGCCGTATTGATGCGTGATGGAACATCTGGTGTTTCTGGTGTTGCGGGCTCCATGGTATCGCTACTACTGCCACGGGTAGCTGCTTGTGTGACAGTGCTTGTGAGTTGCCACTCAAGATTGGGAGAAGCCGTGGTTTGGTTAAGCAATGACAATACATCAGTAGTGTCGTACTTAGTTGATTCTGCTGCTTCAGCCGTTGTACTTACGCGTGACCAATCGTTCGGCATTTCTGTTGTTGCCGGCTCTGTGGTATCACTACTGCCACGGGTAGCCGCTTGTGTGACAGTGCTTGTGAGTTGCCACTCGAAGTTTGGGGAAACCATGGTTTGGTTAAGCAATAACAATTCATCAGTAGTGTTGTATTTAGTTGATTCTCCAACTTCAGTCGTTGTACTAACGCTTGACCAATCGTTCAGTATACCTGTTGTTTCCGGCTCTATGGTATCGGTATAACTGTGGTGGGTAGCCACTTGTGTACCAGTGCTTGTGAGTTCCCACTCGAAATTCGTAGTAGCCGTGGTTTGGGTAAGCGCTGACAATTTATCAGTGGTATCATACTTAGTTGATTCTGCTACTTCAGTCGTTGTAATTACCCGTGACAAATCGTCCGGTATTGCTGTTGTTACTGAATCCATGATATCGCTACTACTGCCATGGGTACCCGCTTGTGTTACAGTGCTTGTGAGTTCCAACTCGAAATTTGGAGTAACCGTGGATTGGTTAAGCGTTGATAATTCATCAGTGGTGTCGTACTTAGTAGATTCTGGTACTTCAGTCGTTGTACTTAAGCGTGACCAATCGTTCGGTATTTCTGTTGTTTCCGGCTCTATGGTATCGGTACTACTGTGGTGGGTAGCCACTTCTGTACCAGTGCTTCTGAGTTCCCACTCGAAATTCGGAGTAGCCATGGTTTGGTTAGGCGCTGACAATTTATCAGCAGTGTCATACTTAGTTGATTCTGCTACTTCAGTCGTTCTAATAACCCGTGATAAATCGTCCGGTATTGTTGTTGTTACTGGCTCCATGGTATCGCTACTTCTGCCGTGGGTACTCGCTTGTGTTACAGTGCTTGTGAGCTCCAACTCGAAATTTCGAGTAGTCGTTGTTTCCTTGAGGGGTGAAAATTCGTCAGTGATATTGTATTTAGTCAATTCCCCTACTTCAGTCGTGGCGTTGATTCCTGAAGAACCATCCGGTAATTGCGTAGTTGCTGGCTCCATGGTCTCGCTACCACTGTTGTGGGTAGGCGCTTGTCTTATAGTACTTGTGAGCTCCCACTCGGTATTTGAAGTAGCCGTGGTTTGGTTCAGTGGGTAAAATTTGTCAGCCATATTGTAGTTAGTTGATTCCACTACTTGAGTCGATGGATTATTTCGTGGCGAAATGTCCGGTATTACAGTAGTTACGAACTCCATGTTGCTGTCACTAGTGTTGTGGCTAGGCGCTTTTGTTCCCGTACTTGAGAAATCCGACTCGAAATTTGGAGCGGGCGGCGTTTCGTAATGTGGTGAGAATTCGTTGTTGGTATTGTAATTACTCGAATCGGCTATTTCGTTTGTTGTGGTAATTTGAGACGAACTGTGTGGTATTTCCGTAGTTACTGGCACGATGGTATCGCTGCTTCGGCTAAAAGTTGGGACTTCTGTTCCTGTGCTTGTCGGCTCGCTGCCAGAATTTAGAGTAGCCAGAGTGTGCGTAGGCGGTGGTAATGTGGTTTTACTGTTTATAAGGTCATGAGTCACTTTCTCAACTACTACTGGCACGTATTTTCGCGAAACAGTCGACGGTGGTTGTGTTGTGACCACATCGATATCTTGAATACTTGTATGATTGCTTCGTGAATCTGCTTTTTCGGTTGTGACATCGAGAATAGAACTTCGAGCACTTGAAGCTTCTGTGACTGAAGACGATTGCGTCGCTTCCACACTAAATACAGAAATGCCACCAATATCTTCTCTCGCTGGTGCGACACTCGCTTCGGTTAATTGGGTCGCAGATTCTAGGCTGATGTCTTCGTTCATGCCCTCAACAATGCCTTTTAGAAGGTCGTTTTTGCGCTTCTGTAAGCCTACCTGGTTGTCCATGTTCACAGGCCATGCCGACACACCTCCTAACCCAGCCCACTTGGCAAAGATCACCTGTAAACGAGTGCATTGTTATGTATTACTAACTTCGATGTTCATCCCAATTTTGATTACTCTGTGTGGATACATTACTGGGAAAGGACACTTTTAGCTCCCTCTATTGCTTTAAAAATCAGCCGAAAACCTGGCTTCAAAGTCACTACGTGTACGAAACCAGCAAGGCAGCGCCTTGTGATTTTCACTTTAATAAAAAAAGTATTTTTTTTTAGGTACACCCATCTAGCTTACATTTCTGTACGTACTTCCTTGGACGATTCAAATTACTTTGAAGAATAAGTGCCTTATTGTTGCTGTTCTAAACCTCAATAAATATTTAACCCAGCATCAGTATTGATGAACTCTGAAGGCGTACTTTATACAGAAGAAAATTCATTTGCCTAAATAATCTTATCTTTACACGCATGGTGTTTTTTATAAATATGTCTACGTTGTGTTCTGTGTATTTGTTCATCTAACATAACAGACATCTAACGATGAAAGTGTAAGACGTCACTTGTAGGACTTCAAAAGCACTGGATCTTTCGCGGAAACGTTGGTACTAATTAAGATACACTGTCACTTACTTGAGAATATCTGTCGAATAAGTGAGTAGGTTAAGCTGAATCTGAAGTGATCTCTACAGACAAAAAAGAGGCAAAGGAACGTAACAAAAATGCAATTGAGTCATTTTTCCGTTCTTTTTTCTATGTAATCTGAGTTTTAAGAAAGTCGACATGCTGATTAATGTACAGGTTTTTTTACTATTTCAATTATTACGTTTACAGTCAGAACCTCCTCCTCTTAGTGCCCTACTGGCCAGCACAACTTCGGCGTTTATTCGGACTGCCGCTCTCGTTAAAACAATGCTCGTCTAAAGTGCGTATGCAATCGCGAGCCCCACACTACTATCAATGACACACTTCGCAAAAAAAAAATATTTGGCACTCATTTCGAGCCTTCAAGAAACTCCGGCTTATGCTATCATAAAGAAGTGCTCCTCAGCTCATATAGCTTGACGTTCTCACCTTTTGCCGGACGCTATCTGCGTCATCGTAATACAGGTGAACACCATCGTCTAGAACAAGGTACGACGACTTCCGCTCTTCATCCCACTTAGTAGGAACTCCTTGGCGCAGCAGGTCACAGATCTATAAAAAAATTGAAGACAGTTATTCTATCCCAAGTGATTTTATTGACGGGCACAAATTTAAATGTGATTTCTTCCTGGGGTATTGTCATAAATGTAATAGCAGTCGTTTCGTTCAAGCTTTTCCACAAGTATTGCTTAGGGCTACTCATTCTATCTAACGATTCGAAACATTCAGTACTCATGGGCATGACTTGGCGCAACTTTCTACTCTTTTTCACTGTGTTCCAGCATGTGTGCACAAACAGCAGCAAGGAAATATGTCTGTAGTGCCTCAATGGTGCCTTCTTGTTACACAATAAAAGATTTCTTTAATCATTCATTGATTCATTCATTTATCAATTTCTCCATTTATTTTTATACCCACAATCACCGAAGCAGTGAAAATAAGAATTTGTAGCAACGCAAAAAAAAATCAAAATTTTGCGTCAAGAATTATTGACTAATTTGGCATCAAAATGACACAAAACTTAAGCAGAAGGTAACAATAATAAATAGAAAAAAAACGCAACATGCTACATAGTATTGGCACAAAATAATGGTCATAATTTAGAGGTGAGAATGTTGGTAAAAACACAAAAAATACAGGCAAGTGCTATCCAGTATTAGCACCAATACAACAATGTAATAAAAATATTGCAAGGCACACAGAACAGAAAAAGTTTGCATAACATGGCCGGAAGCAATAACCTAGCACCTTTACTAATTTCATGTTCATTAGGCAAGACGTGCCTCTATGTTTATAATTTTCATTTTTAGAACGTAACGCATTAAAACAAAAAGTAAAAGGAGCTTGACTTGGTGATTTTCCAATTCATTAGGCATGATTGCTAGAATCCTGGTTAGTGAAACGCGTTGGTGCCAGAGGCATCTCTAGTCGTTCCGGTTAGCTGGATTGCGTAATGACCATGCCGGAAAGGCGTTCGTGGTTCCCGCCTCACTGCTTATTGCGAGAAAGCCGAAAGGTGCCAGATATTTCTGGGAAAGAATAAGACGGCTGGCCTATAGACCTGCATTTGTTTAGGAGATCATTTTTATGTGCTGCGCTATGGCCAGCAATAGCCTTTCACATCGTGTTGAATGAGTGAATATCACCTTTGTAAAGACCTTTTTTTTTTTGAAAAACCGTAGCCTAATGAAAGCCGAGTAAATGGGGCTAACAAGGCTAGAACCCACACGCTGGTTCCATGGCAGCCCGCTCGCTTCTTTAGTGGCATGAGTACTTCTCTTCCATTCATTCGAAGACTCGGTTCGTGTCTTCAGAATATCTAGAGAATGCCTCGTAATACCAATCTTTTTTTTTTGAAGTCAATTGTATTTGTTGAAGAAATATAGCGGATATACACATAATTGAAGCTCGCACTTACTTACAATAAACGCCAATTTAATATCAGAAAAATAATTAAAAATGAAACTCAGTGAGTTTGTTGGAAGAGCAGACGTACGTCTCATAGAGTTTCCTATTATACACTAGAGGGAACTCTGGCGCTTGTGTCTATGCGAGCTGCAACGCACGGCGCTTCAGCGAGCATGGGAATGATTGTTAGTACACACATTTGTCTCGTATTCGTACTTCTGGCCTGATTTTGGCTCCGTGTATGTTCGTGTAGCCTGGAACTGTTTTCTTACAAAACAAACATTAGCGAATGTTCAGCAGTTGTGCTTCTCCATTTTCGTCTTTTAAACTTACCTTTCCGAATCGGGTCCCGAAATTCAGAAGGGTTGAATCTTTCTTTCAAAACAAAACCGAAACACAGCAATAAATGAAGCTGCAAGTACGAAGACTACGCAAATGTGTGTACTACCCATCATTCCCATAGTCGCTGAACGATCGCAGCGCTAGAGCCCCTCTAGTTAATTTTAGGAAACTATGGTACGCCTTTCTTGGGAGAAGGTGGGAGTCTGCTCCGCCAGTAGACACCTGGCGAAGCAGATTTCAGCCACGCGCTTCTTTCTACAAATCCTCTGAGATTGTCTTCCCTACGACGGAGTAACACAAAGCAAGGAACTGACAAAGGTGAGCAGAGGGGGTTAAAAATTCAAGGACACTGCGCAAATTCCAAAGCGTGTTCGGCGAAGTCGTTGGCTACATTATATGAGGCAACGCTAGGGTAACCTACAGTATGGTCGAAACATATGATTTATAAAAGAAAGCTTTAACAATGGGATAGAATCGGTGATAATGGCGACAGAACCGTTTTAAACACCTACAAGCACAAACCAGTCCCACAAGATGGCGTCTGTGACGTAATATATATAGACTTTAGGACTAACCTTCACCTACTCGTCATCATTTTCTTCATGGGGATGCAGAAATTTTTTAAACCTCTTTGATGCAAACGCGGACGTGAGGACACCACTACGAGACATCTAAGTTATCAATTTGCGTCGCTTCTGATTTTTTTTTATGAGGGTGGCATTGTTTCGAAAAAAAAAGATCCTAATAGCCGAAAGATCGAAGCCTTACACAGCACATGTGTGGCTAACCTTCCAAGACTTTCGTGAAGTATTTTACCGTTTCACACAGGTAAAGCTTTCTTTTTACATGGCACTTTTTATTATTCTTTACGTCGTATATTATTCCGAGTCATATAAGACGAATTTGCTGGAAATAGCCACTAGGTGGATCAACGGCTTCGTTTATAATAACGTTATCCGTTGTATTGCTGGGACCATTCCCAAGTATGTTCCACACTGGAGACATCGATGCATACCGGAATTGGGACGAAATTAAGAGCTACGAAACTCATAACGTTCGCCGTAATGAGCTTTGTACGCTAGTAGTCGTTGCCCAATAATTGAAAGAGAAAGAGAGATAGGAAGCTTAAACAGCACTCACCAGGCCCCATACCAAATTTCAGTTAGACAGTGTAAGTTGTTGCGTGTACTATGAGGAACATTTTGCGACAAAAATTTTTTGAATCGGTTCATCACGAGCGGAGATAACGGGATTTTTGAAGTGGCGCGAAACGAGGATGAGAGGAGGCGAGCCCAAAACTCTTTCCGCTCCTCCGTGTAGCCTTTGTAAGCCAAATCTTTTCCCCACCCTCTCAGGAATCTGAACAAGAGGTCACGTGCGCATGACGTGCCCAAACAAGTCCAACCCGCGAGCACGCGAGCGGCGTTGCTTTGTTGACCAGCGTTATTTTGTGGTCTCCTGCCTGTTTCTGCAGGATGGTTTGGAAACGCGGTAGAATAGATGAGTACAATGAGTGCGCGAACGAGTAGGAGCGTTCCACGGTGGTCGTGTGCTCGATGCGCTCCGCGGGTACACGAACGCATGCAAAACGCCGACACATTAGCCCCGCATCTCGTTGCAATTCACGCGAGAAAAATGGGAAAAAGCATGCTCACATTTTCTTATTGCGTCTAATTATTTATCTAGAGCTTTATTAATCTCTTCAAGCAAAAAATTACATAAACTACGCATGCCGTGTTAAATAATTTTTGCCATGTCACGTGCCACTGTTTGCAACGTCGGAGCAGAGTCGTCTACGTAGAGGACCAACATCACTGCATTGCCGTGTACGTACGTGCACGTCATGCCCTCATTATCTGGGCACGCACCGGCAGAAGGGATGGGGAGCAGCGTTCATCTTGAAATTTGACCCATTTCCGCGGCGCTTAGCGTTGAAATTTTTGGCAGACGTGATCATGAACACCTCGTCTACGCATTGCGCTTGTCAGCTCAAAATTGTCAAACCTGGTGAGTGGCCCTTTAAAGTGGTCATGAAACGCTCGCTCTAAAGCGACAATGCGAAGCCACCGGCGTCCACACGCACTAACGAGGTGGCGTCATCATACGTAATGCTTTGCCTATCGAGGAACGTGTAACTTTTCGGTACTTGTGTCCCGGTTTCGGTACTTGTGATGGGTGTCCCGGTTTCGGTGAAACCGGGACACCCATCAGCGTCTTTGCCATATGAAATTAGCACTACCTTGTACTCTGACGTCCTAATAAGCAGCGTTCTTGTGGAACGCGGATCGCGTATGGCAGACGCCGGTGAGTGCCTCTTTCGCACGCTCGATATACCATATATAGTTCCGCGTTCTTTGATAGGCAAAGCGTCTACGCAGGTCCACTCGGGCTGATGATATAGTTAGCACATGTGGCTGCCGATGGTGTCACATTGTCGTTGTAAAGCGACCGTTTCACGACCCCTTTAAACTTTATTTTTGTCCTTAGTGGTGTCAACGAAGGCGAGGCAGGAAGACTAGCCCTATACCAGAGCTCACCTTCCTTAGGTTGCAGCTAAATGTAACCTCACGGTGGGGCCCTGCAGCCAGCCGGACTGCCCAGAGCTGATCAATCGGGACAGACCGCAACGATGAAAAACAAACTTACTACGGAACATGTGACTACTAGTCACACTAAAACTTTACACAATGGGTCTTACAAGTTCGGAATATTGTTACCAACACTTCAATGAGTCTGGACGAGATGGGAGTTGGAACGGGACGGGAAGTGAGTCGGGACGGGATGGGGAGCGGGGGGGGGGGGAGTGCATTAACATAGGGAGTCAGCGTTTAGCTTTATTTCGTTACGTTCCAAACTAATTTGTCGTTTCTCTATTGTAACGGCCTCTTGAATGTTAGTTCAGGTGGCTTCGCGCTGTTAGCAAAACTTCCCCTTGCTAGATAAAGTATCTCGTAAAAGTGGTGGCACTTCACTTGCAAGTTCAGCTAAAGCCCCTCGCAAGCCATCATAAGTTTGCTTCGTGCGTGTGATTCACGTCATATTCGTGTTTCGCAGCGTGACGCACGTTCCTGAGCGTGCGCCGGACTTCATAAAAAGTTCTTAATTGGATGTTCCGGACAGAGCCGGGGCACATAGCTGACCCGACAGGGTATATATAGGCGTGGGACTCAGGACGCTGCATGAAAAGCCTAGACAATCCCAGAATTTCTGAGACACTTGGTAACCCCAGTTCGAAAACGTATCTTACGAGCGAATTCAGCACCCCGTAATTTCTTTTTGCTGTTGTTTCTTTAGGGCACGTGTATGGGTCTTCCAGGGCTGCTTTACGGCGATCCAGCAAAGGAATGGAGGAATACGGTACACTGCGCATTTGTGTAGCATCGGAGTTATCAATTCAGTTTTGGGTAAATTATTCGTTTCGGTAGCATTACCTTCATTCTCTCTTTCTTCAGAAACGTTGCTTTGGATCACAGAGAGAAAAATCGATAATCTAAGGACTCCGGCACTGACGTTTCTTGAGTGACCGAATTATAACCTAACACGGTAAGCTCACTAAGAAAAACAACATCCATTCACGATGACGTGTATCTATGATATAAAAGTGACTGACACGTACTTTATACATTGACAACATTCTTACCTCATAATATGGTATCATATGTTCCGAACGCTGGCTGTTCTCAGGAACTTTCAATCCGTAAAATGGTATTTCCAGAATAATTTTCTCATAAGGCACGCCGGATTGAAAGAGATATTGCAGGCCATCTCCCTAGGCATAAAAAGAAACAAATAAGAACACTAAAATCGCAACCTTCATGTTTTGAACATTTTGGGACACAATTGCACTAAAATCATCTTAGGCAGTAACGAAGTACTCTGAATTACAGCACGAAAACTACAGAACTGTATATAATTTCATATTGTGAACTTGCTTTTACATATAGCCTTTTAAACATATTTAGGTGAGTTTTGACCCCGCCGTGGCGGTCTTGTGTCTTAGGAAATCGGCTGCTGTCCCGCAGGTCGCGGATTTAAATCCCGGTTACGGCGGCAGCATTTTCGGTGGAGGCGAAAGTGCTGTGGGCCTGTGGGCTCAGATATGGGTGCACGTTACAGAAACCAAAAGGGTCGAAATTTCCGAAGCCCTTCACGTCGGCGTCTCTCATATTCATATGGTGCACGGTTTTTGGATGTTAAACCGCACATATTAAGCAATCATTCAATTGGTCGAGCTTTTACAACATAAGCGACAAAGCTCAAGCACAATGTTGGTACGCTCACTGTGATAAACTGTCTCCTTTCGTGACCTCAGAGTTCTATATTCTCTGGACAGTTACAAAACCTTTGAGAATGCGACACACCATTGTATGAAGGTTATCCTAACGTGTTGTTTTAACGCCTAATGAGATGCACAATGTGACTTTCTTGCACAAATATTTAATGAACCATTCGTGTAAAGAATTTTAATGTCCTGCTCAAACGTTTAATGAAACGGGAATACATATGGGGAACGCCTGCTGCAGTTTGCAGGAGCAAATGTCTGGAATAAAGCACCAGTAGAAATAGAACAATCAAATAATTTTTTATCTGTGCTTAAAAAATACTTCCTTAGTCTGAACGATGTTGCTTCAGTGTGAACAATCAGGATGTCATTTTTTCGCTTGCCAGTAGTTTGCTGAAGCATGCTTACAAAACAAGTTTTCCACGACGTTAAACACGTAAATTATAACTTTTTATATTAATGCATGAATTTACATTATTCTACTGTTATTACATGTTTACCAAGATTTGTAACTTTGCAAATAACGATCCTTTTGCTTCCCTTTTGTACACTTGTGCAATTTAAAATGTATAATGATTGTATCTGCAGGCATTTTCGTATCTCTTGTACATGAAAATTGTGATTTTTTTATTTTTCATTGGACCCTCTAGTAGCCTTTAGCTATGGGTTCAACCAGTCTTAGTATTTTGGTGTGTGATGCTTGTGAATAAATAATTCAATTCAATTCAAACTTTTGTGTGATGAAGCGATTATGGCATCACCCACATTGTGTTCATTTTTGCATTGAGTTTGTGGAAATGGCGGGGCGTGTATGTTACAAAAATCCTGAAGAAACGAGTGTCATGAATGAGAACAGCAGTTCATTATTTTATGGTGGCATCAAAAATTGGCCATACGGAACTCTAGCTTTTTATTTTAAAAAAAAGTCACAGCTTTGCCGCAAAGACGAAGCAATGAACGCGATAGCAACAAATTAGAAGGTCACCCACTGAATAGCAAGCAGATCAAAACGTACCCCGCGTTTCTCACGCATAAATGACGCACGAAACGTATTCACGGGTACAGATGAACGTGAATAAGCGTCTCAGTTGTAACTTTGCCCTGCCTGAAAAACGCGCCGTTCTCACAAACGGAGGATGTGCAACGCTTGCAGTGACTTTTGTGCGCCCAGTAACTACAACAGATTATGTACCAGGTACGATCCTCTCCACTGCAAGATAAGGGCGCGCGATCGAGCGTACACCTCCTTATTCTCTACGCTGGTGGAAGTACGCGTGAGAGATGAGAGCAGCCGTGCGCTCTTTGCGCCATCTTGCTGATAATGCTGAAAGCTCGACAGTTCTCTTCCCAGAGATGCCCACCAACAGCGGTAAGTAGTAACAGTGCCTCCTCTGTAAAAAATAGAGGCGGCGCTGGTAGCAGATAATGATATCCTGCCGTGTCCAACTGTGGCTCAGTGGTTAACGCCTCGCACTCATGACGCGAAGGTCCCATGCCCGATTCCGCGCGCCAGACACTTTTTTAAAAGAATATTATTCTCTCTTGCGTGTTCATATATATATAGATACGTATATGCACATGCACCGTATATATACGTGTATAATTTTATATATATATATATATATATATATATATATATATATATATATATATATATATATATATATATATATATATATATATATATATATATATATATATATATATATATATATACGGTGCATGTGCATATACGGTGCCGAGAGTGTCTATATAATATCGCAATAAAAAGACTCTTGTACCACCTATTCTCAAAATTTGTATTGGTGCCTCCCCCCTCTTCCCTCCTTTTATAAAAGTTTTTCACTTAACGTGGTTTTTCATGCCTTTTAGATCCGTGGGCATTGCGAGTTTTTCTTGCTCCCCTTGAGGTTGATTGCCTCTAAGACGGGCCAGCCTTTCTGCATGCTATGATTTGAATGATGATGATACTCCCCGCCTCAGTCTCGGCTTGGTGTGGAAGGGGGGCATGAGTGGCGCCGTCAGCAGATAAATGGATATCCTTGCCTGAGCTTGTAACACGCCAACAAACCAATCGCCCACGCCGGTACATTACCGCAGTGTGGAGGACTGGCCACTCTTGTTCACGTTACGTGAAAGTGTGAATTAAAGCCGCCCAACGTCAACGCGCCTCGAAAACCGGCGCGACAATTCGGGATGAAGCAGTGGGACATGTTAATCACCAGCGAAGAAAAGGAGCCCGAATGGGCGCTTCTGGAACAGGCGGTGCGAACTGCTGAGGTCAGTGAAGCCCTGGATTAGGGGCTACGCCCACCTTCTTCGAACCCTTTCTCTTTTTCCCCCTTTAATAATTATTTTTCATTCCACGGTAATGACACCACTATTACATCGCGCTTACGTCACTAATACCTGCTATCTGCGATGTCATGATGACGTGCCTTCACTGCGACCTGATACTAAGTTACCTTTTGCATCGTTTGTGTTGGCGCCGTTGAAGCAGGCAGTTTTTTTTTCGAGTTTTGTGAGGTATTCAAGAGTTTCGCATTGATAATAGTTGAACTTTGACCAAGAGCTCCCGTGAAAATGAAGTGCCTAACCAAGGCTGCTCAACAAAGAAAACTATGTGAAGTGTCTTACTATGGCAGCCCGTGGGACTGACGTATACAGGGCGTCCAAATCGCTCCATGAGACGTTGGTGCCGTTGGTACTCACACGGCCAGTTGAATCGCCGACAGGGCTCACGTGAAAAGTATCCACATACCTGTAAAATCATGCCTTATTAAAATTCTCAGAACTGCTGAGTGATCGTACGCTGGACGTCAAGGCGACGAGTGCGCCCGTGACCACACATTCGCGAAAGCAGAATTTCATTGCGAGCCTAAACTGAGTGCAAGATTTTGTGCGCTCTGTGGTGGATGTTGTGTCCGTGCAGCGACTACATACCCAACCACACCTTTTTTTTTAATCATAACTTTCACATCCATGTAACAAAAAAGAACTTCGCAAACACTTGTTTGGTCCCATAGCCTAACTGGCTAGTAGAGGGACCAATGGTGTGACATGCCTACATACTTGCTCAAGCGGTTACACAGCGAAAAAAGACATCAAACTGGATACAATGTTTAAAAATAGAAAGAAAAAAAGAAAAACACATAATTGAATTATACAAAGAAACACAGAAACTTATAGCAAAGAATATTGATAACACTAGAATAATCATAATTATAATAATATTATTAACTCTAAATGACTATACAGTCGTATTACTTAGAAAGTTTGCATGAAGTGCATGCTTCATGGCCAGTGAAAAATTTCTGGCCTCTTTCACATCAGTCGGTATCGCATTCCATATGAGAGCGCCGTAAAATTCTATGAGCCTTCGACCGTAAGCATTTCTAGCTGCCGGTAAATTAAAACAGTGATTCGCTGCAGCTCTGGTACAGCGCGCGGGTAACGTAAAGGGGCTTAATGGGAATGGGTCATCACGTTTTATTATTCCCTCCACTATATCAGCAACACTGGACACGTCAACAGAGTCCAGTGGAAGTACACGCATCATTTTAAACAGTTGTTTTGCAGTATCCGTCCTGTTTTAGTAAGCACACCATGTCCTGTTTGAGTATGCTTTCCATTGCACCCCATGTCATCTAAGTTGATGAAAGAATATGTCCTCGCTATTTTTTTTCCTTCAGTACGATTGATATTTCATATTAAGTTCTCTAATACAAGTTCAGTACGTTCCTCTAGCATTACGACTGTCATCGTTCACTTTTCTTAGCTGGAAAGAATTGTATATACTCACCTCTCTATCTCACCGTCATCATCCATTACTCTATTTTCTTTCTTTTCCTGCACTCCGTGTAAAGTAGCAAGATAGAGCATGCTATCACTCAGGCCGAACTCTCTGCCTTTCTGTAAATAAGCCTTTCCCTGCCTCATTCATATTCCATCAATTTACTCATAGTTCGTTATATTCTGTGACCAGAACATCAGATTAACCAGGAATGATATAGTTCATGGCTGGAGCGTGAGAAATCTCGGCCCTTTCTGGTCATTTCTTCCGATCGGCATTGGTAGCCTAGTGGCTAAGGTACCCGGCTACTGACCCGCAGGTCGTGAGATCAAATCTCGGCTTTGGCGGCTCCAGTTCCAATAGTGGCGGAAATGTTGTAGGCCTGTGTTATCTGATTTGGGTGCACTTTAAGAAACCCTAGGTGGTCGAAATTTCCGGAGCCCTCTACTACGGCATCTCTCATAATCATAATATAGTGGTTTTAGGAAGTTAAAGCCCACATATCAATCAGTGAATCAATCAATCAGCCATTTCGTCTACCAGACCAAAAGTGTTTTAAACTGGTAAACGTGCTGTTGGTATGTCTTTCAGTAAAATCTGTACGTTGCTTTAACTTCAGAGATTTACGGTGAGATTTCAAGCAGCTTTACGTACGTCTGAAGGGACCAATGGGCCAGCACGTTTAACAGCAAAGTTGTCCCTTAATACACCCTTTGCCGGGGATTTGGCGTATCGCACTCACTTTCAAGTTAAAAAACCAAAACAAAAAGAAACTTAAAGCATCCCGAAAAGTGGCTCAACAGCAATACACGATTACAGCGATAAAAACGGCTTGCCTCCCACGTGATAGAGCAAACTGAAGCATTAAAAGGCTACTGGCAAAGCGTGCTGGTTGGAGATAACAACAGCCGCAAAAAAAGACGAGAGGAACGCAAGAAGGGTAAGCCTGATTGTAGTGTCCGGCATACTCCTTTACACTTGGGTGCAGCAAGAGTCATGCTGCGTGGTGCGCGACACCCACAATGGCGCCATCTTTCGTAAGATGAGGTAATTACCGCATTAATACTGATGCTTTCATGATTAGCTCTAGCTTCGGGTCGCTGCTGCAGTTTATGAAAACCCAGCCATGGTACTGAAGTTTGAGAGCAAGTATAGGGTGCGATGTCTCTCTCTACGAAGCAATGCTTATGAGAACATCGAATATGACTTTAGTATACTGGTACCTGATGCTCCAACGATAGCGCCGACAAGCACTGAGAACTCGGATGCAGTATTTGCGTTGTCTATTTTGGACGTAGCTAGCTAGCGTTTGGAATGTGGCCCAAAAGAATGGGTCCGAAGCGAGAGAACACGCTTTTTTATGGCGTTTGAGTATTCGGATTTTCGCGTTTTGTTCTATCAGAATCCGGATGTCGTGTCTGATGCCTGAATGATGGCGCTGGCTTTTGAATGAAGGTAACCTGAAGGTCACCAAAACGTTCATCGACGATTAGCATACTGCCTAATGGGAATTTTAGCGCGCATATTTTTGTGTGGGGTCATTGCAAACTGGGCCTGAAGTGTTGGTTTTCCACAATGTCTCAACTGCCCTGTGCATCATACTTCTAGGGACGCAGGATAGCGCAGACTTAGCCATTATTCGTCCTTCTGCAGAAAAAAATGCCTCTGAATCTGCATGTTACACTGCAAATGTCGTCTAAAGATGATAGTCTTGCGTCTGGAGAGAGTGAACAAAACGTTTATTTGATGTTCTGTGCAAGAAAATCGGTGAAAGGTATGCTGGAGGCGCTGAGTGCCTCGAGCATGTAGCGGAGGCGAACGAGCGTACCGAGGCACGTCAGACACGAGCGCCATCTGGCAGTTATCTTCTAAAACGAAGGCGTGCGCGCCCGCGGAGAAGGATGCGCGCCTGTCTAGAAGGTGATAAGGTGTAGAACGCAACGCGATTGGCAGGTGCCACCACCGTGTCGTCTTAGGAAAGCGTTGGAAACGCTTACCTTTTTGGGCATCGCGTTGCACTGCCAGCGCAGCGCGAAAAACGCTACACTCCTCAGAGTTACTTGTGTATACCTTCCCTGGTATAAAGGCACGCATACAAAACATCGACGTGTTGTTATGGTGCCTCAGATGAGCTCGATCATTGCCTCTTAATTGACAATCGTACCACTATGAACGCTGAAACTTGAGAAATATTGGTTGGCGCTTTGGATAGGGTCGGCCCTTTGGTGCCGTTTGAGGTATCGTTAAGGGCGGACAAACAGAAAACTGTACAGACAGACCGACAGATAGACAGACCAAAATTTTTCCGTCGAAGGTCCCCAAGAAAGACTATCGTCTTTAAAAAAAAAAAGGTGCCCGCTACTCATGAGTGAGGTAATATCTGTATTTTGTTGCTGCTGCACGAGGCTCATGATGGAGCAGAGTTGTGGCTAAGCAACTTGCAGTGGTTGAGAGGCATCAAACCATACAGTCGTTGCACAATTAGCACTGTGTGGTGAATGGTTGTTATATTACTCTACTGCCACTCTGCATATTACACGACCTAACGTGATTCCTGGCCCGACACGATGTCTTTATATGGGTATTATTCAAAGCCACTTTCAAGCCTCCGCGTGGCTCTGTGAAAAGAAAAATAAGTGTGGCTGTGTGGTAGAATATCCGGCTGCCACGCAAAGTGGCCGGAATGAAATTTCATTCTATCCTGTATGTTTTCTTTGTGTGATGTTATCAGGTCTATTGATTACGCCAGTGACTGGCAACGTCGACGGCAAAAGCGCTCAACCCAGGAACGGGACTATACGCGCGAAAACTGCGCATAACAGCATTTCTTGTATAAAACTGACTGTGTCTACCGATTTTCAGCAGAGTGGCATTTCAGTCGGCAATCTTAACATGATAAATTTTACTCACGGCACGAGCTGACGAAGCACTGCTTGGAGTCCCCGCCCCTTCGGCAGAACAGTGGTGCAGCTCAGTGTAAAGTTTGCGAATCGCTTGAAAGTTCTTTGTACTTGCTGCAAGAAAAAAGAAGTATCAAAATCAACAGTTCAAATATTGCCGCGTCATTGCTGTCAGCATCTCTCTCTGTAGCCTGGCCATTTACGCTGAGAAGTTAAACCTAGCATATATGTAGCCTGCATAAAACCCCACATAATACCTGTCTTTTCCATGTTTATGAAGGATATACATTACTCGGTTGAAGATTTACCACTGAAGTGTTGGCACTCTCACATGCACAGTCTGGGAGGGAGTTTGATGGTTGATGATCTTCAAATATTGAAAACTGGCACTGCAGTATGCGAAGCACCGGTTTTATACTATTTGACTTTGCAAGCAATCATTGTCCAGTTGATTTAAAAGCACAGTGCACACCTGCTTTAATTATTCGACAAAAGCTTGAACTGTCGTCTTCCCTCTCCTTCACCACACTGAAAAAGAAATTTAGATTCGCTCCAATTTAGGCTCATTACTACAAATAACGTTGCACAGACATTAAGGGGACCCTAAAGGCAACTATTAAGCCGACGTTCATTGTTGAAATAGCGGTCCAGAAACCTCGTAGTATTATTTCTGTGCCAATGAAGGGCCTCTTTGAAATAAAGTTACGTTTTAGTGGTCCACATTGGGTGGGCGGACTTCAAATTACCCGCCTCAAGAAGCGGACCGACCGAACCGACTCACGTCACTGTGGCTGTGCACAACGTTGCCCGGCTTTACTGCGCTATTAGCAGCAGACTCAAAGCAGTGGGAGCCACAGCAGCAAAAACAGCCATTGATCAATTTACCGCTATTGACTCCGTAATTGCAGACATTTTTCGGTTCAACTGTGCCCCGCTAGATGGTGCCACCTATCCAGTAAAACTATGCGAAAATTGAATTTTTGAACCACTCGTGCCATTCCCCAAAGTAACCTCCGGCGGTTTTTTTTTCCGTGAATCAAACCGAAATGAACAAGCAGCATTTTATTGCTTCTCTTGATGCACGGAACAGTCTTCATATAGTGAAGCTAGATCGATTACTAGCGATTAATTGTAGGTGGTCCGTCTGAAGTCATCGGGATCATTTTGAGAGGGTCCTACTGCGGCACATGGGCTCTTGTGCATTTACCTTAATTTATCGGTATGTAGGGCATTGTTGTTGATAATATTGTCGTTTAAATGTTGTCGTACATACAGCTTTCACTCGGGCGGAAATTGTTATTTGACTTTAGTGTCCCTTTGAAAATACTGCATTCAAACGCAAGTTGTGGTAAAATTACGCGTTCGTTTCATATCATGTTATGAGTTGAGGAACAGGAATTTACCAACGTTATTTTTTTTTTGTGGTTGCAGTGAAAGTCGTGTCTTTCGTCCGCTTCGGTGTTAATGTGGTTACGGAGCTTGGATGCTAACCTGAGAAACGTGAATCTGATCCTTGCCGCCGCCGTTACATTTCAGCGAATGTAAAATAAGAAAGGTTTATTTATGTTTGGTGGGGTATCAGCACGTGTTAAAGCAAACCAGTGAAACTTCCGGAGTCATCTATTACGGCGTATCCCAAAATGACGTAACTTTTTTTGCGTAAAACCTGAAAAAAATACTAATACTCTGGTCGAACTCATGCCTTTGCTCACATTGTAATGATACAACAGCAGCGTCCTTCTGCACCATGAGTACCTTTCAATAGAGATAAAATATTATTCTTACGTTCATTCCGCGCCTACTGTGCCTGGTTTGCCGCGTGAACATCTGCGATTTGACTTAGAAATATGAGGACTATCTATCTAAAGGAGAAAGTGTCCTGTGAAAATAATTTTAGTGCAAAAGTCTTTCATTTCCGTAAGCCGCATGTGAAGTTTCTCGAAAATCTTGAAAGTATGCCTCCTAAAACGTCCTGTCAAAAGAAATGTTCTTTCAAAATTAGGTTTGTACAAAATTGTCCCTGCATAAAAATCGTAGTCTGATCGTTTAAAATGTGTTTGACGAGCTCTTCCACTTTAGTGAGATGTTTACACAACCTACCCTAATTAAGGAAAACATGTTGCACATTTCACATTTCTCCGTATTAATATAACACTTAGAAGCGATATTTTATATTACCTCACTCTCAGGAAACATTATCTTAGCAAAAAAATAGTTTATGACATCAAATTTTCAAATGATGTGTAATGCTGTTCAGAAAGCTGGAAAAGGTAAACTTTTCTCAAATTTATTTTTAGATTTAACATTGATCAGAACTTAGTGAAAATGTTCTACATACCACATTTACTTGCAAGTAACACTCAGTATATACTGACTAAAAGTTATTCAAAAATTTACGTTTTGCTTTGGGCGAGAAGAATATTTTGAAAAGGCGTTACGCCGGTTTCTTTTTTTTTTTTTTACTCGAGCAACTTTTTCTCTTTTTGGGAACGCGTACTAGAGGTAATCACAACCTACGTGGTCGCGATGTTTACCAGGAAACATCTTGAGAACATAATCAGCTTGGCCAGTTCTCATTTCAATGTTTTACTAGTGATTCATTGCCTTAGTCAACGAGATATTAAAACACTACCACAGTACATTTCACAACGTGCCGCTGTCTACTGGTGGCCCTTATCATGGACTTACGCAGCAGGAGTGAATGCTTTTCTTTAGCTACGCTTCATCATTATTGAGAAATGTGATGTGTTTGTTACTGCAATTGCCTCACCCAAGCGAACTTTACGATTCCGTTTTCCGTGCTATTGCCTTCGCTTGCGAGTGCGTTTTTCCAGTCGATGTGGATGCCGTCGAATCTATACTCCTTCAGCAGTCTATACAGCATACCCACGACGTGGTACCTCCTGGGCGAGTCATGGATGGCCTCATACCAGGCAGCGTGGTCGCTACCATACCGGTCTCCCAAGGCGAGTAGCAGTTTCACTTTAGGGTTTCTCTCTTTAAGGCGAAGCAATCGGAAGTACCCGTCTGAAAATATCATGAAGTAAAGCCATTATGCGGCGCCTAGTACCTTACATCCTCGTAAGACTGAGCACACGCCGGCTGAATAAGTACAGTTACAGTCATAACTGAAAACTGAATAACACTAACATATAATATTTCAAATGGAGGCCCTCATAGTAATGAAAACTAGTCTCTTACATGGTAAAGAACAAATCTGTTCAAACAGAACCCCTGTGAATATGCACTGGGTAAGGAAATGCGCAAATTGACTAACTCTTACAAACGGAACGTTAAAGCATGCTACAATGCTGGTCCTAGAGCGTGGAATGTAGAGCTTCCGGGGCGTTCATGATAATTGGTACACTTCAAGGCAGACCAGACGGACGTCCAATAGTAAGCTATTGTGTAAGCGCTCGAAAGACCAAAGGGTCAACTTTCCCTTGCATAAATTATTGGTGATGATGACAGGTGGTGTTGGTGGTCCACATTCACTGGTATATTTGCAAATAGAACAGCATCAGTCTTTCAATGTTCCGTACACGGCTATCTACATGTGCGCAGCGGTTTTCAAAAGGACATCGTGGAAACACAACTGTGCCTTCAGTACTCTCCGTCTGGTCATCTTCTATATTGGCCTCTGTTTCCCACCCGCGAAGTACAGCATATGCATGGGATAGCATTCAAACAAAGATTAGTTTGTGTGTATTCATCATAAGAAGCTAGGTTTTAGGGCTGCTATAGTTTGTGTAAAGATAGTGCAAACATTTCTTTGTGTATGTATAAATGTATGTAAGGAGAGTTTTTTGAACTCACGAAGACTAAATGAACATGAGCCGGGCATGTAGCGCGTAGGCAGGATAACCACTGATCAATAAGGGTAACTAACTGGATTCCCAGAGAAGGCAAGCAGGCTAGAAAAAGACAGAAAGTTAGGTGGGCAAATGAGATTACGAAGTTTGCGGGTATAACGAGGCAGCAGCCAGCACAGGACTGTGTTGACTAGTGGAACATAAGAGAGGCCTTTGTCCTTCAGTGGGCGTAGTCAGGCTGATGATGACAATAACGATGATGATGAAGGGGAAGTTCCTATCAGTGTGTGGCAGCGGCTAATGATCTCCTCTGCCACAATAGCTGATGTCACAGATTATAAAAGAAACACAAAGCTCCTTACCTCAAAGGCACATAGTACAACAGTTACGTCAGCACCCAGTTTAATTTATTTGCTACGTATATTTGCCCACGTAACACAAAAGCTGACAAAACATCGGTATCTACGCAAACATGCCTTAGTTTGCTTCTTTTACGATACGTTTCCTGAGCATGGACCACATCGTAAGCTGCACAAAAAATATCAAACGTTGAGTGAAACACTTTGCGCTATCATGAGAGGTGCTAATACACTAAAACCCGTTATGAAAGTTCCTTCTATTTGGGCAATAAGAAAAAGGCCACTTCAGGTTTTAGTTATAACGTATATGAACTTTCGCCTTCCTTCTGGACTACGGGGAGAAGACATGAATGAAGCTGCTACGCTTATAATGAATGCTGAATTACCACAGCTTCGTCTTGAAAGTTTTTGAGACTGGCTTATGTTAAAGAAGATAGTACATTCTGACTTGCTGACCTGTTCCTGCGTCAAATTCTTTGCCCAGGTGCAGGCTACTCGCATGGTTGTCCAGCTTGGCATAGGAGAAGACTACGTGTGTGCAGAGGTGAATGGGGATGTCGTCGGCAGTATACGCATGCGGTGACGATGTGTTATGGGACCATGCCTGCCAGTAGCACACAACTTTCTTGCCAGTGGCACCTGTTAAAAGAGACGTGAAATTTTTTATCGCTCTTAAAAACAGTTCCCTAAATCGCCCGGTGACCCCTTTAGTCTCTTCTTCTTTACAGGTCATCCAAAGGTGGTTATTGATGACCTGTTTCTTTGTGATATTCAGTTGAATCTGCTTAATTGGTTTCGATTGAAGCAAGATATCATAATTGATAAATTCTCGAAACCACAACGAACGGGTATTGCACCTGAATCCGTGTTTTCAACTCTATCTCATTAACGTCACTCAAGAAGAATAGCTTGACATCCCACGTCAGTGATATGAGTAAAAATTCTGACCGGATTTCAGGTTATAGTCCTGGTAACTTCCCTTCCTCCCTCTTCTTTTCTGAAATCACGCCAATCTTTAACAATTGTTAGGAATACGCTTGGATACATAGCCTCGGTTTTGTATCTACTTAGTAGTAAACGTAACTGAACCTCCCGAGAACTCACACGGTCCCTTGTGCATCCTTCCGACATGACTAAAAAGCGAAAGTCATCTCTTTTTTCTGCTTCTTTTTCTTCTCAGTGTGTTGTACTGATAATCCGTCTTCCTTACGCGAAAAGTTGGCGCCTAGCGTGAATTATCACCGCTTCTCGAAGATGGAGCACACAAATGCTTCCACATGTCACGTGGTTTTGCGCTGCCTTCGTCGTTAGCCCACCTTTGACTATGCCGCTATGTCGTGTGATAAATTCATTACTTGTCATTGTCGATGTTGACGCTCTGTGATATCACGGCGTCACAAGGCGATGGCATTCAGACGTCATGCTACGTAAAGGTCGTGAGATTTTCGGTGCGCCGTTGGCCCAGATGCTTGCACTTGAGAAACACATTTCCTTTAACCGACATTTTTTTGTTCTTTTTATTTGTTTTATTTTTGCATCCTACGTTTCAACGCCATTGACTCCCGATAAGTTGGCATGTCTCGCAGAATCATGAAATTTATATGCATGATGACAAAGATACGACTTCCACCTTAGCGACGCTGTTCAACTTATCACTAGCAATACTAATGTCGCAAAACGCGTGCTGCTTTGAAAAAATGCCTTAAGACAATCATTTTGCCGTAAAGTTAAGTAGCGCAGTTTTAACATGGGCAAGAAGGATGAAAAGAAGATGACACTCGCTGAACGACAAACGTTGTTTTTGTCACACCTCAAAGAAAGAAAAATTCGCACCGCTATGTAATACCCCAGTGTTTCATACCAGGTACATCAAACTCTGAACGCGTGTTCCGTACTTGTTGAAAAAGCAAACATTTCGGTGTTCGTTCTTAGATTGCCCAACGTATCCACTAAACACCTCAAAATTCACAATGCGAATGGGTAACCATAAGTGACCAAAACGTGCCTGTGATCCGCCCGTGGTCGTCGCACAACCGGTGACGTTTAGTCTAGACATAGTCTAGACGCATGGTAATCGCCTGCACTCTCCTCCCTGTATCCTGCTTCTGCTGCTCGACGGGAGGATTCTTGAAACGGTGTTACAATCAAAAGCAGTGCTATTTTTATGAGAGAAAAGCAACAGCAAACAGAAATTCGAGTGTAACCCGTGAGCATAGAACACGGCACTATTGTGAATTCGCTTGTTGATCGGGCTGTCAATTTCGTTTTCTTCGCCAGCACCCTCCTTACTATACAGCCTGCAAACTTCGAAGTACAGCAACTTTCCACCACATGCAAACTTCTTGCAGAGGCATCGCGATAAAAGTGCTCTATAGAGGCGCCAATCTACCGCAAAAAAAGCCCATTTAAAAGTACATGCACCCAAGCATTAATTTTGCCTCTCGTACACCCTGGCTCGACATTCACAAATGAGTAGGAAGTTATGTTAGAGCGCTAAATCATTTTTTTTTCTCTCCACATGAAAGCTTCGCCAAGAGCGCGGCAGCCTTTTCGAACATACGGAGCAGCGCCGCGGTGCAGAGCAAAGTGCGGACCACGCGCACTTCTAGAAACGTGCTCTCTCTGTGCGGTTGGGATGGCCGGAGAGAGACGCTGCCGCGCGATTGTCATCTCGGAGGCCATAGTAGGTCAAACGTTTTTTGCCCGCCTCCTTAAGTAGAAAGCTAAAACAAACCAAAGCGCCACCTGCCCCATCATCTCAAAGTCGCGTGTTTAGAAGATTTGCAAGAATAGTTTAGGGCTTGCCGGCAGCTGGGATATACATAGCTTGTAAAAAAAACTGTATATAGATCATGTTCGTTTGGTACAGAAGTGACAGCCGGAGCCCGGTTGCTCAGCAAAATGCAATGAGTTATACGGCCGTCAATTATGTCATCGGATGACCTTAACGGCCCTTCGGTAGGTAACATAACGAGGCACATAAAATGTAATAGGTGTTATTCATAACATTTGTATGAAGTATAGTGATTTCACCCGATTAGCTAGAAATTCAACTGAATTAAAGGGAGCATAATGTACATGTGTGCTGTTCGGCGTCTAATCCACTACACTGGTGCCATGACCAGCGTTTGTAATGGAGTACCTTTTGATTTCGTTTAATATTACTGAGTCCCGAGACCAAAGAAATACGAAGGGCAGTGCACAAGAAGACATACTTAGGCAGCCAAAATAATGTAGGGAAAGGGGATAGCTAACACAAAAAATGATTGCTTAGAGGAGTGAGGGAATGATCATGCTTGTAATGAGTCTAATGACCGCACGAAACTTTGAGTGGTCCTTGATAAGAACAACCACACTGGGAAGGTGTTTCCATTCCTTCGAGCCCCTGGGAATAAAATATTTGTCACAGCTTCTGCCATAACATTTCATTAGTGCAACTTTACGTATATGATCAATGCGAGAATATGTGTAAGTAGAGGGTAATATACGTATCACGCACGTAGGAATTGGATGTTCAAGCGATTGAATAAGGATACTTCAGCAGTAACCCGGTAAACTTTTCATGGCATATGGTCGGTGATTCATATAATTTTACCCAACAATTGATTGATTTGTGGGGTTTAACGTCCCAAAACCACCATTTGATTATGAGAGACGCCGTAGTGGAGGGCTCCGGAAATTTTGACCACCTGGGGTTCTTTAACGTGCACCCAAATCTTAGTACACGGGCCTACAACATTTCCGCCTCCATCGGAAATGCAGCCGCCGCAGCCGGGAATCGAACCCGCGACCTGCGGGTCAGCAGCTGAGTACCTTAGCCACTAGACCACCGCGGCGGGGCTACCCAACAATAAGATAGGGCCCTTGATTGATTTGCCATCTCTCGTGCTCCTCAGCACATTTCACCATAAGCCTTTGTAGTATTCTATGCCTGAAAGTCACTCACTAACGCTTTAGTAAAGGCTTACTGACCTGTGTTTTGAGGAAAACAGAGGGTGAAAAGGACGAACCAAATCACTGTCATGCAAGCCGGCTGAATCGGCCTCATGATGAATGCTTCCGGCTACCGTAAAGCAACCGACTCACGCTTTCAAATAAATGCCTGGAAGTATGTTAGGTGACACGAGAGCCCAGGGCCGATGCAGAGCTGATGCCCTTGATATGCTGCGTTGTCTTATCGTTGTCAAACAATGAGACAAAGGACAGGGCACGCGCAAATGTCAGTTTCTGGGAATCTACCAGCGTTTCACAGCACTGTGCTGAAAACATTCGTAGTCTATATTGTAACTACATTCCTTTCAGAATAGCCGTACCCTATAAAGTAGTGTAGCCACATTACGCGAAAATTCACCATAACCGTTAATTATCATAGCCGCATTGTGCGTTAGCGAAGACTTCTTTCGTGAAGTAGTCTTCTATTAGAAGTCCTCCGAAGCTCTTGACGTGTGCACTCGGCCCCGCGAACAAAGGAGCTCGTTATCGTGGGGATTTTTGTAAGAGCTTTTGATTTTTTTTCTGGGTAAATCCGAAGGCTTGAAACGGTACGGCAGTTTCGTCACAGACTGGCTTCAAATTAATATCGTGATCATGTTTGCAGAAAAGCTTATTGTTTTGCCAATGTCATATGCTATTCCTCCTGTACTTTTCCAAGCGTGTAATCGAATTGAAATATGTGGTAAACATGTGGCATGTGGTATATCGACCTCACGCAAACGCCGGGATTCGTCGGTATGCCTACTTCACTACGCTGTCAGAACTATCAGAGCAAAGGACTCAGTGTTAGTTCGCAAAATGTTGATTTCAATGCGAGTGAAATAAAGAGTACCTCGTGTGCTACTTTTACGGCTGGCATGATAGCAACGATGCAGGCATTGTTTGGTGTAACCTCTCCACTGTCAAAGCGAAATCTGTAGAAAGTTTATGAAAGGCGAATACTGACTGAAGGCGGTGGCAGCTTCAGCGCTAACACGATTGGTCTGATTATTCACGTGGATGACGTCATGATCACGTCATCGACGATGTCTCTGTGGTGTCACAGAATGCCCAAAAATGTCATGTCATGATGACCTCTATGACGGCACATAACATTACATGATTTGATAAATTTGTCTGAAATCTTTGCTTGGTCAAAGACATCTCGAACAAGAACATTTCGTGCTTCTTTTGTGTGCTGTGTTGGTGCTATCCATACCTTGAAGTCAGACAACACGTATAATTTTTTTTACTTTGAGAATAAAGTTTTTGCATTCGAGTATCAGCAAGCTTCTCACCACCACAACGGACATTATCCCGACCAGTCAAGACAGTTCCACTAAGTTTGTGAATTCAGCATCCTGCACGCAGCGAACACCTCGAAAAACACTGTTGGTTTCGGTGCACGGTTGTTCTCTCATCGTAGGTTACGTGCACTACGAACATATGACGGATTTGCCGCTCATATATACGCCGTGAGTTGCTCACTGTCCGTGACGTCTCACTGCAATGAAACATCACTGAGAAGCCGCTCTATCCATATCAAAAACTGAAGTGCCTTTTCCGAGGCAACGACATTGAAATATATTCGATACATTGCCAGGCACTACACGGCTATTTTAGAGTTGATTGACGTGTTGGGTTTAACGTCCCGAAACCACCATATGATTATGAGAGACGCCATACGAGAGGGCTCCGGAAATTTTGACCACCTGGGGTTTTTAACGTGCACCCAAATCTGAGCGCGCGGGCCAACATTTCCGCCTCCATCGGAAATGCAGCCGCCGCAGCCGGGATTCGATCCCGCGACCTGCGGGTCAGCAGCCGAGTACCTTAGCCACTAGACCACCGCGGCGGGGCAACATTTTAGAGTTTCCTACATGGTGAGCCCAAATGGCATGACCTTAAACTCGAATAACCCGTCCAGGCCCCGCCGCGGTGGTCTACTGGCTAATGTACTCGACCGTTGACCCGCTGTTCGCGGGATCGAATCCCGGCTTCGGTGACTGCATTTTCAATGGAGGCGAAAATGCTGTAGGCCCGTGTGGTCAGATTTGGGTGCACGTTAAAGAACCCCAGGTGGTCTGAATTTTCGAAGCTCTCCCCTACGGCGTCTCTCATAATCGTATGGTGGTTTTGGGACGTTAAACCCCACATATCATATCGAAAGGCGTTTGCGGACTGAAGAAAGACCGCGTCAACACTACTCGGCGCACAGCCATGCACTTCGGAAGCCATGAATGAAATTATTGTTCTTTCACACTTGGCGTTCAGCCATAGGCATACTTGCTGAGTGGAGATAACGCACGGTGGAGAACGGTATGTAATATATCTGCATAGGAGGCGAGTAAAAATGCCGATAATTTCCGTGCATATAAGAACATCATGGCTGATGCTCAAGCCCAGTTGGCGGTTGCACATGACACCCTCGATGTAATGTCGTCTCAGCCCAAAGTCACAAGAGCTGTTGCAAAGCAAGGTTCACAGTTTCTGCCTGATCATTGACGCCATTCACTCAAACTGTCCAAACCAAATATTTGGTCAATGAAAACTGCCCAATGGTAACATGAAAATTTGAGGGCTACCACTGTAGCTGACGGTGGGGCTTCGATGCGATGCTTATGGGGGTACCTGACATGCTATGTGGGTGACAAATATGTGGGTACTTGGACATGCTGCCTTACGAAAGTGTGTACTACTGTGAGTTCAGATGTTTCCAGTTTTCTGCTTTCGCGCGAAACTTGTTTTACAACATATATTTTTTTTCTATTACTTAGCTCAATCCCAACATCTGACACCACTTTATTTCTCCAAATGAAAAGCTTTACGGGCACTGAACATAATAAACTAGTCGAACAATTGATATTGTTCCTTCTACCACAACCCAAAAAAAGCCTGCCCTTGGTGGTGCATTGTGACAAGCTGCATTGTGATAAGAGTGAGTAAGACTAATATTTCATTGACTGTAGTCAGTATCCTGTAACATATTGTTACGGGGTGTATATTGTGTTTACACTCTACAAACGATAGTTTCCGTGGCTAAGAAGATCAAACCCGATTGGGAGTGTCCCCGGACGTCGTGTTAATTACTGCCCGCTTACTTGTCTTTTCCAGCCCATTACACTATTTACCAGGGGCGAGAGCAGTGACCTGGTGCTAATTAGGAGGCAGTGGAATGACATGGATCGGGGCACTCAACATCTATTATGACCGATGAGCAGTCGTCCAACGAGGCAGTGGCACGCCGATTTGAATTGGGCTCACACCTGCATGAAGGTGATAATCTAGGTGAGCTCAAGAGCACACGGGGGCTGTTTCGTAATCTTCTGGATCCTTCCAACACCCGGGCTGAAACGCAACGCCAGCTTCACCGTGTAAGGCACCACAGATCAAATCGTGCGAGAGTCGTGCGACTGATACATCTGTCACATAATTGACGCCGCAGGCCCAGTATATACGTATTCTGGCACCCCTAAGTCCGAGCTTGACGCCCCATACACGCTTTTGATTTTACGGACTGCACTGGCGAAAATGCGACAAGGCACAGTTCCTGGTTGGGACGGCTCCTGGCTAACCTCCCTGATCAAGCACACCACTCGCTACTCTATCTGATAAATTAGATATGGGATGACCTCCCGCTCCCGTCGGAATGAACGGCATCGCTCGTTTCATTGATACCCAAATCAGGCAGACTGGTAAGCGTCGAGGCATTGAGACGCACCTCACCTACATGCAGCGCCAGAAATCTCATGGAAACCGTGGTACGCGAACGTCTTTCCGCCTACCTGTAAACCAGGGGGACCTTTGCCGACACGATGTTTGACTTTCGCCGACATCTGTAGGCGCTGGACATACTGTTCAGCTTCAACACGATAATATAAAACCGGCCACTATGCGCCGTAACAATACAGGCGTGCTCGCTCTCAATCTTAGAGTGGCGTTTCTTAAAGCCAGACAGAGCGCTATTGTTTCTAACCGATTTACCACAAAATGTGGACGGAAGAGCTGGAACTTGATTCAAGCCTGTCTATTTCATCATGCCTCCTTCATCCGCCTCAATTATATCGAACATGGACCGTATCTATTAGGCACATGTGGTACAACCCAAGGGGCATCACATCACCCATACTCTTTAACCTGGCCATAAAGAACCTTCCTTCTCTTCTGGGCGAAGTGAAAGCAAAGCAATCCGCCATGACGCAAAATATGATGACGGTATGATAATATTCAGTCTAACATTGGCTCCCCTGCACTAAATCGAAGAGCACCTACAAAAAGCTGCTTATGTGACGAGCACTTACGCTTCTTTGTGGGGCCTATGTTACTATCCAGATGAGTTTTCTATTCTCTCAATATCAGACACTTACCTCCAACCCCCTTTTTTTCGCGTCTGGTCCCGTTCCGTGACTCGAAAAAAAATTCCAATTCTTTCGCTTCACCTCAATTTTGCTTCACCTCAATTCATCCTTGAATCCCAAGGGGGCAATAGCGGGCTCCAACGCACTAGCCAACAGCTGAGCCGTATGATACGGCGGAGCTATACCAAGTGCGGACGCCCCCGCGGGACCCATTCACTGCAGTTGGCCCATGAGTTTATGACCAGTCGCATCCTCGACGCCTCGCATTATATTCAACTGAGTCGTCACCACGAGCACCAGCTGAACGTCCTTCTTCGTTCAGTGTACAAACACGCACTCACCCTTTTTATTACCACATCTAATAGCCGATTTGTGACTCTAGGGGTGCCCAGTTCCTTTGTAGAGCTGCGGGAAGCCCATCGGGTTGGTACAATCAATCGTCTGACGCCTTAGGGGTGCCGTCTACCTGCTAGACGGGCTCAGCCTCAATGCCATTTCTGGCTCACACACTCCGACACCCATACCAGAACTCTGGCGTAAAAAAGTGTTCGTCGAACCACTACCCCGGAACATGAAACCCGATCAACATGCCAGCTGTAGATTACCACGCTCCACGGTCCTTTAGGTGCAACACTCCGATCGCCATGGCGCTTTCTACGGGGACGTCTTGGGCCCCTCCCCGATGGGTAACTTCACGGCCACCGTGGTCGTAGATTGAAATGACGTTGATGTCCTCTCTTTTGGAGTCAACACTGTAACGTAAGCTGAGGAGGTTGCCATTGCTTTGGCCACCTCTCATCCCACCTCACGCCCCATCTTGATAGACTTACGCTCAGCCTGTTCCACTACCTTCAGGGTACTATCGCCTTGCAGGCAGCTGACCTACATTGGGCAGCCTCTTGGTGCTTTAACCATCACTCTATTCGTATGGGGTGGTGACTAAAATTTGATAGGCTTGAACCAGTCATTCTTGGGCGTAATCTTCAAGCGGCCGTCATCACAGAAGCTTGGCTGCATGACGATATTGATGATACGGATGTCCTTCCCTCTGGTTATCGTGTTTTCCGACAGGATAGGTGCACTAGGGGTGGCGTAGCTGCTGTGTTCGTGAGACAAGACGTCACTGCTGTTTTACTACGTCAGGCAGCTAATCTTAAATCACTCTCTTTAAAAATGTTAAGCCGTAATATATCTTGTCTATTATTGACTATTTATCGAGCCTCCGATTCCTCTGCACCATTTCTGCAAGACCTGCATACACACATGGCATCTTTCGTACACAACATTTTTAATAAGCGATTTCAATCGACCGGGCATCGTATGAATTTATGGCACATATAGCGCTGATGTCATAGTTAATAATGAACATTTGCACGACATTATTTTGATGCACAACTTACAGCAAGTAATTGATTGATATGAGGGGTACAGCAAGTAGTTACTAAGCCTACAAGCATTAGCGCTGCTTTCGGTTTAATACTTCACCCTATATTTACCTTATATTTATATTTATTAAGGGCGGTCACGCCGAACACCCTATTCAGCTCAACCCTAAGTTACTTCGCACCTGAAACTGTGTTTCTTGGATTGCCTGTGTAATCCCTTCGTAATAACGGCTAAATGGCTGTGGGATGGTGTGTTTCTCTGGGTGTATTTAAGTGCAAGGACAATCAATAAATTTCGGGAAACGGTTTGACACGTTTTCTTATAGCACTTCGGCAGAGATAGCTTCACTACCAGTGTTTGACAAAATGTGGTCAATCATTGTGGATGACGTTAGTGTAACTCGTGTTGATGCTGCAATATGATTTCTGAAACCTTGACTTGAAGCTATGTGTTCACTATACACGCTTGTTCATTTACTTATGTCTATGATAAAACCGCCACATGGTACAACTCGTTTTTTTTATTCGTAAACTGCTCTAGAGTATGTTCTAAATTGTCAATAAATGACTGAATCTTTGCGTCAGGTGGCATGTGTAAGACATTCACGATTACGCTATCTGCATTGAGTTGAACTAGCGTCACCTTCGGTCCACTCAAGGTAAGAATTTAGCTGACATTCTGAGATTCTCCGACTTGGTTGTGCGAAGACTCATTAAAGTCAAACTACTATTCACTGCATTAGTAGGCAAACTGATGTAGAGCAATGTCTACCAATGAAATTGCAGTATGATGACACCTGTTCTGTTGTTCCAGTTCCCGATGTTAAAGCAGTGAAGCTGCTTCAATTACATTCGGCAGCCACCACTGAGTGCCGGCACGTGCCGACAGCATGCTCAGGATTATGTATCTGTATCATTTATATGTATCGTGTACTCAAAATGAATTGTTGATCCTTGTCACATCAATCAATATAACGCGAAAGTGAACCTTCTGGTCACAGGAGCAGTTGACTCTTTATTGTACATATAGGTACGAGAGTTTTCAGAATGTCTATTGCAGTTTGGCAGCTACAGCATCGGACGTGAATGCACCGACAATGACGCTTAGTGGCACGTGTCCATCCTGGCTACTGACATCCAGGACTTTGACTTAACTCTTGTGGCAGCTGAAGTAGACAAAGGTAGTCTCAGTAAGCAACAAGTTCTACAAAGGTGGTCTCAAAAAGCAGGCAATGAACACTGGTGCTCACTATTTATTTATTTATTTATTTATTTATTTATTTATTTATTTATTTCTTCATTTATTTTATACTGCCAGCTTGCTTCATAAGTCATATGCAGGACGGAATTGCATTAAAGATAATGTTGAACGAACTGGGAAAACAAGTTGAACTATATCTGTGAAACAAATCGGAAATCTGTACGGGTAAGTGTTGTCATAACATGAAACACAATTAGGAATAAACATAATAAAGACAGAATATACTGCAGGAGTAAGTACTGGCTCTGTAATACATCCACCCCAGAAAGAAATAATGCTTCATGAGGATATGAAATAATAACTGGGACGAAAATTGGCCGTGCATGTGCCTGCTTCAAAAAGAATGTCATAGAAAGGCGATAGTCTTCTGTGAGTCGAATGGCCATTTATGTTTTGTCTTGACTGAGACAGCACCTCCTCTATGATGAGTCGGTCGTATCTGGCTGGCATTGGTAAGATAGAGGAAGTGCCACATCATACACGGGCGCCATCACGCAGTGCCGTTCGAAAAAATGAGCTTGTGTGGAACCCAGGGCCACTGCCAGATGGCAGCACCACTTTGTCGGCAGAGCACTTTTTCGTGCCTAGCGTTGCATTTTCACTGTAGCCTAAAATACACTAGGGTGTTTAAAATTCGACATCTATGTATTTTCTAGTAAAAGAATACACCACCTGATACCTACGCAATAATAAATATGCGTAATATTTGCTTTTTGATCGACAACGTTCACAAGTATAAACGCCGCTACCTGTTGAAGATGGCTGGGCGTTTGGCAAGGGCTGAAACTGTGACAAGGTAACTGAATCGTGTGACAGACACACGACAGACCACATTTTTTGCGTGAAAGTCTTTTGACAAAAACTTGTCTTTAAAAATAACAAGCCGTCGTACGGTTAGAGAGTGAACCAGGTGAAGGCCTCCGAGAAGGCTCCGTACCGATGCAATAGAAGAAGGAAGGTCTGAACAGTCCTGAGGTACCAGGAAGAATGAATCTTTATTCACATCCAAGGCATGCTTCTTCGGTTGCGCTAGAGATGCCAAAAGGACGCGCCCAGCATTTTATTTGGGCGAAACAGTGTGTCCACGCTGATTCCAATCGCTCCACCTGCCACAAATTTTCTTTACTGAGAGGCCTTGCCAAAAGAGCCAAAAGAACTCGCTAGTCTACGCCCTGGGGGAATTAAAAGGAACAAAATAATCTGTTACCTTCGGATGAGCAGTTTCGCAAAAACATAAATCCATTTTGCCTTTCACCAACATAATGAAAATACAGTTAAGCTAGCGGAACCCCACTTTAGGAATTTTCTGATCTAACAACGGACACCAAAGATGTTTCGCTCGTTCACTCGCTCATTCACTCACTCACTCCCCAGTAGGCACCCAATATGTTCTATGTTCCCATCAACTACATTTAATGACGCTTTCGTGAGAGTTAACTGCACTTATCGAATTTCTTTCTGAAATAAATAAGCAATTTTCAGTGATTTCAAAAGTAACCACTACAAGAACGTGATGGTTACTTCTGTTATTCAGTGATATATGTGACGGCAGGCACTGATCGTCTCCTTGGAACCTTCTTCCTCTGCCTGCTCGTACAATAACAGCATTAGTTCTCCATATCATTTAATACCGGCCGTTGGTCGTATCTTGGCTGACTGTCCACCCCTCCTACATAAACTATTGAGCCCCGATAGACGAGTAATGCAGGCTCGTGCTGCCCTAGCTTACTTTTAACCCGCGCAAACGTATATTAGTGCCAAATAATATGGTGCGGTTGCTTTCGGACGAAGCTACGTTACTATTTCGGGTTTAGAAGTAACGAAAAATTCCTCCCTGACAATACAAAAAATTGGTCGAGGTGGTGTTATGACATGACAAGGGGCGGGGCGTCATTACAGTTGGCAAACCGGAAGGTGCCCTGACGTGTTTCTTTCCGAGCATAAAAGTACTTTGATAGAGGCAGTTCAAAATTTAGATGGGAGCCGACAGGTAGAAACAACGTAGTGGGATAATGAGGGTGAACAGTGGAAGTGCTGTGACTGGCTGGCCTTCAGACTAGGCCAGCCAGTCTGAGGCACTCCCACTGTCCAACCTGATAATCCCACCACGTTGTTTCCATCTGTCGGCTCCCATCCAGCCAACCAGTCTCAGGCACTTCTTCTGTTCAACCTGATATAGGCAGGTCGTTCATGCATCTGGCGTTATAGTGTAAAGAGTGCAGAGAGGATAGTTGTAAGCCTCTTTTTTGGGCAAAGAACAGTAATGCACAGGCACAAAGGCTCTACATAAAGGGAAACTATAGAGGTCTTTCATGTCGGGTGAGAGGGACATAGTTTCATCAGTCTCCCATCAATCAATCTGTACGAGAGTGAGATAGCCTTTCCAGAACTTCACGTGAGATAATCTTGTTGATCAACGTTATTTTGTATTTTTTATTGGGTTTCATTTTGTCGACTAGTTCCATTAATCTGTTCGGCGTTGCAAGCACACCTCATTACAGAATGGAGAAGTCAGTTGCAAGTAGCGCATCGTCCTCGGTCATTCGTTTTTTGTATGCCGCGTTAGTCGCGCCCCATCATTCATAATTTCTTCCTGAATAATACGAACTTCCCGATTTAACAAATCAATTTATTCGCCCTCATTCCTTCGAATTGCTTTTCAACTGTAAAAGCGGCAGCAGAAATGCAATGACACTGTCCCACTGCAATTTGTTCAATGCGTTGGCGACACACACAGAAAGATAGATGCTACCATGCACACGAGATACCGGCCGTCAGCTCTGAAGCGCTTACGAGATACATCCTGTGCACTGGGGGCTGCTCAAGAACACCATGGGACTTCCAATAACAGTCTGACCTTGATTTTTCGGCTGCTTGTCGTTACGTAACAGTGCCTGAGAGCAAGACAGGTCACAAACTCTCTCGGGGAGTTCCGTTCCCAAGTTTACTATGAGATAAAATGTCTTCTGACCGATGAATTCCTGGTTATGCTAACTTTGGCATCAGCTTAGTTGTAAGACAATTCTCAAGTTTAGTATGAGATATGTCTTCCTGACTGATGAATTCCTGGTTATGCTATCTTTGGCATCAGCTTAGTTGTAAGACCCTAGCAGCCGCATTTTCAATGAAGGCGAAAATGTATGAGGCCCGTGTACTCAAATATTGGAGCAGGTCGAAAAACCCCGGGAGCTCGACGATTCCGCAGCCTTCCACTATGGCGTTTCCCGCAATCAAAGGGCTGTTTTCAGATGATAAACACTAAAAGCATTACTATTAGTCATAAGATCAACTACCGAGTCGAGCTGGTCAATCACCACTGAGGCAGGCAATGAACAGCTTGCTTTAACAGCCTTCGTATGAAAACGCAACCGCATAACTAAACACTGTTGTGATCGGCGTTCATGTCGTTCAAGTTTTGAAGTACCCCCAAGCTCTTCCTGAACGAAGATAAGAAATTCGTTCGTTTGTGGTTTTTTCGCCTTCCGCAACGTCCTACAGAAGCTACATTCTTTCCGTAACTTATTTCTTCATAAAACAAGTTGGCAATGTCAGCACGAAACGATGAGCCTGTGAGGGCTTCGTGATTTCAGGCTACACCCTGTTACCTCCACTTGCGAAGTCTAAAACACAAAAAAAAATAAAGCGCAGTCATTTAATCGCGCACGACTGCAATACTAGACAAGGCAAAATGGACCGGGTGACGTGTGGCACAGCGGAGTAAGAGAGCATTCACAGCTCATACATCTCATATGCGGTCCAATCAAAAGCTCTTTTCTTCATGAAGTCACGGGAATCTACGTATGACGTCACGCATTGTGCAGACAAAAAGGCGGGAAACTCCAGAAGATAACAACGTGCACTTTCAGAGATTGTTGAGGGGCCCTTTCAGTGTGTTGCAAGCGGCCGCTGTAGGCCAGTGAGGTACACCCTCCTTATAAGGCAAAAGCAGGGGGAAGACACTCGCGCAGTGTGTTTACGACTTCATCATTTTTAGAAAATGATGACGGCTGTGTTGCTCAGCAGTGTGCTGTAGCCAACCGCCTATCTAATCTTTGCAAGCGCTTGCAGGAATGACAACTGTCACAACAACTGCAAACGGCCCTTATCTGACAGTCATTGCACGCCGCAAGGACAACTGATTAAGGACTGAAGTTTTTTTTACACACAGATGCGCAGCAGTCACTTTATTCTGAAAACACAAATGTCTTAGTTTTCCACGTCTATGCACGGAGCTTTTTTAAAGACGATAGTCTTTCTTGGGGACCTTCGACGCAATAATTTTGGTCTGTTTGTTTATAAAAAGTGGTTAGCGATTTCGAGTACTTAGTACTCGACTATGAGAGAGCCTAAAGCCATCCCGTGAGCCTCACATTATATAGGAGGTTGAAGCATTCCAACAACATTATACATCAACAACTACTGTCTGTTTGGCCACCCTTAACGGTACCCTAAACGGCGCCAAAGTGACTAAACAATACTCCAAACGGCCGACCCCATCCGCATCGCCCACCTATATTGCTCAAGTTTCCGCGTTCATACTTGCGTGATTGTAAATTAAAAAGCAATTATTGCGCATATCTGAGGCACCATAACAACACGTCAATATTCTGTATGCGTGTCTCTTTACTAGAAAAGGCATACATAAGTAATTCTAAGGACCTTAGCGTCTATCACGCGGCGCTGGCTATGCAACACTTGCACGAAAAGGCAAGTGTTTCCAACGCTTTGCTAAGACGACAGAGTGGTTGCACCTACCTGTCTGTCGCCTTGCGGTCTACACCTTATCACCTCAGAGACGGGCGCACACGCCGAGCGCTTCGTTTTGCAGGATAACTGCCAGATAGCGCTCATGTCTCACGTGTGACGTGACTTGATGCGCTCGTTCGCCTCCGCTGCACGCTCGAGGCACTTTAACGCCGCGCCTCCAGAATGCCATTCACCGATTTTCTTGCGCAGAACATCGAATAAACGTTTTGTTCACTCTCTTCACACGCAAGACTATCGTCTTTCGAAGACATTCACAGTGTAACTTGCAGATACGCAGCCAATTTTTTTATTGAAGGTCAACTGTAATAATGAGCTTAATGATCAACGCCAAAAGGTTTGTGCAGCTAACTATATATAACGAACACATTGCGGCTTCTCTTTCCGCGTAGCAGTTCTCATCCTTTGTAAGCACATAACGTTTCCGCGTCGACTAAATTTAATATTGTTAATTTACTTCTGTATTGCTTGTAAACCATAACTTTGTTGTTTTGTGTTTTAATGTATAATTCTGCCTGTCTATTACTGTACGTCAAAAGCCAATCCTGGAAATTCTTGACATTCTAGAATTACAATACACATGGACACTGTAATAATGGCTATACGTTTGGCTGAGTGCCACGTCGCGTGAGAATGTCAGACCATTGCGGACTTAGCGGCAATATAGAATTCTCTCTAACGACGCAGCCATGGCCGAGCAAGTAGCCATCGCATTGGCACTTATTGAAACCAATAATGAGGTCATACACGGTGATTCGGGATGAGCAACGAACATTTACGACTGCGGTGTAATCTCCGAAGAAGCCTTGAGTTTACTCCAAAATGTCTATAGGATGAAACACCATTAGCTAATATTGTTCCCCACACATGTCGGGCACTTAGCAGGCGTCCCTACAAACCTCAATGAGACGGTCCACGCAGCCACGCGTGCGCTCACTGACCACGCTGGCACAAGGCTCGACGAAGGCGATGCTTCTGAAGAAAGGGACGTGCCCGCTACCTGCAATGAAAGTACAAAGAACTATTACCTTGTGTGGAGAGAGTGCCCTTCTCCTCAATCGAAATAGAATCGGCCTCGGGGGCTTACGTTTTAGAGTGCTACAGGCGGGAACGTACTCGAATCTTTGTACACTACACGTGTTATACTCTCAGAACCATCCGGATGACACGTGCCCCGCATGTGAGGAGAAGTCCACATTAGCACATATGCTCTAGGGGTGCATTCAATCAAGCGCAGTTTCTTCCATGGCCAGGTGGACAGCGGCCATCCGCATGCGCCTCCTGGCCGACCAGCTTTGAGCTGTCCAGCAGGCCCACGAAACGGCCGAAAAAGGCATGGCCTGGTGGCCCCGACGTGGGAGTTCCCCACTGCGCACTAGATCGCCTCCAGCAAAACTTCGATGATGATGATATGTGAGGTTTAACGTCCCGAAACCACCATATGATTATGAGAGAGGCCGTAGAGGAGGGCTCCGGAAATTTCGACCACCTGGGGTTCTTTAACGTGCACCCAAATCTGAGCCCACGGGCCTACAAGATTTCCGCCTCCATCGGAAATGCAGCCGCCGCAGCCGGGATTCGATCCCGCGACCTGCGGGTCAGCAGCCGAGCACCTTATCCACTAGACCACCACAGCGGGGCTCCAGCAGGGCTTCAATAAAGCTTTTTCGGTAAATCAATCAATCAACCAATAATTCATTGTCTTGATTTATTTCTATTTCTTTCTCGCTGTTTTTCTCTCTTAGCCTATCCCTTTCGTTTTCTTCTCTATCTGTTTGTGTCGATGTATTTTTCTCTGTCTATTTCTTTCTGTCTTCTTCCGGTAGACTTTACTCTCTCCCCTTTTCCCCTTCTCACCCTCTCCTTTTTTAGAATAATGAGCACGGTGGCCTCTGACATTAGTTCCGGCCAAGCGCCTTGAAATAACGCAATCATATCTAAAACCGAGGCCACGTCTTCAATGATCATGGTCGGCCTGTACTGTCTTCATCGTCTGCTTGCACCTGGGCTCCTGCGGCTTGCTGATTGGCCAATTGGTTGGGCTTTATACATGGCTTGTTAGGTCAGAACATGCTATGATCGAGCTAAATAAGCCAAGTCCTGCTAAGACAGAAGTAATTAAGCCACATTTCAATAAGACCATGTTAATGAAGCTATGTAATTTGACAAGCACATTACATAGCCTGTGTAATGTGTTGTGCACATTACACAACACATACATGTAATGTGTTGTGCATTTCTTGAAATGTGGTCATAACAACTTCAATAAAATGTAAAAAAAAACCATGGTGAGAACAGCACGCTAAGGCAAGTCGTGCTAATTACACCTTACTGTGAATGATGATCGTAAACTATGATGTTGACTTTCTCCATTGTAATGAAGGCTGCTAATTGTACCGAAGGTAATTACAGCTGTTGCGATGAAAATTTTACCAATCAATACAAAACTGTTCCATCTTCTGTTAATTAAGCCCAAGCTGATTAGTACAAACAAACTTAAGATTGATTTAATGTGGTCTGCACTTCGAAACAGACCAAGCAGAATAAGTAGACGGCCAACTAAAAGGCGTATTAAGGCAGCTAAGGGATCACAAGCTCCTCTATGGCCGCAGCCTTGGTAAAGTAGTGCAAGACGACGAAATGTTTTATATCAATGAACCTGCTGCTTTGCGTCCACCACATGAAATGCTTGACAGTGACAACGACACCATGACAGTAACGAGTTTAATTTGGGCCTTCTCAGAATCAACGAGTTTACACTGACTTCACGATGCCCCGCCGTGGTGGTCTAGTGGCTCAGGTACTCGGCTGCTGACCCGCAGGTCGCGGGTTCGAATCCCGGCTGCAGCGGCTGCATTTCCGATGGAGGCGGAAATGTTGTAGGCCCGTGTACTCAGATTTGGGTGCACGTTAAAGAACCCCAGGTGATCGAAATCTCCGGAGCCCTCCACTACGGCGTCTCTCATAATCATATAGTGGTTTTGGGACGTTAAACCCCACAAATCAATCAATCAATCACTGACTTCACGCGTCAATCACTTTCGTTGGCTGACGCCCGCGGTCAAGACCGCGCCATCCCACCGCATTTGCTCTGCCCTAGGAGCAATGCTTAAGCCGCAATGCCAGCGAGTGGCACGATTCACCTAAAATCTTTTTCGTTCAGACTATGCACACACACACAAAAAAAATTATGCCATATAATCACGTGGCTACGATGTATTGCATTCAATATCACTGCGCTCTTGACATATCTACTAACAGCCGCATTGCCGCCATGATGCAAGCCCTTCTGGTGACAACCTGTTCTTCTATTTATTTGCAACATTTGATAGATGCGAAAGGATCTGCAAGAGAGTTATGCGTGTGCTTCCTTCGAGAGTGGGAATTTCCACGCTACAGGTGGAACTAAAAACCTGCCCGAAAGAGAATGAACGCCCACGAACATGCCTTAGGAGGCGCGATGTTCAGTGTGCAAAAAGATAGCGAAAACCACGCTGACTTCCCTGCACTGCGGAAATTTTGGCTTAGTGGCGGCACCGACGTATTCGCACGGTGTTTTTCTTTGGTAATCCCCGCCAATTTCTCACAAGCGCTTTTAGAACCACGCGCGTTCTTGTAGCCGTTTTTATCCATGCTACCATTCTTGTAGCTGTTTTTATTCGCACTGTCTTCGAGCCAGGGCCGCCGTAGTGCGAGCTCGGACACTAAGCTGCTTCACCCCTAAAGAATTCAGGGTTAGATTGGAAGGCAGGCGCTTTGCGTGGCATCCGAGTATTATATTCTGAGCCATGCGGAGACTTGATGCTGCGCTGCAGAAAGGCCCTATACAGCCGTCGTGCTGCGCGAATGGTTGCGTTAACAAACATTACACAGAGTGGTAGAGCAGTAAAATAACTACTACGTCTCACACAATGTGAATTGCTTAACGAGTGGGTCGTTCCAACTTTTTCATCGTCCTCGGCCACAGCATCTCAACAAAGCTTACATAATGTCTTGAAGGTCCGCATTGGGTACCTCGCTTCTGAGCAGGATGGAGAAATCTCCGAGGATGAATGATGATTGAATACTGGGAGTTAAGCCGGGAAAAATTATGACGACACATGGCGTAGTAGGTACCATGCAAGGGCACTTGTATATGTTTATACATGTACAAGCTTATACATATACGAGTCTTCATACATATACGAGTTTATAACGGGAGTTGTGCTTATACATATACAAGTTTATAAAGGTCACTCTAAAGGCCATGCTGCCAGCTTTCGCTATGAATGCCACGTGTTCCGCGCAGGCCTGCCGTTTTTTTTTTGTTAACTTCCTCCTGAATTAATCACGGCTTTGTGGGACTTGAACTTCAACTCCACAAAGTTATTTTGCTCCTTGTCGTATTCAGTGCAATTCGGACAATTGGTACTGCTAGCAACGAAGATGCGGTTGTCGCTACTTGACCTAGCCACCTTCACCTAATCTTATCAAACAAAAAAGCAACGTCTTCGCTCAGTGGAGAGCACTCGGCAATCAGATAGCGGGAAATTGTTCATAAAAACCTGCAATATATGTAAGGGTCCGCTAACAGTGCTCTTTATCCAAGTAAGGGTGATGGCACTCTCGTGGACATCTTGAGGTCTCCAGCTTTCTCAGCTGTCCGAAAAGAGGTGAGCTGCATGATTTTGCCCTGTATGGTGGTAAGTAGGCACTCCGGGTTATATACTTACATTAACCAAAGTGTGGCACATACTTTTTTTATAAACGTCACTTTTTCCTGTTGTTTGTGGCTGTATACGAACCTGGCTTTGCGCAACTCTTTGCACAGCAGCATTTTTGGTCAATGTTTTACCAAGCAATCCCGCGAAATGTCATGTTCTGTATCTCATCTGTGGCAGAACCAGTTTTATGTTCTCTAACAATGGTAAAGCTTGTACCAATCTAAATTTTATCAGATCACAGCTTATAATAGCAATGTGTTCAGGTTTTACGTACCGGATTCATCGTATCATCATGAGGCACGCCTCAGGGAAAGGATTCAGTAGACGATATGATGCTCCTTAATGTGCATCTAAATCTCAGTTCACATGCATCCAGCATTTCGCCTTCTTTGAAACGCGGTCACCGCCACCGTGATTTGACCCAGCCGCCTTCGAGTCGAGTACATACCCCTAGAGCTCTGTGAAATGTTAGCTTGCTATGGGACTGTTGTGTCCCAAACCACCCCTGCGTTCCAAGCGAGCCTCCGAGCGGTACACAATGAAGCGGGGGACCGGTAGACGACCAGTTGCAATGACTCCGGTCATTGAGACTTCTTCTAGTTTACCTCCTCTGTCCCCCACTCGACAGAACGATTTCCGCTGCCACCCCCTTCTGAGTAGAAATAAACAAGTTTTAACCATTCGAGGTTGCCTATGCCTTTTCACAGCCATTCCAGGAGTACGTATATGGTACGACGACACTTCCGGACATAACAGTGGTGACGAGGATGGGATTTGGACCTGCACTACACAACGCTTTTGAAAAGCAAGTCATGGCTACGCACGGGCTCCGGAATTGGCAACCCGAATTCAACGGCTCATCATGGTCATCGTGGTTTGGACGCCTGCAATTTTACTTCGAGGCTAACAACATCACCGACGCAGCAATGAAGAGAGCCAACGCTGTATGGGGAGCAGACATATGACACAGTTTGTGCACTGATTCAGCCACGCACTGCAGCTACTGTCGACTACGACGACATCGTAGCTGCGCTACAGAAGCACTGTTATCCAAGGCCATCAGTGGTCTACAGCCGAGCCCGCTTCCAACTGCGAGGCCAACTGGAAGGCGAAAAAGTGAGCGATTGTGTGGTGTCTCTTAAAAAAGTCGCTGCTGACCGCAATTTCGGGACACCGACCTCAGTAACTTCCCCTACTGCGCCGGTGGGAGGATCGACTACCACGCCTGCTAACACCACTATTGCTCCCTTTGGACGTTATGTTGTGGGGTCGTTTTGTGTGCGGACTGCGTGACGAAGGCCTACAACAACGCCTGTTCGCAGAGACGGGTCTCATATTCTCCAAAGCGCAAGACATTTTTCAGCGGGCGGAGAGCGCTGGTCACCAACAGAGGGATATCCGACAGAACGTCGAGCCAGTGCACAACACCAGTCAGCAGCCAGGCCATTCTGCTACCACAGCCAACTCAAGGAAAAAACACAGTGCTGTTGGCGATGCGACGACATGCACGATCCCTAGGTATATCGATTCAAGACAACTGCGTGCAATTTTCGCGAAAATGGGGACACATAAAAAAGGCACGCATAACCAAAAGCATACAGCCCAGGCCAAAGGGTCCAGCGCGACGTAACCACAATGTCGACGCTCAAAAGGGCCAGACACAAGATAGCACAGCCAGAACATCACTAACGTCCGCGGCTCTATACGACTTAAACAACGTTGTGAATCTCGCCACGAGACCGAAGATAATGACAGAAATTGTAGTACACCATAGCCCCATCAAGTTTGAAGTGGATTCTGGAGTAGCATGCACGCTCATCAGTGAGGACACTTTTTGACCTACTTGGAGTGAAAACGCGCCAACTCACCAACAAGACGACACGCAGCTGAGCACGTGCTCAGGACATTACCTTCCACAACTGGGATGTGCCAACGTAGAGGTGTACTACAACGGCCAGACCCACCATCTGCCATTGCTAGTCGTTCACAGCTCCGGATCAAGCCTTTCCGGCCAAAATTGGTTCACCCCTCTTGGAGTGGTCGTTGGTGGAGTTAACCATGCAGCCAGCTATCCGTCAGTAGAACAGCTTCAAATAAAGTACAAGCCAGTTTTCTTTTTAAAAGGAATACCAGGAAGCAGCGGACCTCCGGTCACACTAGAGCTGCGAAAAGATGCAACACCAAATTTTTTTGAAAGCTAGGTCGGGAACTTTTGCTCTACGAACGTCAGCCGAGAATTAGCTTGACCGACAGCAGGAGCATAGGATCATCGAACCGACGCAACATTTAGAATGGACTACACCACTCAATGTCGTCCAAAAGAAGAACGGTACCCTATGCCTCTGCGGAGACTGCCGGAGCACCATCAACCTGTCTACAAAGGCATTATCCTACCTACTGCCGACACCAGAAGAGGGTTTTAGAACGCTTCGGGGTGGAAAAATCTTCAGCACCTTCGATTGGACACAAGCCTACCAGCAACTGAAGGTGAGTGAATCAACATCTGAAATGCTCGTGATAAGCACCAGTAAGAGTCTCTACAAAGTGAAAAGGCTACCATTCGGCATTGCTGCAGCACCAGCAAATTTCCGGAAATTTATGGAGTCTACACTTAGCGGGATCTCGGGAGTTTGCGTCTACGTAGATTATGTTACTGTCGGGGGCGCCTCCAATGAAGAGCACACAGAACGTTTGGAGCTCATTCTTGAAAGGCTATCAAATGCGAACTTGCGCATCAGCAAGAAAAATTGTGTTTTTGCGGTGCCTGAAGTAAAGTTTCCTGTACATCACATTAACGCGCAGGGTATTCACACCACTGAAGACAAAGTGCAAGCAATCACTGATCATGATTACCTACTAACAAACAATAATTGCAGTCGTTCTTAGGGTTAATAACGTTCTTTGACCGGTTTTGAGAAGATCTAGCTACAGTGGCCAACGATCTATACGAGCTCCTGCAGAAAGAAGTCCCATGGACTTGGTCGCCATGCCACCAAGAGTCATTCGTTGCCCCTAAAGAAGTGCTGAAGAAGGGACCATGAGGAAGTGCGCCAGAAGTTACATGTGGTGGCCGAGTATCGACGGTGACAACAAATCAACATTTCCCGATCGCCAGCCTTGCCAATGCAACTACAGAGCCCCACCAAGAGCTTTTATACCGAATCGGGAAAGACCAGAAACACCTTGGCACACCCTGCACATTGCTGGACCTATCGAAGGATGTTCATTCCTGGTGGTTGTTCACGCATACACCAAATGGCTGGAGGTCAAACAAATGGCCACAACGACATCGGGGGCAGTTGTCGACACTCTGATTTGATTGATATATGGGGTTTAACGTCCCAAAACCACCATATAATTATGAGAGACGCCGTAGTGGAGGACTCCGGAAATTTCGACCACCTGGGGTTATTTAACGTGCACCCAAATAGTTGTCGACACTCTGTGGCTGTTGCTTGCAACGTTCGGACTACAGCGCAAGGTTGTCTTCGACAACAGCACTTCATTTGGGTCCACAGAGATTCTCAAGTTCTATAGAGACAAATGCGAACCCAGCTGACAGCAACTGTCCCGGAGCCCTTCACGAACACATTGTTCAAGGAAGAAAAGCTCTAGCGTAGCAGGAGAATGGAACGTGGGCAGCGCATATACGCCCGCCAGTTTAACAGAGGGCTGGCTCGGTTGAAGCGACGGTGCTCAAACGCACAGGTTTGCGGTCTTGGCTCGTGGACATCGGCGGAAAGGCCACACGCCGCCACCTTAATCAGCTACGCCGTCCAGGTAGTTTGTCAAGGGAAGCTTCCATTCAAGCAGGCACCCCACAGCATCTTCGTCCCACTAAGCCTGGCATCTGGCACCGGATGAATCGGCGTCGCCGCCAACCGGCTCTGAACACAAGGGAATGACACTCAGCGAGCCGAGGCTTCTCTTTCTCCCAGAGCGTCCACGCGACAACGGCGGCCCCCAGATCACTTCCAAGCGACAATCTAGGGAGGAAGGAAATGTGTCCCAAACCCTCCCTGCGTTCCGAGTGAGCCTCCGACTGGTACACAGTGAAGTGGGGGACGACTGGTTTCAAATGACTCCAGTCATTAGGACTCCTTCTCCTCCTCCGTCCCCCGCTCGATAGAATGATCCGCCGCTCGCTGACCCACGGAAGTTCGACTTCCGCCCCCGTCTGAGTAGGAATAAGCAAGTTTTGAGCATTTAAGGTCGCCTATGCCTTTTCAGAATATAATGCTCAGAATATAACCAACCACAATACATAGCTTTCATAGATTACGAGAAGGCGTTGATTCAGTAGAAATATCAGCCGTAATGCAGACACTGTGGAATCAGGGCGCCGATCAAGTATATATGAACATCCTGGAAGAAATCTACATGGGATATACTGCTACCACAGTGCTTCATAAAGAAAGCAATAGAATACCAATCAAGAAGGGTGTAAGGCAGGGGGACACAACATCCCCACTGCTATTTACCGCATGCTTACAGGAGGTTTTCAGAAGCCTAGAATTGGAACAGTTAGGGATAAGAGTTAATGGAGAGTACCTTAGTAACCTGCGCCTCGCCGGTGACATTGCATTGCTGACTAACTGAGGGGAGGAATTGCAACTCATGATTACGGAGTTAGACAAGGACAGCAGAAAGGCGGGTCTTAAAATTAATCTGCAGAAAACGAAAGTAATACACAACAACCTCGGAAGAGAGCAGCGCTTCGAGATAGGTAGTAGTGCACTTCAAGTTGTAAAAGGCTAAGTCTACTTAGGGCAGGTAATAACCATGGAGCCGAACCACGAGATTGAAGTAACTAGAAGAATAAGAATGGGGTGGAGCACATTTGGCAAGCACTCTCAAATTATGACAGGTAGATTGCCACTCTCCCTTAATAGGAAGGTATATAACAGTTGTATCTTGCCGATACTTAGCTACGGAGCAGAAACCTGGAGACTTACAAACAGGGTTAAGCTTTAATTCAGGACGACGCAGCTAGCATTGAAAAGAAAAAATGGTAGGTGTAACCTTAAGAGAAAAGAAGAGAGCAGAGTGGATTATGGAACAAATGGGGTTCAGGATATCATAGTTGAAATCAAGAAGAGGAAATGAACATGGGCCGGGGATGTAGTGCGTAGACAGGATAACCGCTGGTCATTAGGGGCATTGACTAGATTCCCAGAGAAGGCAAGTGGGTTAGGGGGAGACAGAAGGTTAGGTGGGCAGATGAGATTAAGAAGTTTGCGGGTATAAATTGGCAGCAGCAAGCACAGGACCCGGTTAACTGGCGGGACATGAGAGAGGCCTTTGTCCTGCAGTGGACGTAGTCAGGCTGATGATGATGATGATGGTGATGATGATGATGATGATGATGCCTTTTCAATACCGTTCCAAAAGTACGTGTATAAGACGCCGACAACCCCGCACATAACAGAAATCTTGCACAGCTTTCTGTGTCTATGCAGTAAATATTATTTGTGTCGGGCAGATTCTACTGTTTGCTTTATGGCGTGTTTTCTCCTCTTTCTCACGACTATTGTTCACGTCCACATCTGAAGTCGCTTTGACGCCAATAGCACTTGCACGCCAGTCTGATGGCATATATGAAGTCGAGAATTGGACATCTCGTCTGGTTGGGAAGTATACCGTATAGTGGACCGCAAAAGACAAGAAGACGGCCAAGAGGGCGTCAAAAATATAATAAAAAGACGTTTCGCCTTCTACACGGAAGCCTTGTTCACTAAGCTGAGAGGCCGAAGCTTCTCGCTTAAATCCGCTAAAATAATCGCTTCAGGTGTCTTGCATACGACAGAGGTATATTGCCGGCGTTGCGGTTAAACACGCCTTAACCGCAACACCGGCAGTCTACCTCTTTCTTTCTTCTTCTTTTTACCCCAGCAAAGTGCTGCGTGAACAACAGCAAAAAAAAGAGACTGGTACAATTTTTTGCCTTCCAGAACGCCAACTGACCCATGCAAATGCAATCGTGGAACGGAGGAAGGAAGGGGGAATAAATGAGGAAGGACAGGGAGGTTAGCCAGTTCTCAGACCGGCTGGCTACCCTGTACTGGGGAAGGGGGTAAGGGGGATCGAATTCACGATAACAAAGCAACTAGGTCGCAAATGAAACAGACTGAATGTGGCCACGTTAGTTGTCTCCGTCACAATTGTGAACGCAGCTCGTGTTTAAAGAGACCTTGAAACTGCTTTGGTGATATTGAGTTAGCAAGCACTTTGAGTTGGCAGACAAAGTCCTCAGGGTTATTTAGAGACCGATTGGAGCTCCCTGAGTAAGCTGTGTAATTTATGACAACACTATGAAGCCGAGAATCCGCTGCACATTGGTGCAGATCGTTGCGACTTGGTCAAACACGCCTTCAACCCCTATTCACAGAGCGACATGTTCTTGGCTAGAGCAGGTAAACAGCCACGTCACCGATCTGATTGGCTGTCATGGGCTGTAGAACTTGTGGAAACAAGATCGGCTGGCAGGGTGGCGGCACCTTTCAAAGAATATATGAGCCAGTTCATGAGTGTCGTCTCTGTTGCCAGACAGCGCGCGTGCTGCCGGGCACACTATGTGAATACGAGACTACGCGCAATCTGTCGGCCCGCAATTTCGGAGGTCTATACAAGTAAATGCTAAAAAAGTTGCGCGTGCTCATCAGCTCTGCGATCACCAGCGATGCCAGCGTTTCTCATGAGTTGAAGAAACCAGGCAAATGTGAGGAGGAGGGTATGATATCATAGTTCGTAGCGGCCTTGATACACAGCATGTCACTAATTTTCTGGTGAGAATGGTTTAATTGTGCTGTATTCTAAACGCTGACCTAACTTCAACAAACCGTTTCAAGATCCCTTTAATGGGTGTCGCTCAATTTTATTATTCGAACGCGTACATGCTTTGCCTCGTGTGTTTGTTCGAAGCTGACTTTCTGAGTCCCCGTTATAACTATCCCCACCATCACTCAATTTTGTCTACAAGAGATTTTATTCTCAAAAACATTTAGTCGTTCTTCCCGTTGCCATGAAATTTAGCACTGTTTTGGTTTAGGCACTCGTGTCTTTCAAAGAAAAAGCACCACTAGTGTTTTGACCTGTTTGTACAAGATAACAAAGGTTCGGATATCTTCATGAGGCGATGCAACTCAGAACAGACACGCCCCCACTTATTGCCTCATTTTTTTTTGCTGCTATATTGTAGTGCGCATACTTCGTCTGAATCGAGGCCAACGTCACGAGTCATGTGGCGTCCTAATATCGGGAGGAGACTCCGCACTCGACAGCTACGAATATAGACGTGCACAGCTGTGCCCTCTTGCAGTCTGCTTGTTACTGCGTTGTGGTGGTGAGGCTCTTGTATGTTGACCTGACAATACGGAGAATCTGAAGTTACCGCCCCCCAAGCTTAATAGTTAGTTTGCTGCTTTGTTTGCTTGCTTGTTTTCTGGCGTGTTTGCTTGTTCGTTGATTTGTTTTCTTTAACTTCGTTCACAATTCCTCTTAAAACACTTTTGACTGGGCCCCTTAGTTAGTTAGTTACTTAGTTAGTTAGTTTGTTTGTTATTTATTTATTTAGTTAGTTAGTTAGTTGGTTATTGAGTTAGTTAGTTAGTTAATCAGTTAGTTAGTTAGTTAGTTAGTTAGTTAGTTAGTTAGTTAGTTAGTTAGTTAGTTAGTTAATTAGTTAGTTAGTTAGTTAGTTCACACTTCTTACTTGTAGACAAACTTAAGCACTTGCTTCATGTTCTAATCCCGCAAAACGACCTCCTTTGCGTGTTTATTTTCAGACTTTTTTCGCCTAGATCAACCTTCCGACGATGAAGCTGGTCAAATTTATGCACGGAGTGCCAGTGCCTCGATTCTTTCCCGACGACGCCGTCATTTCGGCGCTCTCCTACGAGCCGCAACCCGGGGACGTCTTTGTTGTTACGTTCCCAAAGTGTGGCACAACCTGGGTGCAGTGCATCGCGTACGGAATCTACAACGACGGCCAGCCACCACCCGACCTCGCAGAATTCCTGGCGAAGTCTCCGTTTATAGAGCTCTTCGGTGCTGACGCCGTGCGATCTATGCCTCGACCTGGTACAATCAAGACTCACCTGCCTTTCGACGAGAAGAGATTTTCGTCCCGCGCTAAGTACATCTACGTCGCCAGGAATTCTTACGACGTGTGCGTCTCCTTTTACCATCAGTTGACAGCTCAGACCACTGCCACGAAAGAGTGTCTAAGTTTCGACCACTACCTTCGGTTGTTTCTGGCTGGCCAGGTACCATTCGGCAACTACTTGGAAGACAGCTTGCTCCCCTGGTACAGCCGCAGAAACGAAAGTAACGTACTCTTCTTAACATACGAGGATCTGCACGCCAACATCAAGTTGCAAGTGACCAGGATCGCTGAGTTCCTTGGTAAACAGTACGCTCACCGAATCTCCATAGACCCTGCAATGCTACAGCGAGTAGTCGACATGTCCAGTAAGCAAAGCATGCGTCTATTCTTCAGAGACTTCATCACAGCCAACGTCGAGTTTGTGGAAAACTACAGAAACAGCAAAAACATTACGGTTTCTGAGGAGGTGCTAAGTGTCCTAGAGTTCCTCAAGAGCAGACCACCAGGTCACGAGTTCGTGCGTAATGGCACTGTTGGTGGCTACAAGGACGTCCTTAGTGATTTACATAAGGAGTTACTGAGGGAGTGGATTTCCGCGAAGGTTTCTGGAAGCGATGTGATGACCCTCTGGCCGAGCAACAACATTACGTAGTGCTACTAAGGTTCAAGAATGTACATTTTGTATAGTAGCATGTAAGTAAAATACAAATTTGTCATGGTAATGCAGCACTAGTATGGCTGCAGCACTATTTCAAGAGAACTGTGTTACTTATATATTTTAAAACAGTAAATAAACATATGGTGGTTGTGTGACGTTGCCTCATGAACTATTATAACATTAAACTTTAACAAAAGGAATTTTTCTACAAGGATTAGCAAACCTGCGTTTTAAAGCACCAGGAATGACCTCGCCAGATAATGCTGATACTGGGGTTCCTTCAAAGACACTGAGGACGGCAATACCACACCTTCACTTATTCAAACGTGTGGAATGAACATTCCTCGCAGTGTAGGGCTGTCCCAAGTGCATCAAACGAAATTACCTTATAAACTTAGTTTATAAGATCATCGCTTTTTTCGAGTGCCCTCCTTCCTTAAGCACAACTTCTATTCATTCTATTCGTTCACACCACACCAACAAACGTAAGCTTCTTGCCGTGTTAAAAGCCACATCTTACAGGGTCTGTCCCAAAAGTTCCTGAAAGTTTAGGTTATAATTTTGATTGAGGATCAGTTTACGGTCTTTCCAGAACTTATCAAAGCACTGTCTGTCTATAATTCATTGTACTACTTCCACCACCTCACCCAATCATTGTAAATTCCCTAGAATCCGTCAACGAGAACCTTCTTTCAAAAGGTCCTCGAAGGTGATTTTACCGTCTTTAGCATCGCATGCTGAGTTCCTTCCGCGGTTCTTCGAATTATTGGGGACAAAAAAAAGTCTGGTGGTACCACATCGAGGCCGCACAGTGGGAGTGGCGCTGCGACATTCATTTAGGCCTGCAGCTCGGAAACAATTAGCGCGGTTTGACTCCTCCTTGTGTCTCGTCGGGACTTCGGGATCATGTTCACGAAGTCCTTCCTTATTAGATCATTCGACAAAACACGATGAACGATTGTTTTTCATACTCCACACTTATCTGCAATCATCCCAACACCTAAGCTGCTCCTTGTCCGAACCTGGCCCATTTTTTTGCACTGAGTCGTGAGTTTGTGGTTTCAATGAATGTTCAAAGTGGTCGTCGTCGTTTACAGCTTTCCTACTTCCCAAGAACATCTTCATCCACTTCAAATTTTGACTATGTTTCATTGCATCGTCACCGTAGGCCTTGTGAAGCATTTCAAGTGTCTGTGTCCTGTTTTGTTTTAGTTAAACACAAAACTTCAATACATACCACTGCTCTAAAAACTCTTCGAGTGTGCAGAAGATACTTTTACGCAGTGGCTGGATCCGTCTCGACAACTGCCCTCAAGTGACCGAAACGACCGTCTTTTTTAAGCATAAACGCCTCGCTAGCTTCTGCAACTAAAACGCCGTCTTGCAAGGTGGCGTTGCTGACTACTGAAAGAAATTCTGGGAAAATGTGGGACATACCCGGTATATCACAAACAAATAGCCACAATGCCAAACTGTGGTCTTTGAGATTGGCATGACCGCAGAGGTGTGCTTGCCCCACTAAAAACGCCCACGTAGTTTTCCACTGCAGGACTAAAAACAGAAATAAACTTTAAGTTGTGACACCATAACACTCACAGTTTTCAGCGGTTAATGGTATCTTTAGTTGGTAGTTGTTTCGGCCATATTTGTTAGACTGTTTAACATATTACAATAACCATTCCTCTTTTTCATGGCTGGTTTTATACCGTATCATTTAGGGGTGGCTATTTTTCTTCCTGAACTAATAAAAAGTGCCCAATGTCGTTTCAGTTTCCTGTTATTCCAGATACATTGTCTTGGGGTGAAACAGAGACACTATCCTGTAGCGTAAAACTTAAAAAGAAACACTGGAAGATAAAGCCATGGAAGAACCCAGAAGGGAGAGAAGGCAGGGATAATAACAAGACAGGCTTCAGAAATAAGTAATAAGTCGATCACTTACCATTTCCATTCGAATTTTGCTCTACAATATCATGTTATTCGGTAAGTAGCGCATTGCTCAAGAAAAAGTTAACATGGAGCGAAAACACTATCACAAGGCGACTAGGTAATAAATTGTACACATCAGATGCAGCCTTGTTGGTTGTTTTGGTCACAATTGTTGACTCAGCGCTTGTGTAACAAATCATGCAATTTACATTCAAAAAGCAGCAGGATTTACTTCATTTTGAATGTCAATCATTACTTAGCAAATCAAGGGCAGTTTCAGCGTTTCTACCTAGACATTTATCTATCTATCTTTTGTTCTATCTATCTAGTATCTTTATATCTGTCTAACTATTTTCTTAATTTCATGTAGACGAAAACTGTTATAACAGGGTGCGAGAACTAGACGAAAACGACCGTCTTTTCATGACAATGATACCATGCAAATTCTGTCACATACGCTATAAACTTTTTTTTTCAAACACATGGTGAACATGTTCATATACGACTGACCATGGTATGAGCCTCAGGTGAATGGCAGTTCACGTCTACCCAGTAACGGCACGAAGAGGCATTGGTAACTTAAGTGCAGAAGCGTTAACAAAACCCGACATCGGTGGCGCTGATTCCACGCATTCGATGAAATTAGGATCCGATTAGTAATTGAACTCAAGCGTTCTGTGTGGCAGCCAGGTATTCTACGATAGATCCACACCACTTCTTGAAACTGTATTGTAAATAGACACTAAGACTGGGATAACATTAGCGAAACGTGAATAGTTGTTCCAGTGCTGTCTCCACCTTCTTAGCGCTTCAATAAACATCCCGAAGTGACAAATACAGTATAGGAGACTACGTAGAGGAGAACCACGAGAAATACGGTTGTTGCGGTTGATGTTCGTGCTGGTTATGCTGAGGCCACTGATTGTTGTCTCGTCTGTTCGTCGTATATAACAGTTGTCTAACCTCGACTACTAAGCGCATTCTATAAATTGCGTATACAGAGTTTGAGGGTGAGGAAAGCAGCACTATCAAGCAGTCAGAGGCCTCCGTAGAACAGGCACAAGCATGAAACGCAACCGTCTTCTACGCCGTTCCCGTACCTGTAGCCGTATTCGTCACTACGATTGTCCTTATATTTTTATAACCTCACAAGTCATGTTCAAGCGTTACTCCAACCCGGAGGAGTATGCTACGAAATGTTACGTATGATATGCACATTATTGCAATGTAAAGTGCACGTCATTTTGAAATACTGACGTCTGTGCTCTAGAGTGACTGCTGACGTTACGTAAGACATTGCCTTATGCTTTAAAAACAAGTATAGTCAGCCTTCCTGGTAAGCCCACGATGTGCGCACGACTACTCTTACGAAAATACGTCGATCCTCCTCGTAAAGATTGGTTCGAAGCCAAGACATGCAACATTGACAATTACTCACCGAGTGCTTATCTGCGCATGAAAGCTATTACCACAAGGCGGGAGATCTGCCTGATATTTTTATACGAAGCCACTTTTAAATGCGAAGCATTTCTTAGCGAACTTCGGCGACTTTGACCGTATCTGTCTATCTATCTGCCTATCTAGCCGCCGGCAACTTTAAGCTCTCCTGGCCGTTTCGATAATAGTATTTACACTAAAATTTGTATCGCATAACATGACTGTATGGCGAGCATAAGTGGCTAGTCAAAACCTGAAAACCATGACATTTATGCCAATAATGTCATCATTTACATGTCCTGGTATTGCTGCTTTTGCGGTGGTTTTATCATATGACATATTGTAAAACTGGTATGGTATGACATGACGGCATGGCGAACATAAGTGACAAGCCCTAATGTGAAAATGACAATATGCGTGTCATGTAATAACATGACACAATCCATGCTCATAATTCGCTCGCGGTCATTTCGCAAGCTTCACATACTAAATCTGGTATTACGTAACGTGAATTGATGACGAAGGTATATGGCAGGTGCAACCATGATAATCATGACATGTGTATCATGTAAGAACATGACTACGTGCCACGCTCATTATGCGTTCGTGACCATTTCACTAAATATATAAAAATAAAAGTAGAGCGCAAATAAAGACGGGACACAGGAAACGAGTAGACATGATAGAACGCTCACTACCAACTGGTTTATTAACGCAAGAAATGTGGGGGAAAATGCGGAGCTTACGTCACAAACGCGGCTGCGCACATCGCAAAGCAGCTCATATCAAAACTAAAGCATATCAAAAACTAAAGCACATGCGGCATAGCCTTTGAAATTCGTGCTCCCGCAAGCACGCTTACGTCTGGCGGACGTTTCACTAGCTTCACATATACAAAATTCAGTAATATGTGACGACTACGTGCTACGCTCATCCCGTGCTCACGGTCGTTTGCTAGTCTCACGTAAAACAAATTTGGTATCACGTGACGCGACTAGACGAAGATGGTAAATGACTCGTCCAAACATGATAATCATGACATTCGTTTCGTAAAACATTACTACATGCTACGCTCATAGTGCGCTCACGGCCGTTTCGCTAGCTTCAAATATACCAAGTTTTGTATTACGGAACGTAATGGATGACCAACTCAAATGCTAGCACAAACATCATAATCATGATATGTAGCTCATTTGCGATATTATTTACGTCCGTCTAGTAACGCTGTGCTGATTTTGAAGTGATATATCAACCTTCCTCATTTGTGCTTCGCATATCGTCAATTCCCACTGTACGTCCCATCTGCTAATTTTCTTTTAATTCACGACAAATTCGGCAACTGTCCAACATTACATAATACGTTTTAAATGTTAAAAAAAGCTCAGGCGTGGCTTGCGTTCTTGCAATACTGAGCCTAGCTTAATTTTTTTTATTTGGCTCTTTGAAAAACATGCCACACACGCCCTCTCGTGCAAGCACGTGAAGCAATATAAGTTATGGTTGGCTGAACCTCCCTTTGTGCCCACCACCCTCGCGAAAAAAAAATGTATGGCCAGACCCCTGCTCATAGGAACCAGCAAAATCAGTGGACGAGGCCATCACTGTCTCGGCTGACTGGTAGCTCACACCTTTAGGGGGCCATGAGGAGGTGTGAGGCCGCCAACCTCAGTCTCCTAAGAAGGGAGGATTGCAGGAAGTCTGCTCTGTGCATTCACCTAATTGGAAAGGGCGCACTGCAACAAACTTTCACCCCTTACTCATACCTATTCCCCTGTTTCCTGTTATTGCATGGTTGATCGTGATCCATCGGGGCGAAAACGAGAGAAAGGCGCGACACAAAACATCACAACTGCTGCGATTGCATATCGCGTCTATACGTGACGGCTGCGCCGGCACAGGATTAGATCATATAAAGAGCAAGACTAGATGTCACTAGATCCAAGGCTTGATTCAATACTGGTGCGAAGGGTGGAGAATCTTAATATTTGTGGTTTAACGTCCCGCAACCCCGATATTATTATGAGAGACGCCGTAGTGAAGTTCTCCGGAAATTTCGACCACCCGGATTTCCATAACGCGCCCTTAAATCTATGCAAACGGACCTGAAACATGCTCGCCACCATTGAAAATGCAGCCGCTGCCACCGCGATGTGGTCTTACGGCCTTCGGCTTAGCCGTCTGGTGCCATAATCTCTAAACCACCACGGTGGAGCAAGGGTGAGAAAGGATGCAGTATATGATGGTAAACATTTATGCTTTGAACTGAGTTGAGTTCAGTTTGTTTGCCACATACAGTTTTGCATTAAGTGGTTGAGACAGAGAAAAAAAGCTGCATGAAACAGCTTGACAACGCCTTATGTCACAGATTCACTCTCGGAACACGACGGTACAAGCAAGGCAAATCAAGACGCACTTTGGACCAACAATGCACATGCTATACATTGGAGAAAAAGTGTACAACAAGGAAATATAAATATTGACATATTTAGCGAAGCATACTCAGAATATAAGTATTAGAAAAAGTGCCATATTTTCACACGTAGTTTTAAAGTTCATTAGAGTATTTGGCAAACAATTACACAGTGTCTCCAAACCATAGTTATAGCGCATGGTCTCGAAACATACCAATGTTGAGAGTGTTGGTTTAGGCGCGTAGAAAGATTTGGTTGTACATTAGCTAAACTGCTTCTATAACCACGAATTTCAATACAACCATGGCTTTTGCCAAGTGCTAGGCAGCGGACTTTCACCTTCAAATGTTACAGAGAACGTAACACGCTGCAAAGTTACACCACATGTAAGCAAAATTGATCTCTACATCGTACCTTCAAGTTTTCATTTCATTTCATTTCATTTCGGGGTCCTGCACCTAGAAAGATTATAGCGCAGTGGTGAATAATCTATTCCAATTTCTGAGAAAATAGTTACGACAATCACAAACAAAGAGAACGAAAAACTATTTTCTAAAGCGAAATCTTGGTCGGAACCACTTTCACTATCATTGTAGCTTCGAGCATTTTGTTAGAAATAACTAGCAAATGTCTCGTCACGTTTTACTGAAATATGGCTTCAACTTGCCTAACGGCGCAGCAGCAACGAATTTACCTATTGTGGTCGTCTAAAATATGTGTCCTTTGTGTTTACAATTACTTTCGTACTACATTAATTTTCTTCATTTCGCATGAAATACTTTGGCGTATATACACTGCCACGTCAAGTTTTAAAAGTAATAGCCTGTAGATGCATATCATACTTGTGCCGTTGAATTTGTTAGAGACCTACCGTGAAGCGCCAACAGCTGTTGGCAGGAGCTGACATAAATAAATGAAAAAGTCATACCCATTGGCTCAGTTCACCCTTCACTGAAAAAGAAAATAGGGCACCATCAGCAGCAACGTCATCCTTGTGCATCGAAGCACGCACCTGCCCCCATGCTATTAATGCCTTAAGAGACATATTCCTGAAATCTGTTTTTCACGAGCGCATGAATGATAAGGCTATAGTCTCGTATTCGTGTTCGATTGATGTCTTCCTTTCAACTGGAAGCCTATACTTAAAGTGGGCATTGTCACAAGTGAGCCGTGGTTCATTTGAAACAAACAGCTTTCTCCGCGGATATCAATTCGGTCAAAGCGGTCATTGGGTTGAAATAGGGCAAGTACATTCGAAAACAACAGCTGGGCCCTTCTGATAAGAACCTTAGTAGCCATGAGCCTGCTTGCGCTGAACGGAGGGCCTTGCCTGAGCTTCATGCTGTGCACTCGTTTCTGGAAGCTCTTCAGGAAAACCTAAGATCACTACTGCTACAGTGGTTCACGTTCCTGTGCCTAGAAATTTGTGAGTTTCTATCAAAACATCTTACCATCCTGTTTTATGCCGTACATTTGCTTACTCTGTGCATCATAGCCATCGAAAAGTTTAGGCAATAGCCTTCATAATTCACCAGTTCTGTTTTTTCTCTTCACTTCATCATTGCCAACAGTGAGACTTCACTAAAACTTAGACTTGTGTTACACAATCACTTTGATTACTATCGGTGGGCCTTGATCCGGTTTGAAATATTTATCACGATTGAATCCTTTACGCCAGTTGTACAAGTTAGCCAACACTGTTCGGGCTTAACCGTGATCAACATTGTACAGCCTGACACCGGTAAAAAACAAGCTATGCGTGTAGTTCAGGTTCAGCAAAAAGAAAGTCGATGAACAATACAAGATATACCGATAGGCTTTTCTTAAGACAACTGTGTGTTACACAAATTTCTTCAATTTCTTCTTTACAATGTTAATCTGGTTACCCTCTGAATGTGAAAAGCAGCAAAACTTGTTTCAAGGGGCCCATTCCTTAAGCTTTCTCAAATCATTTTTCTGTAACCACTACATAAGATTCGAATAAATAATGTGTAAAGTTTCCGCAAATTATTTATATTTTGTTTTACTAGGATGAGAAGCGTTCGCGTTACAATCATAGTTCTGCCCACCACACCTTCTTAAGACGTTTGACGTTGGAGAAATGTCCTCGGCTAGGCTACTTGGCACAAACCCATCTCAATAAAGGGCTTAGAAACGGGATTAAACAAACATTAGGATCGACAAGAATAAGCGCTGACCCGCAACTAAGTCTTTTCAGTCAGCAAAAAAAAAAACCAGATGTAGGCATAAAACACAGGACCGTACAGTGCATGCGTGAAAAAATTTGCCAAGCCCTGCTCTCGGTAGTTTCAAAACACACTCCAGCCATCTCCTTTAGGACATTCTGAAAAACAGTATTTTTTATCGTGCAATGTCACCGACGCCTGTCAAACACATGCTCGCAGTGTATTAAAGGTATATATACCAACTCCACAAGTGATCACGCCTTTTGGGTCCTGTGGCTATACAAAAGAGAGACAGGCCAAAAATTGTTGTCTAACCAGGCTGCAAGCAAAGAAATTATAAATGAGAACTCACGTGCCTGTGTCTGGCACGTACAACAAAACCACAAAGTACATTTAGCTCACGCGAAGAGTGTACCCACTCCCTCACCCCAAACTTATTAGTCCCCAGCACCTCAGTCTCTGACTATAGCAGACGGGGACGTACCCTAACCTGAGGATCCTATACGCCTTCTATCCCGAGGTGTTCACCAATGGCACTTGCCCTGCATGCGGGCAAGTATCCACGCTTGTACACATGTTCTGAGATTGCAAGACAATGCATCAAGCCCCTATACCACACCTGCAACATGGGAGTCGCCCCTTCGTAGCTCCCACCTGTCCGACCAACTTTGGGCCGTCCGCGAGGCCCGCGCAGTGGCCGATGGGCTTCGCCTGGCTGTCCCAACGTTAGAGTCGCCTGCTGTACTAAGTCGCTAAGATGCGTCTTGCCAGACACAAATAAAAATTAGCGCCCACTAGCCCTTTCGTAGAATAACAGTGCTCTCTTAATTTTACACCGAAGCACCACATCATCTGCCCCGCATATACATGATTACATGAGAATGGAAGTGAGTAAGTGAGTTAGCAACGTTGACGCTGCAAGATGCACAATTATGAACATGATTTGCAATACATCCCGCCCTCAAATCTCCACACACGGAGATCCACCTTTGAGCAAAGTTATGTTAAAACTTGTGCATCACGGTGCGAAGCCACCTCGTCTTTAGTTTCTATAGGCCCCGTCTTCTTTTCAGCGGGGCTTGTTTCAATGGAAGCATATGACATTCACTGTGTTCACCAACAAATATGAGCTAGGATGAAGCCTGCAGAACTAGAAAAAAATGTTGAACAGAGACCGTTTTAGAGGGACATTCCATGTTCAACTATTCTTTTCGTCATGACTCCCAGTAACCATCTTCTCCTTAAGTTATATCTTGTTTTGGTGTCAGCCGCACTGCAGTGTGTTTAAATTCGCAAGCTTGCTGACCCGTTAAACTTATTTCACACATTACTCATAAAAATATTTCGCAAGTATGTCCTTCCTGGAGAAAAAGTACGCTACTTTTGTATTCGCAAGCATCTGGCTTTATTTCTTCCGTGAGGAAACCCTATTTAAGAAGAACTAGGGAGTCTTCTCAAAAAAGCATTCATGCATTCCACAGTCACTTCTCTATAGATTGTTGAATTTACTCTAATTTGGAGATTTTTCTGCATGCCCCTATTAGCAGACTTGCTGATCTTCCTGTGTACGTCCGATAACCCTATAAAACTTCTCTGCACATCCCTTAATTCGCAGGTTTCCAGGCAGCAGGGTACCCTATACGAGTGGTCCTTCGAAATATTAAGATGGCAACCGACGCTTTCACGTACATTGAGGGTCTTTACATCGGCAAGGCTTTTCCAGAAGACGCCGTGCGATCAACCATCGCTTACGAGCCACGACCAGGAGACCTGTTCATCGTAACGTATCCCAAGTGCGGCACCTCATGGATGCAGCAGATCGTCTACAACATCCTTACCGACGGCAACATACCTGAAGACAAGACGGACGCTGTGCTGCGCCTGCCCTTTCTCGAGATCCAAGGAGCCGACGCCGCCACCCACTCCCTCAAGCCCGGAGCGTTCAAGACTCACCTGCCCTTCTGGCTAAATCCTTACTCGCCCGACGCCAAGTACATTTACGTTGCTCGAAACCCGTATGACTGCTGCGTGTCCTTCTACCACCATACCAAGAACTTCGCCATGTACCACTACGAGGACGGCACGTTCGATGACTTCCTCGACAAGTTCGTCGACGGTAAAGTGGACTTCGGGAACTACTTCGACCACCTTTTGTCGTGGTACGAGCATCGCCACGACCCTAACGTCCTCTTCCTCACCTTCGAGCAAATCAAGCGTGACCCGAGGGCTTCGATACTTCGCGTTGCTGAGTTCATGGGCGATGCTTATGGAGCCAAACTGCGTGATGACGAAGCCCTGCTGAAAAAAATCATAAACGCCGTATCGTTCGAAAATATGAAAGATTCCCTGAATTCTAAGTACGACGCCGTCAAGACGAAAGTTGGCTCTGTTGACCAACAGGTTTCTGATAAAACTGACCTGTCTTCGAGAATTAAAGAGTGGCACCCGGCTTTGGTGAAGGGTTTCGAGGCCTTCAAGGCATACTTTGCAAAACCCATGAAGGGAGACTTCGCTAGAAAGGGTGTCGTAGGTGATTGGAAAAAGCATTTCAGGGATGATCACGTTGCTAAGATGAAGCGGTACATTGCTTCTAAGACAGCTGGAAGTGACGTAATGAGCCTTTGGCCGGAAATTCCCGTCAATTAATTTACATCTTAGCGCTGCCGTAAAAAAGAGAAAGGAGTTTGTAACAGTGGTAGTGGTCCGGTGTGAAGTGATTTTTAGCCACGCAACCTTATTTGGTAGTAACGCACAATGTGTACTGTGTTAATAATGAATAAAAAGCCCGGTCGCAAAAATATTTTTTGCTATAATTTAGTTTCTTCTGGTCACTTCGCACAAATCTGTGGCACTTATAAGGTGCATACACGATCTCTTTCAAAAACAACCCCTCAGTTAAGCTGTTTTACAGGACTCATATCACAAAAAAATTAAGTCATTCATTATACGCCATTCCTCTGCAATGTATTGTAGAGAATGAATATGCGATTTCTATTAGTTTGTTAAAAAAAAGCTAGAGAGTATTCAGTTGGTAAGAAAAAAAACTTCAGTAGATCTTAGGTGCTTTGGGAATTGGTGCCATGTGAAAAATGTCGAGCGAAAACGAGTTTGTTGTAATTTTTTATGAAGTGAAAGGTTCTGTAATGATGCCGATGATATGCGCAAATGTTGTGTGCACAGATATATGTTGAGCAGTCACATGTTTATTGTTGCATGACAATGCCAACAGCAACATGGGTATTAGCAATACCAGATGCGGTAAGCTGATATGTAGCGCTTGTGCCATCGAGGATGGCGGCTTTGGACACTGCTAGATAACTGAGCTTCAGTGCACGGAACTTAACTACAGTTGTCATGGAGGCTGTATGATAGGAGCACGTGGTACTGCTTATAAGATTGAATAGCCAGCACTGCAATCACAATTAACGTTTCACGAACAGTATACGGTCTACTTGAAAACAAGTTGCGAAACCTGGCGTGGCTCTGTGGTAGAATACTTGACGGCCACGTAAAATGCTGGTGTTAGATGTCTACTGGGATCATGATATTTATACTGCGCGTTCGTCGAGTCAAAATTGCCACAGTGAGTCTCTTCAGGGGCAATGCTATTTCAGTTTAAATAAGCGGAATAAACTGAAACCAAAGCTCCATAGGGCCGACCTAGTTGGCATTCATGACAACTCACAAAATCCAAACCGATAGTGAGCACCTCCACAACAAACAAAAACATGTGTACAGAACCAACTTTATGCGTACATTTATTATGCTTGGTGCCTAAGCTTTGGTGCCTCAGTTTTGGGAGATTGCCACAGGGGTGCTTTCAATGCCGTTTGCGATTATATTCAGGCAACCAAGCGTATACCTTTGTGATCTTCGATCAAAAAAATTATTTATTACTCCCCAGGGCAGAGTCAAGTAAACGCAGCTGAGTGGTAATCATAACACCTCAAATCTCAAAATTGCTTAACTTGATTTTTTTTCGTTTGCTCTTTTTATGTTGTTTTTATTTTTACATTAGTCTTATTATAATACCAATTCATTACACATAGTTAAAATGATCACAGAAAAACTGCACTACACTTTCTTGGCCAATCCCCCTGAGTGGGTATGAGCCAACATCCCAGGGAAACAAAACAAAACAAAACAAAGTTGCTGCCGATCGAAGAACCAGGGCGCGGGAGCAGAGACCGGTTGGATTTCGGACTCGAGGTAACAGCAGGTTTCCACCTGGGGCCAAGCCAGCCGTCCAAGCACCTGTGACCGAACCAGCTGCCCACGTACCTGGGGCCAAACCAGCCTTCCGCCCACCTTGGGCATGGCTTGGTTGAAACGTCGCCAGGACGATAGTTATAGCGCGAGAACAGAACGACGACAAAGAGACAAGAAGGACACGATAGACACTTTGTCTCTTTGTCGTCGTTCTGTTCTCGTGCTACAACTATCGTCATGTCATACCAACTAGCCTAAGCCGCCATACTTCTAAGTCGTCAGGACATTCCCGCCAGGCGAGCCACGCGTCTATACCACCGTGAGCCTCAGCCAGCATTCATGCACAGCGTGGCAGGAGCCATGCGCGTTCGAGGTAAACCACCCCGATGGTGAGCATGGTCACTGACCGTGGCTGGCAGTGCAACCCCGGTGCTACCCAAGCATCGAGAGCCTCACTCAGCGTCGTTGAGCCGTCAGCACTTTTCCGCGACTTGGCCACCGCGCTGCCCCCGCTGTACTCGCTCCTTGCTTCATTCGGTTTTTGGCACTTCTTAACTCTTAGTGCATGTTTTCTTTTCCTAACCAGCAGTAGAGTTCCATCATCCTCTGTAAATACATCGGTTTTTTTTTCATGCATAAACGGCCTCGTTGTTGTACCGATAACAGTTATGTCATCGTGGTTCTTTTCCCGCAAACACGAGCGTTTAGTTTATAGCTTTGTCTCTCGATATACAGCTCGTTACAGCCACACACCCGCGGACCAGTGGCACATGCCCACCCGATGGTATGTGCTACTGTCTGGCGGAAAGTGTTTGACGATGTACGCGAAGTATTTGTGACATTATTCATGCCATGACCAGTAAGTAGTACTCGTCAAACCATCTTAAAATTCCGTACTAATTATTTTGTACCCCCATCGAAGGAGGTGATCATGAGAGCACCAAGGCAAATATATATATAGATAGATAGATAGATAGATAGATAGATAGATAGATAGATAGATAGATAGATAGATAGATAGATAGATAGATAGATAGATAGATAGATAGATAGATAGATAGATAGATAGATAGATAGATAGATAGATAGATAGATAGATAGATAGATAGATAGATAGATAGATAGATAGATAGATAGATAGATAAATAGATAGATAGATAGATAGATAGATAGATAGATAGATAGATAGATAGATAGATAGATAGATAGATAGATAGATAGATAGATAGATAGATAGATAGATAGATAGATAGATAGATAGATAGATAGATAGATAGATAGATAGATAGATAGATAGATAGATAGATAGATAGATAGATAGATAGATAGATAGATAGATAGATAGATAGATAGATAGATTCCAAAAGTGCTTGCGTGCTGGCAAACAATGTTTCGCATCTATTACGTAAATCAATTATCAAATAAGAGCAAAGGACACTATCTGCATGTGCACCAGCCTGGAAAATTCACTATTCCCTCAAATCCCTTCAATGTCTCCACTTCCTTGAAGCGTTGCTATGGCATACGCAAGCTGATGATTCGAGCTTTCTTGCCAAAGACCACGAAGCATATTTTTCTCCTTTTTATGAAAGTTGCTGATATGTTGTGTTCTCGCCGAAAATACAGTAATTTGGTGAGATAGAAATTTCTTGCCTTGCACATGCTATTGGAAAAGTGCATTCTCTAATATATATATGAAAAATTTTGTACTTCACTCGTTCCCCTCCACCTCTCCTCTGTGCCATCCGTCATCTGCCTCCAGTTTGGATTTCGCTTACATTATCAATAGGAGTTGGTAAAGACCCTACGGAGCTGCTCAAAAACCTCTTGTTGCTGAACTCCTCGTGTGAACTTTGTGCGTTTCATGGCCCTAGAAGTAAGCGCTATTCTCCCAGGTAATAGTGGGGGAAAAAACCAGTACTGTCAGGCCCAAACATACGCGGTGACTGTGAACACCTTATGGCGTGCCAACCCTCAACGTGGCTTGTTGCTTCGCCTCACCTGGCTGCAGGCCACCTTTCCCGATCTTCAAGCCAAAGTAACCGAGTTCATCTCTGCAAAATGCACACTTGTCTGGTTGCAGGTTTTCCCCAGCAGCTCACAGATCATCCAGTGCAGATTTAAGCCGAACCAGAAAGTCTTCCCAATCATCTGCTAGAATCACTAAGATGTCCATAAATGAAGAAAATCATGTTTCAAAGGTCCATTTCTTTGACACAGGATTAACGAAATTCAGTAAACACACACACCAAAGAACTTACGGGAGACGTTAATTATTCTGTTTTAAGTGTAATCCAGTAACTGTGATGTACAGATGTCAAGAAAGCAAAAAAATGAAACAACAACCTGCTGCTTATCGGAACTAAACCTGCAACCTGCAGAGAGAATCGAAAGTTACAGGTTTGGTTCTTGTTTGCAGCAAGTTGTCTTTTCATTCACTTTTTTCCTTCGCATATATATAACACTTACTGCAATAACTTAAAATAGTATAAATAACGTCGTCTTTACTTTTTCCTGCCTCATTATCTGAGCACCAGTTCTCATTGAGGCTAGGTCATCTATGTTAGACAATACTACTGTGTTACGCATCGATCCGAGGACCTTGTTTTTTATACGTTGAAATACAGCAGGACAATTTATCAATACCCTGCTTATAAACTGTCCAGTCTCGTGAGACAGGAAAAATGCATTTTTTATCTTTCGTTCTTCACTCAGGTGGAAGGGAGAGGGTGGCTGAAGGTAGCTATTTGCAGTCTAACACGCCATACATTTAGGCTCCCGACAATCGCTATGGCTTGTCGACAAGGAGAACTGTTCCGGCGTACCATCTGGCAATTAAGCCGTCGACAGTTTATGACTAGGCTAGGCAATTTTCTCCGCTTTGCTTTTCAGAAGCAGCAATGAACTAGCATATGCTAAGGATATTTTGGTGGCTTTTTTCCCTTTGAAAATTTTTCGGAACACTTCACATTTTTTTGCCTTAGTCGTCTCCAGTGTGCAGCTGACTGGAACACTTGTGGGTCGCTCTAGGGCTTCATCCCCAATAGCATACAACACCTAAAGTCTGAAATATACAGTGAAAAGGAATTCCATACTCGTTCAGCACATCAGCATTGGTGTGCGCACAGGAGGGGCAGGGTGGGTCACCAAATAGGGGTGAGGGGACGCTAGGTCGTTTCTATACACGGAGAAATAGAGTGGGACATTGCAACTCGAGAGGGGAGGGTGCAAAACCAGTCCCGTATATTCCTTTTTTCTACCCTGAAGGGAAATCCTGCGCACGCCTACGCATATCAGCATCCATTTATTGTTCATTGACGTCATTCCCGGAATTCAGCGCGCTACAAGCAACTGAATTTTCGTGATGCACAGAACTCACGCGGGCTAGCTCTTTTAAGGGCGGTCAGCATCAGCAAACAAACTTCCGGTGAGCAGCCTGTTTGCTCCTTCTTTTGCTTATCCCGCTAGGCAAGACAAGATTTCTTTCGTTCTTGCCGGTTTCTATTATCGCCCAATGGGCAGCACAATGGTTCTCTCGAGACGAAGTCATACCCCCGAAGGCTAAAACTGGGCAAGGTTGACGTTAAAAAAGGAAGATCATTCCGGCAGTGAATCCTTCGTTCATTTTCCATGCGTCGGTGCGCTATATGGCCTTGCTCTCTCCAGGTCCTACGGACCAGCATGTCCATGGCAGGGTACTGTTTTTTAATGCCAGGCAGCCTGACTTGATGGCATGCCACTAGGCCGAGGTGACCGTCGCTGTGTTGGTGTTCCTTATAGATTGGTCTGTGTACCCAAACCCACGCGTGTTGGGATTTGCAGACCTTGAAGACTACATCTTTCAGCAGATTAATTACGCAATATACAGTCTGAACTTTAACGAGAGATTGTGTGTTCACTAATGGCCACAGTCTTCATAAATTTTGCTTGGACAGCTGTCATTTGTTAGAATTTCATTTACCACATAATTGCCAGCAGGGGTTATTGTTCCACACCTTCTCGTCCCATGTCCTATTGACCACTAGGGCCTCCACTATAGAGGCCAGCGCTGCGATCGTTTTGACGTCACAGATAGGATGCGTGCGCTCGCCTTGCTGCGTAGTATAGTTGTGGGATACGGCAGCTTTGCTTTTGCGACACCACTTGCATCGTCCTTCATGGCCGCACCGGTTCTTAGTCGCAATTTTACGAAGCAAATTACTGCCACCGGGTGCACCGATTAGTATTCTGCTTGCCCGTATTATCAGGTCTTACTGCTTCTTTAAACACTGAGCTTCAAAACAAAGGCAAGCCCGCACGATGTCCACAGGAAAAATGGCAGCATATCCACGGAGTGAATGACGGAGAGTGGGGCGAAGAATTCGTCCGTCCATTCGTTCTTGCTTCCGTCCGTCCATGCGTCCGTCAGTGTGACCGTCTATGCGTCCATCAGGCCGTCCGTGCGTGCGTCTGTTCGTGCGTCTGTCCCTGCGTTCGTTCAAGCAGCCGCCCCTGCGTCCGTTCATGCGTTCATCCATGCATCTGCCTATGTGTCCGTTCGTCCATCTATTCAACACTCCAAGTACCACCATGTCGTATCTTTTCATGATACCTTCCCCATATAGAAGCACCGCCATCCAGCGGACATTCAAAGGACTAAACGAGAGGTGGCACACGCACACTTTCTTACGGCTTGCGCTTCGGGTCCACTTCCCACCTTTAACCACCTCGAGTTCATGGTATATACTAGTTTACTGTATTCATGACAGTGCGGCCGAACGCTCGCTAAACCTTTCGAAAACCAAGGAGGTTACGCCCAGCGAGTATGACGTAGCAAACTTTTTCAGTCAGATAGTGCTCAACGTACATGCCAATGGCTGCTAATGGGAAATGAGAGGCGGAAAATTCGGCTTTTACTTTCTTACGGCTAGCGCTTCGTATCTACTTCCCATTTTTAACCACCTCGAGTTCATTCATGGTATATACAAGTTAATTGTATTCATGGCACTGCGGCTCAACGCTCGCTAAACCTTTCTAAAGCTAAGGAGGTTACACCCAGCGAGTATAACGTAGCAACCCTTTCTTGTCAGATAGTGCTCAATGTACATGCCAATGGCTGCTAATGGTGATCGCAGCGTGCGCGTTAACTAAAAGCCGAATGCTCCTGTCTCTCATTCCCCATTAGCAGCCATTGACATGTACATTGAGCACTATTTTTTATTGTTCAACAACGCACAGAAGTCTCTCACCGGCCACCTTGGAGGTCAAAATGTTATACTTGTTGCACACTACGGGGGACGAACGGGTGCCGCTATAAGGAGCTTCGCCCGCCCTGGGCGGTGTCACGACGCCCCGGCGTCGAGCCGCAATACAAGTCAGCAACGACGCCCGGCTCCCTGAGCCCAAAGAGATAGAAGAAGCTATTTACAGAAAATCGGACCACCCACGAGGCTTCCGTACTCACTCGCTTCGGGCCTGGCCTACAAACCACGTGCTCTAGGCCTTGCTTACCCCAGGATGCGGACCGCATGGCTCTCGTCCTAATTCAACAACGTTTTTGAAAACTAACAACAAAAAATAACAACACTTGCGAGCAAAAAAAAAAAGAAAGTCAACCTGCCGACAAATTGAAACACGTTACAAAACCAATCCCCTCGCTTCTCAACAAAGCACACCACCGACGCTAGCAAAGAAGTCCCCCCTAGGCCTACTCTACTCCGGCTCTAACAAAATCCCTGTACCGAACCGCAAGAACTGTCGTCCGACACTCCAAGAGCTCCACGTTGGGCAGCCAGTGTGGGGTCTCGGCGAGGCGAACGAGCGCATCGCCAAGCCACGCTCTTGGAGTGAACGGACACAGCGGACACGGTCGGTACAAAGCCCACAACATACATTTATTTATTAACTAATTTAGACGACGATATCGTCTGCCGAATGATACACCAATTTCAACTAACACGCTACCATACAAACAACATAACGCAGGGACACACTAAACACACAATAACATGATAAACCCACACTAACACACCCAACACACTAGCACATACCCAAGGCGGCGTCGCCAACGCCTGACCTTACACGCGGGACCCCGGCGCGAAGCCCGCGGTGCCGAGCACCGGGGACCCGCGCTACAGACAACCGTTCGCGGCAGCCGCCACGCGCAGAAGAGCTCGCTCAACGCTCGCCCACCACCAAGGCCCGCCTTCCGCCAGGGGCCACCACTGGCGCTGCCACTCTACCAACAGTGGTACTCAGAGCGAACACAACGCCATCTATCGCCCGGTGGTGGTCACCACCGAAATAACGCCCTGGGGCGAGACACGTGCGCCACGCGGCGCAGACAACTTTACAGGGGCGGTGTCAGCACCCCCACAAAGTGCGGGAAATGCAGTGTTCTAGCAGACAACACAACCCAGCATTCTATGAGTGACGTCATCACGTAGGCGGTGCCACGGCATGTCCTTGAGGCTAATACCGTCCGCGCCTGTAGTATTTTTGCTATACTTAATCATGCTCGGAAGTCTCTGGCGTTTTTTACACGGGTAGGGGGGGGGGGGACCACCACTACCACTTTTATTTGTGACCGATGCATTAGGGATCACTTGCTCAATTGGACACATGTCAACCAAAGCTCTTGAGATTGGAGCCTTGGAAGTGTCGTGGCTTTTGAGTCGCTACCGTGTAGCTTGTTTCTTGGTGGCTTCTCTATACTTGCTTCGTTTATTCGCTCTAGTCTTCAGAAGTCTGCCAGCAGCTCCTCAGTTTTTTTTTGTTTTTACTCCATATTCATATAAACGCACGTGTCTTCAAACCACCACAACACAAAAACTTGAGCATATGTATTCTGAATACTGCGATCCAATGCCTTGCATTCCAATGTCCTTTCAATGAAGTAGAACGTGATGCACCCTCCCCTCGATTGGAATTTTTCTGCATTCGCTTGCACCTTTAGGATAGGTTTGTCTGGCCCGCAAATGTATTTTTGAGAGCAATGTTGTACTCCTCCCACGTAGTAATGTTATAGACATGAGCCTAAAGTTCCAATCAAGCTGGTGTCTAGATAACATTTTCTTGTCTGAAGCTATCGTTCGAGCAGAGCAAGACTACCATGGAGTCAATATCCTTCAGCCCCGCCCCAGTCTCAATGGACGAGCCCTTACAATTGAAATCATTGATAGCCTGATTGAGGTCCGGCGTGGCGTGGAACGCTTCTATTTCCCTCTCGAGGAGCTCGAGTAACCACTGGTTTTGCTGCATAAGAGCTTTCATCGCTTGCTAGCTTCTAGGACACCGTGTTATGGTCAGGGTCGTATAGACACCCCCTTGGGCGTACAAACAGTATTCGCCTGCAGCTAAACGTCTAGGCTTGCCCACGTCGCACAAAGCGTCCACACGCACGTTTCTGAAGCAGCACGAAGACTCAAGTTTTCGATGTTTATACATCACGAAAACGTGGTACCACTGCGTCCCGCAGATGTCACGCAGCGTGTTCACTTGCACACAGTGTCAATGAAACACAAAAAACTCCCTTTGGTGGTCCCTACCTTTCAAGCTACGGCATCGCCTTAGCGTCAGTTCAAGAGTCAGCGAGCATCAACGACGGTTCATCGTCGACCTAGTCCCACCAGCTTCCAGGATCACTTCACCATGAAGTTTTCTGTTCATAAAATTGCCGAGATGTTAAAAATTCTTCCCTCAAGCAGGCTTTGAATAAAAGCGCACTCTTCAATTCATGAATCGATCTATACTTACAACGTGTGTGACAATACTGCAACACGCTGTAAATCTACAGCGTCGGCATACAGTCGAACATGCAACGGTGGTAGAAATGCAATGTAGATTGCATCGGTTTCATAAATGTCTATGCGATTGCCAGTCTGTCTATTGAAATTTTCTTTCGAAGTATCCAAGAGGCGAGACGATCATTCGGGCTCATAAACTCGCTGCGAAGTAAAAAAGCGGTCATTGCTTATTCTCTACAGCGGAGCTGCAAGTATTTTCCGTCAATGTTTCTCTTTGTTTTGATTTTTGGGGGGGGGGGGGGGGATGCTATTCATGTTCGAAAACCCTTAATGCCCTCTTCAAGACGGTGGAAGCACTAATGTGAATGCACTATTTGTTTCACCACTCCTATTAGGGCACCAAAAATTTTATTCTTTTAATGTTTCAAACAAGTATTTCAAGCCTACAATTGATAAAGCAACTGGAGCCTTCTAGGTAGCGGCCGAAGAACGTGACCAAAACCATTCAGTGCGTGTTCCTCCACATCAGTCGAATCGAGGCGCTGGGTTTGCGCTGTGTCCTCCGTAGCGAGTATGGCGACCACGCATTGTGAGAACGCCCAAGGAGCAGCTCGCTTTGCAATGAACGGCGACGAGAACGAAGACGGGAATGCACTTGTAATCACCCACGGTCACCCACTTTACATAGTGAAACGACCTCAACTTTTTCTGCCTTTATTAACTGCTGAACTTTTTAGGCTTCAGTTCTAACTCTTGGTGTCAACAGCTCAAAACTTGGTGCAGCTGCAAACCAAAGTGGAAGTATACTAGCCATGTGTAGGAAAGTATATAGGAAGGTTTTGGGAAGAAAAAGAGGGTGTCAAAGAGTGATTTGAGATTTATATTTATGGAAAGAAGGTGAAGGTAAGCTGCAGCATGATTGACAGATACAGAGTTCTTTCTTGATTCGGTGGATGGTGGTACATGGCCATTCTTAGCTGTTGGAGCTATTTGTCGGGTTAATTCTGATAACGAACGAGACTCTAGCCTATTAAATCAATGCGGGGTTTTTAGCACCTTACAACCTTTTTAGAAGGACAAGTGGCTCTTAGCCGCACGAAACGAACCAATAACAGGTCTGTGATGACCTTAGATGTCCGTAGCCGCACGCGCGCTACACTAAAGGAAGCAGTGTGTCTTTATTCCTGTCTGAAAAGACTGAGTAACCCGTGGAACTTCTTTCGTGAGTGGGATAGGGGCTTGCAATTTTTCCCTTGAACCAGGAATTACCAGTAAGCGCGAGGCATAAGCTCCTGTTGAATACATCCCTGCCCTTTATACCCGGATGATGAGTGTACCAGGATGTGTGAAGCTCGGTGGTTGGAAATGTACTACACATCGCTGACCATGACCACGAAACTGTTTATCTGGAAACGCTTAGTGGCGCCATGTTAGCGTACATTGTCTCTACAAGTACGCACTAATTGAAGCGTGGACCTGATATTTTGGCAGCTGCAATAAAAGTAAAGCTGCTCAAATCGCACATGCGCAGCTTCTGAATCGCACTTCTACACAGCGTTATTGTTATGGTACACAGGGTCTAAACGTGTGAATAAAGGCCCCCATGCGCTGTGGTTTGGCAGAACGCACCGCATTCGTTAGGCTTTATTAGGTTAGCCCTGAGCCACATCAGCGCTCGTTACGATTGCTCTGCCGCATTCGAAGTACAACTATTGCCCGTCATTGTAGTGAGGTTGTTCAAGTGACAAACTTCCTAAAAGTATATCCAGTTTAATAATATTAGTAATCGAAGAAGTAGCAGTAGTCGTAACAGTAGTAGTAGCAGTAACAGTAGTATAGTAGTAGTACTGGTTGTACTATATTAGTTTTAGTAATAGCGGTAGCAACAGAAGCAGCAGTAGTAGTTGCAGTAGTAGTACTAGTAGTAGTAGTTTTAGCAGTGTTAGTAGTGTTTGTAGTAGTAGTAGTAGTAGTAGTAGTAGTAGTAGTAGTAGTAGTAGTAGTAGTAGTAGTAGTAGTAGTAGTAGAAGAAGAAGAAGAAGAAGAAGAAGGTCTAATTTGCGTGCCACGTGCCCGCAGGAAATTTGACATGCTTAGATGTGAGGTGAATAAAAAAATAAAGCCAAATTATCATATTCAAGACCATGATTGTGAGAACGATGCTGATAATGAAGATGACGATTCTTCTACAGGTTCACTCGCGCGCTTGTGGTTTCGCTGGGCGACAGTTTTTTTTAAGCGGAACTGGCTGAAATTTTTCCGTTATTATTTTTTTTAGTCTTTCATCGTCTGGCGAAATATATTCGCCTAGGACCCTCACCTTTGGTGCGTGACCCATGTGCACTTGTGTACCGATCCATCCCTTTCCGTGAAGCTGTTGTTCCCGGAACCACCTTTGCACGGTGGTCGTGTGACTCAATTATCAATCCGCAACGCCACGAAAAAGCCGCCCTTCGTCTCCTCTTGGGCAACTCCCCGTGAGTCGGTCGTATCATCTCTTCTATCTACGAAGCAATTGGCTCCAGATAAGTTTTGTCGCCATCATGTTTTGGATTCGAACCAACTGCACGCAAACCCCAAAGGTGTGACTCGTCGTCTTCGTTACAGTACGTCATACACTGCCCCATACTTAAAGAAGGTAGATTGATGCAACATTGAATTGCGTGTTATTCGCCGTGTAGAGTGAGACGTGTGTTATACGTCAACGCCGCTGGTGTAAAGCACTATAAAACACAGTCACTGGTTCTATTCTTTCCTATACGCCACTTTCGCAACGCAGCTCATTAACATGTACGATGTACGAACGATACAATGTGTATATGGCTTTTAGAGTGCTAATAGTTCCTAGTGGTCTCCATTTGATTATTGCGTAAGGTTCCTAAGAGCATTGGTCGTGACTCTTACAACTGAAGAAAGTAATTCGAGCACGCAAGTTTTGTTGGAGCCTCCCTTGTGCCAGATCGTTGTAAGTAGCGGGCTACAGCACCACGCTTTACAGTGGTTTGAACTTACCTCCAGCAAGTGACTTCGTAGTTGTTGCAGCGGCACCTAACGAGTCAGCATGCCTGAAGAACAGGTGAGTTCCTTTCACTTTTTTAGCGGCTTTGTTTCTTTGGGGTCTACAAGTGTGACTGCACTATTTCTTTTGGTCAATATACTTTCAATGACGATTTTTTTCACGCTTTCCAAATGGTAGAATCGTGGGGAGTGAACGCGACTGTTTGAGAAGTTCTGATAATAATAATATATATTGCTTCACATCCCAAAACCACGGTAAAATTACGAGAGACGCTGTAGTGCAGGGCTCCGAAAATTTCGATCATCTGGTCTTCTCTAACTTGCGCTGGCATCGCGCGAAACGCGGGAATCTACCATTTCTATCGAAATTTCACCACCACGGCTGGCGTTGAACACGCAACCGTCGTGTCAGCAGCCGAACACCCAAGCCACTGTTCCACCAAGGCAGACCCTACAAGCTGCGAAGCTGGATGTATGACTAATATCTCCACAGACACCAAAAAACCTATCCCGTCGCTGCTTGTGTCCCTGTTCGGTCCTACCTTCCTCTGTTACTTAGGGTAAAGCACAGGGCAACTCGCGCAAAGATTGATTACGTGTTAGGGTAATCAATCAATAAGAGTGTTACGTGTTAATAGATCAACTGCTAAATATTTCACGTCACTGGAGTTACGCGTGCCTGCCCAGCTGCGTATTCTACCTTCTTAGTCTTTAGTGAACGAGCGGAAGTACTTCTCGTTATGTTGCAACACGCAATTAACTGGTGCGAATCAACCCCATCATTGACAAAAGTGCGATTTCATTTTACCATGGCCGTCAATAAACGATGTCAAATGGCCAAGCAAATTTGCGTGTTTCCTGTTCACTTTATTAGTCGGCATCTTTGTTTTTGTTTCCAACTTTACGCACATTCCAAGAGAAGTGAAATAAGAGACTTGGTGAGAATGTATAAGGTGGCCACTTTTACCCATAGCGCAAAGCAAGTGTAAATTTGTTTATGGAGCTGCGTAGTACTATGCTTAAGGGCTGGCTTTGGAAATGAAAAACAAAGAAATGTAGTAGAAATTGGTGACCAAAGTGCGTGCCTTCTTTTACTCTCGTGTTATGGTATCTTCATTTGCAACTTCAAGTAGCCCACCAAGTTAACTCACAACAGTGAACTCGTATAGTTAACCCGTATAGTTAACTCGCCACGTGGGTCTATCATGGTACAGCGGGAGGAGCAAGACCTGTACTCTGTGGTGCGAAGCCGTCGCGTCGGCTCGTACGTCTTCTGCGAGCACTTTCCCGAGGAGATCCTTCGAGGAGCGCTCGCTTACCGCCACCGCCCGGGCGAAGTGTACATTGTGACGTACCCCAAGTGCGGCACAACCTGGATGCAGCACATCGTCTACCACATCTGCAGACTTGGCCAGCCACCACCGAGCGTCGAGCATTTCTTCCGAAGCATGCCTTTCCTCGAGAGGCACGGAGTAGAGGCCCTGGCGGGACTGTCCTTTCCCGGTGTGTGTCTTTCTTGTCGAAAAGTTACCCAAAACGATCTTCAGTTTTGCCCCCCTTGAAATTACAGCGTTAGGGATTACTGCTCGGAACGATGTGAAATTCTGCCGTGAGGTCAAATTTGGTAATGGTGGCATTTCAAGCCAATCAGAATGGTCAATACAGCTCTGGGATAATCATAGATTGATTGATTGATGATTGATTGATTCATTGATTGATTGATTGATTGATTGATTGACAGATAGATAGATAGATAGATAGATAGATAGATAGATAGATAGATAGATAGATAGATAGATAGATAGATAGATAGATAGATAGATAGATAGATAGATAGATAGATAGATAGATAGATAGATAGATAGATAGATAGATAGATAGATAGATAGATAGATAGATAGATAGATAGATAGATAGATAGATAGATAGATAGATAGATAGATAGATAGATAGATAGATAGATAGATAGATAGATAGATAGATAGATAGATAGATAGATAGATAGATAGATAGATAGATAGATAGATAGATAGATAGGCATCTTCTTGATATCTCAGCATTTTGCAATATCTTTGTCGTCATTGTTTAAAAGTACCAATTGTTCCTCTGTGGCTCTATCTGCAGGTAGCGCAATCAAGACGCATATGCTCTACGACGAAGATCGCATCTGTTCCGAAGCCAAGTACATCTACGTGGTGCGCAACCCTTTCGACTGTTGCGTCTCCTTCTACCACCACTACAAGCTCTATCCCATCTACCAGTTTGAACAAGGTACCTTCGACGAATTCTTCGAGCTTTTCCTCGCCGGCGACGTGGATGGCGGGGATTACTTTGACCACCTCTCTTCGTGGTACCCGCACCGAAACGACCACAACGTGCTTTTCATCAGGTGCGTGTACAAGCGTGACGCAGTGTGATCGACTGTGTGTTACCTGCCATGTCCTGTATTTCTTTCCCTTTACTTTCCAGCGTGTTTTCGTTATCACTAACGATATCGCGCCAAGTGCACTATAGCAAGGTCGTAGCCCCTCGTGTTGCGCCGCACGCATGTCTCTACAGAGCGTGATCATTCGCGCACGCACGCCTATCACGTGGCGGGAGTCATTTTGTACGCCTCATGCTTTAACCGAAAGTGCTTCAATCGCACTTCGCTCACTGCAGTGGCCCCAGTCCGAAAGGAGGCTGCTGCTCAAGCGTAAAGTAAGAACTGTGACCGCTCACACTCGTCGTGTGTGTACATTTGCGTCCGTTTCATGGTTATTGCTTTGTGTTTGACCAGCGCGCTTTGAACAGACTGACAACTGCTCAGAACATGAAATGAAATTACTGCACGGAAGGAAAGATTGTCCCTCATAGTGACTCGTGAAAATCGGAGTTTTATTTTAATTTTTTCGTTGGAAATCGGGAAACTAGCCTGTGACACTACCTGGTGGCATAAACTTCAATTATCTGATGTGTCCTGTTATGTGACCGTAAACTAATGTACGCGGTCAACAATTTTCCTGTTAGTATTGAAATATTGTTTGCTTCTTTATACTGAAACATATTACACTATAAAATGTGCATATAGGCCTGTGTTAGTAGTACGCATTGAAGTGGCGCTGCCTTCGCATGACGTAATCATCCCATGCTCGTCAGCGCGTCTCGAACAACTTTTCTGCGTGCTCATGAAAGCATGCGCGCACTTAACGGGTCGCTAAGATTTTTGAGTGACGTGGTTTTTTTTATTTACAATTTCCCTCAGAAGTGACGTGTACTGCTAGTCGCACGGGCGTGCATATGCGCACTGACGTTTTCGGTGACTTGGCTTGGCTCGTGCGTCGAGAGACTTGCGATGACGGAACAAGCCATTCACGACACAGGCGCGACAACCTCAGGTTCCGGCGCACGTAACGTGGTACAAATACGTAGAAGCTGTGAAGCTGTATGAAGCCACATCGTCTTATTGTTATGGCTTGTTATATAAAAAATAGTTGTAAAGATTGTATTAAGCGTGGTTAAGCATAGCTGCAACTCCTGCAAAAGTAGAACAACAACATCGTGCGAAATCGCTAGAAGGGCTACCGGCATCGCTATCAATTCTAAGCGTTGCTGGACAAAAGGGAACACCTGTTCTCGGAGCCTTTCAGATAAAAAAAATACTGCTCATAAAATAACTACGTGTTTTGGGGATTAACTACTGTCACGCTGGAAAAAACGGGGTCGAAAAAAAATCACTGCTCGGTCTCTTTAGATGTCGAGCTGTGACAGTTGTTACTTCACATGTACGCTCTTTCCGTACATCCTTTCAGCTTGACCGGAGCACTGCTCTTTTCGAGCTGCTTGCCGTTCTTCGAGTGACATTACAACTGATTGTCATCGCATCCATTCATTAGTCTTTGTGCTGAAACAATGCACATTATACGCTTGAGTTTTTCCATACACTTTTCAATTTTATGCTACACTTATCCTTGTGACAGCGATCAGTCATTTTTTTTACCGAACAGTTTTGGCGTCATCTAGCTCTTTATCTAGCTCATAAAAAATATAAAGGTACAAGAGAGAGATAATTCCCGTGAGCACATTAACTGCCTACTGAGTAATCATAGGACAGTGATTTAGCCAGTGAGTTTGATCGAGTGAAAGTTGAAAGGTGGAAAGTTAATTTGCATCAACAAAAGTGATCAACATTTTATTCTGAACCGACTACGTTTCTGTTGGCTGCTGCAGGTACGAAGACTTGAAAAGAGACACGAAGTCTTGGATTCTCGCGTTGGCCGACTTCCTCGGGGCCGAGTACGCCGATGCGCTCCGCTCCGACTCGGACGTCTTATCCAAGGTGCTGAAAGCTTCCAGCGTTCCTGAAGTGCGACGATTAGCTGAGCTCGAGCGAGAGTACCAAGCTGAATTGATGGCCTACACGCCAAGGCACAGGTGAGTTCTTCATAAGCAGCAGAGACCTCCGTACAGTTTTTTTTTCCTTAAGTAGGGACTATACGTATGACAAAACACATCTTCGTCGAGGTTGTAGTCCTGGGTCAGCCTGACATACATAGCCAGCAGTTGTACCTCACGTATAACAAAGCTTGTCTCAACACGTCACTGCAACGTCATCAGTTACTCGCGAGCACATGCACTCCGTTTCAAACACAGTTGCTTTCCGCGAGTAGAATGCCGGAGACAGCGATTTGGGGCAACTAATTTCGTCAAACGCAAACTAACACTTACGAATGTGAAAACTGCTGTACGTAAATCACTAATACGTGACTTTAATTTCGGTGCTGTACTAAAAACCGCCGTTTTGTTTTCAAATTATCTTGAACAGGTGTTACACCAATTTTCCGTGCTGCGCTTTTTCTATTGAATAGTTTGCACATCAGTAGCATATCTCGTATTTGTTGTTCTTTTCTATAAGGCAATATGGAGTGGCTCAAAATTCTGCAGTTCCGGAGTGTTGCGCAAAGATCGGGAACTTTCTTTTGAGACTGCCTTACCCAAACGAGTTTTTCAAAGTGGCCTTCCTGGCGGCTTTCAAAGTGGCCTTTTCCTTTTTTTTAAGTGGCCGCTTCATTTTGAGCACACGCGAAAGCAACGCTGTCTTGTTGCTTCACATCGCGAATGCTATCAAGGCGAGAATTGGAGTGCTCTGAGACGGAAACTGGGATACGGAAAATCTAAAAACATTGCATTTTCTCGAGGTATGTGTGGTAAAAGATACCGCGCAATTTCCCTGTGTGAGATCATATTGCCCGGCTTTATAATTGCTGCCTCACGAACATGACGTTAGGCTGAAAAGCTACGTTTCAAAGTTTGTTTGTTTGCTTGCTTGTTTCTTCATTTGTTGCTCTTCCTATTCCTCTCTCTCTTTCCCCCCTCTCTCTCACACTGTCTACGGTGGAGCTGATAGAGTGATTTCAAATACTGATGACGGAATACGTACTTACGTGAACAAACTGGAATTGGGGGCATAAGCATATTCGTTTTTTTCTGTATTTACGCATGGTAGTTAAGTTCTTCGTGTTTTCCACAAGCAGTCTTGCACACTGGACATATTGCTACAAATTTCCCAAGGTAGCCGAGACATGGTACTTTTCCAAACGGTATCATGGTTTTCCAGAGTCATATTTGCTAGCATTAATATAACTACTTCAAGTTCTTCAGAAAAAAAAAAGCTTACGTATTGTCGACACAAACTGTGTGTTCTTTCGTTTTTTTTAGCCTTAATATATTTCAATGGCATTTTATACTTTGTTCATACTCACGGAAATGAAGAAGTTGCATTTTAAGCGTCTCATTAACCTGCTATAGTTGAACTTCGCAGCATTCACCATTTCACAGCCGAAATCTACGAACTGCAAGAAGTGGAGCATATTTCTCGATGAATTTACTCGGCATTTAAAACGAAACGACGACTTTTTCTCTATGCTTATCTATAACAATAAATATTATGGTATTCCGATTTTGCAAACAGAACGGAGTGCCTACGCACTTATTGCAATGGCCTACCCATTCGGTCCCCGGCTTAACGGGGGCACAGAGGTGAACCGTTAAAAGTCCTTGAAATGGAACATCAAAGGTTCGCGATCACCGTTATTATCAAACACTTGCATGGTCATATCCTTGTAATTTAAACAGGACCGGGGACATTTACGACTGAGTAAAGGTAAGACGAATTTGGCGCCTCCCTTAAGACGAATAAGGGGGGCCACCATCACCCTAGCACCCCAAGTGTGCCCGCCTATAAATTGGTCATACCAGACAAAGTGGTACGATTGCAGTCAACTTGTCGTGGAAATTAAGGGGAAGCTAAGGGGAAATGAAGATTCGGGGCGCTGCTTCTTAACACGTGCTCCTACGCGAAGTGTTGCTTGCAAGCGCTTTACAGTGTTCGCGCTGTTGTAGAATAGGATGGCTGCGTGAGGTCAGCATTTCATATATAACCGATGACGCCGCTCAGCATTCGAAAACAAGAAATAGTAGAGAAGGAAAGGCGGAGAGGTTAACGAGTTTGGTGCAACTAGTCTGCTACCCTACACGTGAGAGTAGGATGGGGCCACGTTAAAATATGGAGAGGAAAGGGAGAGAAAGACGGCAGATAACACGGCGCACAGTCATTCACTGTCTGTCACGCTTGAGGGGTGCGCGGCATCACGTTCACATCCACTGGTCCAAGTTCGTTTCTTTTAATGAAGCATGAAATCTCCTTCGCCACTTTCAGCTGCGATTTCCTTTGTCGACAGGTACCCGTAAAAAGTTCAACTTTCTCACTCATACAAAAAATATGCCAACGTATAGAGAGAGAAAGCAAGCAATGATACCTCCTTTGACTCAGCAGCACCACGTTTGAAAGAGCCACACGTGCTTTTCGGTAAATTCTAAAACATGTAGAAAA